>NW_023270442.1:2576551-2603354 GCF_011800145.1 Mirounga leonina
ATCTATCTATCTATCTATCTATCTTCAGGCATTCCCAAATGTCCCTTGGGAAGCAAAATGCTGCTGATTGTGCAGTAGTGCTTTCTATAATACAAGACCCTTTTATTCCTCATCCTATTCCCAGACAAGAAAGAAAGCCAGGTACACAGCAGACTCCTTACACCCTTTTTAATCTATTATTCAAACCAAACAAATTCCTGAGTTAGAAGGGATGTTATTAATAATTACACTGGGAAAACAGATTTAAACCAACACCGTGCTGGCCAGTGGGGAAAATTAGTCACATGACCTATAAGCCACACACAACCAAAGATGACCCCAGAAAGCCTTTTACCTGAGCCGAGTGCCAAAGCATAGACTGAGTGAAAAGGGCAATTTAAAACTTCTTTCTTTTTATGCCCATACATTCAGCAACTGGATCTAGTTTTAGTTTCAAAGTGTTAGAGTGCTTACTTCAACTGTAGTGTGTTAGAGAGTTGGAGAGAATAACAGGAAGTAATCTTCAAATTCTTGGCATTAGTTTGCAGAATGGGATATGAGGTTTTCACAAGACATACCCAGAATTCATTCGATTCCCAGGTTCGCACACAAGGGCAATATGCTTTTCTGGCAACACATCTGCCTTAACTTATCTCAGACTGTCTGGAATGTTGGTGGCAACTTTGGACATAGTATTTTCTTGTAATTCCCTTTACCTCTTCATATTGACTAATATATTTATTGTTGTTTTGTTTTGTTTTCCTGATGACTCATTTCTAGGGCTTAATCTTCACCTTTCCCACCTCCCATATCTTTAGGGGCTAAATAGTATTGCCAGCAGAAGGTGAAATATATGTTGCAGGAAAATGTTATTAATTTCTATGATATCCAATGAATAAAAAAATTTAGTATTTGACAAAGCATGTATCTGCATAAAGTTAGAGCAGTGACAAGGCAGTGAAAATTTTATCAAAAATACGATACTGGGGCACCTGGGTGGCTCAGTCGGTTGGGCATCTGCCTTCAGCTCAGATCATGATCCTGGAGTCCTGGGAGCATCTGGCTCCCTGCTCAGCAGGGAGTCTGCTTCTCCCTCTGCCCCTTACCCCTCTTGTGCTGTCTCTCTCTCACTCTCTTTCAAATAAATAAATAAAATATTAAAAAAATATGATACTAGACATCAGTTTTTCTTTATTTGCATATCTTCTTTTGCCTCAATAAGTTAAAGCATGAATAAAATTCTTTTCTACTCAAACAATTCATTATCCTAAATAGAGTAGAGAGTGATGTCAGGAGTTCAGTAGTAAGAAAAAATAGTGTGACATTGTTCTTTTGTATAAAATTATCTTGATGACTTATATTTAAAGTGATGAAAAAGTAGGTCTTAAAAGATTGTGATTTTGGGCGCCTGGGTGGCTCAGTTGGTTAAGCGACTGCCTTCGGCTCAGGTCATGATCCTGGAGTCCCTGGATCAAGTCCCGCATCGGGCTCCCTGCTCAGCAGGGAGCCTGCTTCTGCCTCTGACCCTCCCTCCCTCTCATGTGCGCTCTCTCTCTCATTCTGTCTCAAATAAATAAATAAAATCTTAAAAAAAAAAAAGATTGTGATTTTAATGTAAATAGAATTCCTTGTGTTTATCAGAGCAATAAAATTACTTTTAGTTTACTATAATTTTAACTTATTTTTTTCTGTTTTACCTTACTATGGTTTATACTAAAAATATAACTTATTCGAATTACTATTATATTTGTTTCTCGGGGCATTGGGGTTTTTACATTTTGAACCCTCAATAATAAAATTAAATCTTGACAATATTCATTTTTATTTTGTTGTTCTTTATCTAATTATAAATGGTAACTATCAAATAGTCTAAAAATTTAGGCTTTGCTTGATTTCATAATGCAAACTTGATTCCTTTAACAGGAGAGGTTATAGGAAGTAATGTGCAATACTTTGAATCAATCACTAGACTTGAAAAAAACGTATTTTTAGCACAAACCAAGCTGATTGATCTCATTTCCAGTTATAGGCATCCCCTGCTTTCTGAAAGTTTGCTTTATGCCACTTCCCTTTTACGAAGTACCCACATTAGTATAATAATGGCTTTTTTTTTTTTCAAAAGTAGAAATCCTTTTTGGATTTCTTTTGATTAGTGAAAAATAGGTATTCATAAAAATGAAGTGGCATAATGTGAACTTCTGGAAAGTGCGGGTCATCTTTCAATTTAGGAAATGTTTCATAGGAACACTCTACTTTGCTCTACTTTTGGATAACGGGGGAAACCTGTTATAGCCATGAAGCTCAAGTGGGCTTTTCCTAAACCCCAGAAACTCTTTTATTTGCTCTAGTCCATTCCTATTCTTACTCCTCAAGTGACAATTTCATAAGTCCCCCAAGTTCCACTTCAATACATTCAAACTCTACCTATGCCCAAATCTACCCTTCCTTCTTCTTCCTCTTCTCCTCCTCCTCTTCCTCCTTCTTCTTTTTTAGTTTTGTTGTGATTGTTTCTCTTGTGGGAAAATTTGGCTGTCCCCACCCTCAAACTTTTTATAGTAATTTTATATGGTAGATGTGACAATTCCTTTTAAAAATTTCATGCCTAGTTGGATTTTACCTGTCCTAGTTGCAGGATATTTGGAGAAGGGGACATTGGAAAGGGTCAGGTAGACTTCAGGATTTTCAAGTTAATGCCTCCCCCTCTGTTGCTACTCTGATGGACTAGTTCAGTAAATCATGACGTGTCTGTGTGGTCCTCCTCCCTCTCTTCACACCTCCCCTGGTTAAGGACGGCTTCTTGTCCAGCCCTGAGTTACCCATGATCCCTCTTGCTCCTGACTCCAAGGCACAGGCCATGCCTATCTTTTAGGATGGATAGATTTGCTGGTACATTCTGGGATTTTCCACCACCAGGCTATATACATCCTTTATGAGCCTTCTCACGCTACCTTGTCCAATGTTCCTACTCTGGTTGACGTTGGCCCTATTCACGATTCCCACTTTGGGTGAGATACTTCCCTTCTGGGAATATGTTTTTACTGACTTTTTCTGAGATCTTCCACTGCTAAGACATCCTGACCATTCCTATTTCTCCTTGCTGCTTTGGTCACAGTTCTGAATGTCTCCCCACAAGGCCTCTACTACTCTGAGTGGATGTGTGATGATTCAAAAGTAATGTGAATTATGAGGATATTCTCTGCCTTCTAGTTTTGCTGAAAGGCAGCTCAGCTTGTAATGCTTTGATTTTCTGTTTTTTAAATTATTCTGTGCCATTTAAAGGAAGAAAAACAAGAAGCATCAGAAACAAATTGTCTCTGTACCTACACCCCTAATGAATTTTTTAAGTCAATCACATAATAATTCAATGTTTATATCAATAAATGTAAAAATCATGTTCATTGTGAGAGTGAATGTCATCTCTCTCTTTCTTTCTCTCTTTCTTTCCCTCTCTGTGTCTCTCTCTCTCACTACCTCTCTCTGTTTCTCAAGGATGGCATGTACATTGCAAAGAATAATAAATAATGAGATAATAAATATTGAAGATTTGGATATACCAACAAAAAAATCTAGTAAGTTAAAAATGCAATAGATTTGAATGTCATTGAGTGAGTTATTAAACCAGAAAAATCTAAACATTCATATTTTAGCTATGGAAAAAAGAATATTTTCAATATTATCTGTTTAATAAGTATTATAAAATTATTTTTATTGTGTGTACTTTTTTTTTTAAGATTTTTATTTATTTATTTGACAGAGAGAGAGAGATAGCGAGAGCAGGAACACAAGCAGGGGGAGTGGGAGAGGGAGAAGCAGGCTTCCTGCTGAGCAGGGAGCCTGATGTGGGACTCGATCCCAGGACCCTGGGATCATGACCTGAGCCGAAGGCAGACGCTTAACGACTGAGCCACCCAGGCGCCCTTGTGTGTACCTTTTAGGATGTTTTGTAATTTGGTTTTAATTTAAAACGTCATTTAAATTTATTTCTCAAACATATTTTCAAGTCAATGTGCAAAGCACTGAGTTAGATGCACTAAATATTAATAAACTGTGCCAAACTTCAGAATGAATTACCAATATGAGAACATATGCAGGATGTAGGAAATAGTATACGGATTATTTTCTCACTGTGTGTTTTCTCTGCTCCACAGAAACAGACTCTACATAATCTGAATTATTTAGAAGAACACTTTTATTGTTAGAATTCTTATTAAACTACAGAATCTGAAAAATTCTTTTCTGTTTTCTATAAAGGAGGTTCAGATTCACCATCCTAGGAATTAGTTTTGTCCAATTTACTGCAGATTTTATTTCCTTCTTTTTTTTTATGAATTGCTTGCATATGCACACTTTTGAGAAAGCATGGCCTACAGTATGTGGTCAATAAACAGTATAGATTCACAATCCCTTACTCAAAATATTTGGGGCCAAATGTGTTTCAAAATTCAGGTTTTCTGTATTTTAGTAAGATAGATTGGCACAGATATGATATTTACCACTGGACACATCAGTAGGCTCTTGGCAGTACACGGTAGTATTTCTGAAGGAAAGTGGATGAAACATACACACGTTAATTGGAATTAAAAAGAGCATCACAACACAAAGAAAACCTAAATAGCTTCATTATAATTCCAACCATATTTTGTCATTCAAATGCGTTGTAAGAAAATTCTGATCGCAAAGGTTTTGGATTTCAAAGTGGCAGGTGAAAGTTAAGACCTGAGGTGGGAAACCATCTCTGCAGTTCAAAACACCTTTCAACACAAGACTAAAGAGTTTTTGGAGCATTTTAATTGCCACCCACATGTCAGGAGAGAGTACTTAGCTACAGTTGTGATAAGAATCCTATAATTCTATATATGAGATTTGGGCTGTTTAAGCGCTGCCTTTGACTTAAGAATTTGCTTTTGTTGCAATTGCAAGTCTTCTAAGCAATCAAAACTGTGGGGGAGCCTGGGTGGCTCGGTCGTTAAGCGTCTGCCTTCGGCTCTGGTTGTGATCCCAGGGTCCTGGGATCGAGCCCTGCATCAGGCTCCCTGCTCCTCGGGAAGCCTGCTTCTCCCTCTCCCACTCCCCCTGCTTGTGTTCCCTCTCTCACTGTCTCTCTCTCTGTCAAGTAAATAAAAATTAAAAAACAAAAACAAAAAACTGTGTACCCACTAAGTGTAAGGTGGTGTTTCATCCTTTGCAATTAGGTTTATTTTTTGCAAAGGAAGTATGGTTAATAGAAATAGAACAATTTATACCAGCATGAAGCTGTATATATTTGAAGTGTCAAATGAGAGGTAAGGGTGATGAATTCGAGAAGAGTTTAGAGATTTAGAAATGAGACTGACACCAATTCTTCCAGTCTCCCTACTCTGCTCCCTCATAGCCCCCAGGAAATGTTTGAGTCTGAGGGAGGGAGGCATTTGGTTGTGGTAAGAGTTCTCAAAGTTCTGTAGTCAAAGCAATATTTGTCTTCACTGAGGCTTGTATAAGGTTGTGTCTGGGTTGAGTGGGTTTCACACAAATATATGTGAGAGAAAGAGAGCGAGAGAAGATAGTAAGTCTTTTGTACACATCCTAGGAGATTTAAGAAATAACGCTATGGCAAATGACTGTGATATACTTTATGGACATATTGAACATTTTTCTTTCATCCATTCATTAATTCATTAATGCATTTATTCATTTATCATTTAATTGCTTGTTGTGTGTCAAATATTGTGCTAAGCACACAATAAATGCTGGGAAAATATGCTGACCTTTTTTGGAATATCCCACATGCCTTTTAGATCAAATTGTTAGGTAACAGCAAATAGCATTTGAGTAGTATATCCAGAAAGAGTCAAATTAAGTTCAATTTATGGCAGAAAGAATTTTCAATACAAGACAGTTATTTGTCATTTTTATGCTTTCCAATTTTCTCATAAGACATAAGTTCAATAAGTCTATGTCCATTAGTATTGCAATTCCTAATTATCTATTCTTTTCTTGCCAGAAAAAGAACTATCTTTTCCTTATGGAATCTACTTGAGAGTAAGTTAGGTGTTTACACTGAAAAACAGCATCTGTTCATTTTTCCAAAAGAAAGCTAGAGATAAATTTCCTTTAGTTACAGATATCCATGTTAATTTCTTTTATACAATATTTCCTGTGTGATATCTTATATGCTATGGTTATATGTTACACGTTTTGTTTATTATATATATTCTGATTCAAACAATAAAGTTAGCTTAAAAAGCTCTTCTTAAAATTAAAATACTGTCCACATAATATTGTATCAAAAAATCTATATCTCATACTTCAGGATTTTCCATATTTTGAGCCCCAAATTAACAACATACTTAAGAGGGTTTAATGAAGGGCAATGTTGATGCTATATTACTCACAAGCCTATGGTTTTCAACAGATGATCTGCAGAACCCAGAGGTCCCATCAATACTCCTCCAGGATTTGAGTTGAATAGGAGGCTCTATTAGCTGGGCTCACTTACAAATGTTTTATTTTTTTTATTTTATTATTTTTTTTAAGATTCTATTTATTTATTTTTTAGAGAGCGAGCGAGAGAGAAACAGCATGAGAGGGGAGAGGGTCAGAGGGAGAAGCAGACTCCCCGCTGAGCTGGGAGCCCGATGTGGGGCTTGATCCCAGGACCCTGGGATCATGACCTGAGCCAAAGGCAGACGCTTAACTATCTGAGCCACCCAGGCACCCACTTGCAAATGTTTTAAACATTACTAATATAATAGCATAATCCTCTAACAATTATATCTGCATATTTAAAAAAAATATTTTTACTCTTTCTACTTACTGTTTGGACTAAGGACAATATTACCATTAATATGTATCATTTTTCTGAAGATACCTGCTACAATTGTGATTTGCCATTTCCACCCATCCAATAATCCTTCAGCAGTGCCATTGTCTCAGGATTAGAATTCCTGTGGAAAATGAAATGGCTAGCTCTGTATCCTCCACTCTGAACTTTCAATTTACTTCATTTCAAAATTATAAGTAGGTACACATGCCATGTATGCATGTATTTATACAAGTATACAAATATTTTGTTTTGCATAAAAATAAAGATGAAAAAGATTACAATGCTAATAAAGGTTTGAATATATATTACAATATAATTTCAAATTCAGTCATTATATGAATATTTTTAAATTATTTTTTTCAAATCAATCCAGAATCACTGGAGATTTAGTTGGTTTTCCAGCCGATGCTATAATAAATAAAGCTGCTATGAATCTGAGGCCTGAATTCTTGACTGTATACATGACAACCTTGAAGTAAACTTAGTAAACATTAAGCATTTATATACAATGCTAAATAATTTTCCTGTAACATTGTGCAAAAGTCACAATTATGGATACATTTTTTAAAGAATAGAGTGTACAACACTGAGTGAACTCTAAACAATGGACTTTGGGTGTTAATGATGTGCCAATGGAGCTTCGTTAACAGTCACAAATGGTGGATAATGTTCTTAATGGGGGAGGTTATTCAAATGTGGGGGTGGGAGGTAAACAGAAAACCACTGTATCTTGATTTTGCTATAAACCTAAAACTGCTCTAAAAATACAATCTATTGAAAAAAATAGCAAAAGTGAAAATATTACCAATAAAAAATTAAGAGTGTAACTAAAGCTGTGCCAAAATAACAATTATCCTTAAAATATCTTATTTTTTTAAAAAAAGAAATACTGAAGGCATCTATCTCAAGAGAGTAAAACAAACAATAAAATTAATAGTAGAGAGGCAGTAGTTAGGATGCAATTTTAAAAATGTATAATTTAATGAAGTTGCAAACTGAAAAATTGAGGAATGACACTATCCTTAAGTTCCTGAACTTTTCTCAGTGTCAGACCTTGTGTTCAGTGTTCTGAATACCTTATTGCACTGAATCCTCATAATAGCTCTATGAGCTGACACTTATTTCCATTTTACATAAAGAACTAAGACTTAGAGAAAGGAAGGAAGTGCCAAGATCAAACAGAAAGTAAATAGAGGATGTGGAATTTCAACCAGTTTCTACTTAAGCATATGCTCTTAATAACTAAATCATAATGTCTATAATATCAAATCTAATGCCAATTCCTTAAAAACATCAGTGAAATAGAATAGTTTCTGGATAGATAGATGAGATAAGGGTACAAATTTTTTCTGTAAAGGGTCACATGACTCCGGGATGCCTGGGTGGCTCAGTTGGTTAAGCATTTGCCTTCAGCTCAAGTCATGATCCCGGGGTCCTGGGATGGAGTCCCATGTCGGGCTTCCTGCTCAGCGGGGAGCCTGCTTCTCCCTCTGCCTGCTGCTCCCCCTGCTTGTGCTCTCTCTCTCTGACAAATAAATAAATAAAATCTAAAAAAAAAAAAAAAGATCACATAACTCCAAAGTATAGACAAGAAAATTTGACATAATATGAAAGGGAAAATGGATAAACTTCACCATTTTTAAAACATATTTCTCTCTGATAAGCAGATTAAAAAAAATGAACAAAGGCATGTATAATAATATCAACACAATTAGAAAACAATTCAGTTATCTAATGAATATAAATAGATAATTTCACCCAACAATTTAAGATTCATATTATTCTCAAGCAAAGTTAGAACATTTTTTTAAAAGATCTATTTATTTATTTAAGGAGGGGCAGAGGGAGTGGGAGAAAGAGAATCTCAAGCAGACTCCTCTGCTGAGCGCAGAACCAGATACTCAATACTGAGGGGCTCAATCCCACCACCCTGAAATCATGACTTGAGCCGAAATCAGGAGTCAGACACTTAACCAACTGAGTCACCCAGGCACCCCAGAACAATTATTTTTTTAAAAGACAATGCCCAACATCCTACTTTAATAATTTAAAAGAGACGATTTAGAACAGAAACAAAAATATATGAAGAGCATACACATTAAAAATGAATTTATGTCAATGGTGAGATATTACACATTCTTAAGTAAGAACTGCAAAAATCAAATTAAATAAGAGTAGCACAGTTCATTATAGTACTGGACAAGATAACTCTAAACTTTATATGGGACAACGACAACAGCTAAAGGCCATGAGGAGATGGAGTGCTCCTGAAGGGACAGAAACAGTATGGCTGGCTTACTTGAAAATTTTTTTCGTTCATGGTGGAAATAAAGGTCCAATTTATTAGAGACACATTAGGAAGTCAAAAAGATAATCTAGGGTTTGACTTTCTAATCAACACAGGAGACCTAGAAGATATACTAGAAAAAGAAAACATATTTAGCTATATAAAATATAAAACTTTTGTAAGACAAAAATATATGACAGACAAACCCAGAATATGAAAATAAATAAGAGGAATGTTTGAAACTCAGCAAATAAAGGGTTAATAGCTCTATTATACAAAGGCATGTATATATTGATAACAAAATAAAATCCAGTACAACATATAAACAGAAAAATTATATGAAGAAGAGTTACTAATAGGAAAATCAAATAGCCAATTAACATCTGATGGCAAATGGTGCATCATCTTCTTAACGGTCAAGGAAATGAAAATTAAATTCACTCACAATGAAATACAACTGGGCATCCAGCTGATTACTAAAAAATAAACAGTACATAGCTTCTACATTTGGAAGAGATGGTGGGGATGGAGCTGGCAACTATTCTAAGTAACTGAAAAGCAACAAAGTTTATACTCAAACACTTAAAATTTATATCAAAGTACTATGCAAAAGTCAATGCGACACAGAACACAGCATCCGCTTTCATAACCACCATAGGGGAACAAATAGGAAAACAGATGGAGACAGAAGGTAGGAAAAAAACACTTTACCAGTCTATGGCAAACCAGATGAGATAATAATGTAAAGACTTAACAGCAAATCAGATCTAATTCCAATATATTGTATTTCTTGAAAACATAAATTAGACATTCTTTTCACTTATACACAGAACATTTAAACAATGCTATCTATTTCTCTACAAAGAAATTTTCAATAAATTCTGAAACAAAAAATAGAACAGAGAACACTCTTTAATCTCAATCAAATAAAACTACTTGTGGATAACAAATTAGAATTTAAAAAGCCCACCACACATAAAAATTTAAAAAAAACAAAGCAACAACAATAAAATTCGCCTTCAAACAACTCCTGGTTCAAAAGGAAATCAAAACTGCACTTTTACTGGGATACAACTAAGGTAATTATTATGAGAACAATGGATAATTCTAAATTTTTATATTAAATTAAAAAGAAAATTTAACATTTTTAGCATATAACTCAAAAACTTAAGGAAAAAACATAAAATAAATAAAGAAGATGGAAGAACAATATTAAATTGCAGAAAGTAATAGATCAGCAGCAAAATAGTGTTACACTTAGTAATCAAAGTTTTAAGCCAATTTTCTGGATAAAATATTAAAATACATAAACAGCAATAATAATCAGGAATAAGGAGGAACACATATAATACCCATATAGAATTATAAAGGGAAAATAACCATTGGTACACTGAAAATTTGAAGAAACTGAGGAACAACTTTGCTCAAAACTATGAAAATAAATGAGATCCTGAATGAAACACACAATTTAGTATGAACATATGTTACCATAAATACTACTAATGCAGATAAAGCATCAAGGAAACAAATAATTCATTGGAAAAACAGATAAATTTGTCCCCAAATCTTCAAAAACCCCAAGGGCCAGAGAGTATTAAAGGGGAATTCAAATTTTAGAGAACAGAAATTTCCACAGCTATTACAATTGTTTCTGAACAGAAAAAGAAAGATGTTTTTCATTGTTTTCTGAAATTTGCATGGCACGATGCCCTAATTCTTCAAAGATGTTGCAAAAAAGGAAAACAATAAACCAATCTAATTTATTAACAGACAAGAAAAATACCATGTATTAGCAAACATAAACCAGATATATTATAATAATAATGAAACATGACAAAAAGCTGGGCACCTGGGGCAGACGCTTTCGGCTCAGGCCATGATCCCAGGGTCCTGGGATCAAGCCCCACATCAGGCTCCCTGCTCAGTGGGGAGCCTGCTTCTCCCTCTCCCTCTCCCTCTGCTCCCCACTTGTACTTGCTCTTTCTAGTGTTCTCTCTCTCTCTGTCAAATAAATAAATAAAATCTTAAAAAAAAAAAAGAAACATGACAAAAAGCAAGTTTTCCTTCCTCGGGAAGGAAAAATCATCTATTTAGTGAGGAGTACATATATTATTCTATAAGTATTATACATACATATGTATATTATATATACACATGTATGAATACATATATGATCTATATAATTTAATAATTATATTATGAACTGATGTTATATATTTAACATATTAAATAAGCAAATAAAATTATTAATAGGAAATCAGGAAATAAAATTATTAATAAAATAGTAATAGATAACTATTTCTGTAATAAAATAAAATTAGAAAAATATGATAGTAATGTGTGGGCAGATAGTTAAGTGTAAAACAATGGAATGTCCAGAAATGTACTTAAATACCTATAAAAATTTAGTATATGGTAGAGGTCAGGAAGTAGATCATTTGATATATATATAATGACAGTTGTCTGGGAAAAAAATGTTTGAGTCCACATCCACTGGAAATGGAAAATAAATTTAAAAACAGAAAATAGATTCATAAAAGAAGAAATGTGATGACTGTTTTAAAAACACCTAATGGATGAGATCTCACTATGACCAAATTGTATTGAACTGAGAAAAAAATATTTGCTTACATGCAAAGAAAAGATTCTTGACCTAACAAAAATAAAAAAATCTCCTACATCAGAAAACAAATCATCATAAGAAAGACAATTTGGCAAATGGAGAAAAGCATTTACAACACATAGCTAAAACAATATATAGTTGTAAATATGTCCTTCAAATTACTAAGAAAACAACTTGGTAGAAAAACTAGACAAAATGGTAAAAAGTTCCTTAAAAAGGGAGCTACAAGCAGCTCTTAAACATAACAAAAGATGTTGAACCTTCTGATAACAAACAAATGGAACAAACGTCACTGAGGTATGGTTTTCCACCCATCACATGGGCCAAGATGTTAATGTTGGGTAATATGTCTCAGCAGGATGGGAAATAAGAGGCACTCCCTATGCCGCTGGGGTGATTGCCAAGCACCAAAAATGCTTGTGGGCAAATTATCTTTCAAAATAACAAATATATGCCTTAAATCAGTAATACCCAATTGTAGAGTGTTTAGTTCCAATATATTTACAAATTTTGAAATGACAAATAAGCATATAAACATAAGTCAAGACAAATTGGTAAGGATTTAGGGATATGCTGCACAGAATCCCAGAAAAGATAGAGGAAAATGAAGAGAAAATTGGAAGAAGGGAGCTCTAAAAATATCACTAAAGGAAATAGTAAGGCGAAAACTACTCTGTTATGCCTCTTTTTATACAAAAAAATAGAAATATCTAGCTAGGTTGTTAATTCTTCCTGCATGCACACAAAATATCTCTGAAAAAATGTGAAAGAATAATAAGATGGGTTTGGTAGTTAGTGTGGGGAAAACTGAGTGGCTAGGGTCTGAGGTGGGACTACCCCACCTGAGGTGGGAGAAAGAGTTGTCATGATAGATCTTTTTTTTAACCTTTGAATTCTAATGTGTTACCTCATTTAAATCAGGGGGGGGAAAGAACCCCAAGTTGTCAAAAGATTTTATCTATCATCACTTCTTTATTTTTCTAGATTGATTGCTAATGAAATGTAATACAGAGGATCCCCATTTTGGTGACGTTAAAGATTATTGTTTGATGATATGTTATGCATTCATTTTAATAAGAGCATGTTCCTAGTATTTCACTTGCTTTATTTTGAAAAAATAACATGCAGATTAGAGAATAGGGGAAAACAGCAACTGCAGATGTTGGATCCACTTAAGGAGACCAAAAATCACTTTGAGACACGTGAGCCCAAGGGTAGATGTGCTGACCTCCAGGTCTCGGAGCCGACTCACCACATGGAGGATGCACCCAAGCTGGCTGAGCTGTACCTCCGTGAATTGCAGCAACCAGGGGTCCTGAACCAGGAGGTAGAGAAGAGCAGAACAGAACTGAACCTAAAAGCTAGGGACCCTTTGGGAAGTAGAGGCCTAAGAAATTTAGAGCCAGAGTTGGAAAAACAATCTGAAATTCTTGATCAACTGACAGACAATAATAATCAGGTCTACAAGCCATATTCCTTGAGGAATGATGTTCGTAGTGACCAACCATTCACTCGTTCATCCTTTTGAGTGAACACTTGTGTGCCGATGAGACTTTACATCCTGGCTAATTCAGTAAAAAATGACTTTTAAAAATGTTTTTAAAACCCTTTTTAATAGCTTAATATTTCATAGCTTTTCAAAGTTGGCTCTTAATATAAATCCCCCTGTGATTTTAGCTGTAAGTTCCCTAAATTGATATTATTTTTTAATACTCAAATGGAAGAAAAATCACTAAATCTTCCTTATGTCCCATGACTTTTTTTTTCAATGAATGTATTTTTTTCACCTTTTATTTTTTGTTCTTGATATAAATATACTCTTCTATAGTAAGCTATTAGTTGTTTTGGGAGGTATTTGAAGGCTATGTTCTTTGTTTTCTATACTATGTGAATTAACACAAAATATACCAATCTGGGGTGTAATATGTTAGAAGAATTAGAAGAATTATATTTATTACTCATCTAAGAAATATTTTATAAACATGTGTATGTGTGAGCCTGGTATTTTGTATATTAAGAAGCAAGTGTTGGGGCGCCTGGGTGGGTCAGTCGTTAAGAGTCTGCCTTTGGCTCAGGTCATGATCCCAGGGTCCTGGGATCGAGTCTCACATCGGGCTCCCTGCTCCACGGGAAGCCTGCTTCTCCCTCTCCCACTTCCCTTGCTTGTGTTCCCTCTCTCACTGTGTCTTTCTCTGTCCTATAAATAAATAAATAAAATCTTAAAAAAAAAAAAAGAAGCAAGTGTTAATTACTGAAAAGCAGACAGCTGTGAAAACATTTCCTTCCTATGGTCAAGTTCTTTTCACATCACTGATTTATTTGTAAAGATAAAAAGGAATTCCAAATCCATATCAGATGGAAATCAAATAGATATGGTTAAAACTAAAAACAAAAAATGCTTCATAAATACATTGTTTCAAGGGTGCACTTGAAAGAAACAGAGGTAACCTCCCTGACTTCCTCCTCTGATTCATTTTATACACTGAGTTCTAAGCTTCTCAGCATATCCTTTTCTCAGAAAAGAGCAGTTTGGTTTTAACATAGTGACTTATTTTGTATTTAAACTTAAATGTATGAAGTCCTTTCTCCAGGCCTTATTTTTTTTTAATTTAGTTTATTTATTTGAGACAGAGAGAATGAGAGTGAGAGAGCACATGAGAGGGGGGAGGGTCAGAGGCAGAAGTAGGCTCCCTGCCAAGCAGGGAGCCCGATGCGGGACTCGATCCAGGATCCGAAGGCAGTCGCTTAACCAACTGAGCCACCCAGGCGCCCATTCTCCAGGCCTTATTTTCATGAGGATGCTTCAGCAAATTTAAAGATCCAAGAGATACTCAATGAATTCCTCTTTTACTCAGTTTTTTAATTCTTCTAAATGTGGGGCTTTTGCATAAGAAGATAAATATTATTAGAGCAAGAGATATATAATGGAAAGTCCATAAGTTTTGAGTTCAGATAATTATTCCAACTGTCGGACCTAGCCCATGTCCAATTCTCCAACTTCACTTTCATCCTCTAGGAGTGAGGATAATTCTTTCTCTCTCCCTCTCTTTCCCTATCCATCTATCTATAGATACACATATGTGTGTATATATACACATATACATATCAATATATATGATCTCTATATATATCAATGTCAAGTACCTAGTATATAAGCAACTAAAAATGGAAGTGATAAAAAATGGAGGCTAATCCATATTTGTCTAATTGACAAATATTTATAGAATGCCAATTATTTGTCAGGCATATTATTATGGTCAGTATTATTTTTGTGTAAATTAATATATACAATAGACAAGTCATTTTTGAAAAATGATATGGCTGAGAATTTCCCTTCAGACAAGCAGGAGAATTATTTTGTTGGGGATTCTTACAAACAGCAATTATTTTAAGCAAATAAAACTTAGGCATTAAAATTCAAAGTAAAGTACTAGAGGTTTAAAGATTATTTGAATTGCAATCACTCCAGAAAAAAATATAATGGCAGGAAAAGGCAAATTGGAAGCAGTCAAATAGTAGTTGTTGAAGAAATACCAAATGCAGGTTGGATGGAAATGTTAAGCACTAATTATGGGAAACAATGTAGGAAGTAATCCATTGCTTTTAAATATTGTTAAAATAGTTCAGATTAGAGAGGACTACTGGGTAAATTTCACTGTTCTTGAAGGACAATGGTAGTTTTAATGTATGTGCAGATTTAGCAGTAATAAGTTTAGTAAGCTGTTCACCACATAAACATAGATTTTTGGCATGGAATGATGAAGGGATTTCCCACTGATTAAATGCAGTATACCTAAAAGATCATGAAGTAAAATACAATTTTCTTTACCACAATACAACTTAAACTTAATGAACTAAACTTCAAGTAATTTAATCACTATCTTGTATCAGAAAATAAAAATGAGTAACAGATAAATACATAAAAATTTATGTATTGAATATTTAAAAACTATTTTATATATTAAAATATACAAAAAATTAAAACACTGGGATACTGTATATGTATGCATGGTGTGTATGTATGTGTACAAACCTTCCTCTGTATCCATCAGCAATAATTGCTAACAAATATTTTGTCTAATTCACATATTGTAACAGAATAATATAACACTATATTCATAAAGATTTCATTTTCTCAAATATAGGTAGTAAATTATCTTGATGTAAATTTGATTAGAAAATATTCCTTCAGATTAGGCTCTTGGAAAACTTCTTTCTATGTTTATAGTCAATGAAGAATATTCTCTAACTGAAGAGTAGATAACTGTTGTCTTTACATGTGCAATGAAATAACAACCAAATATACATTTCCGAATCTTTTTTTTTTTAAGATTTAGGTTATTTATTTTTGAGAGAGAGAGAGAGTGAGTTAAGGGAGGGGCAGAGGGAGAGGGAGAATCTCAAGTAGACTCTACACTGAACAGTGAGCCTAACTCGGGTCTTGATCCCACAACCGCAAGATCATGACCTGAGCTGAAACGAAGAGTCGGTTGCTTAATGGACTCAGCCACCCAGGTGCCCCTATATTTCTGAATCTTTACCCAAATGTACATTCCTAAATATACATTCATATATGTTTCACATTTTAATACCCATTGAGTTATTTTCAAAACTAATTTGGGGGATGGAGATAAAGATGAAATTGTTCTAATACTAAACTTATTCTGGAAAAAGGTCAGGGTTATAACTGTTGGCTTTTTTCTCATTCAAATTCGACAGTCTTTTCCAAGTTGCCTTTATTTCTCCCAAGTTGCTTGTTGTTTTTTTTTTATTTTTATGAGATACACTTTATCATAAGCAGTTGATAGAATATCGACAGCGTATTTGCAATGTCACAAAGTTTCCTTTATCTTCTGAAGAACCTATCCAAAAAGAAAGGGATTTTTTTTTAATACAACCATTTCTAACCTGTTCAATTGTAATAATAAAATAGGCCATGGTGAAATAACATTTCTTACTCACCCATACTTCTGATTATAAAAATTATGACATTATAATAGCCTAGTATTCACTTCAAATTGTTATACAATTTAGAAATAAGCTTTCCTTTTCCAGTTTTCTTAATAGTTCTTTTTTGACTAAAATATCACCTAAAATCTATGATTCAAAGATGCTGAGTATTAAATTTTAGTTGAAAGTATTTAAGAGTATTTATGAAAATCTCGGGGCGCCTGAGTGGCTCAGTCGTTAAGTGTCTGCCTTCTGCTCAGGTCATGATCCCAGGGTCCTGGGATCGAGTCCCGCATGGGGCTCCCTGCTCGGCGGGAAGCCTGCTTCTCCCTCTCCCACTCCCCCTGCTTGTGTTCCCTCTCTCGCTGTGTCTCTCTCTGTCAAATAAATAAATAAAATCTTAAAAAAAAAAAAAGAAAATCTCCTTAAAGAGATTTAATAAATTCAATAGCCAAAATGAATAAGACTGCAAAACAAAGAATTTAAATGTTTATTTAATGGCTAATTTTAGCTACTTCTTAGTTATATTTTAAGCATAATTTTGTGATACTCAGCAATTCGTTTTGGTATAGTTTTTATTGGTAATTATTTATTGATTTAGCAAAGTGGAAATCCAGGTTGGTTCTTCATTTATGAAGAATTTGGCTAAGCCACAAAGTAGTATTCTTATAGTATAATGATTATCAACCATGTTAGACCAATATGTTTATGGAAAACTCTGCTTCATGCCTACAGTTTTACAAATGATCATGCTGGAGAGTCTATGAAATATGCAGTGTTTGAGCAGTATAAGGGCACTACTTTGGTTATGGGAACAGTTATATGGGTATTAGCTATTTTAATGAGTTGCACATATTATCCAGTGTATTTCAACATGTTTTACTGACAAATTTTTACATGTGGCATGAAATAGCAACCCAATGTACATTTTTTTAAATTTTTTTTTAAGATTTAGTTATTTATTTGAGAGAGAAAGAGTTGAGGGAAGGGCAGAGGGAGAGGGAGAATCTCAAGCAGACTCTACGCTGAGCGGGGAGCCCAACACGGACAGGGTTTGATCCCACAACCACAAGATCATGACCTGGTTTGAATAAGAGAATTCTGAGATTATTAAAAGAAGGTATGTAGTAATGTAAAGTTAAAAGTACAAATACTGTCAAAGACTTTACAAAATGATTTTTCCCCAGATGTTACATATTCAGGAAGATATTGTTTTCCTAAAATTCAGCATGAGGTGTATTGAATTGCCTCACACATTCACCATTTGTGAGCATCTCCTTATCCTACTCACTTCCAAAGATTATATTTGTGAAGACAACTGGAACATCAATACATTCATGCAAACAAAACACATCCCTTTGAATGAAATAGGAATCTATGAGTCTACACTGTTATAAAATACAAGTTAATTATAAATGGAGAGAGAACAAAGTTCTTTCTCAAGAGGAAATAAGTAATAAGTGTAGAAGGAATGACTGAAATAACAAATCTCCAGTTGGCAATTGTCACAGTAATAATTAACCCAACCATCAGTAGATTGTAGAGCTACTGTATGTGAAAGTTAGATGAGCATTGGGATACTTGCATAGTCTCAAAGTACTTTCCAACAGAATTCTTATTAATTATAAGAGGGAAAGAGTAGATAAAGCTAGTACATAAACTTAACATAGTGATCATAGTTAATATTCCCAGAAATGTGATAGATTGACATTCAGTGAGAATAACACATCACCACTTCTATGATATTCCTGCCAAAAATGCATAACCTGCATATAATCATGAGGAAACATCAGACAAACTCAAATTCAGGAACATTTTACAAAATGATTGGCCTATATTCTTCAAAAACTTAAGGCTGTGAAGATCAAAGAAGCCCTGAGGAGGCTTTTAGGATGAGGAAAACTAAAGAAACATGGTGATCTGTGCAAAGAATGATTAAGGATTAGACTTTTTCCCCAACCCAGCATTGTTGAGAAGGTTGGTGAACTTGAATGTGATGTCTTGGTAAAGGGTTTATGGGACTATTTTCATACTATACTTGCAATGTTTTATTTACTTTTTAAATATTTATTTATTTATTTTAGAGAGAGAGAGAGAGCATTGTGGGGAGGGGCAGAGGGAGAGAATCTCAAGCAGACTCCTCTCTGAGCACGCAGCCCCATGCCAGGCTCCATCTCATGACCCATGAGATAATGACCTGAGCCAAAATCATCAGTCAGACACTTAACCAACTGAGCCACCCGGGTAGCCCCCAGTGTTTTATTAAGTTTGAAATTTCACCAAGACAAAAAGAAAAACATTGTACTGATACTACTACTAATATATAAAGTTACTCCTAGCCTCTTGGAGAATATATTATTAAAATAAAATTAGAAGATTAGGGACTGATTTTATTTATCTATCAATCCTTTGTCATGAATACTTGTGTTCTAAATAAAGTATGTATTCTAATTTCTTGAGTAGATTAACAGACACAATAATTGGGGAAAATTAGAATTTTTCTGTGATTAACCACAGAGCCAACAATCCAAAGGAAACTGCATTAAATTCATTTCTGCCAAGTACTTTTTAATGAACTAGTCATCTGCAACACAATGCTATCAGACTGTATGTCTATTATACATGCAACATACTTAATTATTTTTATTTAAAATTATGAAAGACTCAAGCATCATTGGCCAAATAATTATCTATCATGACAACATTCTTTTACAAAGCATGAAGTAGATTATATTGTACCACACATGAAATAGAGTTTGAGACAGATAACATGATACATAGTGTCATTGCTCTAATTTTAATGAGATAAGAGAGGTTATCTAACACAAACTTAAATTATCTCTTATGACAAATAAATAACCCTTACATTTCCAACAGTTCATCAGTTATTAACTTTGAGATAAATGTGAAATTATAGGAGATTAGCCATATTACTTTTTTATGGACTATCTCAAGGATAGAGACCTATAACAATTTAAAAAGGACTCAACAACATTTAAGTGTGTGTGTTTATTGTACAATAAGCTTCACCCCATGAAATTTTACTCAGATCACAATGAAATGTATTTTATTCACCATGTCAGGAAAAGAAATCACCACTAAGCAGCTTGAATGTTATGTTCATCCAAATTTGTTATGGCTGAAAAGAAAAGGAAAGAGGTTTTCTATGCAGTTGTATTTTTCAATTTCAGTAAAACAAAATGAGATTATATTAGTTTTATGAAAACACCTGAGTTCTGGTATACAAGTCTTGTTTTCAAGCTTAAGTGTAGGTGGGAAGTCATTTCGAGAATATCATTATCTTATGCACTCTACCAAAAATTGTGAATAAAAGGATATGCAGCAATTTAGCTTTAGTAATCTGAACTGTCCACTTCTTGCTAAAGCCTAAGATGAACATCTGGCAAAGTAATCGCAAGTCACAAATTCTAGTGATTCCTTCCATTAATTCATAAATATATAGCAAGCAAATGTAAGGTATTTATTTAGGGAACATCTCAGTTATTGATAATGACAAATAGTATGTACTTTTCTAAAAACCCATATATACTCGTAGTAATGAGCTTCCATGATAAAGGCAAAGCTATAACTTGTTTGAACTATTTCAATTTCCTCCTGTGCATATGAAGACTCCATTTCATCACTCCCATATCAATAAAATGGGGCCAAATGGCAAGTTCTGAGAAAAGGAATATGGGCAGAAGTGCTGTAGCGAACTTTCATTCCTGGTCCTGAAATAACATACATTCTCACACTTTATCCCTTTCTTTTCAGTGGCAAAATGGCAAGAGGCAAAGTTCCATAGACCCAGAAAGTGGAAGAAATTTCCTTCCCTAAAGAGAGTGGCCCAGGAGAGTTGTCTGACCAAGAATACCCATATTGGACTATGACATAAACTTAAACGATGTTAATCGATTGATATTTGTGGTTAATTTTTTATAGCAGCTCATCTAACTGACTAATATATCTTTTTATTTGAATCATAAGGTAATCTTGAAACAAATGGTATATAAGTGTGTGTGTGTATTTGTGTGTGTCTGTGTGGGTGTGCAGAAGTGGGCCAATTTTTTTTTTTTTAAGATTTTATTTATTTATTTATTTGACAGAGAGAGACACAGCGAGAGGGGGAACACAAGCAGGGGGAGTGGAAGAGGGAGAAGCAGGCTTCCCGCAGAGCAGGGAGCCCAATGCGGGGCTCGATCCCAGGACCATGGGATCATGACCTGAGCCGAAGGCAGACGCCTAACGACTGAGACACCCAGGTGCCCCAAAAGTGGGCCAAATTTTATAAATTTCCCATTGTCAGAGTAAACAGATTTTCCTTCCCATTTTCACAGTTAATTTTATAAGAAAGATATGCATTATATGCAAAATATTCTGATGGTGATTTATTTTTAAAAGAAACCTAAATTCAACACAGATTTGGCTTAGCTTTCTGACCATCTATAGTACCATGTAATCAGTGCTCACTACTGTTCATAACAATGGCTCTGAGAAGGTACAAGATGCTTAACCCTTGGGCCAAGATTTTATCCCAGCAAATCATGAAAATTGCAAATCCAATGGACCAAATATTATTTTTAGATATTAATGTTCACGTGAAGAATATAGAATTTTATCTGTAGTGGGTGAGAGTTGGCAGGTCCCCTCCACACATTGATCATTCAGAGAACAACTTCAGGTCTGTTACCACACTAACAGAACAGACACCTAGTATGTAGAGAGCTTGGCAGTACAGAGAACACTTCACATGGACCATCCGACTGAATCCTCAGAACCAGTCCAGGACTGAGAATTCTGATGATTATCCCTGGTTTACAGGTTAGGGAAAAAGCCAGCAGGCCACTATTCTGAGACTGCCCTAAAGGGAGCAGTTTTACTGAAGTTAGCTTCAGTACTTCATTCAGTGTCTGATAAACAATAAACACCTGAAGGTCTTCTTTGCAGAGTGAGTAAGCAAGGATTTCTCTCATGATCTCTGATTCCAAGCTTGTCCTATTTGCCAATAGCACCAATGTCTCCAACTGGGGGACTCCCATGATATTTTAGTTAGAGTTCCTTTCCTGGGGTTGCTGTGCTCCTTCCTTGTACCTCCAATAAATGATAACCAAATATATGCCCTATAATGAATGACTGTCCTACTTCTGAACTGAGGAAATTAGAACCCAAATGTACTCTGATGAACTTAAGTTCATCCTGGAGGAACCCCAAGTTCAAAGATAAAATAAGCCAGTGCTTTGCACTTTAGAAGATGTATCTTGGCTTTCAAACCTTCCTACTCTATCCCAACCCCACGGGACTATGGATTATATTCTAATAGTAAAAGATCAAAGTAAGAAAAATTAAGAGCTGACCTCAGCTGTCAGTTCCAAAAATCAATGTTCACACCCACCCAATCTCAAAATGCTGCTTCAGCCTGGTGAGGAGAAATGGTGATCTCAGTGGAAACTTCAAGATAAAAAGAACACTGTGTTGTGCGAGTTAATCGATAGCATTCTGAGGAGGAGTAAGTCATTCAGCTGAGCTTTAAGCAGGATGCTTCTTCCTGTCAAAGTTTTAAGAAAGGGGTTTGAGGTTTATAAAAAAAAGTTATATCTTAATTGCAGCATCTCAAGGCTTTTGGCATTTGGTAGCTTCCTTTGCTGATAATTAGGAAAAAACAGCAGGATGCATTTCTTTTTCAGCTCTATTTTTTACGAAAATAAAGAAAGAGGGATGTATTGTCAGTAATTAGGAGACACCAAAAAATTAATATTGATATAAATGTAGTGGCTATATCAATATGACTTACATATGGGGGATTTTGACTTGCATATCAAGTATTATATTTCTTGTTTTTAAAGATTTTATTTATTTCTTTATTTGAGACAGAGAGAGAAAGAGCACACAAGTGGGGAGGAGGGTCAGAGGGAGAGAGAGAAGCAGACTTTCTGCTGAGCAGGGAGCCCAACACCGGACTGGATCCCAGGGTCCTGGGATCATGACTTGAGCGTAAGGCAGACACTTAACCTACTGAGCCACCCAGGTGCCCCAAGTATTATATTTCTTTTGACAAATTATAATTATTAATTTGTGTTCATTAGTTTAAAGAATAACTTTATTTTTATATTGCCATCCTTTCTACAATATAGAAAAGGGTCTGCAGCCCAATTCTCATCCAGTGAATTCAATATCCTGTTCCTTACAGTGTCTTATTTTCCTTGCATTAGGGATGGATGGGGATGTATTTCTACTTAAATGTTAAATTGCATCAGAAGGTGAGGTGTTCAATTCAAATTGTAAGGATTTCCACTATTAGTTTATTTTCTATGTGAAGGATGGATAAAAAGAAAGAAGTTAAAATTTATTTTGATTTTGAGAATTTTACAAATGTCACCTAATTTAATTCCCATGAGAACATCATATGAGATAGATATTAGTGTCTTCTCTTTCTTTTTCCTCCCCACCCCCAATTTTTAGTTTAACTTTAGGAAAGTAAAATTCTAAGAATTTAATTAGTATGTCCATCTTGACTCAGAACATCTGTCTTATCTGATTCCAAAAATACTGCTTTATTTTTCTTTATTTAAAAAAAATAAGAGGATTCATGTGGGAGCTACTCCTTACAGGATAATATTGAGAGAAATTGCCCAATCTGCTTAGAGGCAGTAACTTTTCTTAAATGTAACTAATGAAATGCCCTTCTTGTGAATACAAAGCAAATAAACTCAATCAAGATGCAACAGGGGATTCTGATAATTATTTAGACTTTTTGCTTGTCCAATTTTTGTCAATATGCTCCTATTTGCCATTATGGATATACAATATGTAATTAAGTTGTACCTGCACACATGGGTGACCCAAATTCTAACTCAACCTTGTCTTCCATTATCTCTTTAAGCAGTGTTCCAGGGGGTGTAATCTAACTTGCCCCTGCCTGAAAACTTAGAGAGCCCATACTTTTCCTCTCTCCCAGAGGAAATAGCTACATATATGGTTTCTCATTGCCTTAACACATCTTAGTTCAGGAAATAGAATGTCCAATCCAATATGTTAACCGATACTATGAACCTGATTTAGTTTCAAATCTACCTTCCTTTGAGATTAGAGTCTGGTGGAGGGTGAGAGACTGCTGAGTGATGTAGGCAGACCCAACAGCTTTTTGTGTTTCATATTCCATGCACTGATCCTCCTCTCTGCCCTCTCCTCCACAAAAGCTAACTAGCTAGTTTACCTGTGCATTAGTCTTGGGTGAGTGGGGCAGGTACTGGCCAGAGGATAGGAAAGATCTTATTTGAACAGATGCTATTATGAATTGGTTTCTCCTTCTCTGGATCTGGCAAAGATATCTTTGGAAGTTGCCTGCTCATGCTCCTTTCTTTTGCAATTATCTTGCTTTGGGTGGAGGTATCTACACACTTTAATAAAGATTGTCACTTGGGACAGTTTCCTTAGAAACTGGTAGCTACCTGCAGTTTCTTTTGGATGAGATTTCCCCACCCACCTGAACGGCCATCTTGGACAGGACACAAAGCAACTGCTCACCAGTTGCCAACATGGGATGCATCTGAATCGTAAGAAATACATACCCGGGCGCCTGGGTGGCTCAGTCGTTAAGCGTCTGCCTTCGGCTCAGGTCACGGTCCCAGGGTCCTGGGATCGAGCCCCACACCCGGCTCTCTGCTCAGCAGGGAGCCTGCTTCTCCCTCTCCCACTCCCCCTGCTTGTGTTCCCTCTCTCGCTGTGTATCTCTCTGTCAAATAAATGGATAGAATCTTAAAAAATAAATAAATAAATACATACATACATACCCTTTGCTTCACTACTCTGGCCAGTCTTGAGTACTAGGACTCTCTTGGCTCTAGCCTACAGAAGGCCACAGTGCCAGAGTGAGCCCAGGGCAGAACAACTGGATTTCAGGCAAAGCCCCTCCACCCTTTAACTTTGAGCTGAAGGAAGGAGCAACAATCACTTCTCTTCCATGGGAGATTGAAATGGGATTAACAGCATATTTTCCCACAAAATATCTTCCTCAAAAGACCCTGCTGAGTTTTCAAATGTCATTTGATCAAAAGAAGCGTGTTCAAGAGTCGTGAAATAAGTTCTTAGACATTTCCTTTAAAACTCTATGCATGTTGATTTACTAATTTTGAACTCATAACTGATATTAGCTCCTCAGTTAAACTCAGACTGGAAAGATTGAATTTAAGCATTATGTTACAAGCAATTGAAGATTTTCCCATTTGTCAAGATACCACAGCTAGCCATAAAAACTTGGGTCATAAATAGGAATGGCAGATAGGAAACACATCTGATACCTGCTTTATATAAATGTGAAGGGTAATTAGATACTGGATCTTAACAGTGCACGTAAATATTAAAACAGTGTGTAGGTTAGGAAAACAAAGAACACTCTGGGTACATTTAACGGAAGGGAATATAATGTAGGGAATTTTACACTACAGTATTTTCAAAGAGCATGGGGTTCCAAGATCTGAAAAACACTCTGGCATATTATCTCAACTTCCTATGGAACTAAAATGAATACTTTGCTTATCTGGAAACAGGTAGGAAAACCTCAGATTTCCATGCACTTTCCCGCAGAACCCCCTGAAAAATAATGGCTTTTCATTCAATGCTACTCATCAACAGGGTCTAACTTAGAATCTTCCTAAAATAATCAGCCTGTGTTTGCAGGGAAAAGTACAGAAGGGGATGGGGAAGGTGTAAATAAAGAGCAGACATCCCTGCACAGAGATTTGCATGTGGTTTCAGTTGCTAGAATGTACCAAAGATAAAGTAGAAAATATTTTTAAATGTAAAATGGTAGTAGTTGTAAAAAACCATAAACCATTTTAGAAATATATGCGACCTTAAATAAGTGTACTACAATGCCTGTAAAAATAATGTCATGTAATATGAAAGAATAAAATCGAGTTCAAAGAAACTAAGCACATATAGTTTTTCTGAAGGAGAACTGATGATGATGTGAAGCAGTTCTTCCCAACAACATGCACACTGGTTAACCTATTGTAAAAGCTCTTATTTATTCTCTAGTATAAGTGACCTTCAGAGAAAACACATTTTCAAACTGAAGTTTTACCCATCTGAGATATGATAAACATGGAGGCTTTGTAACAGACTTAAACTCATCTTCTTTTGACATTTTTTATACTCACCAAATGCATCAGCAAAGCTCTCAAATAAGAGGCAATAAAACCTCTTAGCAGAAAATGACATGAAAGTTTGCCTTGTGTGTGTAGCCGGGTGATTATGTAGACTAGCAACACTTAGAAGATATTCTTCAAGGAGCTCCAAAGTGAAAGGTAGCAAACGGAGGTCTTACAAGTTAGCCCAGTGCACACTTCATTAACTGGATCACCAGGAGCTCCTGATGTACATCAGAGTATAATTCCAAAGAGTTTATTTTACACACACACACACACACACACACACACCCCATATGGCATTTAGAATTAAGACATCCAGATTTTTAAAAGTTATTGCCCTGTCAGCTAGAACATTTTATATTCTGTTATTCATAGTATTAAACTGAGAAACTGGAATTGGCAAGTACAAAGCCAAGTGTAGCATATTATTTATTGCTCTCTTTGAATGATATAAGGACTTAGATTTCACCCAAGATTCTAATAGTACCATTTCTTCAACGTATGTGAAATGAGTTTTCAAATAAAAAACGTGTTTTTTCTTGGGCTACTATTATCTTTTTTTTCCCAACATGGAAATATAGCTGAGATTGAAAAAAAAAAAAAGCATTGATTCTGACAGATTTTAAACATTTTTGCCAAAAGCTATATTTTATAACAACGTGCATGCAGAATAACAAATATTATAAGAGTTAACATAATAAGTATTCTTTGCAGCTGTGCTTTTAACCGATGGCAATTTCAAAGTAGAGTAAATGACCACAAAAAAGTTTTCAAGTACAGGGTGCTCTCTTCTTCTGTCTTCTCATCTTACTGGTTTCTTCTGTTTGTTACTAGTTTCCATAATTTACTTTCAGTTAGTTGTTTCTTTTCCTTCCATCCTTCCTTCCTTCCTTTTCTTTCTTTCCTTCCATCCATCCTTTCTTCCTTCCTTTTCTTTCTTTCTCTTTCTTTCTTTCTTTCTTTCTTTCTTTCTTTCTTTCTTTCTTTCTTTCTTTCTTTCTTTCTTTCTTTCT
>NW_023270442.1:2603364-2651480 GCF_011800145.1 Mirounga leonina
GCTAGACCTTTGTGAAAGTGTTGGGATTTATCTAGGGTTGTCCACATAAAGAGGCCTGCATTTGCCTGGAAGAACACTGAATATTAAAATTCAAGTTGTCAAAAAAAGCCTGCCAGTCTGACAGCTGACTAAATGTTATTTGTGAACTCAGGCACCTTGTTCTCCTTTTGGTGGGTAAATTGAGAGCCAGCATCCTTTATGATGAGGCCAACTGTGAAATTACCGCTGTGTGTGACTGGATTCTGCAGCTCTTACAGAACTCTGCACATTTAAATTCCCTATGTTCTCTGAATGTCCAGGAGATAATAAACTTAATAGTTTTATTAGAAGGACCTGTCTGAGCTGATATACAATCCGTAATAATAACACCTCAGGACACATTTTTCAATAAATATTCAGTGAGGGTCTGGTCTGCTCCAGACACAATACTACGACCTAGACATAGTATGGCCTAGGATAAGAAATGGTTTTGAGGAGATTAGCATCCTGACACAAATTTTCTCTACTGAAACAAATTTAGTTAACTTGACAAAGACCACAGCCATCACATATTCTCCTGAGTTCGCAGTTCTGCAATAGGCGCTCATTTATTCATTGTTTTGATGATTGCTATCTGATCAATGTCAGGTTTTAGAATAATCCTAATTCAAATAGTATTTTTTTATATTATGGGAGGGGCCGTAAATCACATGTTCTTTCTAGGCCTTTGAACTTGATCACTATACTTTCATCTACTACTTAATGGTTACTTAATTTTAAAAACCAAGGACCTTTTCTGTCACAAATACATCACCCAAACCCCAGCATGGGGAGTTCGGTATCCATCATCTTTCCATCTCATGACTCAAACCTATTTAACAATCCATGAGAATGTTGGGCCCTGTGCTAAATCAACACTTCCTGACAAGGGAATAAATAAATTCTGAGGTTAGAAAGCTTTGTCAGCTCCTACACAACACAGATTGCAATAGGGACGGGGAGCCTTGTCAGCAATTCGCCTGACCTAGCCCATTCAGATGTGACTCTACTTCCTCAGCTTATTTACAAGAAGGGAACATTCAGACCAGGTAAGACTGTATTTACAACCAGAAATTAAATCACCAGATATTGCATAGCACCCAGGCAGGGAGAAATGGCACTTTTGTTGGTACGAAATGAAGAGCAGGTCAGTGAGGGCTCCAGGTGACAAGGAACTCTCTTATTACATTGAAGAGGTGATGGCAAGGCGTTTGAAGTTATCTGGATGGAAAATAAGCCCTAATAAGCCCTAAATAAATAAATATTTATTTCAGCAGCACAGAGATGCTTAAAACCTGTTTCTTCTTTTCACAGGAAGAGATTCAACTAGCATAGATATCTGCTTAAAGTGATTTTTCGTTGGGATGCCTGGGTGGTGTGGTCGGTTAAGCATCCCACGCTTGCTTTCAGCTCAGCTCTGATCTCAGGGTCCCGGGATCAAGCCCCACATCGGGCTCCTCACTCCATGGTGAGTCTGATTGCGATTCTCTCTCTCCTTCTCCTCTGCCCCTTCTCCCTGTTCTTTCTCTCTCTCTCTCTAAAATAAATAAATAAACCTTTAAAAAAAATAAAGTGATTTTAGGTTCTATATGCCAGTGATTGAAGAATGACCTGTACTTCTTTTTTTTTTTTTTTTTTTTAAGATTTTATTTATTTATTTTGACAGAGAGCGACACAGGGAGAGAGGGAACACAAGCAGGGGGAGTGGGAGAGGGAGAAGCAGGCTTCTCGCTGAGCAAGGAGCCTGATGCGGGGCTCGATTCCAGGACCCTGGGACCATGACCTGAACCGAAGGCAGACGCCCAACGACTGAGCCATCCAGGCGCCCTTACTTTTTTTTTTATTTTGTTTCCACTATTTTATTTTTTTTTTAATTTTTTTTAAAGATTTTATTTATTTATTTGAGAGAGAGACTGAGAGAGAGAGAGCACGAGAGGGAAGCAGGTCAGAGGGAGAAGCAGACCCCCAGCTGAGCAGGGAGCCTGATGTGGGACTTGATCCCGGGACTCCAGGATCATGACCTGAGCCGAAGGCAGTCGCTTAACCAACTGAGCCACCCAGGCTCCCTTGCTTTTCATTTTTATACATAAACACACACACATATATACATATATATTCACTCATACATATATACATTCATAAGCAGCAATTCACATATTCAAAATATAATGTTATCTGCACCAATGTCCCAGAATGCCAGAAACTGAATTGTAATTTACCTAATTCTACAGGAATAATTATAGTTGGATTTCAAATATTATGGCATTGTCTTCACAGCAGATGGCATTTTCATTGCATTAGTACCCCACTTCAGACTGTTAGGAATCTGCACAATGTATCTGCAGTTGAAAATAGGGTTATTTCAGATTTTTTCAAATATATTTCAGGACTCCTCTCTGGTTCCCTTGCTGTTTATGAGGTTTTTGTCTTGTTTGGTTCTGTTTTGTCTTTGTGGCCGACTTACTTATCCAGCTTCATGAAGAAGGCGTCTCTGTGTTTACTCTATATTGACCTACAGCTGAATGATGGCAAAAAGAAGGTGAAAAAAAAAAGCATGTTTTCATATATTAATGAAGATAAAGACTGGAGAAACAATGGGATACAGATAAATTTGTGGCTCAGAAATCTGGAATTGCATTTCTGTTGTTAAGCAAGCAGACAATAGAGAGCTTTTCAGAATGTTTTGTCAATAAAAAGGGATCACAACCTAAATCAAGAAAACGTCTTATTTTCGGGGTGCCTGGGTGGCTCAGTCATTAAGCGTCTGCCTTCGGCTCAGGTTGTGGTCCCAGGGTCCTGGGATCGAGCCCCACATCAGGCTCCCTGCTCCGCGGGAAGCCTGCTTCTCCCTCTCCCACTCCCCCTGCTTGTGTTCCCTCTCTCACTGTGTCTCTGTCAAATAAATAAAATCTTAAAAAAAAAAAAAAGAAAGAAAGAAAAAGAAAACCTCTTATTTTCAACTAAAGATGTTTGGTTTTTGATATATTAGCATTAAATACATCTGCTGGTATTGTCCAGTTATTATCATTTTTTGGGCCATCCCATGCTTATGGACCATGCGCACTCAGGGGTAAAAATACTAGAATGTATGCATTCTTTAAAGGAATAGGGGCCTTGATTCTATGGTTCACACTTATTTCACAGACTGATATAATTGGCCTGGGCATGTGTCCCAGGCATGGCTCGTTTTTCAAAGCTCCTCGGAGTCTTCCAATGTGGTGGAGTCAAGGTTGGAAACCAGTAGAGTAGTGCTTCCAAAATTTGAAAATGCATCTAAACCCCCTGGCTATCTTGCTATAATGTCAATTCTGTTTTAGTAGGTATTGCGTGGATCTCAAAAGTATGTATTTCCACAAAGTCCCTATAGGATGTGGATGCCAATGTTGCATGCAGTACGCGTTGTGTAGCCAGGGGTGAGAAGATATGGCAGCTATGATTGCAAACTCACCAAAATGCCAGGTTTAACAGTGGCTATGATGCCCAATCTTTCTCTCTCTTTTAAGATTTACTTGTTCATTTGAAAGAGAGAGGTGTAGAGGGGCAGAGCGAGAAGGAAACTTAAGCAGACTTTGTGCCCTCTGAGTGCGGAGCCTCTCGAGGAACTCGATCTCATGACCTTGAGATCATGACCTGGGACGAAACCAAGAGTTGGTGACTTAACCGACTCCACCACCCAAGCACCTGCCAATCTCTTTTTTAACAATGTTATACAGAGGCTTAAAATTTCCAATTGCAAATTTTTGTTTGTTTTTCAAATGGACATGTATATTGCTTTGCCACATTGGTCCACAATTGGTTATGTGATCTACATTCATGTTTCTATGATCCAATGATGAACAAATAATGCTTTCTGAATAAAGTCACATGTCTACCTATAAATTTTGGAATATATTACAAGACCCAATACTGAATATGCTGTCAGGTAATAATAGAATGAAAATTGATTGGTACATCTTAACAGAAGCACAGTCTATTGGGACATTTTTGGGGATCAGTTTTCCTGAATAATCATTACATGGAACACCAAAAAACATTACTAATCAGGATGTTTATTCTTTTCTTTTTTAAATATGTTTTCTAAAATATACAACTAGAATACAAATATAATTAAATTCTGAAGCATTTTGAACACTTTATTAATGAACAAATACTGGTCATCATATTATTTAATTCAGAATCTTGTCTGATAGTTTCATAGTCATAACCTTTCAAATACATCAGAGAACTTACTTTGGATTCATATTGTGAGACTATCTATTTGGTTTAATATAGGAAATATCAAATATGGTAGTTTGTCTTCATCCATCTCTTAAAACATTTTTTAAATCTATGTTATGTTTTTCTAGGAGCAAGACCAAGGTTCATATTTGTTGTACTTTGGCAAGTTGAATTTTGGCAAGTTTTTTTTAGTACTTGGTTCAAACAAGATGTGTTTGGAAAAGTAGTGAAGTTTCACGCTATCTGTGCAGAATTCCTTCTTTGTTAGTGGTGTGTGCAAAGCCATCTGTTCTCTTTAGAGAAGCAGCAATGACTTGTGTGGGACAGCGAGTGCTTGTCAGTGCCTGGAAGATGGTCCTCTGCATAAATCATTATCCTGTCTTTATGTCTCAAAAGCAATGAATGCTTTTTAGGCTGCGTTTCTGGCTGAGGTTGGCATACACTGGGGGAAGAGTATCAGAGTGAAGGAGAGTTACTTATTAAATTACTCATCTCACTTTTACAGAACAGCTGCTAAACCAAACTGGCTAAAATATCTTAGTAGTTATCCACGACATATGTTTGAGTACAGATGCTCACTCTAAGCAATTCAAAGAGCCATGGCTGTGGAGGTTGATAAATGTTCAGCTTTTAGATACAAAGCAGAGGTTAAATAGATATGTCAAGATGCTTAGCTTGCCCTGTTACTATTCACTGAAGAATAAATGGTGGCAAGCTTGCCACTAAGCTATCTTTCAATCTTAGCATGTGGAAAAAAAATTAATGAAAACATTCATCTATTGCTTTTAATAATGCATTGGCTCCATTTTATTTGATTAGCTTTTAAAAATAAAAAAACACCCTTTAAATTCTATTCAAATCAAGGCAAATCATAGAATGATATGTTTATTCATGCAATACGATGTGCAAATGCATAAATCCCTAATATTTCTTGTGGGATTTACCTTATTGAAGGCAGACAGTTCACTCTAAAGAACTATTTATTAAAGGTCGATGCATTAAATTATGCCTGTCGTGTGCATGGGCTTGAGAGATGACAGTTTGCCTTCCAGAACTTGAAATCAGACCACTAGCCAATTCTCATGGGTCACTTAGCATCCATTAAATTCCAGCAAATTTTAGCCACAACTAATCTTGATGGTGTTTGGACTAGTAAACTAGAGATGAAATGTTTCATAATTCATTTCAAGTCTCTAATCAATGAAGTGATTCTGATTTGAGGAAGGAAAAATTGTTTTTTGGTCAGTTTCTATTTAATTCCTAAGTTGATTTTAGCTACAAAATGAAAAGGAAAGAAAACCTAGTTTTCTCTGAACTGTTCCTTCCTACATAAAGAATTGGCTCCATTGAAGTCATCATTATTATTTTTAGCAAATTAAGAAAATATTGATGACGATGCTGGCCTAGGCTGTCTCAGTTTGAGATTGAATTTGATTTCCTGATGAGATTTTATTAGGAATTCTATTTCCTGATGCCTATTAGATGATAGGCATTTGATGGAAGGTCCTTATTTTTAATACTTATACATGCAAAAGTGTTCAAAGCTGCAGCAATTCCCTAGGCAGATAGAGGCCCATGCAGCCTTTAATATATTCTTTGATTAGCTAGATAATTAATCACTTTTATTCATATGCTCAGTACCACATTCACCACTCAATCCACAATACCACTACTAATTTAAACAAAATTCTGCATCTGACATCTTTTTCATATGCAGATTCAGTTCATCCTCAATACTTTCTATCAAGAAGAAGGAGAATAAAATAAAGCTCAGGAAGAGTTAAAATAATCCATGATTGCATTATGCTTCAAAGGAATTCTTAAGCCATCCTTTGAAACATTGTGAGAAATCCCTTTCTGGAGAGTGAATTCATCATATCTGCAGGTTACTGAGATAACAGAATGTATGGAAATGTGACCCTAATATTAGCAAGAAAGATTCAAAGTAGAAAATTAGAGTCACAGTGGTTCAATATTCTGTTAAAATATTAAAAACAAGATCACTTTCAAGAAATAGCATTATGATCTAAATTGTTACAAAGCAGGCAAGAGGTAAGGCATAAAAAGGCATAAAGCCTTGCCAATTTTTTTTTTAAATTAACCTATGCAATTAGGAAAATGTCACCTAAAAACATAAGATGTCCAAGACTGCTTCACCTTTCCCATTTGTTAGGGCTATTGAATGAAGGAAACCAGATATTTGTGAAGGAAGCGCTTTCAAATTTAAATACATCTATGAGTTGGAAGAATTTTCCCTACTCTACACCTAACTCTATTTCTTAATATTATGTAGACATAGGCTCAATGGCTAAGTGATGGACTTGGCCGTCCCATCCCCTATTCTTTTCTCAAGACCAGAGGAATGTCTTTGCCAGCTATTAACAATGTCTGTTTAGCCTATTCTCTGAATTTGTTTTAGTTCTAACTCTTCTCTCAATTCCTAAGAGCTGTACAATCTATCCTCTGATGTCTGCAGTTTTATGTTTTATACAGAGCTATTTATTTCTCCCTTAACTTACATGCAATTTTTATTTAAAGCAATTTTAAAAATAAAAAAATATTTCCTTTACAATCTGTGCAACTTATTATTTTTCTTTATTACTAAAATTCTTAAGTCTATGGACTATATCCACTCTGTTTCCATGAAAAATATTGTATGATTGCAAAAATAACTTCAAAATTCATGTATAATACGTTCTATGGGTGTAACATAGTTTAAAGTATCACTTTTCTATTGCTGAAGTGTTTTTTTCATTTTCTTTTAACTTCTGTACTTTGAAATGGTAGAATTATGAACTACAACATGTCTCAATCTTCATCTACCTCTCCAAACATTATTTCTAGAATTTCTTCTAAATTAGTTTATGATTTCATTACTTCATTGAAACTGCTATTGCAAAGATGACCAATAAATTATTTCAAATCAATTAAACATCTTTACTTGAAACCCCAATTTAACTGACTTTTCTGAAAAATGGATTCCACTCACTTAATTTGCCTTCTTGAATCTCCCTACTCTTCTGAATATTCAATAATTAATATTGGCTGTAAGTGCACATAGTTCATTTAAACACATATATGCAACCATGGACTTCTTTTCTTCTCCTCAACTCTTGAGGTTGCCTTCCATTTAGAAGAAAGCAAAAGATTCTGACTATAATAAAATATTGCCTCAAGATGCTGTCACCCTAGAACTGCTTCTTTCCTACTAATCCCCTTCCTCTGGTTTTCTACATTCTACTATCTCGAGTTTTCAAGGATCTCTTGTTCAATCTTCTGAATATCTACTCGTAGTTATCCTATGGCATCTGCTTTAGTCTTTATCTTCTTGCTTGCTTTACTAATTTCTTTTCCTTTTAAAGGTAAAACATATAGAACATACAGAAATGTGTGTGTATCATAAACATACAGCTTGATGAACTTTCCCAGTGAACACACCTGTGGCAGGCAGAATGGAAATTGGTCCCCGAGATTCTCGTCTCTAGTCAACATGCCTGTATAATTCCCTCACCTTGAGTGTGAACAAGACTCAAGATAGTGAATTTGATGGGATTCACCCCTATTATGAGGTTCCTTAGTTGATGTGATTAAGGTCTGAAATCATTTGACTTTGAGTTAATCCAAAAGGAGATTATCTGGGTAAAATAACCTATTCAGATGGGCATCTAAAGAGGGTCCAAGCCTTCTCTGAAGGAAGAGATTTAAAGCCTTAAAGAATCAAATCAAATCAAATCACCATATTGTGACAGGGCCCATGGGCAGCCTCTAGGAGGCCCTAGCTGACAGCCAAGAAGGTAGAGACTCCATGCTGCATCCGCAGGGAATTGAGTGCTGCCAACATCCACATTACCTGAGAAGAGGAGCTTGGGCTCCAAAAAAGGAACATCTGCCTGCCAACACCTTGACTGCATCCTGAGCCCCTCATTGTGGACCCTGCTAAGCCCTGTTGGACTCTACCCACGGGAATCGTGTGATAAGAAAAATATCTTGTTTTAAGTCACTCAGTTTGTGGGAATTTATTACACCAAAATCGAAGACTAATACAACACCCATGTGTGAAACAGCTTCATCAAACACAATAGTTTCAGCAATATAGGAGCCCCCACATGCCCCCATTCAGCCACTACACCCCGAAACACCGTAATGATGATCTGATTAACACTATGGAGGAATGTTGTCTATTTCTGAACTTTATGTGATCACAATTACTCACTGTAGATTTTTTTATACCAAACTTCTTTCACTCAACATTATACTGATGAAATTCACGTTTTCCTTGTAGCGACAGTTCATGCATTCTCACTGCTTTATGGTATTTCATTTTATGAATACACCCCAGTTTGGTTGATTCCAATTTGGGGCTGTTAGGCATAGCATTCTTTTATATGTCTTTTTGTGAATATGTGTGCCTTTTGGGTGTACATCTAGGAGGGAAATGGTTGGTCATAGAGTTTACACATTTTTAGCTTAATAGATGATGCCAAACAATTCTCCAAAAGGGAATATCAATTTACATTCTTAAACCCTGTTTTTTCGTTAAAGTGCAGGAGTTTTTGTACTTTTTGGATATGCACCCTTTATTGTATAAATGTATTACAAATACCTTCTTTTCATCAGTAGCTTTTATTTTCACTCTTAAAGTTGACTTTTTATGAATAGAAGTTGTTAATGTAGCCACTTTACTATTTACTTTCAAATTTAGCATTTCTGTGTGTCTTATTTATATATCCTTTGCCTGGTTGCCTGGATGGCTCATTCAGTCAGTTAAGTGTCCAGCTCTTGATCTCAGCTCAGGTCTTGATCTCAGGATGGTGAGTTTGAGCCCTGTGTTGGACTCCATGCTGGCTGTGGAGCCTACTTAAAATATATCTATTTTTTACTTAAAAAATATATATCCTTTGTTTACTGAAGGTCAAAAAGATATTCTCATATACTTTTTTTTTCTATATTCTCAGTTTTTCTGATTTACATTTAGATCTAAAGTCCATCAAATATTTTGTGAGGGTGAGGAGGAAATAGTATAATGGAAAGTGGAGCTCAGGAAAAATTTATTTTCTTTTTTTAAAGATTTTTATTTATTTATTTGACGGAGAGAGAGACACAGCGAGAGAGGGAACACAAGCAGGGAGAGTGGGAGAGGGAGAAGCAAGCTTCCAGCGGAGCAAGGAGCCTAATTCGGGGCTCGATCCCAGGAACCTGGGATCATGACCTGAGCCGAAGGCAGACGCTTAACGACTGAGCCACCCAGGCGTCCCCCCCCCCCTTTTTAAAGATTTTTATTTATTTATTTGACAGAGAGAGAGACAGCGAGAGAGAGAACACAAGCAGTGGAGTGGGAGAGGGAGAAGCAGGATTCCCGCGGAGCAGGGAGCCTAATTCGGGGGCTCAATCCGAGGTCCCTGGGATCAAGGAAAATTTTATTTTCTATATAGATAGCCAATATATCATTTCCCTATTTACTGAGATAGCACAACTGACCCATTATATACCACAATGGTCAGGTGGTTGTTTAGGGGTGTGTCTGACACCATGTTCTAGTTCACGGAGTCCTTTTGTCTACCTTTGTTTCTACTATGCTACCTTAATCACTACAGTTTTATAGTAAGCAATTTCTCTGTTTAGTTCTCTCAGATTGCCTCATCTGTTGTTGGCCCTAACAGATCTATGTAAATTTAGATTGAACTTGTTATGCACACACACAAAAACAATATGAAACCTGTTGGAATATTAATTGGGTCATCACTGAATTTATATGGTATCTACGTCTACAGGGAAAGGTCATGTTAACATTATAGAGTTTTACAATTCCTCCTTTTTTTTTTTTTAATTTACAGACTTCTTAAAAGCAGTTTCAGGTTCACAGCACAATTGAGAGGAAGGTACAGGTATTTCCCACATGCCCTCTGCCTCCACATGTGCATAGCTTCCCACATTACCGACATCCTTCATAAGAGTGGTACATTTATTACAAGTGACAAACCTACATTGACAAATCATTACTATCCAAACTCCATATTTTACCTTATGATTCACTTGATGTTGTATATTCTATAGGTTTGGACAAATGTATAATGACATGTACCTATTATTATTGTATCATATAAAGCAGTTTCACTGCCATAAAATTCTGTGTTCTCTACCTATTCGTCTCTTCCCATATCTCCATTTTTTTTTCCTATTCCAATTTAATTTTTCTCAATGTTGTTTTTTCTTTTTTTTTCTAGATTTTACTTATTTATTTGAGAGAGAGAGTATGTGAGAGAGCACAAGCAGCAGGAGAGGAGGGCTGTGAGGGTAGAAGCAGAGGGAGAAGGAGAAGCAGACTCCTCGCTGAACAGGAAGCCCGATGTGGGGCTCGATCCTAGGACTCTGGGATCATGACCTGAGCCCAAGGCAGATGCTTAACCAACATAGCCACCCAGTGCCCCAATGGTCTTTTGTAGTTTTTAATGTATATGTCCTATATATTTTTCATTATTCTTGAACATTTGATGTTTTTGGATAACATAGTAAGTGGAAACCATTTTTTAAAATTATATAATGTTTTTGTTGCCAGCAGATAGAAATACAATTGATTTTTAAATTTTTGTAAATTTGCTAATATCTGGTAACTTTGGTAAACTCTTATTAATTCTAAATGTTTATCTGTAAAATTCATAATTTTCTATGAACAAAATTGTATATCTAGTTAATTGCTCTGTTAATTTTTCCTGTCTAATTATTTGCGTTTTGTTTATTTTCATGTTTTATAGTGTGAAGATTTTACTTGAACAGAAAAGTAGTGATAGCAGATATTTTTGTTTCATTCCTAATTTCCAAGGAATTCTTGTAATCATTTTTCATTAATTATTTCTAAATGCGTGTGTGTTCTCTTTAACAAATTAAGGGAGGTTCCTTCTATCCCCAATTTGCAGGGATTGTATCATGAATATGTGTTGAATTTTGTTATAGATTTTTCCTGTATGTATTGATACAATTTTTTCTATAATTTTTTGTTCCCTGTTGTTAGTGAAGAGGGCTCTATCTTTAAATGTTAAGTCATTTTTCAAAACTGAAATAAGACTCACTTGTCTTTGTTTACATAGAATAGAAGAATTTTATTTTATTAGAGTTTAATATATCTTTTCTAGCCTTTTACTGAAATCTTCCTGTGTTTACTCGATTTACAGCTCTTCTAAGCAGTCTATGGTTGTATTTATGTTTGGTCAAGGCTGACAACCTTGAACCTTTATTCTAAGTATTTAGTTCATAATTAAATGATTACTTAATGATACACTTGGCATTTATGTCTTCCTTTCTAATATATTTTTCTATATATATATATGCATTTCTATTTTATTCACCTTTATTGTATTCTTCTTACTCTTACTCTTTCATTCTTTTGCACTAACAAAGTCTTTTTTTATTTTTTTCTTTACAAACTATTAGTTACAGAGACATTTAAAGTGTTTAATGGTGGGGCGCCTGGGTGGCTCAGTCGGTTAAGCATCTACCTTTGGCTCAGGTCATGATCCCAGGACTGTGGGTCGGTTTCCCTCCTCAGCAGGGAGTCTGCTTCTCCCTTGCCCCTTGCCCCCCCACCTTCTCTTTCAAATAAATAAGTAAAATCTTAAAAAAAAAAATGTTTAATGGTGAAACTAGAGATTACAAAATGCATTATTGAGTTCTTACTGCTTCTACAAGATAATTTACCTTTGGAAATTAATCAATCACTGAATTATAATAATTTTTGTTTGCTTTCAACATGATTATGTTTTTAGAATTTTCTTTCACTTCACAAGTGTTTTAAGATTTAATTATCACTGTCCAAAACCGATGATCATCAGGAACCAGAGATCAAACTTGCCTCTGAAACTTCTGAAAGCATGGAAGAAAAATAATTATTTTCTGGGATATGATTGTCGGACAAAAAGTAGGAAAAGAAAGGCTAAGTGTGACGAAGAATAAGGCCCAAGAGATGTATTTATTTTGAAATTCAAGTATAGCTAATGCCCACTTAGTTTCTGGAAGCTTGAAGTCACCTCAACAAGGAGGTCCAGCAAAATAAATCATAAATATTTTAAAATTCTTTTTTTTTTTTAAGATTTTATTTATTTATTTGACAGAGAGAGACACAGCGAGAGAGGGAACACAAGCAGGGGAAGTGGGAGAGGGAGAAGCGGGCTTCCTGCCGAGCAGGGAGCCTGATGTGGGACTCGATCCAGGGACTCCAGGATCATGACCTGAGCTGAAGGCAGACGCTTAACAACTGAGCCACCCAGGCGCCCAATATTTTAAAATTCTTATCGTAGTTTTTCTTATTTTTGATAAATTCAGAGCTCCCCAAGACAGTTTCTAACTTTTCCTTATTCATGTTACCCCTCTCAACATCAGTCAAAAATTGAATACTGTTTGTTCAATGATACATCTGACATTTCTACTGATTTAGCATGTTCAACAGTATTTTCCTATTCCCTTAAAAATAAATTCATATGTAGTATCTACTTCAGCCAAATATTGTAGATTTCTAAAAGATTACTTATCAGCAATATTAATTATGGCATTTAAATTACTTCAGTGATCATCCTGAACTTATCTATAATGGAAATTCCGATATTATGCAATACAAAATAGTAGCTAGGGGATAGACTCTTTAATAGTTGTGGTGGTAAATGTTTGTTTTCCATAATTTAATATAAAAAATCTGACTTCGTATATTTTGAAGTTTTGCTTGTATTTAAAAATTCTAAAGAGCTCCTTTTAAAATAGAAATGTCGTTGGAGACCAAGAACAGATTACTAATACATAGTGAATCTCACAAAATCAGCCACACTAAGATTTCAGGCTTACTTTTCTTAACAAGTTGAGGAAAAATAGGTTCAATATTCTAAATGCTATCTTAGTTTAAAACTTGAGTATATGTGAACTTGTGTCAGGTACTAATTTCATCTCTCAACTCTGGTCCCTGATTATGCCAATTACCTCTCTTGTTCTCATTATGAATCTATAGAAAAATTTCCCCATATAATATAATATTCCTGTAAAATTTTTCTCTTTAAATAAAATTTGTGTGTGCTTTGAATCTTTAGTAAGTTAAGATGAAAGTATAATAGAATATCTGTAATTGGCATTAAAAGCAAGTTAATTAAAGCCACTTTTTTTATCCTATTACCAACTAAAAATGGCTTCCAATGGCAAAATAATAAACTATCTTATGGCAAAGTAATTGAAGATTGCATTGACTGTAAAAGAGAATTAAATTTGCTTTCACATGACATTTATGCATTTATTATATTAAAATTGAAAGACCACAAAGACTATAAAGATAACAAAACATTTGCCAAGATATTTATACGTAAAGCCTCAGTTTCTCTCAATTTTAATCAATTATCATACATGTTTCGGAAATTCAAATTATTTCCTCTCTGCAGGAATTCCTTTAAGTTTTCCATAATCCTTCTAAGATAAAAGCATTAATTATTAGTCAAAATGGCAATTAAAATCCATACCATATTATTGACATGACCCAATAGACATTGTGGGATGAAAATTTACCCTGATTTTTACAATAAAAGTAGCTAGGATAATAATCTGCATCTGACTCTTGATTTTGGCTCAGGTCATGATCTCGGGGTCCTGAGACCCAACCCGAGTTGGGCTCTGTGCTGGGCTGGGCATTGAGCTTGCTTAAAAGTCTCTATCACGCTTTGGCCCTTCCCAGCCCACCCTCTCACTCTCTCTCTCTCTCTCACACTCTTAAAAAGAAAAAAAAAAAAAAAAAGAAAGAAAGAAAATTCTGTGAATGTATACTAACTTTTACATGTAGGTCCCAATTCACTAATTTCCCAGCTTTGACCTGGGTCAATTTTCCTTATTTGTTCTAAATTTCATTTAATTTGGGCAGGAAATCTTGATCCTTTCTAGAAAAATGAAACACTGAAAAATAACTGAACTGTCTCTCATAGTACAAATCTAATTTCCTCAGTTTCAATGACTCTCTGATTGGATCTCAAGATAGGACTTGCATTTGATCCTGCATAAGTTTGTCCTTTTCATAATCTATGGAATTATTTATTTTGTACTATTTTGGAGAAATAAAAAAAAAATCCTAAATGCCTAAACTTTTATAAACAATAAAAAGTGTGAGTTAGGGCGCCTGGGTCGCTCAGTTGGTTAAGCGACTGCCTTCGGCTCAGGTCATGATCCTTGAGTCCCGGGATCGAGTCCCGCATCCGGCTCCCTGCTTGGCAGAGAGCCTGCTTCTCCCTCTAACCCTCCCCCCTCTCATGTGCTCTCTCTCATTCTCTCTCTCTCAAATAAGTAAATAAAATCTTTAAAAAAAAAAAGTGTGAGTTAACATCTTTGGCACAAAGGGTTTCCCTTTACTTAAGCCTTTAGAGACATTTGAATTTTTCAGGAAGAAACTGTTTTATAATAGATAAAGGGGTAGGATGTTCTCCTATAAATTTAAGTGTTCACAGCAAAGTTAGGTTCCCCATATGTTTTAGAATGCAAAGCTGCATAAGGAAACATGCATTTTCTATATTCCTACTTTCATCTTAATAAGATAGAGAAGAAGAAAGGTATAATGTGTTATTATTGAGGATATTAGACTTACTATTTTTTAAAAAAATCTTTAAGTGTCCAGAGTTGTAGCAAATCCCACTATTTTTTAGTTGTTTGTTTTCCTGCTTACTTGTTTGTTTTGCAAAGGAATAATCAAAGAAAGATGGGTATTGGCCTATGGTCTGTTTATTGCATAATGTATTTTGTAATTTAGGACTTTTTATAATCTTGATTTAAAGAAATATATGTGCAACCATGGTTTGAGAACCAGTAATTAAGGTGTTATTTTTAGTTTATGAAGTGATAAAGAAGTTCAGGGTGTAATCTGGGCACTGGGCCTTCATTTCTCCAACGTTGTGTTATCATTTACATCCCTCTGGGATGTCCTATTCCAAAAGAAAATCCTTTTATTAGGAATGTCTTTCTGATGTCACCCCTGAAAGGATCCACCCACATTATGTGTGTTCAAATCTCTCTCTCCCTCTCTGCAGCCCCCTACCCCCTTTTCGTATTCATCTCTGCTTGTTCTTGCTTTCCAATGTAGTAGAAAACTCTGCATTTAAAGTATGTGGATTCTGGAAGGCGTTGTTTGAATCCTAGTTCTCTAAATTATTAGACAAGTCTTCTTTAACAACATCTGACCCTTGTTTTCTCATCTGCAAGAGCGTGATACAAAATATGACCTATAAGGTGCTTCGAGGGAGAGACGTCCAAGTGTTCAGTGTATTGTCCCTAGCATGTGACCTAAAATCAAGGAATGCTTAACAAATAGTACGTTCATCCCTTCCCTCCCTGTCTTATATTTCAATTACCTAAACTTTTGTTATTATCACCTTCATCTCACAAATGTTATATGGTGTAAAAATTGTAACGAAATGGTATAAAATATGGTAGGGGGATATTTATTTTGATTTATTTATTTATTTTTTTTATTTTGGACAACTATTTTGTTTCTAAATTCAGAGACTTAGTCCCTAGGATTGTTCGGGAATGACTGACAGAGTTTTCAGTTAATTTCAGGAGATAACAATTTAAGCCTCTTAGCTGCAAGATATTCTTCAACCCTTTGGAAGAGCCCTTTGAAATTAAAGATCAGATTGTTGCCAGAATGTGATTTTCTCAATTTTGAAAGAGGGATATAAGAAGAACTTAAAGGATTCTGTTACCTTTATTCTACCCTGGTAGGGTGTAGAGAGTTATGTGAAAAACTAGAAAGTTAAGTAAGAAGTAAGGGAAGTTAATATAAACAGTTTTCAAAGTAATGTCAGGGAAGTGTCTCAGTCAAATAAAAATTTTAAAAGTGAGCAAGAGAGAGTCAGATAGTAGCCCCTGAAGGAAATAAATTTGTTACCAACAAATTTCACCTTGTATTTTACAGATGATCAAACTGAAGATTAGAGAGTTTAAATTGTTTGCATAGGGTAATTACAGTAGAATAATATCAGAGCTAGATCTGTAACTCAAATTTCTTAATAAATTATCCTTTGTCTTTCTTATCCCATCATGACAGGAACAGCAAAAGCCATAAGCCCTTCAGTTATTGCCCTTAGGGCTAAAACTGGAGAACTCAAGACTATGAAATACAGACTGAAATGATGCTCTATCAATAATTTCTCAAAGTCTGTTCCAAGTGACAGCAGGTCCTATGAGAAGTTTAATGGAAAACAGCAATATCTTTGGCATCTAAAACACTTAGAAACACAGTCCTTGCCAAGATTCTCTCCTTGACCAAATTTTGGACAGGCTCTTCTGAGCTCTCTTTTTGTTGAGGGCTTCCATGTCCTTCACTGTAGAGTCCAGTTCTAGCAAGAATCCTGTTCAGTCAATTTTGTAAAAATATCAACCCTTGGGACACCTGGGTGGTTCAGTCATTAGGCGTCTGCCTTCGGCTCAGGTCATGATCCCAGGGTCCTGGCATCGAGCCTCGCATCGGGCTCTTCACTCCACGGAAAGCCTGCTTCTCCCTCTCCCACTCCCCCCTGCTTGTGTTCCCTCTCTCGCTGTGTCTCTGTCTGTCAAATAAATAAATAAAATCTTTAAAAAAAAATATCAACCCTCGATATCTGATCAACTTCCTCAACCCCTATCCTTGGTATCTGATCACCCAGGCAGGCCTTGAGCAAGAATCCTGTTAGGTCACTATAGCCAGAATCCCTCCATATCTCTGACGCTTCCTGTCAGTAATTTTCCATCCAACATCCCCGCCCTGCTTTTTGGCTGTCTGTTCCCACTTGTTCAAGCTGTATTCAGAATGGAGCCCAGTTCAATACTAAAGTCTCTTTCTCCCAGTTGCTATAGTGTTTATAAATAATATCTGCTTTCACAACTTGAACATCTATCCTCCTCTGGTTTTCTTTGACATCCCTCTCCATATTTGTGTTAGTGTGTTAAGGGATTAGAAATACCCTGATGTAAATAAACCATTCAAATTGGTACAACCCTTGACTATTATAATTAAAACATTTTTGTTTATTTTTATGCAAATATTTAATTGACAACCTAGACATTATTGTATTACAGAACATGTTTTGAGAATTGCAGTTCTGGGGATGCCTGGGTGGCTCTGTTGGTTAAGCAACTGCCTTCGGCTCAGGTCACGATCCTGGAGTCCCGGGATTGAGTCCCACATCAGGCTCCCTGCTTCCTCTGACCCTCCCCCTTCTCATGTGCTCTCTCTCTCTCTCATTCTCTCTCTTTCAAATAAATAAATAAAATCTTAAAAAAAAAAAGAAAATTGCAGTTCTGTGTCCATTCCCCGCGATTTGTGAGAGTCAAACAGGAGCTCAGATTCAGAGAAAGTTACCCTTTGTCCGATTTTTGGTCCTGGTAATGCTTTCCTTAACACATTTGAACTTTTCCTTGAACCCATGAACTAGAGGATTAGGGTCCTAGATTTTAAATTTTATTTACTGAAACACTTTTATTGCAAATATTCATATAATTTATTATGAATAAAATACACCCTCTAGAAATCATTTAACAAGTCAACCCTAAAGTACATAGATAGTGATTTGTATATTATAGTTAGAGGAAACATTTTAAAGAAAGCCTATGGGGAGTTATAAATGTGTAGAACCTCCAGGCTGACCCATAAAACTAATCTTCACTGATTTTAAAAATGCATTTTCCATTTGAACCATTAATATTTAGAGTTTATTTTCAACTGGCACCGTTTATCTGAGCATTTTCAAGTGTCTCTGAGATCACTCTGTAATAATTCAAAATCATTCAAATACAGGCCCTCTAGTGTAGAGATAGTGACATTACTTCTGGCTTAACCATATATTGGTGTAGTGGAAGGAATCCTAGATTTAAAATCAGGACATGGTCCAAGTTCTTGCTTCCTCTGTCATCAGTTAATGACTTGGAGTCTCAATTTCCTCACTGGTTAATGCTTTACTTGACTCACTAAATTATGGATTTCAAAACCAGCCAAACCTGTAAAAGTTCTTTTTAAATCCCACAATATTTTACAAACTTTGGTTGGCATCTTCATTATAGTGCTACGTGTACATTATCCTTCTCTACTCTGTGAATACCTTGAGAGAAGTCCTAACTGTTTTAAGCAACACATATCCCACATTTATCCCCAGGATCTGAAGGGATAGTAAACATACCAACAAAAAATGAGTTAGAAATGAAACAAAAGTGATTAAAGTAACTTTCCTAGGACACACACACTAGAAAAGAAGTATTTCCCATTAATATCTGTATCTCCACTGAGATTCAAACAAAATGACATCCATTAGAATATACTCAATGAATTTAAGGTGAACTGAGCTGTGAAAAGAACACAGACAAGAGGCTTTGAAAATGGTGTGGTATTAGCAATTGCAGTGACTTTTTGATATTTCCTACATTCTTTAAAGTTCAGGTCACCTATTTTTTTTTCCATTTTTACAGGTCTTATCAAAGAAACTAATAAACTTTGATAGATGTTTTGTTATATTAAAGTTATTCAAATAAGTACAAGTGTCAGAATTCATATAGGGGGCGAGATTGTTTTTGAGAACATAGATATTAAGGATCTGATCACTCCTGGGTGTCATAAAAGTATCCAGGGGGTGGTTACCTCATTTCCATGTGGATAGCTTTATGAAAACACAAATAATATGTATCCTTAACTAGAGGAAAAAATACAGCTGTCTAGATATGCATTGTCCAATATGAGAGCCAATAGTTACATGTGGCTTTTTAAATTTAAAGTATTGGAAATTAAATACAATGTAAAAAACAGTTCCTCATTTCAAGTACTCAGTAGCCACATGTGGCTAGTGGCTACTGTATTGGATGGCAGGAATTCTAGAACATTTCTATCATTGAAGAAAGTTCTGGGAGACAGTGCTGGTTGTATTTTTTTTTTTTTTTAAGATTTTATTTATTTATTTGACAGAGAGAGACACAGCGAGAGAGGGAACACAAGCAGGGTGAGTGGGAGAGGGAGAAGCAGGCTCCCTGCAGAGCAGGTAGCCCGATGCGGGACTCGATCCCAGGACCCTGGGATCATGACCTGAGCTGAAGGCAGTCACTTAACCAACTGAGCCACCCAGGTGCCCGCTGGTTGTATTTTTTTTAAGAGGTAAACAAACACATACTGTACATCATTTCCATTCAGTAATCAGGTCATAAAATTTTAATATTCTCACCCCGAGTTTTAGTTCTTAAAAATCTTAATCATTTAAATTTCTACTCATTTATTGATCCTATATATTGTGCATTGTACTGGGAAGAAAAAGAGAAAAATGCGGGACATGTTTATATTATTACATATAAAAATCATAGGTTCCATTCTTTTCTATGTATTTTACATCTGGGTATTCAATTTTTTTTTCTAAAAACTGAGATAATTTTTGTTAAAAAGATGGCTAGAGGAGTCATTAGTACAATATTGTAAATCAATAAATATTTTCTTCTCTTTAATCTTAAAGGAAACCAGCACCACCACCACCAACCAATGAAACTAACATTACATACATTCAGGTTAAATATCAAATATCCATTCTTTAAAAGTCTTTTCTTCCATAAGCTTTGCCATATTTTCATAATTTTTATGTCTTGAATGTATACTTAGGAAAACAAAACAATTTAAGTTAATTTGAAAGAATTATGTAATATCCTCCCTACAGTTCATTTCCTTTCCTACCACCTGCCCTTACCGAATACAGATCTTTTCTTTATTAGCTTTAGTATTTGTCTTCAACTAGTACCTGTTCAGTTATCAAATTGTTTAAAGCAGCAGATGATCGGCTAACTAAAGACCCTTTCACACTCAGAAATTCTCTCTTAAAAACACTGAGGCTCTACAGCAATTTCAGTTTGGTTGCTCATTGCCACATTCATAATTTAACACTATTTTTCATTGCTATGTCCTGCTCTGCTAAAATAAATAGGCAACTTTCTATTAAGATTTGAAATGATGACATCAACTCGTCTGGTTCAGGTAAAAGGGTAAAGGGAATTACAAAAGGCAAAGATTGTTCTATTGCATGTCTGCATGAGAATGCACACATATAAAACACACGCACATTACATACCCAACATATTTTTTCTTTGTTTAATCGATTGTGACCTTGAAGAATTGGACATTATCTTTTATTTCCTTGTCAGTGGCTAAATTTTCCCAGTCTTACTACAACAAATAGCATGTAAGTCATTGGTCTATTAAAATCATTGTTCAACATAGTCTTGCCAAATCTTTGAAAAGTTAGTGACCTTAATCTTTGAATGAATTGCTGACTTTAGACTCAAAATTTTTTCAAATGAACACCTGTTTATCTTGGTGAGTATTCTGTCTTTCACATCACTGTTATCTAACTTTCTACAATTGGAACTAATGTTGAGTCTTTGATACATCGCACTTGTCACTCCTATCCATGCAAAGGTTTTTCTTCTTTTGTTATCATTTGTCTTCATTCTTCAAGACAGTTCTTTATCCAAGTAGCTGTCTTCCACATCCCTCCATAATGGTTGACCTTGTAGATTTAGTTTTCTATCTGGTCATTTAGGGAACGACTTCTACTGTAGGAAAATTATGTCCCCAATTTTCTCTGACAACTGTATTATTTTATCAAGCAAAATACTATCAGGTTTGTCAGGTGTGGTTGTCTTCCTGTGATCCAGGCTGATTTTCTTTAAACAATTCATCACTCGCTGAATGCTGTTTTCTCAGCTCTGACCAGCATTTCCTGTTATTTTCAGGTGTACCTGAATTTATTCTGACAGAGAAATAAAACTTGTAATTCCCTTTATACTGAAAATACTAGATTTTTCTCCAATAAGATATTTCTTATACCCCTTTAAGCTGTTATTGTAATAACTCTATGTTTTGTTTGCAAAGGGCTTCAGAACTGGCAGAGCAATTTCACCTACATTATCTCATTTAAATTTACATTTTTATATGGGTGACAGATAATAGTAAATTAGTCAATTTTGTTAAAAAAATCATTTTCAGAAAAAAATAAACAATTGTTCACATTTTATTTAATTTATTTAATGAAGGGCCTGGGCAGATGTGACATGTGGTTCAAAAGAGAATACAAAAAGTGGACACATTTATAAATCAGGAATATTCAAATTAATATGTATTTGGAGGCAAAGTTGGGTTTCCCTAGGGCGGGAGAGAAAAGTCAATTGAACCTCTACTAGGGAGGGTGGAATTCGCATGCTAAACAGTGACTTACAAATTATGATCGTAAAATAGCTCAAAGATAATAAAACATTAGAATCAAATAACTCAGAAGGGTATGCTGTAGGGAGTGCATAGTTTTCCATCGGAGTTTAAATTTTTTTCTATAGTTTTCATAAAGTAAATAACAATGCTTGGTAATAATAGTAACTTCCAGTTGAACACACATCGATGTGAATCAAAATAACTGCTAATATAGCATAAACTAAATTTTATCCTAAGTTTTAGGTGCAAAGCAGATATTCATTAGCCTGTATTTTTACTTTAATTTATTGTTTTCATTAACAGAGGTCAGAATAACAATGGGATTCCAGAAAATGCTCAAGGGGAGAGCTTTCTAGGTGATATGCTATGGCATCCTTATGTGTCGCAAATGAGTAACAGCCGACACATGAAGAGATTGGTAACTTAGCTTATAGGGCATCATGGTAGAGACTGGGCAGCCAGGGATTGTGGGCTAGTCACTGTTCCTCATAAGCAGCCCCATTTGTATCTCAAATAGTGACCCCGAGGAGCAAGATCTGAGGTTTCAGTCCTCCAGATCTTGCAGTAGTGTGTACATTAGGAAGATCCAAAATTTGATGTTCCGTGCACTTGTGGCTAAAACATGCTCGACCGTGGCATCTTTTTCAGCAGCTACTTGCCACACTTAGCTCTCTCCTTTCTAAACAAGAGGCCTGTGGAGCTGTAGGGAGATTCTGGGCTCCCATTGAATGAGCAGCAGTGCACTGGGGAGAGAGGTGGGAAGACAGAAGGGTATAAAGCCAGTGGTGATCTCAACTCTGTGCCTTCATTTATGTAATACATCTTTTTATTTGCAGCTATTCTATTTTGAAGCGATACACAATTCAACCTCATGGTGACTTCTTTAATTCCATATGTATATTGTTCTTTATTAATTTTAAAGTCTTGACTTGTAAAAGTTTGATTTGATTTGAAAATAATTCACATTATCACGAAAAATTTTAGCACCTCCTTGGTGTGTAAGAGAAAAGCAAAAGCTAGAGATTGTGTAAATATAATGTCAACTAGTTTACACAATTTACATTGTTCAAATAAAGTTTCTTATCAGTGGGCATTACCAAGTCACCTCACTAACTGATGTCCACCTGGCATGAAGCTCTCAGACTGATAGAGTCAAATATGGTCATTCACCTATCATGAAAACCATCTATTAATTTTATTATTATATAGTATGGAGTTGTAGTGAAGAATACAGTTCATAGAATCTTGCTACTACAATTTAGTATCTCTATGACTCTGGGCAAGGAATTTAATATTTACAAGACTTAGATTCCTCATATATAAAATGGGAATAAAAATAGTATCTGCTTTAGAGATTTGTTATGACAATTGAATGAGTAACCTATGCAAAGCACAGTAACTGTCACAAAGTTAAATTAAAAAAAAAAAACTTTGCTCTGTAAATTAAGTATAATTTCATGTACTTGTTTCCTATATCTAGTCATCTCCAGGCACTTAAAGGAGAGACTGGCATTTTGAAGACTTTTATGAAAGGGCACTGCGTTTAATTTCTCTCTTAATAGGCACCCTGTTACACTTAGATGAATAGTTAATATGAAGTTTGACAAAATTAAGATTCCAAAATCTCTAGGCAATTATTTGATGATCATAGATATGCAGTGCACTCACTATGAGTAAAACGAAAAGACACTCTGGAATAAAGAGCCAAATGTTTCTTATAAATAAAAAAGGAATGACAGAGGGAATGATCAATTCCTATTGCTACCAAGCCTTTATGAACAGGGAATTGACAAATTTCTAGAATCCCTTCACTTCTAGTCTTTTAAAACTGGGCTTTGAAAGCATAAATTCCTCATGCCAGAACAACGATGGAATGGTGAAACCTCTAAATCACCTAAGAGGAGTTCAGACCAAACCTCATCCTCCATTCTTTTTACAAGGCAGTGGATGGGACCTGCTTGATTGTCAGGTACAGATCATTTTCAGAAGACTTTGATACACTGAAGGGTCCCCAAAGTCTTGGCCAAAGGATGGGATAGAAACGGAGGTTACACTGTGTTACCTGGTGCGAAATCATTTTCCAAATAAACAATTAAGTGCTTAGGTGTCGCCATTGATTAATTTTTAATGGAATTGCTTAACTCCATTCTGAAAAGTGATGACCTGAATGAAAGTGTAGTAATATGTCCTAGAAATCCCACAGACATAGGACCTCTGATACCTACACAAAGTTACTGGCCAGAGGTCTACAGAAACACTGTTCCAGTGAATAAGATTTGGTACCCAGTGTAATACTGCATCTTTGACAGATATATGTCATGTTTCCCATAAGATCGGGGTGCACATTTTTAGAAAGTAGACTTTTTAGCAATACAGAACAAAAGAGTCTCTAAGTTTACAATCCTATTTTCCATTTGAAACTCACAGACTTTCTCACACAAAGGAGAAATACATTCTGCACAATCTTTTAATCTTGGTTGACTTTTATTGCAAATGTTTTCATTTCTGCCATTAAATTTTTTTCATCATTCTATGCACTTTCTTTTGTGTTTTCACATTTTATACTTTAATGAATCGTAACTGTTCTTAAAATAGTCTGAGTCATCATTTAAAAATTTGGCTCTTGTGTTTATTGATATGTTGCTGCTTTTTCAAATATAGTCTGTTTTCTAAATGGTAGTCATAACTCTTGACCACGTACCTACTTCTTAATAAAATGTTTTTATTTTTGCATTATTTCTTGCAACCCACATGCTCTTTTTTCTTTCCAGCGAATTCTTTTCACTTTTGTCCTATGATTTGCCATGTGTTTTTGATAAAGTTCAATTTCTTTATTTGCTGTTAATTTATCCCTTAATCCAAACATAATAAAAGATCACATACTTAAATCTGTTCCACAATTTTTTTTCTTTTGGAGTCTCTGCAGCTTAAAAACAAGCTGATTTCTTTATTTCCATGAGAAGCAAGCATTAAAGAAACATGTATAATTATCTCCATGTTTGATTGTAAACTGGAGAAGCTAGAGCTCTTGGTATGCTAGTTGTAATCATGAAAAGAGAGAAATTTTATAGTAAGAAATACATAGGGGTGCCCGGGTGGCTCAGTTGATTAAGCGTCTGCCTTTGGCTCAGATCATGATCCCAGGGTGCTGGGATGGAGCCCTGCATGGGACTCCCTGCTCAGTGGGGAGTCTGCTTCTCCCTCTGCCCCTCTTCCCACTTGTGCTCTCTCTCTCTCTCTGAAATAAATAAAATCTTAAAATATATATATATATATATAAACTATTTTTCAGACTTAGAGCTTAAAATGTTCCATTTGTATAGAATTTTATATGTAACTCCGGCAAACTCAATTTTGTTATGTAAACTCTTTAATTCTTTACATATATTATCACCCTTTTTGATGTTCTTTACACTACTAACAAATATATATATGTAGGTATTTTACCCTTAATTTATCAAAGTTATCCCACTTCCTCCTCTCATTTTTCATTATTCCCATAAAAATGTGTGTCTTATTTACATAATTTTACATTTTTGAGAAATGTCAAATGCCCACTCATAATCAGCTCCAATCGCTGGATTGTAGGATGAAACGCCTCAAAGGAAGCCCCAGAGGTGCTGGTGTTTATGTTTGAGCCCATCATTTCATGGTGGGAAAACACTTCAATGGAAAGCATATCAGATTCAATAGCTAGCATTCGAAGATTTTAGACTTATCTTAATATTATCTAACAATTCTCAACATGTCTATAACTGAGAGCACCTGGAGACAAATATTCAATGTAGTTTCAAACTTCCATCAAAGCCACTAAAAAACAACTCTGTAACCAAAGCGCTAATGTTGTCTGATAATTGTTCTGGGCTGTATTTGGTATGCCTTCTTTCTCGTTTTGTAGTTTTGTTTTCATATATATGCATTTTTTTCTGAATTAGAGTTGTAACATAGTAAGGCAGAGAAAGTATTTTTTTTTTTTTTAAGTGACTGTTGAGGCTTTCTGGTTGGAGTAGGTGGGACAAAAGAAATGATTGAAGAAGGTTATAATGTTGGGGATTATTTTAGGAAGATTGAAGTAAATGTGTATGTGTGTATTTGCGTGTATCTAAAATATAAAATGTGGTATAAAATGTCATAATATTTAGAACATTCAAAACAGTTACTGAGAAGAGCTTTGTTTTGTAAGGTATAAATAAATAAAAGGAAAAATGATGCCAACAACCTAATTTTTTAATTGCAAATGCAAAGCTAAATTTAATTTAAAATTAAAGGTTTTTGTATTATTCATCACTTCGGATTACCTATATTCTGGTTACACTCCATTCCTTCTGATAAACAAAATTTTACTGAATGCTGAATTTTGGAATAATTGCTTATCAGTCAAAACAATTGAAAAGGAATGTATCTATCACATGGCGAGATGAATTAGCTGTTCCTCGACATTGAAAGCATAATAAAACCCACAAAAGAAATCAAAAAGAGAGAAAGAAAAACTCTATTTAGTTTCTATGTGATGACTTTACAACATTACTGACGGCTTCCAAATGAAGCTTTTGGTAGTGCCCACCTTCCTCACATTCCCCACACGGAAAAGCTGGTTAAACTTTTCCAGGGTTGGGGGGGGGGAAGAAAGGATCTTTTGGAAAGCAGGCTTTTTCCAGTTGTCTAAGCATAAACAGTTCTAGGATTTTCATTCTGAAAGTAAACACGGAAACTCCAGTCCTCATGGACTGCAGAGGCTCATACAATCAGCAGTCACTAAACGATCATGCCCTCTCTAATGTTGTGCTGCCCATGGCAACCACCTGTTCTGTCTGAATGATGGAGAGTAAAGGAGCATGAAGGGGCAACTCCCAAGCACAACCTGCGCAGAGGGAATTGGATATACAGCTCTCTTCACTATAATTGAATGCCCTGTCTCTAAATCAGTATGTAGCAAATGCACCACCTGAATGTCACGAAGACAGAGAAACACCTCTTCACTAGGAGTTTGCCATACATTTTGTAAAATGGCTAAAATGCACCAATATAATTTGTGCATTTTAAAATCAGCAGGATTTTAAAAATAGAGTATTGGCAAAATAGTGTTCAAATTATGGGGACGCTTCCTTACTGCTTGATAAAGGTAGCTCACCATATTTTGAAACTTTTTCTGTCTTTTTAAGTATGTACAATGGTTAATGTGAGAAGAAGCTACTATATTTTAAAAATTAAGGATATACTTTTTATTCCTCCTTGCTTGTATCTGAGTTATAGTGAATAAGTATTTTTTTCAGTAGATTGCAACTGTGATCAATGGTCTTCTGTGTTTATTGCATACCCACTATGTGCTTAGGATTTTTTTCCTAACCAATATTGAAGAAGATAGCCATGTTTTTCATGTTGACTATATTTTTCAACACTCACGGCACTGCCGTACATATTTATTCATCAAGTATTTAAATTAAACTAAGACATATGCTGCCGACAGAAACTAGTAATCCTGTTTATCAATTCTGTGACATGTTTTTGAACATTCACTTAATATTTTTCATGGATGTGGTTTTAAATCCCAAACGAGTAATCAGAAAATGCTTATAAACTTAGACCAGAGACACTGGGAAAGGTACTTTGAGCTATGAAAGGACTGCTCAGCGGCCAAATTGGCTGTCTGGTACCTTGAGCTGAAGTGAAAACAGGGCTAACTAAGACCAGATACATCACTGTGGCTTGCTGAATCGCAAATCTCCGGTTAGGTTAGGGCTTTTATTTCCTACTCAAAAGGAGTGGAGCTCAAAGGGTACGGTACAATGTAAAATACTTTTGATGAGCTTCTGTTTTTTTTGTTTGTTTGTTTATTATTTCTTGAATAAAATCTCAGTGTAATGAGAGAAACCCCAGAATTCAGGGAAGGCTGCTTGCTGTCCGTGACTGGCAGGGAGATGTGTGGGGCCAGGAGAGGCAAGGGAAGAGCATGAGAAGTGGACTCTAGTTACCGATACGAAATGGAAACTCGGGATTTAGGTTAACACAGAATGTGTGTTGCAGACTATAAGTGGATTTATTTTTATTTATTATTTTTTTTGTTATTTTTAAATATTTTATTTATTTGAGAGAAAGAGAGAGAGCGTGAGCACAAGCTGGGGTGGGGGAGGGCCGAGAGGGAGAAGCAGACTCCCCGCTGAGCAGGGAGCCCTAAGCGGGGCTGGATCCTAGGACCTTGGGATCATGGCTTGAGCAGAAGGCAGATGCTTAACCGACTGAGCCACCTAGGCACTGTGGTAAGTGGATTTAATATCTCTAATAAAGATGTCTACTCCCTATTGACTTATTACCAAGAAAAAACATAAATATATGAGGGATTTTGAAGGGAGAGGGACATGTAATACACATTCTGATTGATTTGTAATATCTTCTTTGGTACATTTCAATATAACGCCTCGATCTATCTATCTATCTATCTATCTATCTATCTATCTATCTACGTACCTACTTTGGTAAAACTTCAATACAGTATGCTGGAGGAAAAATGTATGAAGGTGACAATTTATTTCCAATATATTTGGAGTATTCATTTAGAGAATAGTGTAAAGTTATCTCACATTTATTCAGGGACTACTAAGAAACAAAGTATGCTAAGTATTTCATATAAATTATCCATTACATTCTGACAGCATTTTAACGAGATACGTAACGTTTTTAGAATTTTACAAACATGGAAACTCAGAATAGGAGTTTCTAAGAAATGGGATCAAGATCACATGGTTAATAGTGAGTGGTGCCAGATTATAAGATGATTGCATTTTGTTGATAAATACCATACCACTTGCCATTAGCCTAATAAAACTTGAAAACATTTGCATATTGTCAAATCTTGTTAGCAAAAAAAAAAGGACTAATTTCCTGAAAATATATATGTAACTATTTCCCAAATGAATGATTATGAGAGGAACATACGCATTTTTAAGGACATTGGCCATATTGATAGTGAGTGTACACATTTTTAAAAATAAAGCTTTGCTCCTTCCCAATGCACAAATATTTGCCCACAATAAAATGTCTCGTGCAATCAAGAAGTAACATCTTCATCCCTGAAGATCTCCTCCTCCTGCCTGATAAGGTCCTCATCAGTTTTAAAAATCCGAGAAATGAAAATATTCCCTGCACTGTAAATACACAGATTTCATTTGCTATTTAGTGCAACAGCTGATATCTATTCCTTCTCTTACAGAAGATTATTTTAGAAGCAGGTAGAGAGGACTGGTAATGGTGAGGAAGGGGAGGTTGGCAGGAACTCGCCACATTTTGCGGGGAAATGGTGACAGTAAAAGAAGCTCTCAGGAATTAAGTTAAATGTTCTCATTGGATGACAGAAAGACCAGAAGGGAAATGGATTAATGAAAAAGATCAGAGATATGCATTATAATGATTTCAAAAGAGATATGCATTATAATTATCATAAAACTGATTTTTGAAAGGTATATTCAAATAATTTAGTTTTTAAATCACTCACAAAATTATTTTTAAAAAAGGTTTTAACAACATTAATTAAAACTTCTTTAGGAAGGGGCACCTGGGTGGCTCAGTCTGTTAAGCATCTGCCTTCAGCTCAGGTCATGATCCAGTAGACCCAGGACCAAACACCGCATCGGGCTACCTGCTCAGTAGGGAGTCTGCTTTTCCCTCTGACTTTCCCCCATCTCATGCTCTCTCTCTCTCTCACTCTCTCAAATAAATAAATAAAATCTTTTTTTGTTGTTGTTGTTAAATAAATAAAATCTTAAAAAAAAAAAAAAACTTCTCTAGGAATCTGGAAGAATGATTTCCAAAAGGGGTTTTGAGAGTCTCATATCTGGATTAGTTCTAAATAAGCTAGAGTTTTTGTCTTTTGTTTTTTCCTCTGCCACTGTGAAATACACTATCTATCTATTCTGACAGAATATGCCAAAAAACCAAAACAACAACAAAACTAAAGAGCATTAAACATTCATGGCAAAAAAACAAACAAACAAACATTCATGGCAAATAGGATATTATTTTCATAAGATGTGGCATTAGAATTATTTTAAAAACATGAAATCGATAAGCACTTTTAAGAAGCTGTTAAAAGGAATTTAGAAATTATTTTTATTGTTGAATGGGTAAAGCCCCAGAAAGCATCAACCCAAATACAGTCTCTCCCTGTCTTTTGCCTGGCTTGCTTGTTTCAAAGAGACCCTGTGTCACTAAATTATGAGTATGGTAAAATGTTGCAATTTCTATTTTGTTATTGCCCAAGGCCTGGATAAAAAGTGAATTGCCTTAGTGCTACTTACTGTTTTTTACATACATTCAATTTAGGGAAAAAATAAAATCTGGGTGGTGAGTGTCCTTTGCAGAAGTGGCAAAGGGGCTTAGAGAAGGGTTTCATCATCTATAAAACAATACAGGCAAATGATAGCCTGTGAATACTGCAAACCAACATGTTCTTACAACAGTGCAGGGAGATAGAACTTATGTCCCAGCCACATTGAAATTCAAACCCTAGAGGAGCTAATTTTACCCCTCACATCTCCTTTTCTCACTCTAGATTCCAAGTGGTTTAGAAATTGCTCCTGCCTTTGCATTTTATTGGAAACATTCAAAGTAATTACATTCAAAGTAATTTTTAAAATGATAGTGTTGAAGAGTGAAAATATATAGTGCAGTTTATTTTTTATAAACCTCAGTAAGTTAAGCTATTTTTTTCCATTCTTAGGTGTGTTGGGCTGAGTCTGAATATTAAATCTACTACTTATAAATAGGGTGAAGGATGATGTCCCACTTTAGCTCCTGAGATAGGTGGGTAACGTGGGCTCCCTCTGGTGTCTGCCTAGTTCCTTCTGAGGTACCTAAAAGGGACAGAAGAAAAGATCAAAGTTTTAAAATATCAACTTCTATAATAAAAAGTATGATAAGAAGAGCAAGAATAATGTACATTTTTATAAAGCCTTCCATAAGAAGTGAGCATGACTTTTAGATTAACTTGGAACAAGGAAATAGGCATTCTTATGATAGACACTTACTACGCACAGACTGCTGTTTACTGAAAATGAAAACACAAGACCAGTGTAATTTAGGAATGGTTTTTAGAAATTTTGCCATTCAAGTCTCTAAACTGTAGAAACAAGTTGTTCATTGCTAAAAGAGTCAGGGCTTAAATTTATATTTAATAGCCGAGCTCATTAATATCACCTATTTTAAATCAAAATTATTTTTACAAAAACCACCAATATTTGTGTCCAGAAAAGCGTTTATTTAAGAATAGAAACAATTTCAGGAAACGTCAGAAAAAATTCACAAGTTTTACAAATTTTATAAAAGGCTGTTATGTGATTTAAGAAAGGTAACAAAGAGAAGAGGTGACAGGTTATAACTATATGGAAGACACTCCATGTCCTGATATTTTACCTTGTTTATTTCATTAAATTCTGGTGTGAATGAGTACATTTAAATCTACTTGACTTTGATTTACCAGCTACACAGTGCTAGGACTCTCTGCTCCAATATGTATGTACATAATTATAAATATATATAATTGGTATTATATATATGTTATAGATTAATATAAGTTATGCAACTTTACATAGGTTAATAATGTCCGTATTTGTATAAACTATACATTTAAAAAAAATATATATATATATATAGCCACTGTTATTGTCTCATATGTGATTATAAATTAGATTCCTGAGTCCAATTTCAACATATTTGTGTGGGGTGGGAGGCTTCCCACACAACACCAAGCAATTCTCAGAAATCATCAGGACGTCCAAGAATTCAAGTCCGTTCTAACACTATTTACTGAAGATAATATCAGATCCCACAAGTTGAGGATTCAGTCCTATAGGACTGCCCTTCCTCCACAACTTCAGATGCCAGGAGCAAGCCCAGATGTCACCTGTGCTTCTGACCAACCAGCCACAGATGGAAGGTTCCCACAACTTCCTCCTTGGGTTCAGTCAATTTGCTAGAGAGGCTCAGAGAACTCATAGAAACATATTACTTTCTAGTTTACTGGTTCATTAAGAAGGATATAACTCGGGCGCCTGGGTGGCTCAGTTGGTTAAGCGACTGCCTTCGGCTCAGGTCATGATCCTGGAGTCCCGGGATCGAGTCCCGCATCGGGCTCCCTGCTCGGCAGGGAGTCTGCTTCTCCCTCTGACCCTCCTCCCTCTCATGCTCTCTCTCATTCTCTCTGTCTCAAATAAATAAATAAAATCTTAAAAAAAAAAAAAAAGAAGTCTATAACTCAGGAACAGCCAGATGAGAGATACATAGAGCAAGGTATAGGAACTTCCATGGCCTCTGCAGGGCCCCAGTCTCTCTAAAGTTCCATTTGTTCATCATCCCAGAACCTCTCTGAACCCTGTCCTCTTGGGTTTTTATGGTGGCTTCATTACATCGGTAGGATTGATTAAATCATTACCCATTAGTTACTGATTCAACTTTCAGGTTTTCTCCCCTCCCCAGATTTTGGGGTTGGGCGTGGGACTAAAAGTTCCAACCTTCCAATCACAGTAGTTTCTTCTGGCAACCAGTCACCGTTTTAGACAGATTCTAAAAGTCATCGTGTTAATATAACAAGAGACACTTTGATCAGTCTCAACACTTATGAAATTTCAAAGGTTTTGGGAACTCAGTGCCAGAAACAAAACAAGGACAAAGACCTAATATATATTTCTTTTTTTTTAAAAGATTTTATTTATTTATTTGAGAGAGAGAATGAGAGAGAGCACATGAGAGGGGGGAGGGTCAGAGGGAGAAGCAGACTCCCTGCCGAGCAGGGAGCCCGATGCGGGACTCGATCCAGGGACTCCAGGATCATGACCTGAGCCGAAGGCAGTCGCTTAACCAACTGAGCCACCCAGGCGCCCAAGACCTGATATCTATTTCTTATTACATATAATCACATCACTGATTATCATCTATGTAGTGCTGTCTCAAAAAGATAAATAATTAAAGTTGGGTAAAATATGCAGGAAACTAAATATGCTTTTCTAAATATAGATAAAATTCTAGAATTGAATATACTACTCCTGTAAGAATCAGGCCATCATTAGTTTACAAAATAATTCAGCTCCAAAATAGAAAGTACCTACAGGAAAATAATGATTGGATGATGACTATCACGTGTTTAGGTAAGCTACGCTGTGGTGTTGCTGTGTTAGCATCTCTTATACAACTAACAGCCTGCTGGGACCTTAAACTGAGGCTAGTCCCCTCAGAAAAGAACGCATCCTAGGTAACAACCTGTAGTCACAAGGAAAGATAAATCTCCCATATCACTTCCCAGCAACCCCTCTGATCAACAGTCTCCTCTGCCTCACAGTGATTCCCCTCATCTTCCCATAGATAAGTCCTTTGTGTAACTTACCTTAACTCTGACCTTTCGGTTTGAAATAACCAGTTTGGCCTTAGCCTGGGAACCCCAAAGCACATCCAGGGACCTTAATAAAGGCATGTGTTCCATACATATTTATAAGTACATACTTTCTACTAATACTTCATAATTATATCTCATATTGCTATAACTTTCTTGACTGCCATATTAGATATGTAGAAAGTCTTCCTGAAAGAAAGGTCAAGCATATGCAGAAATTGTTTGATATAATAGAAATAATCCACTAGTTGAGTCCTCTAATCAAGGTTAGGGAAAACTTGAAATTAAAAAAACAAATAAGAAAACAAAAAAAAAACAACAACAGAAAAGCCCAGGATCTGCACTTTTGTCAACCCTTGTCAAATACGCCTGGTCAAGACAGAAATCTACAGCTCCTTTGTACAACAGTGACATTTTTATCATTTATTGTTCCCTTTAAGTAATCTTATGAGAAAAAAAAAAAAAACAGGAGAAATGTCCTTTCTTCCCTTTGAGAATCTAGTGTATGATCTATGAAAAAAAATGCAAGTTTTCCTCCATGAGATGTGTTTGCTTCCTTATGAGGTTAACAAATGAGAAAATCATCTCCGGATCTCTCTGGTGGAAGAATGGACTTGAGTGTTGGCTTTGGTCCTCGCTTTTCCTATGGCTCCAGCACATGGGAGCCGAGAGAAGCTCTTCTAAGCAGCAGGCAGAAGTCCGAGGTACTCCCTTTGACGGGGAGATTATCGTGAGAGATGTGAAAAAAAAAAAGTTTTGGAAAGAGGGAGTGCCTAGTTGATGATCAATCTTTTTAGAAGCCTAGCTCTAAAAGATTTATCCTTTTATGGTAAAAGCAACTACTCTGTTAGAAGGAGCTGCAAACTCTAATCTCGAATTCCCACACTTTCTTTTGCTCGTTTGAAATCCCCGTGACACACAGTAAACAACTTTATGTGCCTGGACTCGATTTCTGCATGTGTGTAGACTAGATAAGTTGTATAGGGCATTAGATTCTCAGGGAAGGAAAGGTAATTTATTCATCTTTCATGGACCACAGATAAGATAAATTCTTACTGCTTTCACTCTAGGTTACCATGCAGAATCACCAGGGGCCATGACAGCAGAGGAAGAACAAGAGGAGAAACTACCACCCTAGCAAGTCTTCTCCCATGCCCAGGTGTGAGAGACAGGAACACAAATATAAAAATAGGTTTCCCTGACAATTAGCAAAAAAACTACCATTCGGGCAGAAAGCTAAGGGCCTTGCCATGCTCCATCTAGATGTTGTCATAAATTGGCAGTTATTTTTTGCCTCTCTGAAAAAAAAAATGAATTGAATATATACCATATTTAGTTGTATTACTTTTGGTAGCTCTGTCAGGATAATATTGCCTTGTATTTCTTTTTTTTTTTTAAGATTTTATTTATTTATTTGACAGAGAGAGACAGAGCGAGAAAGGGAACACAAGCAGGGGGAGTGGGAGAGGGAGAAGCAGGCTCCCTGCGGAGCATGGAGCCCCATGCGGGGCTTGATCCCAGGCCTCTGGGATCATGACCTGAACCGAAGGCAGAAGCTTAATGACTGAGCCACCCAGGTGCCCCTGTCTTGTATTTCTAATTTAAGTTTTTGTATTTTGTAATTCTATTTAGCCAAAAACACTGCTTTTTATCAGACAGAAACACATTTCAAGGTAGAAGTACGAATTTTCATGTAAATTCCGTCATGGTGTTTTCTCTAAGTTCAAGAAAAGAAAAAGTGCTGGGGCGCCTGTGTGGTTCAGTGGTTAAGCATCTGCCTTCGGCTCAGGTCATGATCCCAGGGTCCTGGGATCGAGTCCCGCATCGGGCTCCCTGCTCAGCAGGAAGCCTGCTTCTCCCTCTCCCACTCCCCCTGCTTGTGTTCCTGCTCTCTCTCTCTCTCTCTCTCTGTGTCAAATAAATAAATAAAATCTTTAAAAAAAAAAAAAGAAAAGAAAAAGGGCAATAAAGTAAAATAACGTGTGTTAAGTTCAGTAAATCTTCAGGATTGATCAAGTGATGGCATGTCCGTTTAAAGGAGGAGATGTATAACTCCTAAATGTGGATTTAGTATAGGGGCAAAAATAGTGGCATTACTAATTATTCTAATTATTTTTATTTCAAAGGGGCATGAGAAAAGGTCTGGTAAGTTAGATAAGGCAAACGAATGGTGAACCAGAATGTATTTTTCTTTCTAAGTAGATAGCACATCTTCTCCAAAAGTCATAGTTATGTACAATCCCAAACTATAAAATTGCATTCAATTGTTTGTTCTCAAGTGTTCCCCGTAATTCAACAATCAGCACAGGTTGTGAAGGACTTTTATCATACATAGCAAATGACACACAGGGAATAGCTTTCAGTGTGTATGATTACCAAGATTTTTAAATGATATTACTTCATTTGTATCATAATTTTGTTGAAAAGGAAAAAGACCCAGTGGCTACCATAACATAAGATAGATCAAAGCACTCTGCCCTGAGTCCATTACCCAAAGATACAAGGGTTGAAATGCAGTTGTTAATGTATCCAATGCTACTATCATTCTGATATTTCAGATATCAGAGTAATGGGTCTGGAGAACCAAAGCAATTATGAGCCTTGGATGGGCAATCAACACCCCACTGGGAAGAATGCAGGATAGAAATCGCTTCACGTAAGTGTTCAAAATAGCAGAGGAGAAAAGGCAGGTAGATTCAAGTCACAACAAAATACCAGATTTTCTAACAAATACTCAAATGGTATCCAGTGATCAATAACACCATGCCATTACTTTCCACACTGAACAGTGGGAGAGCAGTCTTTGTTTGACTTATTTTCTCTCTAACTAAATACAAATATGGACAGAGATAAAGTTTATGTTTTAAGAGCAATATATAAAATACCATTTTAAACACGGAGCTTTGTGCTTTATGCCCATAACAGAAATATATGTTTATTATTTTTGGTTCAGGAGAGGGTAGGCAGCATTGTGAAAAAGGCACCACTCACTATAGGCATGACTCTGAGCACGCCACTTCGTATCTCTGGGCTTCTGTTTCAAGCTTCCGTCTTGGCTCAGTCCTGCTGAAAGAATCCTATAATCCTAGGGCATGCTCTTTAGGTACTCCCCGATGGCCACATCGTTTTAGGAAGACAACACATGGACACATGCATTGCCTAGAGGGCTGCATATGCTTTGTGAGTCTCCACGCCAGCCTTTTTGGGGAACATACAGAAAGAGTATGGCATGGGAAGCATCCTCTTTCCCTCTCCCGTTTGCTCTTCATTTGTTTCAGAGTTCACTGCTTTGTTCTTGTCTGTTATACTCAAAGAGTGCACTCGGGAGACACATGGTATTCTCCTGTAGGAGAGAATGACCCCAAGTATAGCACATTCCTCGCTAAGCTAGAATTTTTCCCAATAATTCCTCGAGATAAAAAAGAATTTCACTGCACAGAGGCCTATTTTGCTAATATTAAATTGATTTCTGTAGATGATTATTCAACACTTGTGGAAATCCAACTGTGCACCAGGTGCTGTCGGAACACAAAGTGAGTCACATTCCCCACCCAGTGGGCATAATTACAATCCAAATTAGACAGGTAAATCAAACCAACACAAACACTGACAGCTTTCCCAAACATAGTGGTCATTTCTGAGAGTGAAGGGAGCCTTAAGGTGAAGGAAGGATGCACCACAGCTCCTGTCCCTTTATCAGGCCAAATGTATCTTGAACGACACTGCTTTTGAAAGATGTTAGAACTAAAATAGAACCAATAATAGATCTGTGGCCATATTCAAGATTTTTTTTTCTTTTTTACCAAGTGAAAAAATACAAGGGATAGAGTGGTACACTGTCGCATAATTTATGTTAGTCCCTCTTTAATTGTGTTTACAGTATTCACAAGGAAGCATTCTGTTTGGATAATTACTCATCTTCGTGAAAATCGGTAATTTGGTTCATGAACACTTCAGAAAATTACTCAAAATGTTGCAAGAAGAGAATTTCCTACAAACACTCAGACCTACAAAGTATAAATAAGTGCTTCTTTCATCCTCTTTCTACCAGAATATTTTAAGAAATTTCTTCTAAGCATTTTTGTGCTTTTAAGTTGTTCAGAAGAGTGTCTTTTTTGGCAAAAAGAGAGCCAGTTATTTTCCTTCTTTTATATGTACAATTTATTATGCCACACAGTAAAAAAAATATATAAATGTTATGACTTAGGGGAAATTAAGTATATGCTAAAGATACTTATAGGTGATAAATATATCCAGCATGCATAATAAATAAAACTACTAAATGTCATATCTCTACTTATATAGAGATGTGCTGTCATTAATACTTATTTAACAGCACATTGGGTATTATTTATTTGTAAGTTATTTTATTCTTTCTAATTGTTGACAACCAATAAAATGAATAGTTTTTAAAATTAAAAATTTTATATAACTTTATGTAAATATGTATATATCTATTGCATATGCCATAATGAATGTGTCAAAACTTGATAATTACTACTAGAGATCAACAGACAAATATTGTCAACGTTTTCAAAAACTTCTCCATCTAGAATTTTTGTTAATTTAATTAGATCTTTTTCTCATTTCGGTCATCTAAGTAATCAAAATTGTATTTCATGTGGAGAATTTTGAAAAATTTCCACTTTTTTCCTTTTACAACATCTTTGTTTTTCTAAGAGCCTTTAGTAAATGGCTTAGAAGTGCATTATATTTAAAGGAGAGGTGGTGAACTGATTGAAATACAGACCTTTGCATTCAGGTGTGCCTGCGTCCAAACCATAGCTCTGACCCTTCATGACTCTGATCTTACCCGTTGCTAGAGCTTTCTGTCCTCTAGCTTCTCATATATAAAATGGGAATAATAATGCGTGAGGAATAAATTGTATGATGTGTACCAAGGGCTTAACTCAGTACATAAGGCATATTGGCTGTTCAAAGTTTACCAAACTGCTAATGGATCTTGTTGGAGGAGCTCACGGAGAGGGCATGACCTCTGGTTGACACTCGAGCTGGACCGGGCAGTCTGAGGCTCCTCACCCTCTCCCCTGTCCTTGGAGTGTTTGTTCTATCCATCATTACCACCGTGGGAACCACTTTCAAGGATGTAGCCTTGAGAGAGCAATGTTGTTGACACTATCTGGATGGTATAAGTGATGGAACCATGTTAAAGCTGCTACTTTAAACTTTTAAGATTCTGGAGAGGGTGGGTGCAGAGATCTGCTCATCTTGGAGTCACCCAAGACAAGCCTCATATTTACATCCCCTTGTTTATTAAACCTGCCACCTACCAATCTGGAGTGGCCTGCCTCTTTCTTTGTTCTCTCCCTGCCCTGCATGCAGGGGGGGTGGGGGGGGCGGGCAGGGTGGTTTCAGACTTCACCTGGGAAGCTCCCAAGGTTGCAAACCAACACATGTCAATATTAGCATATTCTCTAGCCGCAGATAGGATGCATACTTTATCTGACAGAGAGATACAGCGAGAGAGTGCATACTTTATATGATACTAGAAAACATAATTAATGTTTTCCTTCTATAGTTACCTCTTAGTCATTTAAATTACAGGCAAATCAAAAATTTTCCCCAGTGGACGTCTAGTAAGCACGTACAATCAAAAAAGCAATTCTTTTTTTTTTTTTTAAGATTTTATTTATTTATTTATTTTACAGAGAGAGAGAGTAAGCATGTGCAGGGAAGGGGCAGAGGGAGAAGGAGAGAGAGAATCTCAAGCAGACTCCCCACTGAGTGCGGATGCCCAATGTGGGGGCTTGATCTCACAATCTCATGACCCTTAGGTCATGACCGAGCCAAAACCAAGAGACAGACACTTAACTGACAGAGACACCCAGGCACACTCCAAAAAGCAATTCTGTATACTACAGACAGCACAGAAAAAGGGGTCTACTATTGAGAACCGATAGTACAATGCTTTCTAACTGCATTAAATAAACCCTATTCTAACTTCTGTGCTCTCTCTTTGCAGTATGCTTGAAGAGTTGATTACAGCCAATTACCAATTATTTATTGACCATCGATTTTGTTGATCAGACACATTTAGAAAAAAAATATAAACTAGTTATTTGGGAATTTTAGCCAATAAATTGTCAGCCTGTGATGATTTGGCTCGCTTTTCAACTTTTAAATCAGTTTTTGGCATTGGTAGCTATAGTTACTTTGGTAATTAGAGATGAAAGCTGAATTAAGAAGAAGGAATCTATTAATATATAATAATGGCATCAGAGTCACCAATAAATAAAACTGCTCCTCTGAAATTAGAGTGGAATGTAACTTTTAAAAAATATCTTAACAGGCAATACTCTCACACTTCATTTAGGAAATAAATTATAGAATTATATTATGTAGTGATTAGGAAATTGATCTTGCATTTTTCCATTTTTAAGCATTCTGTAGCAGAAAAAATTATTACTTTGGATTCACGTTATAGTTTTGCTCTAGAAGCTCAATGAAATTGGGCAGGACAATTAATCTTTCTTAGTGTCAATTTTTTTCATTTGTAAATTTAGAGAGTCCGACTTATATGTTCCATCTAAACTTTCTCATCCCTTTGACTGACTATGGAATACAAACGATGATGGTGTGTAGAACAAAATGTTTAGTTTACCACTGGATATTTGTTTGTAAGTAAAAAGGAAATCCAGGCATAAAAGGCTTATAAACAATTACGTTTAGTAGGGTCTTCTGATTTCAAAGAAGAAAAATGTCTTGCAAATCTACCAAATAACATATTCAAGTAAATGGAGTTAAGACAGAAACATTGAATTAAACAACACTTTGGCCTCTCTAATACTGAATGAACCTGATTTTGCTACTATTACTATACAGCCGTTACTGTGATACTTTCTTGAGACACCATCTGTAATTTGAAGAAGACCTACTTAAAGGTCAAATTTTCTGAACATTTATTTTCTATCTTGTATAAACAATGAATTTTGAAGTTACATTTTATGACCACTCTTTAATATTTGCTAATTTCAAGGTGCATTAGGTATAATTATTTTTTTAATAAGGGCAGCAGTAAAAAGTGTGTTCAAATATCAGGCTTCATGGAAGTTGCCATATTCCTGCTTCCTCCCTACAGCATTTTCCCTTCTGCAGCCCTTATTAGCACCAGTTTCTCAATATCACAAGATTCTTAAATACAGCTGCTCTATTTCAGGGGTGAGTTAAAGAACAGATTCTCCAGTGTTTTAGGACACTGTTGCTTCAGCTCTGATGAATTAAGTAATTCCACAATTCATTTCAGAATGACTCCAGACCTTCAGGACAAGTGCTGTAGCTTAAGTAGGAGTGCTGCTATGTTCCTCTTTCTGGGAGCTGGTCTTGATAGCTATTCATTAGTGTTATTATGGAAACAGTTACGAGGGCAGGGGAGGGATTGAGCCCTAAAGTGGTGGGTGAATCCAGGCAAGGGGCAGTTTCCATGGTAGCAGGCATGAGATCATTGTGAAATCTCAGAAGACCTGATTTAAAGTGGTAAGGAAGGGATGAAGTCAATATCAAAGCTGAGAAAGACAGTATAAAACAGGCCCGCAAAGCTGACATGCTAAAAGGAAATGGGTAACCATAAAGACAGAGTAGAGAAACTAAGAAAGACACTAGGGTTGTAGGTGAGTCTGGAGCAATTCTATAGATAGATTGGAAGCTCCCAGGCATGTCCCCATTCTGGTTTACCTGGGTTCATTTTTAATGACCACAAGGCACCTACATCCCTGATGTTACTTGAGTGGCTGTAAGCCAGTATGAATGACATTATTATCAGTTTTATTTAGTATATGGCAGAGTATTAAGTATAATGAAGCAGGGCTCATATCATTTAATGGCAAAATACTCTTTAAATAACAACTCTTTGTAGAAAAATAGAATTTCTCCGAAAGATGAGTAAAGAAACTGAATTCTGCTTTGATCTTGAATGTGGGTTGCAATCAAAAGGCAACAAATATGTAAGCAGTGCTTATCTTCATTGTCCTTCTCTTTAGTTATCAGTTCTTCTCCATTGTTTTAACTTTTACACATTCATTCAACCTACGCTTATTGAATCCTTGTCTTTCTCTGGGTCCTAAGCACTAGAAATCTAGCAGTAAACAAAATAAACTATTTCTTCATGCTTTTTATCTACAGAAATGTCTCTGATGGGCCCTTCTGGAAACCAAACCAAGTTTTTACTTTTTCTTGATGCATTTTCTTATCTATGAACTATTTCCTCAACAGCTTAGTAGTCAAAGTAAAATAAACTGATAAAATTATCTTAGCACTCTGGACATGTAACAGTTTGTTAAATGGGGTCCGGATCATAATGTAAGTAGCCATGTCAGCAGGCTGTTAGCAATTTCTGCATTTTTGACACGTTTTCATTCTTGAAGGAATTCCACTGATGAATCCATTTCCATATGGAGATATAAGGCATATATACATCTGTTTTTCTGGGGTATCTCTGACTTAATGAAGTCATCTCTGTGTAGCTATTTCCACCTTAAATGTTGAAGACATTTTAAAAAGTAAATTGAGTACATAATTAGCAAACTAGATGTTTCCAGAAATATGATGTTTGTTTTTTTGCTTTTTTTAAAAAAAAAAATATTTTAGAGGGAGAATGAGAAAGAGAGAGAGAGGGAGACTGGGGGAGATGGGCAGAAAGGGAGAGAGAGTCTCAAGCAGACTTCTCGCTGAGTGCAGAGCCCGATCCCACAACCCTGAGATCATGACCTAAGCCAAAATCAAGAGGAGGCTTAACCGACTGAACCACCCAGGTGCCCCTGTCTTTTTGTTTTAATGAAGATGGACTGTGCTGGCTTTATAGCAATAGTTGGTTCTTAGAAGTTGTTTTCCCTATCTCTGTCCCCAAATCATGCCATTCCAAAACATTAGTTTATAAGGAGACTGAAGGACAATGTATCAAGTCAATAGGACTTGTCAGACTGGGCTTCTTATAGGTTGTTACGCTCATAGACTTATACTTAAAGGTATTTTATGTAAAGAATAGGGAGCCCTCTTGGGGTTGCTCTACTGAATGCATTTTTCCCCTTGGGGTCCAGCACATAATATCATTTAAATTGAAAGGAAAAACTTTGGGGAATTAATTTTCCATTATAATTATTACCTTTTTTTGGACCACAAAAGGTCACACTATATCTAGGGTCAAATGTTGTTCTGGAAGATGAGGATTGCACTTGGAAGTATTAAAAATAGCTCTGAGTAGAAAATGGGGCAGGATTTGGTTTTAAAGAAGCAAATAAACTGCTCTTTTTCTGGGGACACGGGCAGTTGTTCTTAGACTCAACCTGAGAAAGACAGTTTATTTTATTTATTTTTATTTTTTATTTATTTATTTGAGAGAGAGAGAGTGTGCACGCGAGAGATGGAGTGCATGAGCAGGGGATGGGGAAGAGGGAGAGGGAGAGAGAGAAGCAGACTCCCTGATGAGCAGGAAGCCCAATGCAGGGCTCAATTCTAGGACCCTGAGATCATGACCTGAGCCGGAGGCAGACATTGAACCAGCTGAGCCATCCAAATGCCCCAGGAAAGACAGTTTAGAGCAGGATTTCTCACCCTGACATTTTGGATAATTTTTTATTGTGGAGGGTAGTTCTGTGCATTGTAGGATGCTACTGGATGCCAATAGCACCATAATCCCAATCATGATAACCAAAAGGGCTCCAGACATTGCCAGTTGTTTCCTGGAGAACTAAACAGTCCTCAGCTGTGAAGGATTGGGCTAGAGAAATTCTTCCTGGGAAGGTAATTGGTGCCTAAAACAATTCACGGCACTAAGAAAGAGAATCCATTAAGGGGACTCAATGTAGAGACACGAAGTGGCCCACAGTCCCTAGAACGGGTATCTATTTTTTTTTTTTTTTTTACCTTTTATTTCAGAACAGTTCAAGTTGACAACAAAATTGAGAGGGAAGTCAAGTGATTTCCCATTTACTCCCTGCCTCCATACATGCAGAGTCTCCCCTGTTATAAATATCAATCATGAGGATGGTACTTCTTTTTTTTTAACCAAGGATGAAGCTACACTGACACATCGTAATCACCCAAAGTCCATAGTTTACCTGAGGGTCACTCTTGGTGTTGTGCATTCTATGCTTTTGGACAAATGTATAATAACATATAACCATCGTTATACTATCACACAGAGTATTTTCATTACCTTAAAAGTCCTTTGTGCTCCACCTTTTCATCTCTCCTTAACCACTGATCTTTTTTATCATCTCCATAATTTTGCCTTTTCTAGAAAGTCATATCACTAAGAAGGTAGCCTTCTTAGATTGGCTTCTTTCACTTAATACTATGCATTTAAGTTCCTCCATGACTTTTCATGGCTTGATACTCATTTCTTTTCAGTACCGAATGATATTCCATTCTCTGGATGTACTACAAATTATTTATCCCTTCACCTACTGAAGGACTTCTTGGTTGCTTCTAGTTTTGGCAATTATGAATAAAGCTGCTATAAACATGTGTGCAGGTCTTTGTGTGAGCATAAATTTTCAACTATTCTGGATAAACACCAAGGGACACAACTGCTGGATCATATGGTGAGACTATATTTAGCTTTGTAAGAAACTGCCAAACTGTCTTCCAAAGCAGCTGTACCATGGTATCCATCACTCAAGGTTGGGTTTTCTTTTTATGTTTTACTGTGTCTCTATTACTCTCAAGCTTTCAATATGCTTTATTGAACATCTCTGCTTGAGCTCTGAGCAATTAAGGCAGGTGGCTGTGTTTTAGGCTTTAAGTGAAGTGACAAGAAAGAAGGGTATAGCCTTGGGTAGCCATTTATAAGCTGGCAAAAAGTAACCTCCACGGAGGGAATAGTGCAAGATGGTGTTGGGATTACAATCACCAGGTCTTATGTGTGAAAGATACCTGCCTTTCTCAGGCATCCACAGGTATCCCTTGTAGCAAATGCATCGGGATACTTGGACTACTGTTTATCCTGTGGATGTAAAGTGGAAATAGAAGGGAAAGCTTAATGGTGAACTAGAGAAATTAAAACTATTTGGTCACTGACAATTAGAGAGTTTTTCAACATCTTATTCTAATAAAGAAAATGAGAATCTGTGGATCCTGGAGGAGAAAAATAGCATTAAAAGGACATAAGATATTAAGGAGAAGTCTTTCAGTTCACCTTAAATTTGACAATTTTTCTAGAGTCTGATATTTCAGTTGAAGATGATTAAAAGAAGAAACCACAGAATAGAAACTCTCAGGAAATTCACACACAAAATATAAAATGTAAATAAAATAAACAGTTATGATAATGCGAGTGAAGTGTTTTTAGGTTTTCTTGATCAGAGGATAAATTATACATTTAAGAAAACAATGTATGCCATATAAATCCAGTACCTACAAATGGTCCTATGTTTAAACCAAGTCAGACGACTTCTAGCGACCTACGGATATAATCTCTACCATGTTTAGAGCTCTACAGACAAAGATATTCACATTGCAGTGTTTTTCATAAGAATAAAAATTACAGAAAATCACTAAATGTCTTTGTGTAGGAAAATTGTTAAATGTAATAGGGTGTAGTCCGTGTAATCAAATGAAGTTACTAAATTTATATTTGCAAAAATTAACGACAATGTAAAATACTAATTTCCAATATGAAACAAGGTGAAATATGCCAAATAGTATTTTCTCAAGCCATGTTAAGAAAAGAAAATATGTATGAAATATTGAAGAAAATGGGCTGTGTTCAAAGGTAGTGTCTATCTGGTTGGTAGGGTATAGACATTTCTAATTTTTTAATTATTAAAATGCAGGAATTTGGTAATAGTAAATATTAATTTGTAAAAAAACATATACAGATATATTGTTTCATTTCTCTATCTTATTTATATACTATCAGGTCAGTTTCTTCCATAGGTGTTGAGTTCCTCAGATTTAGGAAGGTTACCAAATCCAGGATTAGGTATATATTCGTTTAAATATGAGGACTAATGATTAAAAATTGTTGTAGGGAAAATATATCATTATTTTTTAATAAGTGAGGATCATTTCATGTAAATGTAAAATACAAGTGTTTTTAACCTAAATAATTCACATTAAAATAAAAGAATGTGTATATTCAAATAATGCGCATTGGTTAATTATTAGGGACATTATTACTGGTTTGTGGGTATAGAAGAGGGAATCCTGTTGCCACTAGCAGCTTACCTATTACTCGTAGAATTGCTTATCTAACTTGAAAATTAACAACAACATAATTTTATTACAGAACCAACCAAATAATCCTGTGAAATAAGAGATTTTCAAATTTAACTACCTACTGTATTTGTCAAAATGCATTTGGTAAATGTTCTGTTTCCTCTCAAACCTCCACCTGTATAGGATCACTTGCCAGGTATGAAGGATTTGCTGTTATCTAGGATGTAATAACTGTCCTCCGTATGATAGGATTTGTGCAGACATCACCTTGGTCAATACTACCTATGGACAAAAAAATATGATTTCTGAGGGCTGTGATCAATATTTGGGCAACCAGCCCTTCCTATTAGGATCCTTGTCATATCAAATGGGTTCATTGCTAGCCACCGCTTGCTTCCTTTTTCCTGCCTCACTTTGTCCCAACTATATTCTTGAAGTTGTGTCAATCACTCTTTTGTCAAGGTGTTATAAGTTTGTTACATTATCTGCTCTGTCCATCATTCTATTGGCCAGGAATGGCCTGGCAAAGAAAAAATATAATACCCCTTAGAGTTAAGAAAATATTATTCTGGCAAGTGGCAAATTATAGGCAATTATTGCATAATTTCAGAGCGAAGTGAGCAGTTATTTGCCCAAAGGGAACATGAAATAGCCATGAAGGAAAAATGACCCCATGTATCTTGAAAGAAATTAAAAAGTAAGAATCTGTGGCAATCAGGGTGCCTCAAGTATCATAAATCTCTCCCTTCTGTTTCTTAATTTCAAATAGAATGGCTAAGAAAGTAAAGCATTTACAAAGGAAGGTGTTAAAATCTAAATTTTACTACTACCGTAGCTACTATCAGATGCTCGCAAATAGCCTGGTAAAACATCTAAAGCGCATTGTATCAAGAAAGGCGAAATTATTTTCAAAGGCATGGCCGTTAGAAAAAGTGGCGATAATGGAGAAGGAAAAGCAGTAGTAGGATAATCTATTTATAGAGGTTTCAGGCTATCTGCCTATATACATAGTGAATTTTTTCCTTTGTGGTAATAAAAAAAAAGTCAAAACAGGCAATTTTCTAGACAAGTAAATGACTAGGTATAATGGTTTATGACATTTAAAAAATATAAATGAACACACAGAATGTCCCATTTCATCATAGTACAATCTTAACACATGTGAATTCTGTTAACAGAGACTAAACAAAAATAACATCAGAAATACACAAATAGAAGTAATGTTTAAATCCTGCCCACAAAACACCATTCGTGCCTGGGGATCTATGTGTGGATTGTATACCTGCATGCCTTTTGCAAGAACCGATTGCAGATGGAAGAGGTAGAATCTCTCTGAGAAGATAATTTCCACACATAATGCACCTTATCGGTTTCTATCTCTCTGCTACTCCTTCATGTTCATTTTATTGATTCTTTTAAAACAAATTTATCTGCTTTCATTTAACCATGCATCCAGTCCTGTTGATATTTCCTACTACTCAGGTCTTCATAGCTTCCGGAGTCCTGTTCAACTTTCTCTTATTTTTATAAATGGAATAACTAAAGCCCCAATTAAATCTCTGAGACACTTCCTCAGGTAGATGGACACGATGATAATTTGTCTTCAATGTAATTATGAGTCACATAAAGGAGGGAGGATGCATTTTCATACCTTTTATATCCTGTCTAGTACACATGGCTTAGTCCCATTCAGAGATTTGGTACATTTGGTAATAGCACTCAATGTCTGCACGTGGGAAGCATGCGTTTGGAGTGGGGAGGAGGACAGTGGGCAAAGGCAATTTTTCTACAAGTTGTCCTCACACTGGCAATCCGCTGTGGAGCAGAACTGACCAAGGCAAATGTCAGGTTCTATATCATTTTGTCACTGCCTTGGGGAATGGATGTGCTTCTGATGGAGTCCTGGAGAGGCACTTCTACCTGTGGCTAAGAAGCAGTTTCAGCAAGTGTGGGAAGACTTTCTTTGAGTGTGGGTCACCCTGCTATCGAGACCTCATGGCAACATAAATTCAGGCTAACTATGCATAAAACCCCTGAGAGCCTGTGTTGATAATCTTCCCATAGGTTCACAACTTGCAACTCATGCCTCAGGGATGGAGGGGCAGCCATTCTGGCTCTTCTTGACCATGCAAGTCTGGACTTTTATTCTGAGAGGTTGTAATTACTATTATGATTTTTTAGCATAACATGGCCCTAGACCCCTTTTTCCAACTCCATCCAATCTTTATATTTGCACTGTAGTTTTTCAAATTAGATTTCTCTCTGTTCTCCACACAAGCTGTGTGCTTTCATATCCACAGGCTCTGCTTAAGCTCCTCTCTGTCCTACCCATGTCTCTACCCACCTAATTTCTCCTCTTTCTTCAAAGCTTCCTGAAGTTTTTCTCAATCCTCTATTCAGAAATGATCGCCTTCTCTTGTGCCCCAATAACTATTTTCTCTAATGACACTTTCACAACCTGATTTATATGATCGAATCATGTGTTTATTCTTGATCTATTCAAGAGTACCAGGGCTTTATTTTTTCATTGTTACCATAACACAGGTACACACACACACTTACTTTCCCTTTCTCTCTCTCTCTCTGATAGTTTGTACACGGTCTTATAATATAAACCTCTACTCAGAAATTTCATTAATTTCTGATGGATCATTGCTACCTTCTCTCCTTCTTCCTGAGTCCTGTTCAACTTTCTCTATTTTTATAAATGGAATAACTAAAGCCCCAACTAAATCTCTGAGACACTTCCTCAGGTAGATGGACACGATGATAATTTGTCTTCAATGTAATTATGAGTCACATAAAGGAGGGAGGATGCATTTCCATACCTTTTATATCCTGTCCAGGACACGTGGCTTAATCACATTCAGAGATTTGGTACATTTGGTAATAGCACTCAATGTCTATTCTCTCCTCCCTCCACCATATTCTAAGAAGATTTAATAGCTAAATTACCTTAAAGGGCACCAGTCAGATTCTACTCTGGCGTAGTTCAACCCTTGCCTGAAATAAAAGTAAATCGATTTCCAACAACATAGGGGGGAATCTAATTCTCAGGATTATCAGGTGTGTGTGTGTGTGTCTGTGTGTGTATTTGTATGTCTTAGGCACTTG
>NW_023270442.1:2651490-2695901 GCF_011800145.1 Mirounga leonina
TTTTTCTGCGACCGTGTGTGTGTGAGTGAGACTGTGTGTGTGTGTGTGTGTGTGTTTGTGTGTGTAGTATTTTTTGATTCCCTAGAGAAATCAAGAACTGGTGAAAATAAAGGAGTCATTTTCACACCTATAAATGTGCTGTTTCCACCCTTTCCTGCAAAGAGCTGACTGTGACCTTACTTAAGTACAGTTGGTGCCTCGCAGAATGAGGAAAATGTGTGAGGTGGGAGCTTCAGCAAAAGAACTTCCTAAATTTATTGTCCTAAATATACCACTATAAAATCAAGCAAAAGAAAAGGTTCTCAAACTGAGAGGTGCTTAGACTTCAGCCATCATATATGTTGACAGCTGCCTTTGCCTGTACTCATCTCAAAAACTCATCCCAGATACCAAGTAAGTGAATCTTCTGTGTAAGAAGATCGCATTCTGCCTGGGGAACACAAATCGCAGACAGTATCTCCCCTATCCGTGTTAGCTTGTTTCTACTCTACCCCTTCGGCCGCCCGGAAGCAAGGAAACCTGCATTTCAGCATCAAATCCCAGCGTGTGTGTTGCAGGGCGGTTCGGGGCCTGGAGGGGGATGGTGGGGGACTGGATTCTGGGCTCTACAATATTTCTACCCCCCCCCCCCCACTTTCTACCTCTGCGTCCTCACCGATAAAGAAATGGCCAATGGTCTCGCTGGGTGCGAGGTGAGGCAGCTGAGTATCCTAAGGAACCAGAACGAATGTGCAGATGAAAGGATCCATTGTCAGTTCCAGCCGGGCGCTCGGACCTAGGCCGACCGACCAGGGCCCTGGGGCCAGGGGGTCTGCCTCCTGCTCGCTCTTGCCGCAGGCTCGACTTCGCACTCACAAACCTTTCTTAGCCGCGGGAGAAATAATGATATGCCCCAACCTTCAGAGAAGGAGAGTTAGCTCTGGGCGCTTGCACGGCTCCATCACTCCAATTCCCACGCGCGCACACGCAGGTGTGTGTACGGGTGGTGCGCGGGCTGAGGAAGACTCCCCGCGCAACCCGTCTTTGTACCTTTCCAGGACCTCCCTCGTCGCACTCCTCGCGGGGACCCGGCCGGTGCTGTGCGCTGGGGACGAAGGGCAGAGCCCGCTGAGAGTGGCTAGGGGAGACTCTGGACTTGGCCAAGGACGCGGCTGACGCTAACAGCCGAGTTTAACGCAGCGCCTCCAACATCTCGCCCCCTCCCCAATCTCCCTTAAGTACCTGCTCTTAGCGGCACTGGGTCGACGTAGAGGAGGACCACCATTCAGATCTCCCTGCCTACCCTCTACAGAGGGAGGAGACAGGCCGTGTAGACACTAGAGGACAACTGCTTCCCTCCACCGCGCGGAGTGGAAGCGTGGGAAGGGGGCAGCCTGCTGAAGGGCTGAGCGAGAGGGAAGGCCTGGGAGAGACAGAATCCTTCCCCTCCCACGCCCTTGCAGCACTTCAAGCGGCAGAACACACCGCCCGCACTCAGATCCCCGCTCCCGCTGAGTCCGGGCGCGCTTAGAGCCCGGGGCCGGGCGGCCGCCCGCCGCACCAGCTCAAGCTCAAGCTTCCGCGAACTGGCCGGCGGCGGTGCAGGAACTCCGGGCTGCCCTTCCTCCTCGGCCCAGGCGCGTCCGCAACGTGCGGGTCGCCGTCAGGCTGAGCGTGCGGTCGCCACTCGCAGACGTGCTCGTGCCAGCCCGACCGCAGCGGCCACGCCAGCTGGAGGCACCGGGACCCGAACCCGCTTCTCCGAGCTCGACTGCGGACGAATCCTGGGGCCGCGCGTCGCGAGAGACGCGGCCGCCGTGCGGCGCGGAGGGATACGCCTCGGCCGCGCCTCCCCGCCCCCCCCCCCCCCCCCCCCCCCCCCCGCCCGGCTGTGCTGCCGCCGCGGCGGCCGCTGCTGCTGGTGCTGCTGGTGCCGCCGCCGCCGCCGCAGCTGCCTGGATCTAGTGCGGCAGGGAGCGGAGCTTGCAGGCACTTTGCGAGGAGGAGCGCGCGGGCTGCGGGCGGCTGGGGCACCCCGGGAGCGGCGGCGGCTCTCGCTGAGGCGGCCGTGGCAGCGGAAGGTTCTTCCTCCAGGGCTGGACTTGGTAACTTTGGAACTGTCCTCCAGGGTCACGTCCCGAACATGAGCCTCCTCCTCTCCTTCTACCTGCTCGGGTTGCTTGTCAGTAGCGGGCAAGGTAGGAGTGTGGTGCCTTATTGCATTTACTTTCCCTCCCCCTTCCGCCCAACCAAGAGAGGCAGAGGGAGATACGAGAAGAATTAAATGAAAGAACTGAAGTTATAGTTACTGTTGTTGTTGTTATTTTCACTGTTTATTTTAGCTGCCGCTAAAATTACATCTGTTCTGTGGAGACCCTTAAATAAGAGAAAATACAGAATTGGAGGTTGGCATCAGGGAGCAGGGGATCGAGGCAAACTGCTGCTTTTTCTGGGATCTTGGCTTGCTCTGATTTTCATTATCAAAAATTGGATGAGTATGTTGGTGTGTACTAACAGTTAAATATCTGAGGTTGAGGAAGGAAAGGGAACGACGATTTTTTACAGAAGCAGCAAAACTATCAGCATTAAACTCGTTTGTGACATCTCTCTCGTGTGCAAGAAATTCAATTCTTAGAGACTTCCCCCCCCCCTTTCCCAAGACCCCAATTCCTGACTAGGAAGTAAACGATGATGGTTTATTTCTATTGAAACTAAGAGAGGGGCCATGGATGTTGTGTGTAAGCAAATGGATAAAACTAGGCATGTGTTGCAGTCATTCATTTTCAGCAACCCCCCACCCTTGTTAATACATCAAGGTTGAAAATTTTTATAGCGTCAGATTGTGATTACACCTGTGAGGGATGTTTTAGCTTGTGGAGAACTGGTGAGATTTTTACCTCTTGAGGAAAAAAAAAAAAAAAAAGAATAGCTTATTAAAATAACCTGAGAGAATTTGTGGAAGCTACCTCTGTTTATATAGAGATAGATCTGAATTTATCTTGCTTTGTTTGGATAGTTCACGTTCACATAAAATATATTTATAATAAATGGAAGCATTTTCAACTGTGCAGACAAGTTTGGACATTTAATTGGGAACACAAAATGCTAAAACATGCATTGGTGGAAGTCTTTAAAGAAAAAGAAAATAGATGTAATTTTGTGACGTGTGGTAGTTGCATAGGATGTTATATTATTAGTATGGTGTGAAAATTGTTTTTTGAGAAAACATAAATTACAAGACAAGTTAAAATATCTCCACTATATTCGATTCTAAGCATTTTCTAGCCTCTTCTGTGTTGCTCATTTGGTCCAGCAGGGGGTGGTAGAACTCCATTTTAAACCCAGAAATGGTTGTTTCTGTTCTTCCACACTCACTGGGTCCTTCTATCATTCTTCAGCAGGGCTTGACATTTTGGATATGAAGCCTTCCTTTCTCTGCCCTCACCTCCCTAAAGCTATATAGTGTTAGTGGCTGATGAAACATGATTGGATGCAGATTTTATGTTCAGAAATCAGAATGCAAAACCGAATGTTGCTATAGTTTATAAAGTGTCTTGGTAAGATGCTACTCATTTCCCCTTAATAATATAAAGTATGCAAAATTTCAGTCATAGCAAAATTGCAGATATATCCATCTGAAGCTGATATTAGCCTGGTTAATTTGATCACTATTTTAGCAAAGATCAACATATACTTTATGCCCTACAGATATGCTGCTTTTATTTTTGCAGAGCTGCTGATTTATGTTTAACTGTTCATTTATAACATAGACAGGTATTAGTGAATCCTAAGAAGCAGTCCCTGAAAATTGCAGTTAAAATACCACTGCAATTAACCGAGTGTAGCTAGTGTGGAGTAAGATGGGGGCATAATAGAAAGCAAGTTTATGCAGACTTACGATTACATTGTGACTGGTTTGGAGAAGAAATATATCTCCGTGGTGGAGTCTGTGAATTTACATTTATGGACACTAAGTGTGTTGGGATTTGGGGGACAAAAGAGAAATCTAGGAATGTTTAAATACTATATGCAGACACAATTTAATTTGGGCCTGTATATGTGACATATCTGAAATTGTGATTCCCCTAATTTATAATTCAGAATGCAGGGTGATTGTACAGAGGGGCTCTAACACTAAAGCATGCCTGAAAGGGAGCCTATATTCACTGTAATGAAACAGGGAAGGAGGAGAGCATCATTCTACATATCTATCTAGTGCGATTTAAAAATGCGTGGCACTCATAGAGGTGTAGATGCATATCAGAGAGACCTAGCTTTTGTGAAACTGAACATGTAGTACTTCTGTGCCGTGTGTCCTAATGAAGTCGGAGATGCTGGGAAACAGCAATCCTGATCCTGGAGTCCAATTCTCCTATGCTAGTGTTTTGTCTTCCAATTAAGGATGCAGAAGCAAGTATCAGACACACCACTGGAGCAGTTTTTGAAAAAAAGGCATCCAGTGTAACTCATAATTTTGTTTATTCTTTTATAAATGGGGTCGTGGAAAAGCCTCCAGTTAATGATCCCTGGGCTTGCCTTAGAAATACTAAAATCCCAGCTTGCTGATTTATGTTTCCAACAATATACTTGCAGGGGATTTTATGAAGCATGATTGAAGCTGTTGCTTTGGAAAGTGGTGTGCAGTTAGACTGGGGAAAGGCAACGGTGATGTATTCCCTTTTAAGTAGTCAAAACGTTTTGAACTGCAGCAGTTGAACAGCAGAAAATGACAGAAGTGAAAAACTGAGCAACTTAAGTGGTTGCCAATACCATAATTAGCTAACGAGGTCTAATAGTTCTAACTTTCAACACAACATTATTGTTCTACTGTAGTGAGAGCCTTTTTTATTATAGCACAAATGCTTCTTTAAAAGCCTCTCATTTCCACTGCAAGATTAATATCTAATGAAGTAAGGCTGGGATTTAATTGTCAAGTCTGAATTTAGTTGTCAACGGAAAGGAGATTCTATAACTCTTAACTTCGGCAATTATTTTTCTTTGTATTCAAAACTTGGTCACAGTCTCTGTCATCATAAATCTCAAGTAATAACCTGAGTCTGTGATTCACAGTGCATTTGCTGTTTGGATCTATGTAAATCCCAATTCCCAAACTGTAATACGTATGGGCTGCTTTCCTAAATTATTGCCTTCTCCTTTTTAAAAATTACTCAAGTGTGATTATAATAAACATCTATTACTGGATGCCTATATGTATGAAATAGAAGGATTTTTGTATGAAACTGTAAGGTAAGAACAGAGCTGTTCATCTCTTTTGCAATCCAGTTCAACCATACAGTCAGAACACTTGCCTAAGCCAAAATCATGGGGAGAGGGAGGTGAATTGCCTGGTTAATTAGTTGAACTTACAGGCATCTGCTTACATTTTCTCTCTCTGGTGAAGTGCTAATAAGTCATCCTTCATTAGAGAAGTGTACCTTCTAAAAATCAAGCATGGGTGTGTGTGTGTGTGGGTGGGTGGGTGGGTGTGTGGGTGACTATGAGTTTCACTTCTATAGGAAGGTCTCCACAAACCTGTCTTCAGTGTAGGCTGTGACATAGTCAGCCTCTCTCACGTCCTTTTTAATCTAGTCTGCTCTAATTTGTTGATGTCAGCCTCTTTTGCAACGTTTCTATTGAATCAACTCCATATGCATTTGCACTTAGAGAAGATAGGCTGTGTGAATTAATATTGTTATTGTCAATGAACAACGCAGAGGATTTCCTTTCCTGCTTTATGTCAAAGGAGTTAAGCAGAGCATTTGGCCACTTTAGTTTCTAATGCTGAATTGGAGCCCAGGAGAGCAAGAAGGGAAGGTGGTGGGCCCCGGGGGTCCAGTGAGTCTTTTCAATGACACAGTGGGCTAATGTTCTTCCAGAGGTAATGTCCCGTTAGAGAAGCAATTAATGGAAGAAAATAACCTCATTCAGTACAAGAAGAAAGTCAAATTTCATATAATTTAGTAAATAAAATGGCTTTCTTTCAGACATAAAGCTAGTTTGTAATAGGACTGAGAAATGAGCTATAGAAATTGAAGCTGGTAACCAAGCCTAACAGTGTCATTTGTTTTTGTCTATTTCCTTGGGAGGCAGGAATGCGAATGGAAACAAGGTTGCCAATCAGAAGGCCCCATGGAACTAGTCCTGCTGCTCTCTCTGGCTTTTGACATTTGGAAAAAGATTTTAATTTATCTGTTTTCAAGGTCACTCTCATAGCAGTGAACTTTTGAAAGCATGAAGAAAGTGCTTGATAAGTGGTAGTGCAAGTTTGAATTGCTTTTGTTTTTGTTTGTTTGTTTGTTTTTTATTTGGTCCAGAATAAAATGAGTCCTCTGGGTGTTGTGCAAAATTAATTTAATAATTTTAATATTCTGACAAGGGGGATATCATTGTTTTTCAAGTTTTATTAATCTAGATTCTAAATTCCCTGTGCCCTTTATACTATACCAATTATATTGAAGATAAACCTATTTAGAAGTTTATAAAATAGTTTTAATTTTCCAAATTATATGTTATGAGAACACTTTGAGATGCGCCAAGTGCTTTTATGCTTTTATTAAATGTAATCTTCCTGAACTTCATAGAGCCAAGGTATCTTTAATTGTTCAGCAAATAAAAGTGCTTCTATATGGCACTATTTAAAATATTTTAATAACTTTTAACTATTTACACTGTTACAATTATAATAGTGCTGGTTCCAAATGGCTATCAATGTACTTCCTGGTGTCACATATTCACTTGGGCCACTAACAATTCATCAACCATTACAAGGCATTTTAGAAAGCTATGATCGAATGAAACAGACTTGTCTGAATTTAAATAGTTAAGAGGTATGATAGGGAATTTTAAGAGTATTTACGAATGTAATGATCAACAGATGACAGTTTTAAGGATTTCAGGTCAGTTGGTCAGAATTTTCTTGGCTCCATTTTGTTATTAAAATTAGCAGGAAAGGGGAAAGAACACTGGATTTGAAATCAAGATTTAGACCATTAAGTCTCTTGACTTTGAAGAAGTAACTTAAACTCTCAGAGCCATCATGTGCTTATTTGAAAAATCTGATGTAAATATATCTGATAGTTGCTATACTGCCATGAGGAGCAATTGTGATAATAGGTATGTGTAGGGCTCCTATAAAATATCAACCCTACTGTGCCAGACATTATTTTGCCAGATGTATATTATGAATACAGACAAATCTGCCCATGGTTTAAAAACATTCCATTTATTCATTTTTTTTCTTAAGTCATCGCAAACTTCTCTGGGAATAGGAATACATATGGGGGGGAGATAATCTAATTCATTGATAGGGTGGCTTATTCATCATTTACTCATTTATCAAGCATTTATGGAATGCCTGTAGTGCCTCAGACACCTTATTCAGCAGCATTCCTAGGAATGGTTGTATAGGTTGTGTGATGAACAACTCCAGGGGGCGCCACCCATAGTCGTGGTGTTAGAATACATATTTATTTTCACAATTTTCCAGCAGATGGCAGTAAAGGGTCTTGAGGAATGGGTTTCTTATTGTATGATAAATCCCTTTTATGGGCCAACACCAGGTTGGTATTAGTCGAGGAGAGGCTTAGGATGGGCACACGATTAGGATAAGTGATTTACTAAAGATCCAAATAGTAGCTAGAACTCTGGTCTCTAAACTCTTAATTCAGTTCCCAAACTTTTGCAGCAGCTTAAAAAAATTAACATTTCTTCAGCTTAAAGTAATGGTAGTATTTAAATTTTGTACCATTTTGTCAGTTAATCAATTAAAAAATACTTGTTCAGGCCTTACAATTATTATAATGGCAGCATCTTGTAACCCTATAGACCACTGGCTGGAAGTGCATTCACCTTGTAACGAATGATCAGCAAGAATTCAAGGGACTGTTAACTATTCTATGGATGAAGAAATTGAGGTACAGAGGAATTACCTGATTTGCCTATATCAGTTATAGTTAGGAGTTATCTGGAATTAGGATTAGATTTTCTATGCCTACTTTTAATGTATTTAATGTATTCATTTGAAAATTTGCATGTGTGTGGAAGGGGTAGTGCATAGAATTCAACGTTGATAGTTGAGAAGGCAAAAAATGTAAAAGCCAAGTAAGCATATGAGAGATCAGTTAACTGGTCAACAAAATGTTGCAAAATGAGGAAAGATATATAATTAATTAAAAATTAAAGGGTCTAAATAAGCCCTTAGGAATTCAAAAACTAGAAAGAGCTAAAATTTGTTGAGTGTTTGCTAACTGCCAGTCTCTATTGTAAGTACTTTACATGTACTAAGTAGCTCAATATGTACAATAGCCCTCTAATTATTAATTGTACTACTATTCCTCTTTTACACTTGAGGGCGATGAGGCATAGAGAATTTAAATAACTGTCTAAGTTTGCACAGCCAGGAAACAAAGATGTGAACTCAGGACATGTACAAAGATTTGCCCTTTAACCAGGACTCCACCTTGCCATTCACTGAAGCAGAAGGGGATTCAACATGGAAGATGGAGAAGATAAGACAAGGAGTTAACAACTGGTGAACACATGGTGAGAAAGGATGCTCCCAGTGTTCAGAGGGCAGAACAATTCAATTAATTGATTTAAGAGTTTGGAAAGGTGAGTTGTTGGACTCGATTGTGGAAATATTGGTGGCACTGAGAGGCAGAAAGGCCTTGAGGTCAGGCTGAGCTTGACTCTGGTGTAGATCTTCAGGAGCCATTGTTTGGGCAGGAAAAGAACAAGATTTAAGTTTTGTTTTGTTTTTAAGTCTCCTGGCCATGCATGGGGTGGACCAGAGGGAAATGAAAAAGGAGTTGAGGGGTCATGTTATATGTTTCTCTGGAAAAATTATTGGATTTTAATAAGGCATTCGATTTGAGAAATTAGGAAGCAGGTGGTACCTGAAATTTTAAGCCTTTTTGACAGAAATAATGGTTATCTTAATATAAATAGGGAAATAGATAAATAAGACCACTTATTTTAGGCGAGAGGTGTTTTGTTTTTGTTTTGCTTGTTCGTAGTTTTCTACATTGATAGTTGAGTTTGAGGTATCCATGGAACGTCTAGATAGAAATGTCATCAGTAACTTTGGAAAGGCCAGCTGTTGATCTTTTCATTTCAGAATTTTTCTCCACTTTTATTTAACTTTGTTCTCTTGTTCTTCCATCACTGTTTGCTCTAATATTATTTGGTATGTGTGTGTCTGGAATTTTGAGTAAAATTTCAGAAGCATATAGGTCAAATTTCTTTTATTATATATTCTTAATTCATTTTCACTGCTTATGCATAGCTTTCTTTTTCTTTTTTTTATTCTGGGGAAACAAAACATGAAGAAATAAGAAAATAAGGAAATGAAAATAAACTAATATCAAAAATTTTGATATGAAATATGTAGAATTGGACATTTTTCTGTTAGTCTTCAAGGGAACTAATATTTTTGAGTGCCTACTGAATGCCAGGGAGCTGTGCTGGGCATTTTCACTCATTGTCTCATTTAATCCTGATAAAATCACCTTTGATAGATGATGTCTTAAGATTGAGAGTGTCGGATTGGCCTTGAGCATGTTCTGAGTATGTTCTGTGGCTGACACCCAAAGTCGCAGCCAAAGTGCAGCCTATGCATTTAAGATATAATTCGGTTCCTTTGTTTGTGTGTTTCTTTGATACAGGATTGGTTAATAGGGGGATGATGCAGGAACTGTGTTGTTCCATATATCACTTCTTCAGCTCATTAATTTTGAAGTGATTAAGAGCAAGCTTTCTCACTATAAAGAGAAAGCCTTAGCAATCTATGAAGATGTTAGTGAAAAATATGAAAATATGAAAAATCAACTCAAGTGCTTTCTTTTACTGCAAGTATTTGTTTGTTTAGCAGTTTAAGAACCATCTTGATTTCCCGTATATTATGGATCTGGAAATATTAAGAGTGCAGCTAAAAAAAAACTGGAAAGTCACTTTCTCCTGTGTTAAAATGATATATTTGTTTTTACTTTTTTAAAGGCTACACCCTGGATCATAGTTTTCATTTTAGAATGAATGTCCTTCAGGCCTTGCATTTTGAAAGAAGATACAAATGCTAGGTACAAGCATCAGTAAAGATTTAACTCTTCTGGTATTTTAATTAAGATTATTATGGTTGTTGTTAGTGCTTGGTTACACATTTCTGTAGGTTTGGAATTTTCTGACCTCTAATCCTGTCTTTTCCCATAAGCCGTGATATTTTTTACTGCGTAATTTTGCAGGCACCAGCGTTTTTCAGGGAGGCAAATATGGTGTTAGCATAGAAACACATGCCACCACTTTAAAATAAACCGATGTAATAAAGCTAAGACTTACAGTAGAGTACATCCTAATTTAAGAAAATAAGCACACATATACTTTGTTCTAAGTATTAATGAGGGTTGTGGACAGTTTTTCTAATATTATAACTTGTCCATTCTCAACCAGCTTTTTAATAACTACAATACTACTCTTTCTGATTATTTTTATATTTATTGCCCTCCTTAATTTACCTCTGATTATTATTATCTACCAGTGACAAATATTGAATATACTGCCTGAGCAGAGCGGTTGCATCTTTATATTCTAGTGATAGCTTTGTGTCATTGATGAGAGAAATCTGAAACACAGATCATGTGAAGATTAAAATATAACATGAAGTATATGCCATAATCTTTGTCAAACTACTGATCAATGATATTGACCTGTTTTTAATGTTTCTAATGCCAAGTGAAATTAAGTACATTTTCAATCCTGTTCAATTCTTTTTCATACTCTTTATCACAAAATCACTGGCTTCACCCTACCTATTGTATAGATTATATACTAATATTTTAAACTAGGTTAAACTTTTGAATTATCAAAGGGTTAGAGTTACATTATAGAATTTAATGATTTCAAATATACATATTATATAACGAGACGTACTAGTTAACAAAAACTTTGATGGTCAACTTAAATTTATCTACTTGAAGTCCCACGATTACCCTGAAATGTAGATACTATTCCCGATTTAGAAAAGAGGAAAATGAACCTCGAAGATATCAAATTACTTGTCCAAGAAGAAACTTTATTTTTTATTTTTTATTTTTTTTTTTATAATTTTTTTTTTAAAGATTTTATTTATTTGACAGAGAGACACAGCGAGAGAGGGAACACAAGCAGGGGGAGTGGGAGAGGGAGAAGCAGGCCTCCTGCCAAGCAGGGAGCCCGACACGGGGCTCGATCCCAGGACCCTGGGATCATGACCTAAGCTGAAGGCAGACGCTTAACGACTGAGCCACCCAGGCGCCCCCAAGAAGAAACTCTTGAAAAATGGTTGGTTTAGAACTTGATATAAATATTTTATTCTAGATGCAGCATTTTTCCTATTGTAACCTCTGTGCTTTTACAGAAATACATTTTACTCCTATTAATGGAGCAATTCTCAGAAACAACTTTGTGGTACAGTAGATACTTTATGTTACTCTGCCCTTCAAAGTTACTTTTGGACTGTGTTTACAGGATACATGCTGTTCATTTTAGAGGACTCCCTTTCACTTGACTTATTCGGGAATTCCTGACTTAGAACTGTTAAGACGTCTACCTTTTATTCACTTGCAGGATCCTGTTTTCTTAGCCCCGTGCTTGTGACTATGAACACTGAACACTTTTGCGCCATTTCTAAAATTCCCAGACTTGGGCCCTGTGTCAACACATCTCATTTATTTTACACTTTTCTTAACTTTCTTTGCTCGGACAATTCCTATTATTTTTCTTCAAAACTCAGCTCAGCCATTTCATCACTGAAGACATTTTTCTTTCTCTCAACACATACATACCCAGTCAATGTGCAAGACACTGAACATACAATCTTAGATGGTAATATACCTGAATTCTGCATGTCAGACTACACTGTAATTGTATGTGACCTTCTGTGTGAACTCCCTCAGAGCAAGAATGCCTTTCCATGCTGGCTTGCCATTAAATACAATGCACTTGGTTAGGGAGTTCACTGTAAATTCGTATGTGTATTCCTGAAACATAGTAGATGTTTAGTAAATACGTGCTAAATAAATATTTAAATACTACCCAGCAGGAGTAAAACAAACTATTTAAAAATATATTTAGTTTTGACTGTTGGGAATATATTATCTGTTGGTCTGGGTATTTGTTCTAATAATTTTGTTTATATCACTACTGTACGTGATAGGCCTTCAATAAATATTTGAGTATCTATAAAATAATCCAGTCAGAAGGAAAGAAAAGATAACTTGCCTTATCTCCTGTACTGAAAATAAATTAGACCAGGAATAAAGCAGACTTTTAAATCTTGCTCTAAGATTTGTTTTTTTGAAGCCTTATCTAAGACATAGGAGACCATTATGTCGTTGAGGTTTCAGAGTCTTCAATACATAGAAATAAATGAGGGAGATATAATATGTTGGTAATGGTATAATTAAACAGATTAGATATTGTCGATGGTAAATGCCTGATTTGTCAATAGAACAAATATTTAAAGTCCTCAGAAATCAAGATAATCCCTGGGGTTAATTAAAAGTTGATTATTCAGTCAATGATTACTGGAAGCCAATTTTAAACTATATGTATAGGAAGACAAGCAAGATAAGAGTATTTTGCCCTATTTTTTCATAGGCACTTGGATTTTGTTTCTTTTTTTAAAAAAGGAAACTCAGCTTAACCTAAAAACTTGCTTTCTTATCTGGTAGCCATGTTTTGTCATGATTGTATGATGTTTTCTATGTCTGACTTCAATGGTAAGAGCATTTAAGTTAATTGGACAAAATACATTTTCAGATACTCCAGAATGTCTTTGTCGCCTGTTTATTTGTCTGCCTTCCATTTATCCGCTAATGTTACTGGTATTGTTTATGCCACTTCTAACTTGAAACACAGTTTGCAATTAGAGATATGACCACTGTTTCTGATTCATCCATTTTTTTACTTTCATCCCCCCCCCGCCCCCAAATTTCACATAATGTATGATCTCTTTAATTGGTTATCCACGTGAGTCATTTTGTTTCAGAGCCGGCTCATGAGCCCCATGCTAACGCATTTTATCTCTGTGGGCATTGTGCGTGGTCGGCAAGTTAGCAACAAAATTCAGCACAGGTTATTGAAAGATACTGTGTCATTCTCTGTACTTTACTGAAAACTTTCACAATCATATCCAAAGTGGATAGGAAGTATTCAACTCTAGTATTCTCACGATCTCGTCTGATCTCTCATGATATTTAAATAATACTTAGTACAGAATCCTGAGTAATTATGAAGTACCCTAAGTTTCTAATGTATTTTCTCTTTCAAGTTCTTGTTCTGTTTCTATTGCATGAAGCATTTTATTAAAAATACCCTCCATCCTACTCTGTGCATTAATAGAGATTATTTGGAGAAAGATGATTTCTTCAAGCAGAATGTCGCTCCTTGCTAGGAAAATCAAAGGATTAACCTTACTGACTATGGTGGGGCAGGGGACTTGTTAACTTTCACTTGTCTCTTCCCATTTGGCTGCCTCTCAGCTCCTCATTTAGAAGTCTCCACATCTCAGGTGATGTACCTGCAAGTGGATTTATGATGGGAGAAGGGAAGTTGTCCTAAGAGGTGTAAATTGTCTTTGACTAATTGTGACTCCAGGACATATTCTGACTCAGCAGAAAGGCATGTAGGGAGCTAAGAATGAGAAAGGAAAGTAAAAACTATTAGTAAAGATCAAGTACTGTTTTGTTTCGAGGGTGATTCATCAGCTAAAAGGTAAGGAAGGAAGGAGTGGTAGGGTAAGACTTTGAAGAGCTGGGATAAAGGGTGACAGTTATATGCATGCAAAGGGAGAAGGAGATGCCCACCTAAACAGAGAGGGACTACAGACAACCTTGTGCCCTCGAGGAACAGTGTCTGTTTGTAAATATTTCATGAATTAATTGAATGAGGGAAGGTCAGAGATAAACAAAGCAAGACACTAGTTACAGTGGTTAAGGACAGATTTTAATCAGTAATTTACCATATCGGGAGGGAAGGATATTGCTCTATTCAATAGGGTAAAGAGCCTAGTGTTGCTTTGTATAGAGGTGACCAGGTGACCGGGTGTTTTAAAGAGACAATGAAGAAATAGGGAGAAAGGTACATGGGGGCTCAGTAGAGTCAGGGAAGTGAAAAAATTACAAAAAGCAGGAAGGGGTGGTTTGGTCTGTTTGAAACTGCCTGAGTTTGTTAACTGGTGGTTATCAAAGTTAGGCTCTTGCCCTCGCACAGAGATTGGGAGATAGGGGTCCTATCTTGAGGTGTGGACATAAACAAACAGGAAAGTCTTCTGGCAGCCTTGAGTTTTCTCAGGCACTTTAAGTCATCCCAGGGATGCAGCCTTGAGCTGTTAAAAATAATGTAAATGCTTCATTCAAATCTTTATAGGTCAGGGTTGAGACCTAGTTGTGAAGAGAGCTCAGCGGAGCCTGGTTAGAATTTAGTAAAGGGGAGAATGTCGGAAAAAAAAATCTGTCCGTCAACGTGCAGAGTACTTTCTTATGGGTTACCTCATTTTTACATTCACAACATATATGGGATTTCTGAAGTATTATTTTACAGATAAGGGAACTGCATTTCATAAAAGTTAAGTGTCATCTAATAAGTCAAGGACTTGAAATTCAAATTTAGCTAATATTTGGTTCTAAAACTTGACTCATTTTTCTGACTTAAACATGGTACCTTTGAAGCTGCAAGGGGTAGCTGAAGGGAAAAAGGAAGTACTAGGAGTAGCTTTAGTAGTTTCAGGTTTTTACCACTCTTTCCAGCTATTTCTTTTGCATGGCTAAATTCTAGGTGAATGACTACCAATTAGCAAATGAGTAAATCTTTTAGGGGCCTAAAACATTAATGAGCATAGAGAACTAACAGGATTTAGAAATACTGGGTTCATCGTGGTTGCATGGTGGGGCAGTTTGATTGTCCCGGTTAGTGTAATTCATTATAGCATTAATATTTAAATATAAACTATATTTTTAAATGGCTGCTCTTATTGTAAAAACTGGAGTCATGAATAATTCAGTAAGTCATCAGTTTGTGATTGACTTACTGAATACTTTCATAATGAAATTACATCAGTTTAGGATGCTTTTCAGGTCAAAGAAGAAAAGGATACATTTAGAAGGGCTTAAAAATAAAAATCTATTATAGCATGTAAGAAATCATCTGGAGGCAGGTTGGGACTGCATGTTTCTCCTTGGTTTTTGCTATTTTTCCTCGACTTTATGGAAGAAAGTCGTCTGCAACAGTTTCATGTATCACGTTCTTCTACAATAAAATCTTAAGTTAGAAAAGATAAATATGTCACTGGCCTTGTATTACAAAAAAAAGGATACATTCTCATATATCATCCGCAGACTTCTCTCAGTTCTCATTGGCTCAAATTGTATCATAGAAACTCCCCTAAACTAATGGCTGGTGAGGAGAATGTCATCACCATGATTTCCCCTGATGAAGCACCTCCTTTCTGTTTCTGAGGGGAAGGTCACCCTCCCTTGAAGCGTCTGATTGTTCCATCAAATTCAGTGTTCATTTACTGAAGAACGAGGGAGAAGAAATAGGGTGCAGTGGGTGGTCAGGTGTGTCTGCCACAAAGATGTTGAGGGGGCCCTTTTTGACAAAGAACGTAAACTATGTCAGAAGTCAATGTTTATTAAGCACTTACGGTGTGCTTTTTCAGTGTACTTTGTATGTCTGATCTTATTTAATTCTTCAGACTTACTTGTGAGGATGATTCTGTTTTAGAGAATAGGATGGGAACAGATTTTGAAGTGTTTGAATGACCTGTCAAACTCACAAAGCTACTCAGTGGCAGAGTTGGGATTGGAACCCCAGCTGGCTGGCAACAGAGTCCTCTTTCCTTGCCAGGGGGCTGTAAAAGGAAACTGTTAACATTGGGCATAGTTTTACTATTGTTAGCATTGAAGAATGGTAGGTAAGGATACTAACTTCCTTTCTGAGCAGGGTATATCCTGGGAAGTCTCCTGAAAAAGCTGTTATATACTTGATCTTATTTAATATCTGTGTTTACACATCTTTTACTATCTTTTTCTTTTTAAATTTTACAGATAATGAAATTAAGAGAGAGTGTGATAAAACAGTTTACCTGAGGTCACATAGCTATAAAGTGGCCAAAGTGGGATTTGACTAAAGACTTACTTCGAATTTGAGGGCTTGAGTGCTTCCTGCTAGACAGTGTTTGAAGACTGTATGTATGTATGTATGTGTGGCATGGCTGGGGTAAAAGATTTGGGGTAAAACAAATCATATAAACCTGACTGCTTTTCCAGAATCTTATGATATCAAAGAAGTTAATTTTTTAAAGGAAATATATTTCATTTTCATTGCTTTTTTTCCCCCAAACTAGACAGGACAATAATGTTCTCAAATGTAAGGGGGCCAAGGAAAAATATTCATTTGATTTCTGAAAGAGTTGAATGAAAAATAGAAATGGAGGCCAGGGTCTCCTTTAGAAAGAGAAATGGACACTGAAAACAAAATATTGGTTTGATATTGAGTGATGAGACAGGCTAAGTATTGAAATGAGTAAACTCACTAATCAGGGTGCTAATCTACTACATGCCTAGACCAAGATGTGAACCACACCAGTTCCTGGCCTCTAGATGGTTTCTTCCTGAGACTACACAGTGAATTAAAAGGCAGAATAGAGATTAAGATGCTTAGGGTATAAAACTGTGTGTGCTCTGTAATTACTTTTTCTTAGAAAGCTATTCTTCTTCTCCCCATCCCCTACCCCCATGCCAGGTACTCTCACCAACACTGTTTTTATGAATGGCCAAATATATAAAATTATATATACATATATATAGAGAGAGAATGGGGTGTGTGTGTGTGTGTGTGTGTGTGTATGTGTGTATACCTATGTATACATATATATATAAAAACCTTGGAAAATCATTCCATCAATCCATGCTGTGTCAAAATGCTTGATATATTTATTCCATTATTTTCATTAGGGCTGAAATTCATGAATATTTTAAGTGATTTCTTCTTTGCTGCTTTTTGCCTCTAAGAAGAAAATGTACTCCACGATAAAACATTGGACTTATTATTCACACTTAGTGTAACTGAAGACTAATTAGCTAGTGTTTAATTTCTCAAGACTACAAAACAATATCTGTTGTCTCTCTGTTATACAAAATGAACAGCTAAGCAGCTCTCCCACCTTATTTTTTTAAACAAACTCCCGGTACACAAACATTCATAATTTATGATGTTTTCCGTCAAAACATATTCCCTGAATATAGATAAAATCAGCGTTTGGAACATGGATGCTTTGGTTCCAGCTCAGGGACTGTGATTGAAATGCATGCACATGCTTGAAAAATTCTTCATTTTCATTTTCCCCAATTTGTAACTGCAGACATGAGGGCTGCTAAGTTTCTCGCAGTGTTATGCTCTCTTTTACATTGCACTGTACAACTGAGTTATAACATTTGTTTCAAAGCTGCTGAACAAATTGTTTAACATATTTGTAATATCACAGTAAGGATTGGATCATAAAATGTAGATACGCATTCTCTTGTATCTGTGTTTGTCATGTCCCTTTTGAGGATTACTAAGTAGATAATCTGCTTCTATTTCTGATGACAGAGAACAAATTCATTTGTGTAAAGAGCTTTTGTGAGATATGTTGCTAATGTTTTTCATATAAAACATTTCTGTATTTGCAGGTATTCAAGACAACTGAGTTTACTTATTTGCAGCCAAGGAATAGTGTTCAAATTAAATAGTGTCTATTAACTTTATCATTGACTGGTTTATGGTTTTATGGAGATAAAAGTATTTTGAGAAGAGCCTTCCTTTTTCTATAAATGGCATTGAATCGTCCCATTTTAAAAGATGTCTTTGATATTCTTTTAGTCCTTATGGTTTGGTGACACCAGTCAAAATTGTTTCTAAAGTGTTCAGAATTCACATCGCGTGGCTGGTTGTTGAAGCGTTCTGCCTGAATGGTTGGGTTCTAAATGAATTCGTGCCAGCACATGGCAGTTCCAGCCATTGAGGCCAATGGCTGGTTAGTGCTGGGGCAAAACTCTTTCCCATGCACAAGTTGGTAGTGGTTTCCTGCAAATAAATTTGGATCCTGTGGCCCAAATGATGTCTTCAAGAAATAACTCAACATCTGTGTTTTATTTCCAGCTCTGTTCCATACTCAGTGAAGCCCAGATCTCTACTTAGAGCTAAATATCTTTACATTCCCTTCGGCGTCAAAGCAAAAGTTTTGTTAATTTTACTTGCAAACATTTTTACTTTGATTTGTGGGCATGCAAATGCTTTGAGCCCTCAAAATATTCTTTCATGTCAGAGGCTGTGTGATGGTGAAGAGCACAGAGTCTGAACGCTGGCAAATTTAAATTCAAATCCCGTTCACCCACTTGCTTAATGAGAGATGGCAAACAAGTGATTCACTTCTCTATTCCTTAATATTCTCATCTGTAAAATGGGGTTAATAATAGCACTACTTGCATAGTAAGTGTTCAGTTAATATTAGCTATCATTATTAATCACTCTAAAGCCAAGGTGTAATTACATATTTTTTTTTTTTTTTTTTTTTATAATTTGTTAACCAGCCTTCCTTAAAAGGCTTCCAAAGTGTTTGGCTCTGTGAAAAACAATGCTGTGGTAAGATGTCAGATTTTTTTTTTTTTTTGAGGTGATTATTAGTTTTGGAGAACTGTGTTGTCACTGCACCATTGATTACATTCTGTTTAGTTTTCCCACACATTGTGAAGGGTGGATGGCAGCTGGTAAGTTTGGCATTTGGGACCTTTATGGTATCTGGGGTCTCTGCTTTTCTTTGTTAGCTGTTTGCTATCATGGTGCAGGGCATCACAACTGAGGCAGAACAAGGAATTAAGGATAATTACACCATCTATTATGTGACCAACTGAGAACTGTTTAAATTCTGAATCTAGTGCCAAGTTCTGTCTCGCTCTCAAGGACTTCCTCCTCTTCCCATAATCCTACTCAGACTCGTGTCTGGGTTTAGGGGGAAGCTTATTGTCCTTGTTTGTTTCTCTACTCTTATCCGTCCTTAATTCGAATGTGGCTCTTGGTTCTGCCTGGAATTTGGGCAGTATCTGTACTACTGACTGTTGGTTTGCAATCTGGCCCATATCATGGCAGGGTGGGGGGAGGCAAGAAGAGACTAAAGAAAGAGGCAGATTGGTAGGTGTCAGGTTTAATAAATTTACAGACAAGGCTTATGTTGAGTGCCCACAGACAGTAATCTCTGCACCTACCGGCCACAATCTTGAAAGTTTATATAGAGGCCTGAACTGGGTGCAGTCATGTATGCTAACCACATGGTCTCGCCAACACATTGTTCTCTCAAGGACACGTACTTGAAAATGGCTCCCATTGTGGGAACAGTTGGCATAGTGCACTAAGGCTTGGTGAGGAGGTGAGGAACCTCCAGTTGCCTGTGTCCAGCTCGTGGGTCAGCTGGCAGTCATGTCCTCTTGATGACCTCCTCCAAAACTGATGTTTCGTATAGTCTGTTTCCACAACATGATCAATGCAGGTGGTTCCCACACTACTGAATAAGGCTCCACCTCAGCTCCCACTGACCCTGGTATGCTCAGAGGCTTAGCATTAGCAGTTCCTCTCTTATGACCTAGCTAGTTGTAACACCCCCCCCACCGCCCTGCACCATCTCCTAGCTGCTGGGTTTTCTGGTTTATTTAAGCTTTAGTGATATTCAACATCCCCTTCCCTGGCCAAGGTGGTTCAGTGACAATATAGTCTCCTCTAATATTTGCATCATAATAAAGGAATTATAGGAAAGCTTGTTAAATCTCTTGCACAGTGCAATAGAGTTAGTGGAGACTTAGGGGAGGAGCATACCTTGGGCCCTCTGGGGCCAACTAGCCTTCCCAATCTTTGTTCCTTATTGTAGTCAGTCATGCCCATGCCCTTTGCATGCTTGCAGATAGAAAACAAAGAAAAAGCCCTGTCCTGCTCTCAAATCTCTGAGTGGTGATAGTAGTAGACATTATGGTGGTAGAGATGGTAGGGCAATCTGGCCAGTTGCCTTCTGGGTCCCACCAAGAATGACAACACAAAGAAGGAAAAGGTAACTCTCTGACACTGGACAATCACCTGTTTTTATCATTCCCAACAACTAGTTGCAGTTCTCTTTTTAGGGAATGGGGAACTGTCCTTAGAGCAGGTGCACTCTTCCTTCTCTGTGGATCATGTTTTATAACCTCTTTGCTCTGAATCATCCGTTACTGATATTTAAAGGGACACTTGTTATGAAAATACTCTTTTCTTTCAAGTGCCTGGATTTTAACTCTAAAATCCTAGCATTCAAAGCTACCCATTCTGCCATGCTCTACTTAAAAGTGCCATTTGAAAATCAAAGCTAACAGTGACACGTTGGTTCTCCACTCTTGCACTCCCTATCAAGGGCTGCATGGCTTAACGGACCGAGTGCAACGTCCCAGGCAGCAGGTTCAGAGAGCTGCAAGATGATGAAGACTCTGGGGTGTAGACATATCAAAAGGAAATGGAAACATGAAAGAGGGGCAATGAGCAAATTGTGATCATTATGTTTACATAAAGTAGAAGGATTGATTTGATCCCCAACTAAAAATCCCAGAATAATTTTCTAGAGGTAGCTTTTAGACCCTTCATAAGATGGCAGTTTTTAATTCTCTGTTTATCATATAAAATGAAGCTCAAACCCTGCTTTATTTTTGAAACCTTTCTTAGTCATTCCAAACTACCTTTCTCTCTTATAAACCCCTGGAATATAGATTAGTACCGCCCATTTATAATCTCATATAGTCCTGGGTTGTAAAGTATTTTAATTTCACTAATCTTGTCTTCTAAATCAGATTCTAAGACAAAGGCTTTGTGTTATGCGATTCACATAGTGGATGCTCAATAAAGAGCTGTTGAAAAAAAATAAATGAATGATACTCTTATAGTGCTATTTAGATTTATAATGAAAGTAGAGATTTAAAACTGTGACAAAAGGAATTTGTGTTAAATGAAAAAGATAAGTATCTGGCTGTGAGGACTCACAGATTAGCACATCTTACTGATAAATGTTATAGAATATTTGCTCTTTTTTAAAAGAGTATTTTTTTTTTTAAAGATTTTATTTATTTATTTGACAGAGAGACACAGTTAGAGAGGAAACAAGCAGGGGGAGTGGGAGAGGGAGAAGCAGGCTTCCCGCGGAGCAGAGAGCCTGATGCGGGGCTCGATCCCAGGACCCTGGGACCATGACCTGAGCCGAAGGCAGACGCTTAATGACTGAGCCACCCAGGCGCCCCTAAAAGAGTATTTAAAAAATATATATACATATAATTCAAGATTTATAAATATATCCATTGCCTCCAAAAAAAATATATCCACCGCCTCCAAAAACAACACCAACAAAAAAAGATTTATTGATTCATTTTAGAGAGAGAGAGCATAAGCGGGTGGAGGGGTAGAGGGAGAGAGAGAAGAGAGAATCCTCAAGCGGACTCCCTGCTGAGTGCAGAGCACCAAGGTCAGGACCTGAACCGAAATCAAGGGTCAGGCACTTAACCTCTACTGAGCCAGATAAATTTTTATCTGATTAGAACAGTTTTGGTGGAAATATAAATTAAATAATCAAAGTTGTCCTAAGTTCTCTGAAAATATATACTTAAATATTAAACTCATGTGTTTTTCCTTCATATTAATTCACTAGTTTGAGTTAGCAATTTAATAAGGAATATTTATACTTCCTTCTCAGTGATCTCTCTTACAAACTTTTAGAGAAGAGAGCAAGTAAGTATAATAGTCAGAAACCCAGAGGTTTATCTTCTGGTATATACTTTAGTTACTAATGTGCATTCCCTACCTACCTAAATTTCCCCCCCCCCCGACTCTTAATAGTCCATAGCAAAAGTCTATTTCACTTATAAAAAATATGGAATGACTTTTCAAATGGCACCACCCAGATAAATATTTGAATTATTTTGTTACTTAAAACTATTATATTAGTAATACGCCCAAGTTAATTCATTCTGACTACTAAATATGTCCAAAGAATACCCTAACATCTATGTTTTGAAATAATTGCAAAATATTTAATCATTTTTTCTAAATAGTCCATTTGTGTTCATGTAGTATTATAGAGTATTGACAATTTCTGAGTAATCCATTTTTGATTATTTTTAATGTTTCACTCTGAGGAAACAAATGTCAAAACTTTTATAATCTCTTTTCAGTTTAATTTTAACAGGAAAAAGGTCAGAAAGTTAGAAGTGGTTTGTATATAAATATATATCTTACAATAATTAAATAAGCAAAACTGCCAATAACAGAAGCACACTAAAAGTTAAAGTAGGAGAAATTAGCCATCCTAAAAATGTCTGTGATTTAAAATAAAATATTCCTAAATACTCAATTTACTTTAAAATGCGCGGAGCAGAGAGCCTGATGCGGGGCTCGATCCCAATTTCCATGTGAAAATTTATCTGTGGTCACACTGTGAAAGATATACATACAAGAGTACTCCTAAAAACCTAAATAAGAACATGAGAGGCAATAGCATAAAAAATAAAAACTAGCTATATTAGTGCATTTAAAGTTACATTTAATTCAGAATTTTTTGGGTAAAGGAGAAAATAGGATATGTAATTTTTATTATCAGATTATCAAATTATACCATACTGTTTATCCAGAAGGAAGATTAAAATTGATTTAATGTGTGACTGCTGAGGCCAGATAGTTTTAAACAGTTTAATAGATGATGACTCCCATAGTAATTTTAGGAAAGATCCAGATATTTTTTAATAGTACCATTTCATATAGCCATCCTTGGAAAGAGCTTAGGGCAGAGCAGATTGTATTCATCTATATCTTTTTTTTAATGTAGTCTTCAGCGATTTATTAGTTGCATATAACACCCAGTGCTCATCATATCAGGTGCCCTCCTTAATACCCATCACCCGTTTACCCCATCCTCCACCCCCCCTTCTGTAACCCTCAGTTAGGTTCCCGGAGTCCAGAGTCTCTCAGGGTTTGTCCCCCTCTCTGATTTCTTCCCATTCAGTTTTCCCTTCCTTCCCCTATGGTCCTCCATGCTATTCCTTATGTTCCACATGTGAGTGAAACCATATGATAATTGTCTTTCTCTGCTTGCCTTATTTCACTTAGCATAATTCCCTCCAGTTCCATCCATGTTAATGAAAATGGTGGGTCTTCATCCTTTCTGATGGCTGAGTAATATTCCATTGTATATATGAACCACATTTTCTTTATCCATCCATCTGTTGAAGGTCATCTCGGCTCCTTCCACAGTTTGGCTATCGTGGACATTACTGCTGTAAACATTGGGGTACATGTGCCCCTTCTTTTCACTACATTTGTGTCCTTGGAGCAAATACCTAGTAGTGCAATTGCTGGGTCATAGGGTAGCTCTGTTTTTAACATCTTGAGGAACCTCCATACTATTTTCCAGAGTGGCTCTACCAGCTTGCATTCCCACCAACAGTGTAAGAGGGTTCCCCTTTTTCCACATCCTCGTCAACACTTGTTTCCTGTCTTGTTAATTTTGGCCATTCTAACTGTGGTGTAAGGTGATATCTCATTGTGGTTTTGATTTGTATTTCCCTGATGGCTAATGATGATGAACATTTTTTCATGTGTCTGTTAGCCATTTGTATGTCTTCTTTGGAGAAGTGTCTGTTCATGTCTTCTGCCCATTTATTGACTGGATTATTTGTTTTTTGGGTGTTGAGTTTGAGAATTTCCCTATAGATCTTGGATACCAGCCCTTTATCCATAATGCCATTTGCAAATATCTTCTCCCATTCCATGGGTTGCCTCTTAGTTTTGTTGACTGTTTCCTTTGCTGTGCAAAAGCTTTTTATCTTGATGAAATACCAAAAGCTCATTTTTGCTTTTGTTTCCCTTGCCTTTAGAGACGTGTCTTGAAAAAGGTCGCTGTGGCCAATGTTGAAGAGGTTACTGTCCATATTCTCCTCTAGGATTTTGATGGATTCCTGTCTCACATTTAGGTCTTTCATCCATTTTGAGTTTATCTTTGTATATGGTGTAAGAAAATGGTCCAGGACTCCACCCCCAAATTACTAGAACTCATACAGCAATTCAGCAACATGGCAGGATACAAAATCAATGCACAGAAATCAGTTGCATTTCTATACACTAATAATGTGACTGAAGAAATCTATATCATTTGTGTATATATATACTATAAATCAAACAGATAAGTATTGTTTAGTGTTTATTGTTTAGTTCATATTTTTAGACAGTTCAGTGATACTAGATTTTTTACATTAAAGCAAGGTGTTAACACATAAGTTTGAGTGATGAATAATGAAAAGAAAAATTCACAAATGCATTTTTTAGAATTGGCCTTGTATATCTTGTACTCATTCCTATTTGTCAAATCCTTACAGCCATTGAAACCTATGGGTAATAAAAATATATATAATCCCTGGATCATTTTCTCAAGGGATTTACCATCTAGCATCAGTAATAATACACTTATTCCCAAAGCAATAATACAAAGAATATGTGATATTTCCATATAAGTGACAAAATGTGATATCAACCTGTGAATGTAATTTGATTATATGGTGTCCACCAAGTGCTGAGAATTTGATTGAAACAACACAGTGCAATGAAACTCTGCCTCAGGAAGAACCATAAAATCAACCAGTTTTATTCTGCCACCCACATACCAGTTCCGTTATGGTACCATTATTGCTGGGGTCAGGCACCTTGCTTTTTGCTCATGCACTTCTCCCTGGAGCAAAGAAGATGGTTAGGTTTTGTGTTTTCCAAGAATTCCTATTAAAAACAGAGCAACTTGAGATATTTATTTGTAAGAGAAAGAGTTGCAAATTATTGTAATCAACAATCGAATTTTACAAATGAAAAGGAAAAAAAAAATCCCTTAAAGGGATAAATGACTTGTTCAATTATTGACAGCTAGCAAGTAGCATGGCTTGATCTAACTTGACTTTCAACTTAAGTAGAAAAATTTTAAATAGTTCATATTATGGAAAAAAATGTGTTTGGCCAAAATTTCATGTGCTTTTAAAAATTATTTTAAATGTGCCAGATTGTTTCCAGTGTTTTATCCAAATATCTATTATAGTCTTTTATTCCAAAGGGAAAGGATTTAAAAGTTAAAGAGTAGAACTGTTGTAATATGTTCTTCTCTCTCCAGGAGTGGCAGTACCTTTATATCAGAGAAGACATTTCCAGGATACTGAGTATCCCACTGTTTCTTTAATATTTTGTGATTAATTGGAGGAATTCAATTACTATCTTTTTAAATACTAAAATCACTGTTAATAAAGATAAGAGTCTTTATTGCATTTGAAGTAAGTGTGTTAATTTTACTTGGAATCAGACCAGTATATTTTATCTTCCAGGAATTTATTCTGTGATGTAAATGTTTATTTTCTCACAAAGAGGGGACATTTTAAAAGAAAAATAATAGAAATACAGCCACACTTCCAGGGCAGAGAAAGCCGTGTTGATAGCCAATGAACTGGGTATACTAGAGGTGTGAGATGTTGTGAATCAGAGTGAGAGAGTAGGTCAAGAGGGAACTGATTTGTGAAGTGTACCCAGGAGTATATATGAAGTCTTGGCCAAAGAGTGTTGAGCAAATTGATAATGTCTTTGGGCAAATTATGTGAAGATAGAAGTTGAGTAAGTTCAAGGACAGTCACTATTTTTTATCGTGAATGGTAACAGGAGACTGGGAATAACGTAAGCCATTTTCTATGGTAGAGTCATTTAAAAGGTTAAAGTCCAAAAATCAGTTTGAGAGCATTGAGAACTTAGAAAATGTTGGTGTAACATGGACTCATCCTGAAAACATGTTGATGGTGGTTAAGAGAGGGACTAATGGGATGCTTAGAAGTAAGCCAAGTTCAGGCTAACCATTTCCTAATATTGTGTTAAAGGCAAACAGAAGAATACCTACCTGGAGATAGCTAGGGTTTGTTTCAGAAAAGCAGGTTGGAGAAATATTCAAAAACATTTTGAAGTTTGAAATTAAATGCTCAGGATGGAAAGTTCTTTTGAAATCTTGGGAAATCCAAGATCGGAACACCAGCAGATTCAGTGTCTGGTGAGGCCCACTTCCTAGTTCATTGACAGGGGTCTTCCTGCTGTGTCCTCATTGTTAGAAGGGTCTAGGAAGCTCACTTCAGCCTCTTTCATTAGGGCACTAATCCTATTAATGAAGGGCTCCACCCTCATGATCTAATCATGTCCCAAAGGTCTCACCTCCTAAGCTCATCACATTGGGGGTTAGGATTTCAACATATAAATTTGAGGCAGAGGGCGCTGGGGGAGGGCCACAAACATTTATTCTATAGCCGTGTTTAACCATGACAACTTTCTTATTCCTTGAGTCCTGTTTTTTGTTTTTGTTTTTGTTTTTTTTTAATTGACCAGAGGCATCTGGGGTATTACTGTATATTTTCTATTATTAGTTAATGTGAGTCCCCTTACGTATTAACTTACTTTAAGACATTTTTGGAGAATCAAGTGTTTACCAGTCATTTTGATAAGCATTATGATATAAATTAGTTTATAGAGATGAATAAAACTTTTATCTTTTCCCTCAGGGAGCCTTAAGTTTTCAATAGATAAAACACTTAAGTGAACCATTCTAATAAATTATTCTAATTATAACCAAACTCTCAAATATGGAAACCATTTTTTTTTAAGATTTTTATTTTGTTTATTTGACAGAGACACAGCAAGAGAGGGAACACAAGCAGGGGGAGTGGGAGAGGGAGAAGCAGGCTTCCCGCGGAGCAGGGAGCCCGATGCAGGGCTCGATCCCAGGACCCTGGGATCATGACCTGAGCGGAAGGCAGACGCTTAACGACTGAGCCACCCAGGCGCCCCTGGAAACCATTTTTGAACATGAAATAATACTGAAACATAATTTCATTATATTATTTGACTAGTCTGCTTTCAATTTTAGAATTATTTCTTCAAGTGTGGCAATGAGAATGTAACTTTATTTCAAGCTTTGTATCAAGGGAAGAACTGTGAATAAAAATACTTTTTCTAGTTTAACACATATCGTGAGTTCACATTACAGATGTGTCACATTGCAAATGTGTCAAAAAATGGACATGTTGTTTGAGTCCTCTACACTTCCTTTTAATCAGGAGCATATCCTATGTTATGTACATTACTTCCCTAGTTATTCCACTAATTTTAATACACCAAAGTGAGTTCTGAATATGAATACAGAATTCTTTACGATGCCCTTTTCTCTGAATTGTATTTATTTCTTAAGTTTCTAGAGTGAAAAAGGTTGTTGTTAAAATATCTCTTATGCTCATTGGTTTGTTGATTGCTTGATAATTTTAACATTTTTCATATGTACCAAATTTATTGTTTTCATTCTTTAGAAATGGTATTAGTCTCCCAATTCCAATCATCTTGTTATTGAACAAATAACATTAAACTCATAATCCTATTCAAAGATTTATGTTGTGTGAAACTATTTACTTATTAGATTCTTTAATGAGGCCTGGCCAGGTCTTTTGAGTGAAAACCAAATACAGTGATTCACATTTACCAAACAGACCTTCAGTCTAAATGATTTTGAGTCATATCTGAGGTCACTTTGTTGTTGTCATTGTACTTAATCTTCCCAGCATCTCATCGTTATTGCCAGAAAACTTCGGTGTGCAGCCTGCATGTAATCAGGCACATAGACTACCTTAACTGAATTAAAATGACTCAGAGCCATACGGTATGCAGACTTACATAAGACAAACATATTAGATGTGTACACAAAATGCCCAAATAAGTCTTTGGTAATACATACATATGTATACATATCTATAATATACTAATATTGTTAAATAAAAATCAGTGTTTCATATGAGGGTACCTCATTGTACTTAATATTCTCCTGGAGCATAGGGAAACAAAACGTGTGCATGTATGTGTGTGGGGGGGATGTTTAATGTTATTATAAAATTTTTAAAATTATGTAATCTAGCATCAGAGATATATAATCCATGTTTTTTATAAGTACAAATGTTTAAAATTACTTTTAGTATTAAAATTCAGTATGGGAGAAGCTAATTTCTGAGAGAAATCATTTGAATGAAAATATAGCTCCTCTTTGGCTGCCTTGAAGTGTGGACTTAGGGGAATAAGTAATGTGTAGCTTCTGTAGAAAGTATTCCAGACTAGTCAAGGAATAAGTAATGTGTAGCTTCTGTAGAAAGGTTGTGGTTGTAACCCATAAATACAAATCAACGCACTTTGATTTTAAAAACAGAAATTGTTCATTAGCCAAAGGTATGCTTTTGTACAAATGTTTACAGTTTGCTTTTTCCATCTATTTTGACTTCTTACGTTGCCTCAAACTTTAATTGTTATATTTTTTCAGATGAAATCTGTAACAGTGGTCAAGGTATATTTTGACTTAATCACAAGCATTTAATGTAATCAGAGAACAATAGATTCTTTCTGATGTAAAATTCTTAGTTGTCATGTTGCTAGTGTGCTGTTTGTGACTAGAATGCAAAGTAGTTTTAATCCATACATCCTTTTTTCTGTGCTGGGATGCCTGCCAAATCGATGTCTGCGATTAACTTTTGAGGTTGTCAGCTTGAAACAAATGTAGGGGCAGGAGAACTCAGGACAGTGGATTTGTATCTAATGCATATTTAACCATAGTGTTAGCATTCAGAATTAGAAAACAAATATTATCTTCGTAGACTAAAAGTTTGCTTGGCATCACATTTGCTTTTTTAAATTGTCCTATGCTTTTAATCTAAATGTTCAATAAATTTCATATAAAAATGGTAGAATATAATAAAAATTATCTGTTAAAAATTGTATTACATAATTATTCATGGTATTATAGTATCTAGAACTCTCTGCTTTTTAGCTGGAGGTGAAAGTCTGCAACATTCAAGAACAGTGTTACCTGATTTGCTTTAATTCTTTGAATGATTAGTTAATATTCTAGCTGCATGTGATTTAGTGAAAAAATAACATTTGGGTTCAAGACAAAATTCCTGGGTTCATATCCAACATTGATTTAATTTCTCTGGGCTTCCATATCTTCATCTATATAAATCTGCTTTACGTTTGTTCCATGCTTTGGGAGTATTCACATCATTAGTGCTGAGTAGGAATGGAAGGTAAGAAAATTCACATTAGGTGAATACAACTACTATATCCTAGTTTCTGTTAGACACTTTGAATGAATCCTAGTAGTCAGTCTATGAGGAATGTTCGTTTTATGTAAATTCCCAATGAAGAAAATGAGTCTCAGAAAAGGCAAATCACTTTTCCAATGTTATCCAATTGATAAGGGAAGAATCTGGAATTCAAAAACTGTGATCGTCCTGTCTGCTTTCAAAATTCTTGTTCACATGACTGCAGATAGCCTTGACTCTATGTACCTCTGGCTACACTGTCAACTCTCATTTCTTGCTACCTTCATGATGATGGAAAGGAGGAAGTGATATTGAACATTTGGGCAAAGGTCTGTAAAAATATAGTTATTTTTTTGAGCATTAACTATCCCAGACACTGAGCTAAGCATTAGACATATATAACCTCGTTTGAACCTAAACATAACCTTATAAGGTAAATACAATTACTGAGCCATTTTCAGAATATGAAAACAATGCTCAGAAGCTTTAAGTGACTTTTCTAAATTTTAAGACAAGATAGCCTGACTTCAAAGGCCATGTCTTTGACTACATGATGTTAGTCTCCTTTCGCTGCTGTTATAGAATTACCACAGAATTAGTGGCTTAAGCAATACAGATTTTTTTTTTTTAAGATTTTATTTATTTATTTGAGAGAGAGAGAATGAGAAACAGAGAGCATGAGAGGGAGGAGAGTCAGAGGGAGAAGCAGACTCCCTGCCGAGCAGGGAGCCCGATGCGGGACTCAATCCCGGGACTCCAGGATCATGATCTGAGCCGAAGGCAGTCGCTTAACCAACTGAGCCACCCAGGTGCCCCAGATTTTTTTTTTTTTAATTCAAATTCAATTTAGTTAACATATACTGTATTATTAGTTTCAGGGGTAGAATTTAGTGATTCATCAGTTGCTCATTACATCAAGTGTCCTCCTTGATGCCCATCACCCAGCTACCCCATCCCCCCATCCATCTCCCCTCCAGCAACCCCCAGTTTGTTCCCTATGGTTAAGAGTCTCTTATGGTTTGTCTCCCTCTGTTTTTATCTAATTTTATTTTTCCTTTCCTTCCACTATGTTCTTATGTTCTGTTTCTTAAATTCCACATATGAGTGAAATCATATGGTATTTGTCTTTCTCTGACTTATTTTGCTTAGCATAATACCTCTAGTTCCATCCATGTTGTTGCAAATGGCAGGATTTCATTCTTTTTGATGGCTGAGTAATATTCCATTCAATATTTCTTCTATAAACATTGGGGTGTACGTGTCCCTTCAAATTACTATGTTGTATCCTTTGGGTAAATACCTAGTAGTGCAATTGCTGGGTCATAGGGTAGCTCTATTTTTAACTTTTTGAGGAACCTCCATACTGTTTTCCAGAGTGGCTGCACCAGTTTGCATTCCCACCAGCAGTGCAAGAGGGTTCCCCTTTCTCCACATCCTTGCTAATATCTGTTGTTTTCTGAGTTGCTGATTTTAGCCATTCTGGTCCATGTGAGGTGATACCTCACTGTGGTTTTGATTTGTATTTCCCTGATGATGAGTGATGTTGAGCATTTTTTCATGTGTCTATTATTAAGTAATACAGATTTATTATCTCACTGTTTTGGAGGTCAGAAGTCTTACTGGGCTAAAATTATGGTGTCAGCAGGTCTGTGTTCTTTCTTGAGGCTCTAAGTGAGAATCTGTGTCCTTTTCCTTTCCCAGCTCCTAAAGGCCATCTGGAGTTCCTTGGCTCATGGCCCCTTCCTCCATCTTCAAAGCCAGCTGTGTAGAATATTTACATTTCTCCCATCCTTCCCTCTCTCTGTCATTATATCTTCATCTGAATCATCCATCTCCATTTTTTTTAAATAAGGGCCCTTGCTATTATTGTGAGTCCATATAGAGAACTCAGGGTAATCTCCCCATCTCAAGATGTTTAATCATTTCTGCAAATTCTTTTTTGCTATATAAGGCAGCATTCACAGATCCTGGAGATTAGGATGAGTACATCTTCGAGAGTCATTTTTTTTTTTTTCCGACCACAAGTATATTTTAGAATGCGTGATGTTAAAGGAGATAAGCTGAAGAACATAATAGTCCTCTCTGTGAAGAGCTCAAAAGAGATTATTCAGTATTAATTGATTAGTCAGAGAAATGTTAACACATTTGAATTCAGCAACCAGTGTTGTTTAAAATAATGCAAAAGTATAAAGATACAGTGGACTTTAAAAGCTGTATACATTGTGTGACAAGGAACTCATCACAATGATTTTAATTGATAAATATTAATATCAATACATTAATTAATTAATACATTAATACATACATATTACCTCTCTTGAGGCATGACAACTAACATGTATCATTAGTTTTACCATTTATTTTTTCAGTCATTTTTAATTTTGTATTTGCCATTTTATATTGAGTTGTTTTATAATCAGCTGTAATGATTTTTGAAAACTAGGCAGGGTATTAATCCTAATAAAGAAAATGCCATCCTGAGACATGGTGAGTTTTAGTAAATTCCCCAGAGTCACACAGCTAATTGGTAATACAGCCTTACCTGCTACCTTATTCATGGGACTCTCACTCTAAAATGATTACTGCTGCGTCCAACCACTTCCCAAATTCTGAGAGAGAACTTAATGAGCCCTTAGCCTTCTGATTTTATACCTGTTCAGGTTCATTTGTGTAATATAGTAATTGGCAAGAGTAAGTCTTTGCTGTGATCTAGAACATCTTGATTTTGGTGGAGGAAATCTGCATCATATAAAACTCATAGTGGGCCTTTCGTATACAAGCAGTGCTGTTCAATGGAATTGGAAAGTAAACTAGAGTAATTTTTTTTTTTTTTTTTAAACCCACAGTGAATATCATTCTCAATGGGGAAAAACTGAGAGCTTTCCACCTAAGGTCAGGAACACGGCAGGGATGTCCCCTATCACCACTGCTATTCAACATAGTATCAGAAGTCCTAGCCACAGCAATCAGACAACAAAAAGAAATCAAAGGCATCCAAATCAGCAAAGAAGAAGTCAAATTCTCACTCCTTGCAGATGATATACTTTATGTGGAAATCCCAAAAGACTCCACCCCAAAACTGCTAGAACTCATATAGGAATTCAGTAAAGTGTCAAGATATAAAATCAATGCACAGAAACCAGTTGCATTTCTATACACCAACAACAATACAGAAGAAAGAGAAATTATAGAGTCATATTTTATGGTCCCAAATAAGCTTTTGTTAAGTGAACTGATCAGTTTTACCTCAATATGTATTAATATACTTTTTATTAAATATATTCTCCCTCTGTCCCTCTCTCTCTCTCTCTCACACACACACACAATTTCATTATTTTTATTTGTAAAAGTACATATTGGCTGTTGTCATGTAGTCTTTGTATGGTTTTAGTAGATTTTTGTTTTTATAATCTTCATACAGAGATCTTAATATAGATAGATCATGCCTCACAGTGGAGCAACATTAAGGTAAATGTGGTTTGCTAAATTTCAGTATTGATTAGATATTTTTAAACTTAGCAAAGATAAAATTTTGTTCGTTACTCTCTTTGATGTGATGTCAGTGTAATAGTGAACATACTAATTTAGGAAAATACCTAGCTGTTTTTGACCCTTCTAATTGAATTTATTTTAAAAAATTGGTTTCATTCCCAATTACTCCATAGATAATTCTCTTTAGGAAGTGATTTCCACCTAGTGGCAACACATCTTAGCCAGTGATTATGGAAATGGAAATAAAACTACAGCAGTTAAAATATTTTTACTTATTATTTAGTAAGGAAATTAAATTACAAGTTACGTTTACTTAAGCATAATATATAAAATAGCTATTTTAAAGTTAAAGTTTTCTGTGAGACTTCCCTTGTCATGTAGGCTAATACGTCTCTATGATTCCTTCTTCCAGAAAACCACTGGCATTAGTCTGTGAATTACAGGGTGGCTATGTATTAACACTAGAACATGTTATTGTAATTGCTAGAAACACCATCAGCAAATAATCCTAATGTCTATAGTACCTCAGTTTGAATAGAAAAATATGTGTCGACTGTAGCAAATCAAAATAAACCTCTCAGTATTTCATATCCACATTCTGTATTTTGCCTTAGTTCTAAAATATGGATTAGTTCTTCATGAGTTTTGGGGGTTTTTTTGAGGAATTTAATTACAGTGCATTATGAAACTATAACAGAATGTTATTTCACTGAAGTAGTCAAGTACTAATTTACTCAAACAATAGAATAGTCAGAGACACAATTATTAACTTATTTCATGAGGTAAATTAATGGTTATTGGTAGCTAGGAACAAACTCATCGGTACTGCATTGTGACCTGAATCTCTTTTTCATAAAATACATTTAGAAATATATCCACACACCTTGGCAAAATGCTGTTCCGTTTTGTTTCTGGTAGTAACTTTAATTCCTAACAACACATTTGTTAGTTTGTTTTTTTAAATACAAAATTCATAATGTACACCACATTCTGTTTAGGCACATGGGATGATAAAGTGTTAAGTGAGCATAGCTAAGATGATGGTGTCAGAAAAAATGTTTATGTCTTTCTTACATACAGGATGATATTGATTATGGAACATAATTTTCAGTAGTAGTCCAGTAGTCCATTCTTGTTACTTTGTAGGTTCGTATTCTCCTAAAAGCTACTAAACCAGTTAAGGACTTCCAAACAGACAAATGATTTTAAGGATGATATTTAAACTCTTTAAAATGAGAGAGTGAAATTGAATGATTTATAACTGATTATTCACTTCAAGTTGTTTCTGTTCCACATGTTTCTTTTTTTTTTTAAAGATTTTATTTATTTATTTGAGAGAGAGAATGAGAGAGAGAGAGCACATGAGAGGGGGGAGGGTCAGAGGGAGAAGCAGACTCCCTGCTGAGCAAGGAGCCCGATATGGGACTCGATCCCAGGACTCCAGGATCATGACCTGAGCCGAAGGCAGTCGCTTAACCAACTGAGCCACCCAGGCGCCCCCCACATGTTTCTTAAATAATAAGAAATGCGAGGGATTTATTGGAATTTTCAGGCTCTGTGTTAGGCTACATGTCCAATAAGATACTACAGAAAAGCACTAATTTGCTAATTTGCAGCCTAGGACTAATTGTTAAGGCTTCGTGATTCCCATAAATGAAAGTATAAGAGAACATTATGGGGATATTACTAGAGCTCAGATTTTGTCAATTAGAAATTCTAACCTAAAAGTGGTGTGGATGGAGAAGAAGAATTTTGGTTTGAATGGACTGAGTCATTTTGACATATAGTTCCTTTATATACCATATACTTTAAGTTGGTACTTTATGTTTACTTGATTAAAATTAGAAAGTATAGAGTAGAATGATTCAATTTTCTGATAATTTTGATCTTATGACAACAGAACATCTCTATTTGAAAAGGAGAATGCCCATTTTAAAGACATTTTAATGCAGATATCATTTGTCTTGGGATATCTTATGAATTATTCTGCTTTATCTGCTCGTGTGATTATGAAAAATGAGAGGAAAAGATGTTGAAGATGGTCTCTCCTGTTTTCTAGCCTTAATTTATGGTTTACTTTGAGTTGTTTCTGTTCACAGTTGTCTTAAGATTTTTTCTGCCGCTACTGTTAAATTACCAGTCGGCATGATCCAAATCTGAATTTGTTTTAGTGGCCGACAAGATTGATTTTTATTGAGAACACAGAGATTAAGACACAGATCAATCAGCATGCTAAGAATCGTTTAGTCATTTCCCCCCAAAAGGAATATGTACAGATCTACAGAAATTGTTTCAGCTGAAATTTTTGTGTATGAAAGGAAACCCATAGATTAATTTGATATTTTAAACGATTTTATTCTCTGAAAGAAATAAAAATTATAAATTGCTCTTTGCCGAGAGAACCCAAATCCTGGTCTTCTGCTGTCACTTCTGAAATTTACTGATTTATTTAATCCCATTGTGACTGTGGAGTGAATTCACAAGCAGTCTTCATGCTCAGTAGGTTTCAATTAGATGGCTCTGTACAGGGAACACTCTGACAAGGGAGAACCTCTTTCTTCTCCTGGAAGACATTCTTTCAATATTTATCATCTTAGAATGTTAACCAGACCACTCACCTTTCCAACCACACTACCAGCGGATGTATTTCTTGGTCAAAGAAACTAAGACCTATAACTGTGAAGTTTGTTTATTTCGTTCATCTCCATAAAGAAATCTTTCCCACACTTGTTCTTTTACAGTTTCTGATGGTTTCTTTAATTAAGAAAGCAGATGTAACAGGTGCATTTATATAAATTTGTTCTTCAACAATAGTGGATTAGTAAGGGATATCTTTTTTAGAGGGAACAGGAAATCTTGTAGACAAATAATGTAACTCGAGGAAAAACTCAGGGTTATATTAAAATGTATGCATATGTTAAATTAATATTTTAATAATCATTTTGTTTTTTGATGTGTGAACACATTAAAAATTAAAATGAGAATATTTTCCCAGCCACTCCGTAACTTTCTGCCTTGGACGTATGCAAATCACTGAAGTAGCCAGAGGGTCACTTACAGTATTCTCTCTCAAGGGCAGCACTAAATGTTAGGATTGCTTGTTGATATCTATTCCTCAGTTAACATCATAACTCAGCGCTTGTCAGATCAGGGAAGCATATTAACTAGAGTTATTATATTTCAAAACAGTTAGGAGTGTTTTTTATTCTGACAGCTTCCCAGAGAGGGGAGTCTGTGATGAGTAGCTGTAGATATTTTACACTGGTAAGGAGGCTACACGTTGCCAGTTATTACTGTTAAGGCCAACCTCAGGTAGCAGGTCGTAATTCTCTCCAGAGTCCTCCATTTTAATTCTTGTCACGCCACAAAGTTATTTACTCCCTTTACCAAGCTAACAGCTGCCAGCCAAGTGCAGTTTTATGGAGTTATAGAATTTTAGAAAGGGTCCGGGGTGGGGGGAGGAACTCTACAGGATATCTTATGAGTCTTCTTTTTCCTGTTGTATCTTCAACTGATGCCCTTTCATTATTGAGGACTTACTACGCTCTGGCCTAGAGAAGGTGTTTAATTTGTTGCTTCAGATTATCCAAGTGACTTGTCCTGTTCTAGCATCCAATTCATTCATTGTCTGTCTCCGTCTCTTTCAATGCACCGTTACCTACAAAAAAATTGCTTTTGCAGTTTTAATGTATTGTTTTGCAGTAAGCCAATGGAAACCTCTATATAGAAATAGTGCCATATTCTATAATAAGTATTCACAGAAATTAATTTATCCAGATTAAAAAAAAAAACAAAGAGAACTACCAATTGAAAAAGGGTTTTCTGATAGATGCACATTTACAAAGGGCCATAACAGGAACAGAACCAATGGATACAAAACAACATTCCCTTTCTATAAGAATATTACAAAATTACTATAGCCAAGAATAAGGTGAGACTTTTGGAAAATGTTGACAACAATAAAAAGTCATTTGGTGAAGCTGTGTTGTGATGTAAAAAAATGCTGTCACTCATTAATTATGTAAATAGATGGTTTTAAATGAAACAACTGTATGGTTAGCTAATGACAGAGAGAAAGTAGATGCACAATTCTTTTTCAGTTCTTTGAGAATGACTTTCAGAAGAGATAGTTCAGGAGCACTGACAGTAGAGTGAGGTGAGTAGTCTTTAAGAAAAACAATTACCCTAAATGCTTTTCATCTTCCTTATTCCAATAGATTATATCACAGAATAATACCTAAACCTAGGTGAGAACATTTTATTCTGCAGTTCAAGTAGTGACAGTTGCTATGAAGGTGTGAACTTTTTGGGTTTTTCACAAAGTAGATACAACAAACTATATGTATGTGAACTTGACTTGGATTCTGGGAAAGACATCAAGGACATTAGATAGCATTCACGTGTGTGTGTGAGTGTGTGTGTATACATGTACCCTCAAACATTTGAGCTGGAAGAGGAAAAATGGTGATTGTTCAGATATTGTGTGTCTTTGTGGTTAGTCATTGGACTGTTGAGTAGGGAGAGTTTTTAAACCTGGTGTATCTGAATGTGAACTTACTGTTGAGTAGAAGTTTACCTTGTGTGGAGAAATTGGACAGAAGAATTGATTTGTAACAGGTTAAATGACTGTGTCAGCCTTCATTAATTTTAAGCACAGTGGAACACTTTTGAAGATATTTACACATTTTTCTTTAACAGTAACATCTATACAAAGACCAGGATTATGCTGTTTAAACAGATTAAGAATCTAAAATTTGGAAAGTGTCTGGAGATTGTTCAATCTGACTATTGTTGGGGGGGTAAGAAGACATAAAACTCTCCTTGTCTCGTGGGGTAAGCATTTGATATTTCTAGGAATTAACAGGGAAGTAAGATTGATCTTTCTAAATTTAGAAGTGTTAATGTGCAAAAATCTCAGGGATTCATCTTTTCATGTATCTTAACTTATTTGAGCTTGAAGTTTTTTATCTATAAATGAGGAATGTTGCCAACTACAAAATGAAGTGTGAATTACTCCCTTCAGACCCTTCATCTCATATAGCAGCTGTTATACAGGTTAATATTAGGCACCTGAAATCAGCTGGGTTCTAAATAATGAGGAATTGAGTTGGCTAGATAAATGGAATGCAAGCTTTATATAGATCTTATTTTCTGCAAGAGCTGTCCTTGATCAATAGGTTTAAATAACAACAAACTTAATTTTCTTAGAGAACACATCGCGACATTTTATCTCTTTGAAAGCTTTATAAAAAGGCAAGAGAAACAAAATAAAATGCCTGAAATCCAAATATCAATATCAATATTCAATTTTATTGTAACACCTGCCATCAACATAACTTACCCACAGTTAATGTTTGTGAAATCATTGTGCCAAGAAATGGCAGGCATTGTTTTTGTTAAAAGATAAACTGAGGCACATTAAAATTTTCCAGAGTCAGAGCATACATTGATTCAAATCGGGCAGCGTCAGACTCAAAAGTGGGTTAGGACGACTCCACTAACAGGAGCTAAGGGGAGAGGTTTTTGTAGAGAAGATGTGAAAACAAAGCAAGGACATTGTTTGCCTGGCTACAGTTTTGAGCAGGTCCCTTATTTGGGAAAGCCTAGTTGGCTGTTTGTGACTGGGTGTTCTTACTTTTAATTTTTCTGGGATTTAAGTTCATTGACTCTGGCTTTGGTTTTGGTTTACTAGTCTACCAAAGGCTTTAGAACCACCTCAGCCTACTGGCTTCCTTGTTTAACTACTTTAACATTTTTATTTTTATTTTTTTTAAAGATTTTATTTATTTATTCATAAGAGACAGAGAGAGAGAGAGGCAGTGGGAGAAGCAGGCTCCCCGCTGAGCAGGGAGCCCGATGTGGGACTTGATCCCAGGGCCCTGGGATCATGACCCGAGCCGAAGGCAGACGTCCAACCATCTGAGCCACCCAGGCGCCCACTACTTTAACATTTTTAAACATGTCAAATGGTAACAAATTTACAAATATGAATTATACCCAGGTAAACAGTTGTTTATGAAGCCACAGTCTAATTTAAGGGAACTGATTATTCCTTTCCCTGTCTCATGCCCTCTATAAATGGCTAAATTAAAGTCCAAGAATATCACAAACACAATAATTGGATTTATATGGAAAATATAGTTCGGTGGTTAAAAACCAGGTCTTGGGGTGCCTGGGTGGCTCATTCAGTTAAGCGTCTGACTCTTGATTTGGGCTCAGGTCATGATCTGAGGATCGTGAGTTTGAGCCCCTCGTTGGGCTCTCTGGTGAGTGTGAAGCCTGCTTAAGATTCTCTCTCTCCCTCTCCTCCTCCTCTCTCTAAAAAGCAAAAACAAACAAACAAACAAACAAAAAAAACCCGCAAAAACCAGGGCTCTGGACTCAGTATAACTATATAACTAATATAGAATTCTAGTGACACATGGTAGAATCTAGGATGAGTAATTTAATCTTCTGTAAAATAAGAATGATTATAATATTTATCCCATGGGGTTATTTTGAGAATTAAATTAGATAATATAGATAAATTGGATGGTACATTTCTGGCACCTAGTAAGTAGATTTTGTTTTAAGGGAAAAAAGTATTTATGAAGAAATGTATTGTATACAATGTTAGTAATTTGTCTTTTTAGGGCGATGCTATCAAATTATGTTTTAATTTAAAAGGTAAAATATGCATATCAGTCTTTGAAAAGATAGAAACAATACAAAAACATAAATTATGGAACTTAACAACAACACACTAAGTATTTTGGATAATTGATAATTTTGACTATTTTAGCCATAGAAAGAGTGTTTTTTCCAAATATTTTATTTAAAGACTGCGTGTGTTTGTGTGTGTGTGTGTGAGAGAGAGAGAGAGAGGAGAATGTGCTTATTAATATGAAATTTCACTGCAAAATATATTAGTACATTTTACCTACTAAAATATGAATTTTAGTCAGTATGTCCTAAGGGTATATTTTATAGCTGCTACAATCTTAAAAAATATAACCTTGTTGCAGATTTATGCTGGAAGGAGTTGATCTTTTTTTCAAGACTGTGGAATAGCTTGAATAGCAACAGAAAAGCAGGGTTTGTAATAGATGGTCCCTATTACTCTGCTGGTTTATCTGATATTTCTGTATTACATTTAAGATCTGTAAGCTTACGATGATGACCATAGTGAGGAAATGCAAGCCCACTCCATCGCACTGGTGATGCCACTTCAATCTCCTGTTAGAAGTTGTATGCCTTTAAAACACAGACAAAGGTGAAATAGAAATGCCATAGGATCAGTGTTTCCTTTTCTGTAAAAAGAATATAGTAATACTTGCCATATGGAATTATTATGGATATTAACTGATTTAATATAAATCAAAGTCAGTATGCAAAACTTGTCTCATAATAGGTAGAACTAAATGTTAGCGGCAATGAATAAATCCATGTTTCTGTCATCAGATTGGCTTGCACTGAAAATTGAAGTAGGTCTTAGGGAAATAATAACCTGAGACATCAATTTATTTAAATTTAACATTAAAAAAATAAAAAAAATAAATTTAACATTGCCACATATATCACATAATGTCAGCCATGTTCTCTTCTTCCTTGCCTGTCTGCATTGCATTTTTTCAAGAGCATGACCATTCTCTTTGACCTATTTGGTATACCAGTAGTGAGAAGATTTATACCAGATATATAGTCTTTTCAACTACTGGGTCCACACTAAGTTTAAATTTTGGTAACATCGCTTAGTAGTTGTCTGCCTTTGGAAAAGTTACTTAGCCACTCTTTTGCTCATTTGCTTGCCTGGAAAAGAAGGATAACTATGGGTCCTCACTCCTAGGATAGGCATGAGGACTAAAGGTAATGTGTAATGAGTAAAGCACTTAGAAAAACTCAGATCTCAATAGATGTTACCTATTGTTTTCTGCATCATGTAGAGCAATATCTCATGATACTAGTTTGTATGCCTGTCATCTGCAGGAGACTCTGAGCTCCTGAACAGTAAGGAAAATGTTACTTATCTTTCTGTGTTTTAAGTCTATTCTAATTTAAAGCAAGTGGCAGAAAGTTAATATTTTGACTGTTGTTATACTTAATTTTAAAAGAGTTTTCTCAAATGCAGATTCCCTGGTTTTGTTTTGTTTTTAATTTTTAAAAAGCTTTTATTTATTTATTTGCGAGAGAAAGACTGCCGGGGGGGGGGGGGGGGTGGAGGGAGAGGGCCAAGCTCAATTTCTTTACTTAGCTTATTATGCCTTATAGACATTATTTTTAATTAAACTGAAAGAAAAAAAAACCCATAAGAATAAAATGTCCCTGAACTGTAGTGTCAATGCAGACATGTAACTAAGAAAAGAGCTACAAGCACTTTTTGGTTCTAGCAAAAAATCTAAACCAAGATATGAAGCAGAAATAGTTAGAAAGGGAAATCTGTATCACAGAAGACTGGACTATGGTAATAAGAATAAGTGGAAAGGAGAAAGAAAGGATTTATTTTAAAAGTTGTTTTAAGAGAAAAATATATATGATTTTATGGGGCACAATTTGAGATTTAAATGTTTGGATTTGTGAAGAGAGAATCCAATGGCATTTTGAATAAAATTTAGTTCTGGTCATCTAGGGGGTACCCAGAAATTTAAGGCATTATAAACACCTGTTAACAGGAAATTCAGGGGCACCTGGATGGCTCAGTTGGTTAAGCGTCTGCCTTCAGTTCAGGTCATGATCCCAAGGTCCTGGGAGCCAGTCCCGTATCAGGCTCCCTGCTCAGCAGGGAGTCGTCTTCTCCCTCTGCCTCTGCCCCTCCAACCTGATTGTGCTCTCTCTCACTCTCCCTCTCAAATAAATAAAATCCTTAAAAAAAAACAAACTAACCTCTTAAGAAATTGAGTTAGTATTTGCTGCTAAAACATACTACAACTTCCTAAACACCATTTTAAATAGTCTATCTGCATTTGTATGGCTGCTTTATGAAACAGTCTGTATCCTTTTTCAGAAAGGTTTTGTGTTATCACTGGTTTGTACAAGTTAGGGAAACTATCACTAAATAGTTTTGTTAAATTTGCTTTAAGTGATAATGATTATATACTTTAAAATGCACTAAGGGAATTTCTATTTTTACTGGGGTATTTAAGACAAAGTTTGTAATTCAGTGATTTCTTTGATACGATTATGTGAATTTTGGCTAAATATTTTTTCTAAACAACAACTATTTGAAAAATAGAAAAATACGCTTGAAAACAAAACTAGTTTTGCTAATGGATTGTCGTTTAGATCCTAAGTATTCATTAACCAGGAGGTGGCTAATGAGCAGATGTTTAATCAGCAACAAAAATGAATAGACAGGTTTTTTTCTTTTTTCTTTTACACTGACTGAAGGTATAGATGTAGTTGATGAAATAAAAAACTTAAAAAATATCCAATTTGATGTGACTCAATGGAAAGACATTCTAATAATAGAACTTAATATGGTTTGGAAACTTTCATTAGAATTTCAGAGAAGTATTGATACAATTTTAGAGATAAATGAAAGTAATACACAAACAGCATCTAAAGTTATAGAAACAAATGTAATCAACTCATGTTCAATATATTGTTTTCTTGTCTTCTTTTGTATCTCATTAGGTAATTGCCATGTTACTGCTCATTTACTGGGGTAGGAAATTCTGTATATCTGTGGATACCTCCATCTTGGGTTCAAGTTTACCTACCTGAGATTTCTTATACACTATGCATCTCTCATAAGATAATCACAAGGCTACTAGATAAGCAATAGAAAAATTTGCACATACCTTTAATAGTAAAATATTTGGAAGATCAATTAAATGAGTTTGTATTTCATAAAAGGGAAAATCCCAATCTTCAGGTGACTTTCTATTTTGAAACAGCTGCTTTTTTCACTTGCTTCTATTTGGTCTATCATTTAAAACTAATTTTCAGATATAGATCTCTTAAATTTTGGTCTCCTCAGTGAAATTTTTCAAAGAAGCAAGTTGTTATCCCTTTACCTTAATAAAATCCCTTTGCTGGTCCATCTGTCCAAATATTTTCCTTTTATGGGCCCTTAAACACTACATTTTATTAATGATCAGTTGTAATTTTACTTTACTTCCCTATGATAATCACCAAAGCAAAAATCACAGCTTTACTCTGAATTTTACCTCATGCCTGCTCATGAAATCAAATTGTTTTATTTAATCCCCTCCTCAATCTAAATATGGAACACTGTTTAGAGAGTAACACAGTTGAATTAATCATAATTTATTCCGTAATTTATCTCTGCAGTCATTAAGGAAATTTTACAGTATTAAGCTAATATATTTTTCTTTATTTTTATATTTAATTTATGTACTGATGCAGCTAAACCATACAGATTAAATACAAATGTAACTTGTACAAATTCAAATGTAATTTTTCATGTCCATAAAATACCACAACATTAGGTTTCTAATTACATGTTTGGTTCTTTTTAATGGATTTATAATTGATAGCAAAGACCCTTCTGAATTGCCTAATAAAAAGAGTATGAGAATTGGAATCAGCTACTGAGTATCATAGCCACTTCTTCCTCTGTGTCACTAAAAAGAATTTATCTGTGTGTTACTATAAGGAATTTATACCCTGAAGTTTTCATTTAATATTGTAGTTAATATTACATAAGATTATGCATAGAAATGAGCTTTTGAAAATGTGAATAGTATGCAAGTATAGGTATTACTATTGGGGTAGGGGTGCCTGAAGACAACCTAATTATTACTCTAGATTATTAGATACACAGTAATCTTACAGGTCTCTCTCAGGTCAAGTGACTGATTGAATGGCTACTTGCATTGACTGACTAGAACTTGAAAAATTTGGATGTTTATCTAATTCACACTGAGTACTGTAAAATGCAAAACTGGGTTTATTCCTCATGAATCCATTTTAATATGATCAACTCCTTAATTTGTGTTTCACAAACTCCCAGTTTATAACAGAGATAGAAAAGTGAAAGTTATAAATTTCTTTAAGGATGCTCTGGAGAAACTATCATTTTAGAATCCATGTAATTTAATTATACCAAAATCTGCTTTTAGCAGGATTTAAGTCAGAGATTATGTGCTACTCATGTGACTATTTTGGGGGGGGACAAGGATTATGAATATCAACAGAGCTCTAGGGTCTCAAATACCATCCATTTGGCCAAAATAAGGAATATGGATTGATTCATATTGCTTTCTTTTTTTTTTTTTAAGATTTTATTTATTTATTCATGAGAGACAGAGAGAGAGAGAGAGAGAGAGAGAGGCAGAGGGAGAAGCAGGCTCCCAAGGAGCAGGGAGCCCGATGCGGGACTCGATCCCAGGACCCTGAGATCATGACCTGAGCCGAAGGCAGATGCTTAACCATCTGAGCCACCCAGGCACCCTCATATTGCTTTCTGTGTTCTTCACTGACCCATTTGGTTCCTTCCTTTTTTTTTTATTATTATTATGTTATGTTAATCACCATACATTACATCATTAGTTTTTGATGTAGTGTTCCATGATTCATTGTTTGCATGTAACACCCAGTGCTCCATGAAGAACGTGCCCTCCTTAATACCCATCACCAGGGTAACCCATCCCCCCACCCCCCTCCCCTCTAGAACCCTCAGTTTGTTTTTCAGAGTCCATAGTCTCTCATGGTTCGTCTCCCCGTCCGATTTCCCCCCCTTCATTCTTCCCCTCCTGCTATCTTCTTCTTCTTCTTCTTCTTTTTTTTTTTTTT
>NW_023270442.1:2696301-2789899 GCF_011800145.1 Mirounga leonina
AACATATAAGGTATTACTCCAGCTCTATGTTATGCCAACCCCACCTAGTCTAGTATTTCACTTTTGGATTTGTAACATTTTTGTTTGTCTCACTAGAATGCAAGATATCAGACTCACAGACTGTGTCTTATTGATCTTTGGATTCCCCATGGGGTTCGTCACTGGTCTAGCAAAGGGGCTGAAAGATATTTTAGTATTGGGTGTATTATCTTTTTGGTGCCTCACTCTCTTGATCAGGGAAATGAAAATGAACACATTATGTAAGTCCCTGTGTGATTGTAAGAGTTAAATGGGTTAATGCCCTAAGCCAGTGCTTGGCATACATGGGCATTAAAAATGTTAGTTATTAATTGGTTATCATTAGTGTTCTTTTCTTGAAAGTTGTAGGAACTCTGAGAGTGCTATCCAAAATGAATTTGGCTGTGAAAATTATTAAATATTTATTGGTAGCAGTATGAGAACGTTGATTTCTTTTTATCAAGTGACTTTAATTTTGGCAGTCTTCAGACCAAGTAGTCTGGGCCCAGCATCACTTGGTTTCCCCTGAACGGGTGTACCAGCTCCAGAGAGGGCTGTCAACAGCAGATTTTTAAAAATTTTTTATTTAAATTCCAGTTAGTTAACGTACAGTGTAATCTTAATTTTATGTATACAACTTAGTGATTCAACACTTCCATACAACACCTGGTGCTCATCACAAGTGCCCTCCTTAATTCCCATCCCCTATTTCACCTCTTCCCTACCCACCTCCCCTCTGATAACCACCAGTTTGTTCTCTAGATTTTTGTCTCTTCAGGAACTGCTTCAGTTGTAGATGGTCCCATGCCTAAGGTCACTCCCTTTTTCTGGGTTTGTCTATAGCCTATAACCAGTAGAGGTGGGATATAAAAGTCTGGCCTTTACTGCCCAGATCAGAAAAATTCTAAAGTACCCCTCTAACTCCAGAGATTCCCATGGAGTTAGCTGAAGCTGTCATCGGGTCCATATTGCAGTTTGACATCTCTCTCTTCTATTTATTTATCTATTTAGAGAGAGCTAGAACTTGTGAATGAGGGGGTAGGAGCAGAGGGAGAGAGAGAGAATCTTAAGCAGGCTCCACGTCCAGTGCAGAGCCCAACTCGGGGCTCAGTCTCACAACCTGGAGATCATGACCTGAGCCCAAATCAAGAGTCAAACACTTACCCCACTGAGCCACCCAGGTGCCCCAATATCTCTCTCTTCTTAATCCTGTATCCCTCCCTCCATTTTCACAGGTGTTGATCCCAAGAACACTCCTTAATAAACATCCTAAATGCTAAAGCACCTCAGAGGCTCTTTCCAGGAAACCCAGCCTGAGATACACAATGCTATACGTTTTCCCATAGTGGATATGTAATGAACAGATATAAACCTGAGCTGGAGAACAAAATACAAAGCATTCTACCTTCAGCATCCACAGTTTTTGCAACTCAGGTTTCCTAGGCTACGTGAGGCTGGGGATAAGACTAATCACAGCAGATGTTTTGCTCAGTGTTGTAGCTTTGGCGCCTAGCACAGCGTCTGATGCTCTAACAGTCTCATGACAAATACTGTTGTGTGAGAGAGCAGGCGGAATATTTCTGTGACTTTGTAACATTTTCTGTTTAGCAACTTCTGTTGCCCACTCCTCCTCCAAGTCAACCCTTTGGGTTCTCACAAAATTGTAGGAATATATTTATTTCTGTTACTGCAAGACAGTTACTGATTTTCTGTTTTGCTACTCTCCGTGGCAAAGATATAACAGAAACAGTGGCTCGGGTAATCAACCTCAAAGACATTTCTCCATAATTGTTATTGTTGATATCAGGCTAGCCTCTCCAATGCAAAGAGAGACTCTTTTAACCATGATCGTAGTATAACTGGGGACTCTAACTCATGATGCCTTTTACTTCAGTGCATTCCAGAGATTTTCATCCAGGTCCTACTACAGGTGTGACTTGTAACATCTTTCTTTCTAGCACAGAGAAGAGATTCTGTGGGGCCTATGCTGGACAGAGTCTAAGGAATCGTCATCTACACTGAGCATTAAAATCTTTCCTTCCGCCAAACTCGTAAACTCCATCTTCCTTAGAATGAATTTCTTTTCCCGGAAGACTTTTGGTCCCTTAGGCAAATAGACCTCTGATGACCCACACAATAATCCTGCCAACCAGACAGGCTCAGACAGGTTAGAAACCCTATAATGAACCTAATTTAGGTTCAAGCTGGAGTTTCCACTATAATGAGAAAGTAAATGATTAAAAAAAAAAGTAAGTAAATGATTGTATCTTGCTTATTCTTTTCCTTTAAAGCAAAAGATAAAAACAGACACTATTAGACTATTCAGCACCAAACTCTTGGCTTTTTATGGAAATTTAGAGAAAATAAAGGATTCATAAGCCTCAGATGGTCAATTCTGTATTTTTTTTTGTATTTTTGTATTTTGTTGTACTTCACTATTCTCATTACCATTTTTCACCATTTACTCACCCTTTAAGGGTATGTATATAATTTCTTTTACTTAGAGCAGATGATTTATTGAATAGCAGCAAAAAAAAAAAGCAAAAAGCCAAAAAATGTGATTTTTTTTATGTTCTATTGTGAAGATGTTGAGAACCAGTTATTATGATTTTATAGAATTAACAAATTATATTGATAGGCCTTATTTAAAATTTTAAAATTTGCTTCTGAATATTTAAATTTGAAAACAGAAAATGAATTTGTAATATAAAAATTGGGGATGGGCAGGAGGGTATAGTTGATAACTTTTTCTCATTCTTTCGTGTTATCTATATTTTCAATAATTTTTTATTATAAATTCTGATGAAACTCATCTGTGAAAAATGTGGACCATTTACCATTTTAAATAGTTAACTTTCATTAATTTCCAAGTCTTTTTATGTGTTTTTCCCTCCTTAGGTTTCCCGAATTCTGAAGGTCAACTTTGTGGATTACATTTTATAAATAATCTATTGTTGTCTCTAAATTTAATTTTTTTGCCATTTGTTTTCATGTGACATCTTTTCAAATTATTAATTTCTATATATATGTTTATGTCCCCTTATATTATTCCTTATGCTATGTATTTTTCTCTAATTTTTTTGGTCACAAGTATGTTCTTTTTAAGAAACTAGCTTTTATTTTTTATTCACTTCTTTTTGTGTTTTATTTTCTGTTATATGAAATTTTTTTATCCATATTGGTCTTCTTTTTTTTTAAGATTTTTTATTTATTTATTTGACAAAGAGAGACATAGAGAGAGAGGGAACACAAGCAGGGGGAGTGGGAGAGGGAGAAGCAGGCTTCCTGATGGGCAGAGAGCCCGATGCAGGGCGCCAACCCAGGACCAAGGACCGTGGGATCATGACCTGAGCGGAAGGCAGACACTTAACCACTGAGCCACCCAGGTGTCCCTATACATACTGGTCTTCTAAATTTTTCTTTAATTTGTTGCTAATTTCTTCTCCAGATATAGTATATGCTTTACTATATATGCTATTCCCATAGGTCTAGATCTAAACTATTCTTTCTTTAACTCTGTATCTTTATATAATTGGGAAACTCAGTTTTTATTTCCGTGTATGTTTAGAAGATGATCCTTAGAAACACCAATTACTCAGCCCAACCTAACATCTAGAATGAAATTTCATATTTTCGCTGGTTTGACTTCAGAATTAGAAACTCTAATTTTGATAAAATAAGCTTTGTATTCTACAGGTCATTCTTCCCCAGTCGACTGTGATCACCAAAATTTTTTGTCATTTTGTAATATTGCATAGTCTGATTATAAATATTTTCAATGTTATTACATATTAGGAGTCTAGGCATAAATATAAATTCATTGTTGAATATAGTACATGATATAATGTACTCAGACAGTTGATTTGCTTTTAAAAATTCACTTTAACTCTTTTACTTCAATTTGTAAAATGTACTACTAATATACTCCTGTGGTCTAACTTCATAGATTAATGTAAAAAGTTAAGATTATAACTTTGATTCAGTACGTGAAAATATACTACTCATATATAGTAGCTCATGATAATTATAATTAAATATATAGAGGCATGGTTTGTAATCATAGACTTGATAAAATCTATTAAGTTGTACTGGTGAAGAGTAATTATCTAAATATCAATATTAACACACACATATATAATCAGTATATATTAATACCTCACATGTTCATGATTTATGATTTTAGACACTCAATTATTAGACATATTTGAGAGTTCCATCTACAAGTCTGTGCATAAGTAGAAACAAAATACCAATGTGAAGTTTCAAAACCTGAGAGAAAATACTGTCTCCAGCTTAGTTTATAGCTGGCAACTCTATAGTAGTAATTCAAAAAGTAAATAAATTTGTTCCAAAAGAAGTTCTATCAAGCTCCACTTTAAATTGTTGGAAGATAAATAAATTGAAAATTTGATTTGAGCAATATATTTTTGTAAAAGTTAATTCAAGTCTGCCCATTAAATTTAGATTCTGAACGTTTGTCTTGAAGAGAAATATGCGTGTGGGAAAAGCATGACAAACCTGAATGTGTACTACTTACTTGAAGCTAACCTTTAACTTTTTAAAATTCTTCTCTCCTAGTCTTGTGAAAATAATCGATGAGAGTGTTTATGTATCATACATCTTTACAGATAAAAACCTTCTTAAAGTGAAATTTCTTAAATGCATAGATAAGGAAGCTATCACTTAAAACCCTAAGTTTGGATTGTTTTATTTTAAGATTCACGGGAAAATGTGTATCACCAACACTTTAATGAAAAATGAAACAAAGATACCAGCTACAGGAAAGAAATTCATGTATCTATTTCTTTCTCTAGGATTTCTTTTTTTTTTTTTTAAAGATTTTTTATTTATTTATTTGACAGAGAGAGACACAGCGAGAGAGGGAACACAAGCAGGGGGAGTGGGAGAGGGAGAAGCAGGCTTCCCACAGAGCAGGGAGCCCGATGCGGGGCTCAATCCCAGGACCCTGGGATCATGACCTGAACCGAAGGCAGACGCTTAACGACTGAGCCACCCAGGCGCCCCACTTTCTCTAGGATTTCTTAAATTTTGGGCAACCCAACGTTGTTACCTGTTATGTTTGGTATATATTTGATATGTCTGGATAAGCAGAGAAAAAAGGTTAAAACAGGGAGGCCACTGGAGCACCTGGGTGGCGTAGTCGGTTAAGCACCCAACTCTTGATTTCAGCTCAGGTCATGATCTCAGGGTCATGAGATTGAACCCCATCTCGGGCTCTGGGCTGAGTGTGGAGCCTGCTTAAGATTATATATGTATATATGTATATATATATAAATTATTAATTATATATATACATATTAATATTAATATAATATTAATATTAAAAAAAGAGAAGCCACTGAAGTAAGCTAAATTACCTCCCAAACATTTAGACATCAACACCTGATCATTCTGTGAAACCATTCAAATAATTTGTGTGTGTACATGTGATTATCCACTGGGCAACTTAGTAGGATAGTTTAAAGGTAACTTTATCATCTCTCTTGATCTAGCAAGGTATTATTTAATAGGTCATGAGCATGAAACTACACTGATGATTCCCTTTACTAAAAATAATGATAGTTTCAATGTATTAATAAGGTATGTTTTAGGTAGAGGATAATGATGGGGAACCTGAGATACTTTGAGAGCAGTCCTTCTTGACCGGTGTCTTCTTAGTCTATGCACAGTAATTTGAAGTAGGACAAACAGTTCCTTAGTTGTGTGTAAGTACAAAGCATAGCACATCTCAAAACAAAATGGGAAGCACTGGGGGAAGTGCCGGTAGAGGTTAGTGGGTAGGAGAAGGCTCAGGAGCCCCCAATGTGGGATTAGACTAATAATCTCATCACTCTGTGCCTATTATTTACACTTCCTAAGCCTTAATTTCCTCATTTGTAAAATCATAATAAGGAGCCTATCTCACAGACTTGATAGAGGAATTGAAAGAGAAAATCCATGTTAATACAATGTCTGGAACATCCCATGCTCAGTAATTGTTAGCTCTTATCACCATTATTATTACACTTACATATCCCTAAATGTATATTACACATTTCTATGGGAGTAGAAATCCATTAGGATGAATAAAAGATAAAATAGTACACCTGTTTTTAAAGTACCTCATTTTAAGACTAGCTTTATATCCAATAAACGGTTTTCTCTCTGGGGATAGAAAATCTGGCTTAGGCATTTTTATTTACACTGAATCAAATACTGTCTGTGACCATAGTTAAAACAAAACAAAACAAAACAAGAACAAAATCCAGTGTGTATATATTAGAAACCTTACAAAGGCTGACAGTATTCATTTTAAGATCTAAATGTGGAGTCAGGTTGTTATATTTATTCACAAAACTTCCCAATAGTGTATACCTTGATCAACAACATGTATTGAATATATTTGTGAAGAAAAGTGGCAGAGACATTGTGGAAGTCCAATAGAAATTAATGAGGAAATAGAATTTATTTGACTTTTTCTTATTTTCTCCTACGATGTAATTTTATTTTACATTTGTAAGACTGTGTCGCCAATTCTTCTAGCTCATTTATCAAGTTGCAAAAATTCCTCAAGAGACAAATTAAAATAAATAGGTAATTGCCAGTGGAGAGCAAGTGACAGAGATATGTGTTGTTTTTATCACAAAAGACTTCTATTGCTGCTTCTCCTAAAGAAAAAACTGATCTGAAAGCCAAGGAGGAGTCAGTCCTGTTCAAGGTAACTTAATTCACCGAATTGTTGCTGCTATAGAAAATTAGAGTGTAGCTTTGATTTATACATTTAAAATTGAGAATAAACAGAGCTAGAAAATTATATCATGATGAAAAGACAAAGGGCAACCTGCATATTTGAGAAAGGTACACTTCAGTAATTGGAGCTGGAATCAGGTAACACCAAAGAAACCAATCTTTGACTCTTTGTACTTTTTTTTCTCTCCCATCTATTTTTTTTTTTTTGGCATTATATATCTTCTTTAATAGTATGTTGGAATGAATACTTTTTATTATCCATAATCCTACTCCTTTGAGAAATACCTTTGAAGGAGTGTTTCTTTGTTATATATTTTGCCCCCAAAAACCTTAAATATAATTGTTGAATCACTATATTTTATGCCTGAAACTAATGTAACATTATGAGAAATATACTGGAATTAAAATTAAAAAGTAATAAGCGCAACCTTAAAGAGAAAAATTTATAATATTAAACTTATGATAAACTTATAAGATATATAGAAGTATTAAATATGTAATATCTAAACTTATCATATTGGAAAAGATTTTGATATCTAAAACCAGATTTAAAGGCACACTTCTAGGAGGAGTTAAAATGCTTTCTTTGTAAGTGCTTTAAACTTCACCTTTTATGCTTCTCCCTCTCCCTCTGCCTGCTGTTCCCCCTGCTTGTGCTCACTCTCTCTCTTTCTCTGACAAATAAATAAATAAAATCTTAAAAAAAATAAAATAAACTTTACCTTTTAAATGTTGATGAAAATATTATACAGAATTTACAATAGCAGTTACTTGAAGGCCAAAAGATTACAGGGAAGAGGAGAGCGTGTGATTGCACCAAGTACAAATAAGCTATTGAGACGTAATAAAGAGATGGAATTATTTGTCAGTGGATAAACCAGTTATATATTCTGCTTTCATAGTTTGAATGGTTTACCATATAATGACAGTTCCACTTTGAAAATATCCTATATATAGTCCTAATATACTCAAGGTTTCCAGACTTCAGAGGAGTAACTTCTACTTTTATTGTCCAGTACTTGAACACGTATATTCCACAACTGTAAGTGATCCCTGATCAGGACAAAGTATTTACACATTCTACAAATTCAGATTGTTACTTGTCATCTCTCATCTGATCTTTCTCATAATTTCTCCCCAATTATAACTGGTCTTCTTGGGAACATCTCCACACAATTGATGCTCTTACATTAACCAAGGCATTTCTGAAGTTGTCATTTTTAAAAGACTTTTTCCTAAGGGTTGAAGATAATAGAATGCAGTGACAACATTAACTAGCTGAAACTGGGGATCACTTGCCTCTGCTCCTAGAGGCTTCTGCCTTCTCATCTTCCCTGTTTTTTTTTTTTTTTTTTTAACAGCCAATTTCTCTCTTCAGACCCTCATCTTCATTATGTGATACTCCCCAGATGTTAGCCTTACTTAAACAAGACCAGAAAATCCAACTCCTCTATCCAAACGTCAGCCACTGGGAAGAGAACTTGATGTTCTTTTAAAGGTTTTCCTGTTCCCAGTCAAAATGACTTCTCTATAATTGGATGTAATGCTTAACACTTCATCAAGAACCACCTGCACCTATGATCGGTAATGCTCAGGAATTCTTGATGGATTGATGACAAATGCTTAACAAAAAGAATGTAACAAAGTGGTCCCCAAGTACCTTTCTCTCCCACCCCAAAAAATCTAGCTTTCCAAAGGAAAAAGAAAAAAAAAAAAGATGAAAGATTAAATAGCACTCCGTTCCCACTTTCAGTAGCTTATTTTCTTTTTCTTTTTAAAATACAATTGACTCTATTCCCTATGCTATATGCCCACTTTCAATAGTTTAAATTTCAGAAATACTGGGATCTAGTTGAGGGTGTGTGTGTGTGTGTGTGTGTGTATTCTGTGATGTTATTTCATTGTGCTCACGGATACCTAAGAGCAGTTTTCACGTTATTATGCTGAGAACACCTTAAATACCCATCTACTCTATAATAAAGCAAACTATATTGTTGATTTATATTAAAGGCATCATCAAAAATTTGTTGATACCTTCAAAGAAAAATAAAGAGAAACATAGCAGTTGGCTACAGAGTTAGAAGTATGTTATGTCAAGGATATGATTTACATACATTTTGAAACACTTTTGTTTTATCCCTGGTACATTCAGCTGTTTGTGGAAGCAGGCTTATGCTGAAATTTACAGGAATTATTATTATTATTTTTTTTATTTCACTTGTATATTGACTCACTGGGTCATGTTTTTTCCATGTTGGCTAAACAAAAATTTAGTTTTTTTCTCTTAATTTTTATTTTTTGATATAGGAAAATAGCTTTTCCATTCTTCAGTACATTTCACATTTCTTACTGCAGCCAACCAAATACAGATGTCTTTATATTAATTTGCATTACACTGTTTCAGGCTCCCTCATACCTTGTTTGAAGGACCATCCACGGTCATTGGTTTCCAATAATTGCTTAAAATATGACACTCAAACTTGACTTACAACCCAGATATTTCTTGACCATGGGTGAGTGTTTTTCTCCCTTTCCTCCTCTTCCTCATCCCTCCTCCTCTTCCACCGCCTTGTCCTCCAGCTGACTTGCCCACTCTCACTGTCTTCTGACATGGACATTATTTCTTTTAAAGCAGCTTCAGTTTTCGTTAGCTATTTCATCTACCATGTCACATGTTTGACTCTTTTTATGCTTGAAATGAAGACTATTTTAGCTTATATATGTCAACTTCTTTGTATTTTTGTATTTTTTGATTTAGTGCATAGGGTTTGACATATAAGAGAAATATAGATGAAGGCAGGGAAAGAACCTTATACTCTGTCAGCTGATTGAGAAGAGAATATTTAAAGCTGAAGTTTGAAGCTAAATAAGTCAGATTTGGGGACATTAATAAGATGTGGTATTGGAAGAAAATAGTGTGAGCAGAGATAGAGTGTTTCAGAATTTCAGATTTGACTTTGGTTAGCTTAATTTAAAACTCCAATGAGATATCATCTCACACCTGTTAGGATGACTATTATTTAAAAAAAAATTAATTGTTGTTTAGGATGTAGAGAAATTGAAACCCTGGTATACTGTTGGTGGGAATGCAAAATGGTGCAGCTGCTACAGAAAACAGTATGGAAGTCATTCAGAAATTAAAAATAGAACTACCATATGATCCAGCAATCTCATTTCTGGATATTGATCCAAAAGACGTGCAATTAGTATCTCAAAGAGATATTAATATGCCCATGTTTATTGCAGTGCTGTTCTCAAGATGTAGAAACAACCTATATGTCCATCAACAGATGAATGGATAAAGAAAATATAATGAAATATCATTCTGCTTTAATAAAGTAGCAAATTCTGCAAACATGTGACAACATGGATGAACCTCATGGAAAGACAAACACTGCATGATTCTGTTTACATGAGGTATCTAAGATTGTCAAACTCATAGAATAAAAAAAAATGGAATGGTGGTAGCTGGGATCTGGGAGAAGGGGGAAATGGAGAACTACTAATCAATGAGCATAAAGTTTCAGTTAAAGAAGATGCGTAAGTTCTGGGAAGCTGCTGGACAACATTGCAACTATAGTCAACAATTAGCCTGGTGATGGGTATTAAAGAGGGCATGTTCTGCATGGAGCACTGGGTGTTATATGCAAACAATGAATCATGGAACACTACATCAAAAACTAATGATGTAATGTATGGTGATTAACATAACATAATAAAATAAAATAAAATAAACAATACTGTAGACTTAAACATTGTTAAGAGGGTAGAGCTTATATTAAGTGTTCTTAAAAAAGTATTTTAAAAAGTTTAAAAATTAATATTTCACTCTAGGTTTTGTGTCTGAGATGTATATGGGGAGTGTTTGTAAATAGGAACAGGATTGAATAATCATACTATTAGGGAACATTTTAACCTAAGAACCTTTTTATATTTAGAATACAATAGCCTGTTGTATGTATTAATGTAGTTTTTATCTTTTACATAGCATTTATGATACAAGCCATATTTTATTGAGAATTTAAAAATGGTTTTGCACAGTATCCTCTTTGATTTTAAATTAACCTATTCTCAACCTCTATAGTGGTTCTCAGAGAGGATGTTTTGTTCCCCAGATGTAATGTCTAGAGATATTTTTGGTGGTCACAATTGTGCAATTAAGCAGAGGTGGAAAGTAACAAAATTGGAATACTGTGATATGTCTGTTTTTCAATAACCACAGCTTAATGGGGGGAGTGAGTAGTATATATATATATATATATGTACATCCGTGTATACAGGTATCCCCTACTTTCGGAAAGCTCTTGTTAAACCACTTCACCTTTACAAAAGACCTACATTAATACCTGTTTTTCCTAACTGAAAAATCCAAAAAGGATTTTCACTGTTATTAAAAAAAAAAAATTGAAGAACAAAAATATCATTCAGTGTTTGTTTTGCAGCGAGCCATTTGTTATCAGAGGCAGCATACACCCAAGCTGCAAGCATGGCCCCGCCAGCCTCCTTCCCTGCAAACTACACTCAGCCTCTCAGCATCAAGCAGCCATATCTTGAACTGTGTCTGTGAGCATCTGTGTTCTGTGTCGATTTATTCTGTGCATCTGTTAGCAAGTTGCATCCTCAGGCATGGGAAAAGCCTAAGAAAGGTTATTTTTTGGGTCTGGGGAAGCTCAAAAAATTTTTTCCATATAAATTAATGGTATTTGCTGCTTTACACCATTTCGGCTTATGAAAGTTTTCATAGAAATGCTCTACTTTCAGAGAACAGGGGAGACAAAGAGATACAGATCTATGCAGGCATTCTTATTGGGAAAAGGAAGAAGGATTTTTGCCTGTTCACTGGTAAATTTTAATGTGACAAACTTGAGCACTAGGACAAGTAGAGCGGAAGACATGGGAGCTATAAAGTGATGAGGACCTGCTTGATGGAGAGTGCTCATGAATGGAGGGCAAATCATCCAGGGTCCTAGTAAAGAGACTTTTGTGGGCAATAGGCATGTAGCAAGAAATGCTAAGAGGGATGGGAAAAATCCAAATGAAGATGGGACTAAAATGATTTTTTTTCCTTTTTTTCAAGTTTTTATTTAAATATAAGTTAGTTAACATGCAGTGTAATATTAGTTTCAGGTGTAGAATTTAGTGATTCATCACTTGCATATGATACCTGGTGCTCATCACAAGTGCCCTCCTTAATGCCCATCACTCATCTAGCCCATCCCCCCACTCACCTCCCCTCCAGCAACCCTCCCTTTGTTCTCTGTAGTTAAGAGTCTGTTTTCTGGCTTACATCTCTTCCCCCACCCCCCACAATGTTCTTAAGTGATCTTCTCAGCTGACTTCTTCCTCTTCTCTCCAAGGTATATTAAGTTGCTTAGTGGAAAGAGAGGAAGGAATAGTATAAGGTTTGAAAAGATGTGAAGGTTCAGAATAGCTATGAATAGCAAAGAAACCAGCTATGGACATAAGCTGGGAGTCTGAAGAGTTCAGCTGAATGGTACCAATCTACATAATATGCAGCTACTGTGATATTTCTATTCTAAAAGAGAGTTAAAGGCCATATTAAATATTAAATAGTCTCTTTCAGAGTGTTCTTGAAAATATAGCCTTAGTGTCATTTCAAGTTATTGCTGAAGCTTGGCTTGATTATTAGTTAGCTGCTGTTAACAACCACAGTTATAGATACTGAACACATCATTTTTTTCTATTGTAAGGTGTACTGTTTTTTTTTTTTTTTCAGTTTTAAAGAACAAGATCATTTAGATTTAGATGCATTTTATACAACTAGACTTAATAAATATTAATGATCCCTTTCTTATCTGAGTTGAAGGAGATAGAGCTTTCTTATATTAAAAAGATGAAACTCTCAATAGATAATCTGATTGGAAACATTTAATTAATTCATTCAATGATGAGTTAGAATTTAGACAGATAATTTCCCTGATGCTGGAAAAACAAAATATTTTTAAACCTTTTATTTCTTTGAAATATATACTAACTATGGCAAAAATTAGAAATTACATAGTTATTAGTATTGATTGGATGTTTAAAATATAAATTTGGTTTGACGTGTGGTTATGCCTTAAAGGTCTATTTATAGTCCTCTATTTGGGCCTGGACTGCTGTTATTTAATTCTGTTAATGTATTAAATATTCATGATGCATTTTAAAAATAATCTTTATTTACAGTGTTTTGATATTCAATTACAATAATATCACAGAAATAATAGTAGTACTTTACTGTAATAGCAATTATCATCACATTGCACATTCTGTATTGGAGAGCAGGCATAATAGAGAATAGAGGGTGGGGGAGAACCAACTTAAAAAATAAGGATGTTCCAGCTCTCCTCACTTAAATGATAAAGCAAATATCACTCAGATGTTTACTTGGTTATCAGAAGTGGTCAAATGTAAAGTTAAAACATAAATTGGGGGAGGCTGTTTTTTATTTTTATTTTTTTTATGTGAGGAAAATGTCTTGAAGGAAAGAGGTGTTTTTTTATTTTTTATCTTTAAGTATCAGTATATACAGAAATGTAAACAAAGCTGAAGGATAGTAGTTGGGTGTACATAAAACTGCACCATCTGCAAAACACGAATGGCAACATCTCAAAATATTTTTTTGTTTTTTGGTTATTTTTTCTTAAATATACAGAAATCATCATCTCCATGTAGAATGCCATAGCCATAGAACATCTATTTTATTTTTTTATTTTATTTTTTAAAAAGATTTTATTTATTTATTTGACAGAGAGAGACACAGCGAGAGAGGGAACCCAAGTAGGGGGAATGGGAGAGGGAGAAGGAGGCTTCCCGCTGAGCGGGGAGCCTGATGCGGGGCTCAATCCCAGGACCCTGGGATCATGACCTGAGCCGAAGGGAGACGCTTAATGACTGAGACATCCAGGCACCCCTAGAACATCTATTTTAATAACATCAATAAGTCACAAAAAATAACAACGTATACAGAGTTTCATTATCCCCCTATGATATACAACCAACAAACAGTTGGCATCTACTCAGTGCCAATCTTAGGCAGTCAGGGATACAGCATTGCTGCCCTTTCAGGACTTGATAACCACAGAGGAAGCTGGAGGGAGACAATTACATAAATAGGAAGAGCATTGTGATACATAGGAGTAGAGATGATATAATTTTTATTTTATTTATAAGGATACTGAGACTCAGAGAAAGAAAGCATTTGTCTCCAGCTAGGTTGTTAGACTGGTAAAAAGTAGAATTTGAGTTCAGACCTATTTTATTTCTGGTTTTATAGCCAGTACACTTTTGGGGCTTTCATGGTATTTACATTTATTTAACTATGTTTTAACGTATTTAGTGACATTTTTTTCTTTTAATGAGTGTGACATAGGTCTGTCAATTGAGAAATTTTTTCCAAAATTATTTTACAATGATCTGGTTTACTTTGTATAATGTTTACTTGCAATATCTTTTAAATTTATTATAAATTAATTTACTTGGAATATTTTCTTTAATTATTTGTTCTGTATGTTCTGATTGATGGCCTGTGAAGTTATGTGATGTCTTAAAACAGAGGCCATTGCTATACCAAACCAACAGTGAGAGACTGATTTGTATCCCTCCTTAAATTCGTATGTTTAAGTCCTAACTATCAGTACCTCAGCATGTGACCTCATGTGGAGACAGGGTCTTTACAGAGCTCATTGTGTGAAAATGAGGTAATTAGGGTGGGCCCTAATTCCAGTGTGTGGTATCTTTATAAAAAGGGGAAATTTGGAGATAAATACCCAAGGAGAATGCCTTGTGGAAATGGAGGCAGAAATGGAGGTGATTCAGCAAAATCTAAGGACCACCAAAGATTGCTAGTGAACTACCAGAAGCTAGGAAAAAGGCATGGACAGATTCTCCCTCAGAGACCTCAGAAGGAACCAACCCTATTGACCTCTTGATCTCAGACTTCTGGCCTCCAGAACTGTGAGACAAGTTTCTGTTGTTTAAACCACTAAGTTTGTGGTATTTTCTAACAGCAGGCCTGGCAAACGAATACATCAACTAATAAGCAAATGTTTTGAATGAGAAAAATGTATTGTTTGTTTTCATATTTATACTAATAAAAGGGTCAATTGTAGCTTGCCTAGAAAAGAAAGCCCTCGTATCTATGATTGAAAATAATTATATAATCATTTTCAGAAAACAAAATTACTATGCTTATCTGGATTTGAAAAGCTTATTCTATGTCAGACAGAAAGATGATTATAATATACATATGAAGGAATATGTATGAAGAAAACAGAATACTGTTTTGAGTTCTCAGAACGTGAAGCATTTACATTTTCAGATCTTTGCAGTGACTGTTAACCTTACATTATAATTTATCACAATGAAATCTAACCTGTGAAAAGAGAGCATGAACATTGGCATAAAATAATAAAACTTTAGTGGCTTTTTTTCTAGTCCAGAGTTTTCCTACTTATTTTCTTTTAACCCCTGCTGGCCCAATCAGCTCTATAGTACATACAAGTAAATAGATTTATAATCTCTGTCAATCAGTGCTGAACTTAAACTTGCCCTTCAAGTCAGAAAGCTATTTATCTTTACAGTCTTAACACCATGGAAATGATGAAATGTATAATTTTTAAGTTGAAAAATCTTATATAAATTTAAGTGTCTGAGGAAAGAATAAATTTCCCAGTTAATAAAATACCCACCTTAATATGTGTGAGACTCTAAAAGGAAAAAAGAAACAACATAACAAAAACAAGCCAAACAAAACATAAATCAAATCTCATGCAATAAAATGTGCTTCGTAAATTATTTTCAATGCTTTTTATAATATTTATTAGTGGTAGTATCCATTCTGATTAATATATATTTGCATTTTTAATAGCTTTAAGAGCTTATTAACTATGAGACACATTGTTAACTTTCGGGGATAAAATAACTAAAAAAAAGCTTTTTATATGAGTGGAGTTTTTGGTCTGCAGTGGGCTTGAGATATTTGCATAAATAATTATATTTTGATGACAGCCAGGAACAAAGCAAAATTAAAGGATATAATGAGAGATAACAGGCAATTTTTTTGGTTTAAACATATAGGAAGAGACATTTGCTATCTGAGACATGAGTGATGCTGGAGATTCCTGGCGAAGACTTGGGGAGCACAAATGTCTGTAGAAGGAATAGGACCTGTGAAAACTGTGAGCTGTGAGATTTTAGTACATGATGGCAAAAAAGTCAGTGTGGCTATAGCCTAGTGAATGTGGATGGTCTGAGGTGGAGATATAAACAGGGCTAAGACTCCACCAGTCCCTGAAGGACATGTTAAAAACTTTGATATTAATCCAAGTACATAACCTTAAGCATCCTTCAGGTCTCAGTTTAAGCTTTGAGTATAATAAAAAGAGACCCAGTGCAGCTGTCTGGAAGAACAATGTTAATCTTTATTCTGCTTCTTAAAAAGACTGACCTAGCACTTCCATGGAATGCGCTGTGCAGAAAACTTCTCAGATATCTTTTCTCCAAAGTTTCTCAATCACAGCACTCATTAAAAATTGCACTCCTCCTCTGTCATTGATGTATTGAAGCAGTTCCCACATTATGGTCTCTTGTCATTTATTTTCTTTTTCTCCATGCAAAGCATCCTGGCTTCCACCTGCAAAGCCACACTAGTCATTCTAGGAATTGCTGTAGGTTCAGAACCCTCTGAGAAGTGTGGCTTCTCTGTCACTTTGATTGCTTGTTTATTAGAGATTCTTATGGACACTTTCTAATAAAATTCTATACCCTGTAAGAAATGTTAATCTCAGGTCTCCAAATATAGTTTTTAGTTTATTGTAACTTTGTATAGTGGTGGGGCTGTTACTGTATTTTCCCTTATGTTAACCTAGGCATCAAATCTGTAAGATCTCAGTCAGTTGACTGCTTGATTACCCACCATCACCTCTTTTTAGGGTGAAGAGTCTCATTTAGAAATAATAGACTATTATAGAAATTACAGGCCAACAGTACTTCTGTTCCTTGAGTTCCATTTAATACAGATATTAACTTGAAAATCCCAAGTCCTGTGTACCCTGGTTTTTCATTTTGATCATATGAACACCAAACACTTAAAGAATTCAGGCTTTACTGCTTTCATTTATAACCAAGAATCACAAACGTCCCCTAAAATAACAACAAAAACAAATACTTTAAACAAGTCCACAGCTGAAGCATCATCAACTTGTACGCATACTGGTGTTGCATGAACATTTTTATTCATTTTTGAATGGGTGAATCTTCTTTACAGAGTGTTTCTATTCATGTAAATATTCCTTGTTATTAAAAATGGTAGCTTAAAAGGTTATTCCTGTATTCCTGTATGATGTCCAGAGTCCCAAATCATTGAGGATGGCTATTACTGGTTAATTCAATATTCATGGTTTAAAACTGGTGAGTACTAATTATTATTCAAGGTTATGAAAGTATTTGGTTGTTTTGATGGAAATATGTGCTATGACTAATATATTTATTGTTAGCCATTTACAAAATGGTTTATATGTTAAGAGTTGTATGTCAATAAATTTGAGCAAATTAGACAAAGGAGTGTTCTGTTTCATTTCAAAGATAATTTTAATTCACTAACTCTTAGCTAGATTAATGCTCTTAATAAAAATTAAGCACTCCCCAATGCATGGCATGTGTGCCAAATGACCTCATTAAATAGGTATATGGAGAACAGATGCCTCTATGACCTGTCTCCAGATTTACTGAGGAGGGAGTGTCCTTGTTTTAGTGTCCCTATGATCAGTGAATGAATCTCCAATTAAAGACACAAGGACAATATTTCTTCATGGGATGTACTCTATGCAATTTGGCAAAGTTTGAAACATTTAACAGGATTCATCTTTTACTGATGAATTTATCATCTTTACAAGTCAATAAATGCTTGATTTACAATCAGATTTTAGTCATTGAGTATGTTTTTTCAGTAGGATATCTTTTTCAGGCAATGGGGATCAGTATTTAGGTTCATTTTTGTAAATATTACCACATTTTAAAATGATACCTGATTTGAATTTTTCCATACATAGTGTTAATCACTATGAATGCACTGTTTTCTATAACATACATATGCCCTTAAGGTATCTAATCAAACCATTATTTGTTTATTGTTACTGTTGTTGTTGCTTCTACTACTGTGATTGGTTTTATAGGTTTCTGTTAGCTATGAAATAATATAGCTGTTAAACCAATACTTGACTTTATGTCATGTTACTGATGGCACTCCATGTACAGGAAAATTCAATGTAGATAGAAAAATCATAACATTGTAAAATTAATTTTTCTAATTGTGTATTTTAGGTTGTTGGCTTTTCTGTTGTTCTGCCTTCTACTTAAAAATCAAAAGGAAATCTCAGGAAACACACTGAGGGTTGCTGGAGTGGTGGGGGGTGGGAAGGGTGGGGTGGCTGGGTGATAGACATTGGGGAGGGTATGTGCTATGGTGAGCGCTGTGAATTGTGCAAGACTGTTGAATCACAGACCTGTACCTCTGAAACAAATAATATATTATATGTCAAAAAAAAAAAAAAAAGAAGATAGCAGGAAGGGAAGAATTAAGGGGGGGAAATTGGAGGGAGAGACGAACCATGAGAGACTATGGACTCTGAGAAACAAACTGAGGTTCTAGAGGGTAGGGGGTGGGGGGATGAGTTAGCCTGGCGATGGGTATTAAAGAGGGCATGTATTGAATGGAGCACTGGGTGTTATATGCAAATAATGAATCATGGAACACTACATCAAAAACTAATGATGTAATGTATGGTGATTAACATAACATAATAAAATTAAAAGAAAAGACAATTTGGTAGACCTACACTAGAACAATCCTAAAAAAAACAGAAAAAAGGAAATATAGCATGACTTTAGAGTCAGTTACACGTTCAAAGTATTATACATGTATTCACATTGAAAGCTCTAACAAATATATGAAATGGGAGCTAAATTTGATAAGTATTTAATGTGTCCATAGCATTGGTAGGTGGTCTTAATGTTTCTATAGAAATCCCAAATTACTCTGTTGATTGAAAGTGCTCATGTAGTCTTAGCACTTTGAGAGAACCACAACATAAGTTACCCATCCACTGAGCATGTTACTTAATGTTATCTAAATGTTACCTTGCTATTGGAAATCTTTAAAAATTGGTACATCCAGCCAAGAAGGTTTATATACACCTGGAGTATACATTATTAAGAAAGTAGCTGTCTGCATAAACAACTTCTTAGTAAAATTATTTGATAATATGTTTATCAGCTCAAAAATTATTTAAATATGAAAATTTACTAGGCAGTACATGTAAATGTGAGACTTAATTGTCAAGTGTGATTAACTACCTTTAAAGCTGGCATGGGAGGGAGAATAATACAATTGAAATGCATTAGAAAAATACTTTTATAGGAAAAGATAAACTCTTTATAAATGTATGTCAGGAAGGAAAGTATGCTATATTTGCATATAAAATATGAGAACTAAGTAAATGAATATTATGAGTATAAATTCTACAATATGTTTTTGACATATATAGAGAAAGAAGAATGTTGATCTTAAAATATGGATACTTATTTAACATGGGAATGATGGGAATTGCCTTAAGAATGAGCATTTTCTGGGGCGCCTGGGTGGCTCAGTCATTAAACGTCTGCCTTCGGCTCGGGTCATGATCCCAGGGTCCTGGGATCAAGCCCTGCATCGGGCTCCCTGCTCAGTGGGAAGCCTGCTTCTCCCTCTCCCACTCCCCCCTGCTTGTGTTCCCTCTCTCGCTGTGTCTCTGTCTGTCAAATAAATAAATAAAACCTTTAATAAGAAAAAAAGAATGAGCATTTTCCAGTAATAGGTCACTCAACTCTTAATACATATGGAAATCTTTTGGAAAATCTGAACCTTGATATTACTCATAAATTAAAATCCAAAACATTCTGTGTACTCCTTTGCATCATAACATTTTTCTACAGGCCATTCTTCAAACACTGGCAAACCTTTGCATAAAGTAACACAATTTTCTTATTTATATTATATAGATTTATCTTGTATTACTTGGAAGAAAGAAAAAAGTAGACTTCCATAAGTTACTTGAGAAGATTATCATGATATATAACAAATAATTAAAGGAAAGGAACATATCTTTGGAATAATTCTATTTTGATAAATATAAAATTAATATATGTATTTGTATATATGTTTGTATAATCACAGGAATTTTGGAATGTAGCACATTGACTTGTTAATTAATCTTAGCTATAATAGGGAGCTAGGATTATGTGTATTGGGATACAGGGTGAGGAGTGTTTCAGGAATACATAAAGGACAACTAATTTCTTCAAAAATGTGATGTATTTGTCAAGCTTGCTTTTTTGATAGAAGGAATAACTGAGAAACTTGGTTTTCATGTATCTGATATATTACTTTAACTTTTTCAGGTTATAATAAGTTTCTCTAAAAACAATGTCTACACATATTCAGACAGCCTTCCCTTCATCATCATGGTAAGAAAGGATTCCAATATAAGTATCTAAATCCTAGCAAGATGAAAATGTATATTTCTATCATCCACCTACCGGTGCTTCATTTTCAAGAATATTAAGGTGGAGTAAATATTTGTCATGAGGAGTTTACATAGTACCAATATGTGAAGACCTCCACAAAAGTTATTGTTTTATTTTCTTTCTTTCAAGTTCATCTATAATAGCCATCCTGAGAGGTCAACAGTGATCTGATTTTTAAGGCCAATATGAATGAAATTCTGTAACTTCTCTTAGTAGCTTGTTATATTTGCAAAATTAACTTTGCTTTCCTTAATATGGGTTATTAACTGAAGAGTGAACTATCTGTCCCTTAATTATAGTGGTAGCTATATATACACTTAGACAAGTAGTGATTCACTCTAAGTCATTATGTTGAAGATAATGTGTAACGCATTTGACATATTTCAGAAAATATAGAAGAACCTTTTTCCTTTTGGCTTTTAGTTTAAATCATGCTTTCAGTTTTAGAGAATTTGATTTGATTAGCACTATCGGGGAGTCTTTTTATCAGAAAAATACTAAATATTACAATTCATTACAAATTTGGTTTGAACTAAGAACCTCTAATAATTTTGGAGAAAAGTAAATGGAGGGGACCTAAAAAAAGGCATTTAAAATTTATTAGATACAATTTTCCCTCCTGGGAGGTAAGAATTTGGATTTTTTTTTTAAAGATTTTATGTATTTATTTGACAGAGAGAGACACAGTGAGAGAGGGAACACAAGCAGGGGGAGTGGGAGAGGGAGAAGCTGGCTTCCCGCTGAGCAGGGAGTCCGATGTGGGACTCGATCCCAGGACCCTGGGATCATGACCTGAGCTGAAGGCAGATGCTTAACAACTGAGCCACCCAGGTGCCTCAAGAATTTGGAATTCTAACTCTCTTTTCCTTCTTGAAAAATAAGGAAAAATTATTGGTTGTAACAAATATGATTTATTTTTATTTCAATTTTTAAAAGAAAGTTTGAATTTGACTCTTTATGAAGGTAATCAGAATGACTGCTATCATTCAATGAAAGGAATTGATCAAAACTGAGTGTTTCCCAAAAGCATATAGAAACATTCCACTCCACATTCTTGAATTATTGTATAACTTATGCTGGAGAATAAGCACTCAGTTATAAGTTGAATGAAGGATGAGTGGTACCAAACTAGAGTGGGTATTGAGAAACACCAGATTAGATAGATATATGAGGCTTATATCTTTCTAGCTAATTTTATTTTCACTGTATCACTTTAAATGATTTCATCTGTAAGTTCCAGTTTCCTTTCAGCCATTTCAACTAGAAATAGAATATATCCTATCAAATTATAGATTTATAGATTTTTGGTTTTTGTGATGGCTTATTTCATTTAGCTTAATGTCTTCAAGGTACATCTATGTTGTAGCATGTGTCAGAATTTCTTTCATTTTATAAGACTGAATAATATTTCATTGTGTATATATATATACATACATATTGTATATATATATACATATGTGTATATATGCATATTTAGACATATACATATATATACATATATGTTGTTTATCCTTTCAAATTTTATCCATAAAATTTTAAAGTTTATTGACATTGTATTAAAACCTGTAATATCTGATGTTACTCCTCAATCATAATGCATAATTCAGTGAGTGTATAATGCAAAATTGCAGTGAATATGTGATAACTCAGCATTTCCATGGGACCCTGCACATGCTTACGTATGTACCACAGAAGAGTTGGGTCTCTGATTTTCACTGCACCTTTAGTATACCCAAATTGAACAAGTATTTAAGAGAATCATATTCAGGTCCTTGGAGCCTACTGTATATAACCACATTGTCCAATTTAGTTTTGGAAATGATCATTCAACAGTTTTCTCCCCACTCTGGCATAATAGAATGGTGTGCCCTTTTGTTGGAACCACTCCAGATGATCATCCCCTAGCCTGTCAAGTGCAGGCATTTATAGGTTACTTAATATGATCAATAAGTCCAATATGTGCTTATATTTCTAGTCTTTATGACTACAGTGTGTTTTAGGCAGGCTCATCTTTCCTATTTTATAGAAAAGGGATCTGAAACTCTGAGGATTTAAGTGACTTGCTGAGGGTCAAGTGCTTTTGTTAGAGTCAGGAATGGAACTAAGATCTCTTGATTGTCTAGCCATAGACCCTTCTACAATACAGTGTTCTTTGTGGTTTCTAATGTATTATTTTTATTACAAGTTTGTTTGCTTAGCCTTGGTTTAATATAATGACACTTCCATAATTGTGTCTTGAAATTGTCACTTAATTAAAGCCATGTTTAATGCCTATCTCCCTAGAAAAATTTTATCCAAGTAGTCCTGTCTGAGATATGATATGTAAAGAAATAGAATTACTTGTCATAAATTTGCTGATATTACAAAAAAAGATAATATATAATTTAAAATATTTTTAAATGAATTTAAAATAAATTAAATGAATTCATCTGATAAATGATTAATACAGAGATACCTTGAAGATATGCTTTAATATTCAGTATCGGGTGGAATGCTATTTTAATCTTAGAATCCAGGTCAATTGACTGGAACTCTTCCAGTGGGTCAGGATCTGGAATTCATCAGTGGGTCAGGATCTGGTAGATGGAGAAGGTGAGAAGCATGAGTCACTGTTTGCTTCTTGAGAACCACCCTACGATTAGATGGAGTTTCACTAACATGTGTTCTTTGTTGCTTCCTCTCTCTTTACTCTCTGTTAATTTTGGTATTAATAAAATCAGATTAAAGACATTTCTATGACAGGATTGATTTGGGGGAAGTACTAAAGAATCATGTCCTATCTTTGTTGATGATGGTGATTGTTTTATGTGTGGATATTACATATACGAAACCCAGTTCTCATTTTAACAATTGCTAACAGAGCCACATTCTCTTACCTGAATCATGCCTTAGTGACAGCATGGGGACAGATCATCATATACGGAGACAGACTGTGATAGATAACCAAGAGCTCAATCCTACAAATGTTTGTTGAGATGACTAGAATCAATATGTATTTGTGGATGCAGTAGCTGATAGGTAGTACCCAGTGAACATAACCAGGTACCATACAGGATTACATGGATAGGTTTAAAGCCTAGGAGACACAATAATTCTATATCAGCCATGATGGCAATTAACAGTTTCTGGTAATTCATAATCAGTTCTGAGTGTGGTGCCTTTGGACCTACCTGTGTTAATGCCCAAATGAAATCAGAGACTTACAGATAAGCCTGACTTTGCTGCAATATAGAGAGGTTTTGGTAGATATAAATGGCAGTTCCATGAATCTTCAGCATGTTGTTCAAGTAAACCTCTACTTTGTCCCAAAGTCACAATAATCTGGTATAATTGCTCATGTTCTAAATGTATGTAGATTTTCCTTTTTGGAGTATTTAAATCCCATATGAACACGATTCAATACAGAAATCTAAAATGAGAGAAACTTAACTAAAAAAATGAAAATGTTCTCTAAAGATAAACTGAGAAACATGTTTAAAAAATGAAAAACTTTGTTGTTTATGATAATGTAGTTTAAGAATATGATCATGAAGATCAGCATTTTCAAAAGAAGTTTGATGAAAGTATAATTTGTTATTACAAGGGAAATGGACTGAAAACATTCTTCTATAGTGCTTTTATGGGATTTTTAAAAGCTGACTATGCATTTAATGCTGCACATAATGAAACTTGGGCCCTTATAATTTACTAAAAAAAAAAAAAAAACAACAAAAAACAAAAAACTTAAACAAAAAGGATGTCTTTAGTTTCTGTTCTGATCTTTTTGAGTGCTTTGGTAAGTAATTATTTCAGGCTTATACTTGCAAAATTTGTTAGAAAATTAGAGCCATTTATTTTTTTTACTATTTTCTTTTGTGCACATTTCTCTTTGTCTAGTTTTCTCTTTTAAAGATCTTTGTAGCTCTGTCAGTTAAGTTTGAGACATGTCATTCCCTCTTCTTTCCTTTGTTTCTTTCCTAAATATCATTTGTTTTAAAACTGGGTCAGTCTGCTTTGATTTCATTTTCTTGCTTTCTGAAGATTATTGATCCCAAAATAAAGAAGCTCCCTGATACTCAATATTATATATGATTCATAAAATAGTTTTTAGAGTCCTCACAACGGGCCATGTGGTATGTAATGTTCTCCAGGTTCCTAATTGTCTACTTTTTTTTCATGCCGAGTGGAGGAGAAAACCTAATTCTGTTCAAACGGGCCCCTTTTCCTGGAGCAAAATGGGCAGAATCCCATAAGGCACAAATTTCTTCTCAGCTCTCCTCTTCCATCTGGTTAGGGAGGCTCAGAGAATCAGAGAGGACTCTCCTTTGCAATGAGTACATTGACAGAGAGCATGAGGTGACTATAACCTTGGTCGTATTGTTAAGGCTATTTCTTTCCATGATCAGAGATTGTTTGTCAGGGAAAAGGAAACAGTGTGTTGAGTAGAGAAGTCAGAAAAAGGAGATCTCAAGTCCTAGTACTCAACTTCTCTTGGTTTCAGATTCTTATTTAGAAAAAAGGGGGACAACACCTACCTTTTTTTTTTCCTAATAAATATACATTTATTAGAATGGCTAAAATCCAGAATACTGCCAACACCAAATGCCAACCCCTACCTTTTAAGAAAACTTCATGACAAGATATTGTAGATGAAGTGCAAGTCATAGATTAGTTTTCCATAATTTGCAACTCACGTGATGATTACTTAAGGTAGATTACATGTAGCACTGGAATTGACTTAGTGCTTTACTTCATCCCAGTTTTTCCACATTAGATGATTTAAACTTAAGCAAAGAAACCCTTCTGCCTTCTGTTGTAGATTTTAGGTTTGGATTTATTTCTTTTCCTTAATAGGATAGGCCCTCGGTTGCCTTTCAAAGATAATTGAAGGATTATTGAAAAGGAATCACCTGCTGGTCCTTGTACAAAAATAACATAAAAATGTTTTTCTATCTTGTTTCCCAATTTCAGATTAATGAAATTTTGAGACTGTAACATTTTTTAAAGGATAATGCCCATATGTCATCAATGTTATATAACCTAAAAAGTAAATCAGAACCTTTGCTTTCATATTTACAAATTTCATAAGTAAAAACTAAAGAGAAGAACAGAATGAAAATCCTTTTTTCTCTCCTGTATGAAGAAATAATATAGTTCAAACACATAGAAGGAGCAGGAACAGAAAATGTTAAGATAAATTTGAGATGAGCTTTCACTGACTCCGTTGCAAAAGAGCTGCAGGTGTATTTTAACTGACCTTTAATAATAGACCACAGGTCAGTATTTTATGGCATTCATCTTTATTTGTTTACTGGAACACCATTTTACTCATTTACTTGATTTAGAGAGAGGAAATTGTCATAGCCTTCATAGGCCAAATTGCAACTAACTCTTTAAGGTTTCAGTGAGGTCCAATAGTGAATTTTGAAGATTATAATTTACAGAATACTGTAATCAAATTTTGGTTTTAACTGAACAGGAATGGTGGCAGACTTATCTTATAGTGATAGTAAAATTGAAGTCCGTAAACTTCTAATTCATATCACTTTATGAGTAGGGCTTAATTTTCAGTAAAGATGTTATTTCACGTGTAAGGGGAGTGTATTGTTCTATGTTAACATATAATAAAATAGAAGTATTTAGTATTACTACCTCTTGACTCAGTTAATTTTAGGGCCACATGTAATGTGCTGTGTATTTGAGTGTTTCTATATGAATTTGAGGCTTGGCTATATATGTGTTTTATCCTGTAAAACAGTTTGGTGCTATAGGGATTCAGCCTACTTTCATCCTGAAGAATTGATTGTAACTTCTGACTTTTTTTTTTTTTTTTAAATCTTGGATCAGCATCTGACCACATATGTGGTACTTATCTTAAGTATCCTGTTTCACAGAATATTTAATCTCTCAACATTATGGCAGCTAAATTTAGTTTGAAAAGTAGCTAGCTCAATAAAAATTATTTTTTATTAAAGTCGTCATTAAAAGTGAACCCGGATGTTACTCCTACTTTTGCTGTTACTACTGCGGTTATTATACCTAATGATACCGCAGCTAACAATAGCTAAAGTGCTTTGTATTTGCCATGCATTGTCAACAGTACTTTTGGATCTTATCTGAGTCTTTGCTGTCACCTGAAGGAGTCACTGGACTGATTTGTTAATGTCATCTTTCTATGACATCTTCCATCGTAGTAGAACCATAGCTTGTCCATCTCCTTCTCTACATTCCAGCTCTACTAGATGACTTAGAGTTTTACTGACTGACCAGTCTCTTAGGCCTCTGAGCTTTTGCACTTGGCTTCTAGTGCCTCAAAAGCCCTTCCACTTTCCCTGGACCTCTATTTCAGGATGGGGGACCAATATCCAAGCATTGTGTGGTCCAGAAATCTCCCTAGCTCCTCCTAAAAATCTGAGTGGGAGGCCTACTGTTTGCTCATTCCAGAGTCTTTTCCTTCTACCATGGCATTTGTCAAAACAGAATATTTGTTGATTTGGCTGTCTAACTGGCTCATTTATTCCCTGAGGTCAGGAATCTCCATTATCATCAGTAGTAGTGACCAGAGTAGTGGGAACAGTGCTGGTAATAATAGTGGTAGTGATAGCGGCAGATTTAATAGTAGTAGCATTTGTATTTCCAACTTGTTGGTATAGCACCTGGAACTCAGTCCAGGCCTGATGTTTGAATGGGTGAATGAGTGAATGAACGAATGGATGGATAAAGTGATATCTTTCTGGTAATGATCATCTCCATTTTATAGGGGAGAAAGCTGAGGTTTAGATAAGTGAAACTGTTTCTTTGCAGACATACCAGCTGAGCTTGGGATCTGGTCTCCAGTGAACTCTAAAATCCACCTTTTGGTTGTTGTTGTTGTTTTATTTTTTTTTATTAACATATAATGTATTATTTGTTTCAGGGGTACAGGTCTGTGATTCATGAGTCTTACACAATTCACAGCGCTCACCATAGCACATACCCTCCCCGGTGTCCATCACCCAGTCCCCCCATCTAAAATCCATCTTTTTAATTTAATTGATATTTTTACTGAGACAATTGTAGATTCAGTGTTGTATTAGGGTTTTCCAGAGAAACAGAACCAGTAAGAGGTGGATGGATGGATGGAAGGATGGGTGGATAGAAAGATAGATAGATATCTAGAGAAGATTTATTATAAGATACTGGCTCAATGAGGCTGAGAAGTGTCATGATCTGCGTACTGCAAGCTGGAGACCCCGGAGAGCTGGTAGCATCTGAAGGCCTGAGAGCTGAAAAGCCAATGGTGTAGATTCCAGGATAAGTTGAAAGCCTAAGAGCTAAGAGTACTAAGGGTAGGAGAAGATCAGTGTCCCAGCTAAACACGCGGAGTGCGAATTTAACCCTTCTTTGCCTTTTTGTCCTGTTCAGGCCCTGAAAGGATGGTGCCCACCGTATGGAGAAGGGCCATCTACTTTCCTGAGTCTACCAATTCAGATGCCAGTCTCTTCTAGAATTACCCTCACAGACACACCCAGATATAATATCTAACTAGCTATCTGAGGATCCCTTTTGACCCAGTCAAGTTGACACATAAAATTAACCATCGTTAAGAAATTAGAGAAATTCCTTGTAAACTTTGTCCAGTTTTCCTCAGTGGTAAGATTTTGCAAAACTCTGGTATAATATTATAACTAGGATATTGACACTGATGCACCTATCTGATTCAAATTTCTCTCAGTTTTACTTTAATCATTTATGTGTGTTTTGGGTGTGATAAGTTTGATATGATTTTATCACCTGTGTAGGTTCTTGTATCAAACAGCATAGTAGGAATACTGAACAGTTCCAGTACCACAAGGATTTTCATATCATGCTTTCACAACCAGACACACTTCCCTTCCCCCTCCTCCCTGGTTCCTAACTCCTAGCAATCACTAATCTGCCTTCATTTCTTAAATTCTGTTATTTCAAAAGTGCTATATAAATGGAATTATATAGCATGTAATCTTTAAGATTCTTCACTTTAAAATACTGTGGTAATCAATAAAGTAGTAGTAATAATATTATTAATAATTTACTTTCATCTGTGCATGTTATATATATATATATATATATATATATATATATATATATATATATATCACTGATTAAGAGATTCTCATATTTGGATACTTCCTCTCCATGCCATAAAGACAGGGACTGTCATTCCCCAGCCCCCCACATCTCTAGCTGCTGCTTCCCAACTGACTTGTACAGCACACCTCATGGAGTTGATAATAAATATTTGTCTAAAAGAATGAGTAAATTTGTAGTTAAAATTGTAGAGCTTTATACTCTGGGTTTGTAGTAAAAACAGGACCTTTTCGTGTTTGATATTCATTGCTTATGTAAATAAAATATTTTTATATTCAGTTATGATAGTTGGTCACTGTGCTGGTGTGATTTTACAGGTATTAGAGAAACCTATGCACTGTCCTCCTATCTCCATTTCTATTTCAGTCAATGGTTAAATTTCTTCCATGATCACATTATACTATGATTCAAAAGGTTAAAATTTAATCTTTTTAAAAAACTGAATTATAATTGACATACAGTATTATATTAGTTTCAGGTATACAACATAGTGATTCAATATTTGTATGCATTGCAAAATGATTACCATAGAAAGTCTAGTTGCCATTCATCACTGTACAATATTATTGACTGTGTTCTCCATGCTTCACATTGTATCCCCATGACTTATTTCTTTTACAACTAGAAGTTTGTACTTCTTGATCCCTTTCATGCTTATTCCCTTCCTGAACCCCCTTCCCTCTGGCAATCACTAATCTGTTTTCTGTATCTAAGAGTCTGAGTTTTGTCTTGTTTTTTTCGTTGTTTTGATTTTAGATTCTATATGTGAGTGAATTGTGCAGTATTTGTCTTTCTCTGTCTGACTTATTTCATTTAGCATGGTATCACCAGAGTCCATCCATGTTGTTGCAAATGGCAAGGTTTCGTTCTTTTTTTATGACTGAGTAGTAGTCCATTGTGTGTGTATGTATGTTTATATGTAAACACCACATCTTCTTATTGGGTATATGATTTGCAGATATCTTCTTCCATTTGTAGGTTGCTTTTTCATTTTGTTGACAGTTTTCTTTGTCGTATAGAAGCTTTTTCGTTTGATGCAGTCCCATTTTTGTTTATTTTTCCTTTTTTTCCTTGCCTTTGGAGTCAGATTAAAAAAAAAGTCACTAAAACCAAGCTTATAGCCCATGTTTTCTTCTATAAGTTTTATGGTCTAAGATCTTACATTTACTTTTTTTTTAAAGATTTTATTTATTTTTGACAGAGAGAGAGTGTGTACAAGCAGGGGAAGAAGCAGGCAGAGGGAGAGGGAGAAGCAGGTTCCCCGCTGAGCAGGGAGCCCGATGTGGGGCTCGATCCCAGGACGCTGGGATCATGACCCAAGCCAAAGGCAGACGTTAAACCGTCTGAGCCACCCAGGCGCCCCTAAGGTCTTACATTTAAGTCTTTAATCTATTTTGAGTTAATTTTGTATATGGTATAAGATAATGGTCTAGTTTCATTTTTTACATGTAGCTATCCAGTTTTCCCAGAACCATTTATTGAAGGGACTGTCCTTTCCCTGTTGTACATTCTTTCCTCCTTTTTCAGATATTAGTTGACCTTATATACATGGGCAGTATGGGCATTTTAACAATATTGATTATTCTGAGCCATGAGTACAGAATATTTTTCCATTTATTTATATCTTCTTCAATCTCTTTCATCAGTGTCTTAGAGTGTTCAATGTATAGATTTTTCACTTCCTTGGTTAAATTTATTACTAGGTATGTTATTATTTTTGATGAAATTGTAAATGGGATTGTTTTTTGACTTCTCTTTCTGACAAGTTTGTTGATAGTGTATAGAAATGCAACAGATTTCTTTATATTAGGTATCTTACAAATTTACTAAATTCGTTTATTAGTCCTAATAGTTTTTGGTGGAGTCTTTAGTGTTTTCTATATGTAGTATCATGTCATCTACAAATAGTGACAGTTTTAATTCTTTCTTTCCTATTTGTATGCTTTTTATTTATTTTTCTTGCCTAGTTGCTATGCCTAGAACTTCCAGTACTGTGTTGAATAAAATTGGGGAGGATGGGCATCCTTGTCTTTTTCCTGATCTTAGAAGAAAAGCTTTCATCTTTTTACTGTTAAGTATGATTAGCTGTAAGTTTGTCATATATGGCCTTTATTATATTGAGGTATGTTCCCTTTTTTCCCAATTTGTTGAGATTGGGTAGATTGATGTTGAATTTTGTCAAATGCCTTTTCTGTATCTATTAAACAATCATACGATTTTAATCTTTTATTTTGTTATTATGTTGTATCATATTGATGGATTTTCAAGGATGTTGAACCATCCTTGCATCCATGGAATAAGTTACACTTGATCATGGTGTGAGATTCTTTATATTGTTGAATTGAGTTTAATAATATTTTATTGACATTTCCTGCATCTGTGTTCCTCAAGGATACTGGCCTGTAATTTTCTTTTTTGCGGTAGCCTTGTTTAGTCTTGGTATTAGGACAATGATAATCTTATAAAATGTATTTGGAAGCATTCTCTCCTCTTCAATTTGTGGAAGACCCTGAGAAGGATAGGTGTTAAGTCTTTTGAGTGTTTGGCAGATTCACCAGTGAAGCTGTCTTGTCCCGGATTTCTGTTTCTTGGGAGGTTTTTGATTATTGATTCAATCTCCTTAGTAGTAATAGGTCTATTCAGATTTTCTGTTTCCTCTTGATTTAGTTTAAGAACATTGTAAATTTCTAGGAATTTATCCATTTCTTCTAGGTTGTCAAATTTATTGGCATGTAACTGTTCATAGTAGTCTCTTATGTTCTTTTGTATTTCTGTCATATAATTTTTATCTTCTCTTTCATTTCTGATTTTATTTATTTGAGCCTTCTCTTTTTTCTTGGTAAGTCTAGCCAAAGGTTTGTCTATTTTGTTTATGTCTTCAGAGAGTCAGCTCTTAGTTTCATTCATCTTTTCAAGTCTAGCCAAAGGTTTGTCTATTTTGTTTATGTCTTCAGAGAATCAGCTCTTAGTTTCATTCATCTTTTCTATTCTCTTTTTAGTCTATATTTTCTTTATTTTCACTCTGATCTTTATTATTTCCTTCCTTCTACTAAATTTGGGCTTCATGTTTTCTTCTTTTTCTAGTTCCTTTAGGTGTGAAGTTAAATTGTTTAAGATTTCTCTTATTTCCTTAGGTAGACCTATATTGCTATGAATTTCGCTTTTAGGATCACTTTTTGCTGCATCCTATAGATTTTGCTGTATTGTATTTACACTTTCATTTGTCTTTAGGTATTTTTATATTTTTTCTTTGATTTCTTCTATGACGCATTAGTTGTTAACTAACATTTTTAATCTCCATGTGTTTGTAGTTTTTTCAGTTTTCTTCTTGTAATTGATTTCTAGTTTCATGCCATAATGTTTGGAAAGGATGCTTGATATGTTTTCAGGCTTGAATTTGTTGGGACTTGTTTTGTGGCCTAACATGTGATCTAGTTTGGAGAATGTTCCATGTGCACTTGAGAAGAATGTGTATTCTGCTTCTGTCTGTATCTATGAAGTCCGTCTCATCTAATGTGTAATTGAGGGCTGATGTTTCTTATTTTCTATCTGGATGATCTATCCATTGATGTAAGTGGGGTCTTAAAATACCCTATTATTGTATTGCTGTCAATTTCTCCCTTTAGGTCTGTTAATATTTGCTTTATATATTTTGGTGCTTCTGTGTATATATGTGTGTGTGTGTGTGTGTGTGTGTGTTATAACTTCTTGCTGAATTGAACCCTTTTTCATTATGTAGTGCCCTTCTTTGTCTTATCCACCTCTACAGTCATTTTCAAAGATTTTCTTTTTAAGTAATTTCTATACCCAATGTGGGCCTCAAACTCACAACCCTGAGGTCAAGAGTCATACAATGCTCTGAATGAGCCAGCCAGGCACCCCTCTACAGTCTTTTTTAAAGTCTACTTTGTCTAATATAGGTACCCCAGCTTTCTTTTTGTTTCCATTTGCATGTAATATCTTTTCCCATCTCTTCACTTTCAGTCTGTGTGTGTCCTTACTTCTGAAGTGTCTTAAATTTAGCCAGTATATAGATGTGAGATGTGTCTTTTTTTTTTTTTTTTTAATCCATTCACCCATTCTATCTTTTGGGAGTCTGTTTACATTTGAAGTAATTATTGATAGGTATGTACTTGTCATTTTGTTAATTGTTTTCTGGCTGTTTTTGTAATTCCTCTCTGTTCCTTGCTTCTCTTTATCTCCTACCTTGTGGTTTGATAATTTCCTTTACGGTTATATTTAGATTCTTTTTGTTTCATTTTCTTTTGTGTATTTACTATAAGTTTTTGTTTTGTGGTTATTGTGAGGTTCACATATATAATCCTATGTATTATAGAATAGTTTATTTCAAGTGATAGCAACTTAAATTTCAACATGTTCCAAAACTCTACCTTTTTATTCTCTTTCCACATTTTTTGTTTTGATGTCACATTTTATATTTTTATTTTATGTATTTCTTAACTAATTATTGTATTAATTTTACTACTTTTGTGTTTTAACCTTCATAGTAGCTTTTTAAGTGATTAATGTATTACTTTTACTATATATTTACCTTTTCCAGTAAGATTTTTACTCTCATATGTTTCCTTGTTATCAATTAGTGAAATATCTTTTCAGCTTAAAGACATCCCTTCAATATCTCTTGTAAGATTAATTTGGCAGTGATGAGCTCCTTTAGCTTTTCCTTGTCTGGAAAACTCTTTACCTTTCCTCTGATTCTGAATAATAACCTTGTTGGGTAGTGTATTCTTGGTTGGTGTTTTTTCCTTTCAGCCTTTGGAATATGTCATGCCTTTCCATTCTGATCTGAAAAATTTATTTTAAGAAATCTGCTGGTAGCCTTATGGAGCTCCTCTTGTCATAACAATTCCTTTTTCTACTTGCTGCCTTTAAGGTTCTCTTTTTATCTTTAACTTTTGACATTTTAATTATATTGTGATTTGGTATAGATCTCTTTGGGTTGATCTTATTTGAGACTCTCTGGGCTTCTTGGATTTAGATGTTTGTTTTCTTTCTTAGGTTAGGGAATTTTTCAGCCATTATTTCTTCAAATAAATTTTCTTCCCCTTTCTGTCACTTCTCCTTCTGGGATCCACATAATGTGAATGTTATTCTGCTTGATATTGTCCTATTGGTCCCTTAAGATATCTTCATTTAAATTTCTTTTTCCTGATCTCTCTGGGTCACTTCCATTGCTGTGTCTTACAGTTTACTTATTGTTTCTTCTTTGTCACCTAGTCTGCTGGTGAACCCCTCTAGTGTATTTTTTAAAGATTTTTTTTTTATTTGAGAGAAAGAGTGAGCAGGGGAGAGGGCAGGGGGAGAGGGAGGAAACAGACTCCCCACTGAGCAGGGATTCCCCATGTAGGGCTTGATCCCAGGACCCTGGGATCATGGCCTGAGCCAAAGGTAGACACTTAACCAACTGACCCACCCAGGTGCCCCCTCTAGTGTATTTTTTAGTTCAGTTATATTCTTTGGTCCTTTCTGTTACTTCTGTTTGGTACTTTCTTATATTTTCTATGTCTTTGTTGAAATTCTGTCTGTGTTCATCCATTGTTCTCCCAAGTTTGGTGAGCATCTTTATGACCTTTACTCTGAATTCTTTATCAAATAAATTAGTATTATCTGTATCATTAAGATATTTTTCTTGAGGTTTGTCTTGTTCTTTCATATGGAACATATTCCTTTGTAACCTTATTTTGCTTGACTCTCTGTATTTATTTCTTTGTATTAGACAAAAAGTCTATGTCTCAGTCTTAAAGGAGCTGCCTTGTGTAGATGGTGAAACTTTTTGTTCAATTTTGCTCTAGTTGTTAGTTGATCCTTGAACCTTTGTGATTGTTTAAAGTGCCTGATTTATTATTGATATGTCCCCATTGTTGAGGGTCTTCCAAGACCTGTCAGTGTTCCAAGGGGAGGAATCTCTCTTAGCATGAACTTGCTACTTATAAGGAAATGCGTAATGGTAGAATTGTATGCACACAGTAGACCACAGTTCAAAATGCATACTGTATCTTAAGTGGTCAGGAAAGGTTTATCTCATTTTCCTATACCACTTCGTTTGTCTGTCTACAAGGTTTAAGATGCATAAGGTTGACTTTGAGGTGCTGCAAGGATGAAGGCTGTCAAAGAGCAATGCAGGGTCTTCAGTGTAGCAACATGTTACCACCTCAGAAACTGTAATTAGTCATTTAGAAAGATTTACACAACAAGATGTGTAACAGGGGTTGTGGTGGTGCTTAAATATGAGTTCTAAATCAAATGGACAGTTAATTCAACTAGAATAGTGAATAGAGCAGTTTCATTTGCTTTAAAATGTCACTGTTTATGCTTCTAGAAGTTCCCAGTTCAAGTGTGTATATGTGTGTATGTGTGTGTGTAATTTTCTTCCTATTCTTAGTCTTTACAATTTTATTCAATGTGCTTATGTTATACTGATTTTTTTCAAATTTAAAAGATTTTATTCTTATTTTTTTCAAATACAAAATCAGTCCATCCTTTTAATAATGATATTTACCCTTCTGTGGATATATCTAACACTGTAGTGTCTTCCTGGCAAGACAAGAATTGTATGAGAATTTAGGTTGTCTCTAACATTTAGATTTTGCATTGTTGTTTTCCTGATAATTGCAAGGATTAGAAAGGCAATTTTAGGTTTGAAAAAAAATCAAAGCATACTTTTTATATTCCCTTGAGGATTTATGTTGCTTTCTTTCATTTACTTCCTCAGATCCCCTCTACACTTCTGTACCCTTCTCTTGTCCCAGAAACTGACTTATATTTTAGTCAGTTGGGATTGACCAATAAGGAGTCCTTTCAAGAGACAGAAGAGAAGGGTGTGTGAATATTTATTCCTTGACTTACTCTTTGAGACCGTGTCCTGCCCTAATGCCACTGTTTCCCTTCAGGCAACTCATCCATACATCTCTTCTGGATTTCCATAGCCTCTTCTCCCATTGAGGAGACAATGAGTAGCAACTGCTCTTCTGCTGTTAGTCCTGGTCCCTGAACTTTCCCTTATTGTTCCCTTATTCCTTGTCCACATCTTTGTAATTAGTCCCTTTGCAAATAAGGTGTTATCTTAATTTGAGTATACCAGCTGTATCCTGTGGGGACCATGGGGAGATACAGCATTTTGGGTAGCACAGACAGGATGTGGAATCCACTGAGACAGGAAATTGTGAGATCATTGCATAAGGTACTAAGAATGCATCCTGTTGGGATTCTGGGCTGAGAATTCTAATGAGAGTCTTCTGTTTGGCTTTGGCATTTGGAAGGCTCAAATGGTGGTCTGCTTTCGTATCATTTCTGACAAATCTGATCTGTGTGTGATCAGTAATTGTGTGGTCACATAAGGACTCAATATAACAAGAGTAATATATCAGAAATTAGTCATGTCCTCAAATTTATCCTTATTGTGTATCATTTTTCAAATACATATAAATAATTAAATTTATCTTGAAATAAATATCTCATTTGTCTTATATGTTGAAATTCTTTAAAGTGATGTGAAACTGTAATTATATTACAGCAAGAATATGACACTATATTAAATAATAATTATGTCCTTTTAATTTGTATATGAAGTTAATAGCTTTCAAATAGTTAAATAAGATCCATATTAGCAATCAATACAAATATTAAGTGTACTACCCAGATCACTTTAGAAGAAGCATTACCTCCTTTTCAAGCTAAGCAGATGTCAATAAAAATTTAAATAATATAAAGCCAATATAATAGACATTAGATTATGCCAAAATTATAATTCATGTTGCATTGTTTGATGTACTAATATCCATGATATCAAATAAAAGAATCTTCAAGAACTATACTTAAATTGTATATAATTGCATTTATCAACTGTAAATTTTCGAGAAAAAGTTGTGTTGGAATTCTTCACATTTTGAAACTGAGTTAAAAACAGAATGTCCATGTTGTTACCTCATACTTTCATATTAGAGGAAAACTCCAAATCGCATTTAACAACTCTTGTGATCAATCATGTTGCATTCAGACAACTATTGGATTATATTGCAGGGGTTTATTTTGTGATTAATTTTTTCTTTCAGGATCAGCTTTGGGGATTTTTTTTTTTAATTGAGATATAATTGATATGTAATTTTACATAAGTTTAAGGTATATATGTGTTGATTTGATACATTTATGTATTGCAATATGATTACCATCATAGCATTTACTAGACCTTTATCATGTCACACCATTATCATTTCTTTTTTGTGGGGAAAACAATTTAGATCTGGTCTCTTAGCAGCTTTGAAGTTTATAATATAGTATTGTTGACTGTAATTGCTATGCTGTGCATTAGATCTGCAGAACTTATTTATGATTTTAACAATCAGTGTTCAGTGAAACTGTTTACTGAACACATTCATTCACAGCCAGAGACCTTCATAGGTGGTGGTTTTTAAGCTTTAGGGATCATAGATTTACAATTTGGATAGCCAGCCATATTATTGTAATCTTTTGTGAGTTTTTTGTTTGTTTTGTTTTGCTTTTTAGCAAAAACTGGCTGTTCAATGCCTTCCACTCAATACGAGGAGTTTAGAACTAGAGGAATTATGCTTTGCAATAAAATGGAATCTTTATTTGAAAATACAATAAAAAATTACCCCAATAGAGAAGTATTTGGAACAATTACTGTTAATAAAGAAACCTACCTTTAAAAATAATTTTGTTTTCTGAAAAACTTTCCCCAATAGCATTTTGCTATTCTCAAAGTTATGGTGCAATTTAGAGTATAACAGCTTATTTTGGCCAGAAAACTTCTATGAGCTTTTTTTCTCCCTCATGTATCTATTGCATCTGCTGGCTATTAGTGACAATCAAACGCACAATAAAGAATCACATTAAAAACAACCACTTTTTTTTTCTGTTAGTTTTCTGAAATTCTCACACTGTTGGTAGTGATGCAGGCTGAATATTTCTCTGAACATCTATTTGTAATTGAAACTGGATACCTATATCAGAATGAATTTGTCTGAAACCGATTTGAGCATGGATGCCCATGACATCTAAAACAAGTGTTCTCTGCTTTCTTTTTTCTCTGTGTTTATTTTGTTCAGTTATCGTGCCCCTCTCCTCTTCCACAGCATCTCCACTGTGATCTGTCAGTGCTCTTTACTTAGCATATTTAAGCTGCCTGTCCATGTGTACCTGAAAGTCAACTGACTATATACGTCAATGGTGAAACATGCTACTAATTTTTTTTTTCTTTTGAGTTTATAAGTGTATCACCTGTGTGCATTAAATTGCAACTCCTAGTTTAAAAAAAAAAAAAAACGCCGTCCTCTTTACTTATTTCATCCAAGAGACCATATTCTAAATCAGGGGATAAACATTCAGAAGCCAATAGGCATCCGTGCAGTTAACAGTAACAATTTAGCAACAACAGTGAATGAGGAGGAATGTGGGGATTGAAGGAGAGGGTGTGAACTGCTGCTACCCTCCTGCCCCTTTCTACTCCCGGTCTGGTCTGAGGACCTGCAGCTTCAGCAACCCCTGGAAGGTTGTTGGAAATGCAGACTCTCAGGTCCTACTCCAGACATAATCACAATCTGCCATTCACAATTTCCCAGATGATGTGTATACACATTGAAGTTTGAGAAGCACTGTTTTTCTCTCCTTTTTTTTTTTTTTTACTTTCTTTGTGTCTTTTTATCTACTGTTGTCAGATCTGCCAAAGTTTTTTGAGGTATGTGGATTTTTAATGTGAAAGTTCTTAATTTTCAGAAATTATCCAATTCGGTTTTTGTTGTTACTGTCATTTTTTTTTTTCTTTCTCTATTTTCTGGGACCAATAAAACAAACTGAAAATATCATTAGGTCTGAGAGGCCACCAGTTTGCAAACTGTTCCAAAACATGCAATGTCAAAAGTGAATGTGGGCAGCCTCATTGTATTTTCAGGAAACAGTAGTAGTACCTAAATAACTACACAAAACTATTGATAGCAAAAAAAAATCAAGCGTTGCCATCAGTAGATATGCCAAGTTTTATTTAGTTTTTAATCAATGGCCCAAGTTTATTTTATCTGTAATGCTGCCTGCTTCCACTCTTCTACCCGGTGTATTGTGGTCATACAGCAGCTAGAGTGACCCTGTTAGTAATGAAGTCAAAACTATCAGTTCCTCCAGTGGCCTCTGTCTCACTCAGGAATAAAAGTCAGCACCTTGCAAGCTTTTTGAAAGACTCTTACTCCAGTTTCTCTTGTTTAAAATTATGTGCAGTCACCCTGGCAAGCTTGCTGTTCCCTCAGCCACCTAGAAAAACTCTGCCCCAGTGCTGTCTACCCAGATACGTGCATGCCTTGCTCTTCAGCTACGTGAGTGTTGCCTCAAATGTAATTTTCACAATGAGGCCTTCTTTGATGAAAACTGGAAATTGATAGCCCCCCACCTTCACGGCAGCCCCCACCCCACTTTGATGCTTTCCCTCCAGAGCATTCACCACCATCAGATTTCTGTAAATTGGTTTATTTATTTGTTCATTCCCTGTCTCTCACCACTCGAATGTTCATCCTGTGACAGGGACTTTTGGTCTTTTGTTCATGCTGGTGTGAGTACAAGGCTTGGCACGTGTATGGTAGGTTCTTAATCATAGGTGTAGCATTAATGGATTACATCCTTGCTTAAGTCTATAGGTTTTAGTTTGTTTGTTTGGTAATAGTACACAGTTGAAGGAAATTTTATTAAGTAGGTGTGTAGTGCAGGTATAACATGATTAGAATCTTTTTTATTCTATAGGTTATATGTATCTGTGAGTTATATATTCCTCTGCGATGCTGAAAGTTTTATGACTATATTATTTTGCTTTTAAATGTGCCCGTAATATAGTATCTTCTTTAATAAAATTCTTTTAAATTGTGAGTGCTAAATTGTGGTTATCACTTTATTCTAAATCGCATATTTGAGCTCTATTATTTGTTTTGAACAAAATGCAACTTTAAATAAAATAGGAAATCTCATACAGCATAATGAAAAAAGTCCAGTTATCCTTAGAAAAGTTTTTTTTCCCCCTAAATCAGAATGGCAATGAAATGATCTTATATAACTCTTTCTTAAAATATTTTACATTTTACTGAGAATAACAAGTATGATTCCAAGTGCTGTTCAGTTATCATCCTAAGAAAGAAATTTGAAACTGTATTTTACTTTTCTCAAGTGCACTAGGTAGCCTCATAATTATCTGACACTGAATAGGTTACTCTAGATAGAATATCTTAAAATGAACAATGTGATTTATTACTATAATTAAATCTCAATGTTCAAGAAAATGATGCTTTTTAAAAAACATTTTTCATTTTTTTTCTTACTTTTTATAAAATGCTGCAAAGATGTACACAGGAACATCTTGAAAGCTAATATTAATTTATGTATTCTCCATCAATTAAGGAATTGGTTTTAGAAACCTTTGTTTTTAATACATAAATGAAGCCCTAACAAACTAGATGTTCCATAAATATTTGATAAGGAAGAAATGAATTCATTAAAAAATGAATTTGTGGTCAACATATATATCTGTCTATAGAATAGGTAAGTTCTTGCACTGAGTTCTCAGTGATAGGTGGGGAATTTGCCCGTCATGAGAAGGGTCATGAGGCTCTTTATTTAAAATGGAATTGGTAGTGGGTAGAGGGTCTCTTGACTAAAGAGTTTATTAAAATGTAATCTCTGAAGCACTGTCAAATGTTTCCACTGTGATAGACAAAAATAACCTTAAAGGGAGGAATATTTTGAATTCTCATTTAATCTACTTAATGACATAGAAGATTTAGTAGCTTTCTTTTGGCTTCTTTTGAATTGAATTTCAATTAAGTATTAAAATAATTTTAAATATTTATTTTACCCTTATATGCTGCAAAATAGATGATTAGGCTAGAAGAATTTACTGCACTAATAGTTTAATTAATTTTACCTTTCAATTTTAGTAGAAATATCCATTAGCATGTATAGTTATTTTTATTTTATAAATAATGGCAACTCATACGCATAAATGAGTAGCATTTCTCAGAATACTTATAGAGAAATGGTTAAATGAATATCAAATTAGTCGACTTAATATTTCTATTTTAATGTGGAAAACAAAATATGAGGCAAAGGATTGATACAAATTGGGAAATCTGGATAGGAACTTGAATCCCTTGATTCTCAACTAAGCCATGTATATACATGAAATGTATAATTACATATTGTAGACATGCTCCAGAGATATTAAACTGATATATAATTGAACTAGTATATAATAGAATGTAATACTTTATATTATTTTCATTTATGTAATAAAATGGTATTTAATACTATATAAAACATTAAAATAAAAATAACTATCAATTATAAGTGTTCAGCAGAATTTTTGTAGCAATGAATGGAATATCTGTTACTTGACATTACCTATAGTTTTCATAACTTTTTAATAACTTTTCATAATGTGTCAAGACCAAAGATCAGAAAATATAGGAATTAGAGGAAGATCAGGAAGACAATTAGTCATACCCAGGAAAATTGATCAATAGGAATAATAAATTGGGTCAAGGTTTAAATGATGTGGTGCTCAAAGCAGGCATGGTGTCTGAATAACAAGGAGGCTGAGATTCTGCCTCCTGACCTATTATTTTTCCTCTTCACTCTCTCCTCCCCTAGGAGAGCATAGTCTTCTTTTGGGATCTGCTCTCTACCTTCTCTAGTTAGGGATCTAGGTGACAGATGCTATTGGACACTGCCACCAACCCAGAAATGGACATGTGCTGTAAGCTCATCCAGTCATTGTTAAGGGTATTTCCAAGTGGAGATGGCAGGAAAGAGCCTGTTACCTCTTTGGATTATGGGCTAATAGGATGTGTACATGAAGGGCCCTGTAGATGACCCTTCAAGGGAAACCAAGAAAAACACGATAATAAAATTCTTGATAGCATATAGGTCCTTGCCCCACTAATCCTCAGTTTCACTTTGCCTTTCCTGCGATGTGGTTACATGAGCCAGTAATTCTTGCTTAGACTGAAACTAGGTTCATTCTTTAATTCTCAGCTCGAGCTCTGATTCTTAATAGTGCTGTTTGAGGTCAGATTACATATTAGGAGGGGCTGTACTGAACCCACAGTTTAAAGGTACAGACAAAACAGAAAACAAACTTAATATGGGAAAATAGAACATAAAGATGAAAGGATGCTAGCAGGCATCAAGTTCAGTATCCATTATTATGGAAAATGAAGCAAAAATTCCCACAATATTTTATTTTCAATGAGATGTCCCAGCTCATTTAATTAATGAATCATCATATTGAGCCTCAGATCTGGAATCCCACTTTTCATAGAAAGCTACCCCTTTCAAAACTATCTCATCATCAAGCAACAGCCTGAACCTAAATAAAAAGGAGACACGCATGATCAAGTTTTGTCCTCTACCTATGTCTCAATCCATCAAGGTCTGTCATACTTACTTTTTGAACAGGACTCTGTAGCTTCTAACCTTGACCAAGATAGGGATTGTTTAATATTTGGGTTCAATGTGTGTCTCTTTCCTTCCAGCCTAGCATTCAAATTCTCTTCTCAAAACTGTTTCTGCTTTGGCTTTGGTTTGGGAAGTATTATTGGATCTTTCTCTAAATCACAAATTTTCCCTATGGTTTTGGTCAGAGGTCCAGTTGTAGGACTGTGTGACTGGGGCGGGGGCGGGGGGGAGCAGAGAAAGGAGACCCAGACAAATATTTTTGCAGTATTCTTGCCTATATGAATAATTTGAGTCCCCAGTCTGCATATTAAGACAATTCTGGTGAGCCAGTTTTGTAATTTCAGGAAAGGAATCCCACACTGACCAGCAAGAGTGATATTTTCATCAGGCCAGTCTCCTGAAACCTACCTTCCCACTGGGTCCCTAGGAGATTACATAGACACAAGTTTCAGAGATCTTCAGGGCATTAGATAGACATTTTGTACCATGTGCATGTATTAATTTTTTTTATTTTATTATGTTAATCACCATACATTACATCATTAGTTTTTGATGTAGTGTTCCATGATTCATTGTTTGCGTATAACACCCAGCTTAAACAGGTTGCAAGAGAGTATCACGAAACAAAAATGTGGGAAAGGAATTCATGTGGGTTCTGGTCTTAGCTCAGAGAACCCTATCCAAAGGTCACTTCCAGCCATGCTCAGTCTTTTTTTTTTTTTTTTAAGATTTTTTATTTATTTGACAGAGAGATTCTCTCTCTGTCAGTGAGAGAGGGAACACAAGCAGGGGGAGTGGGAGAGGGAGAAGCAGGCTTCCCAATGAGCAGAGAGCCTGATGCGGGGCTCGATCCCAGGGTCCTGGGATCATGACCTGAGCCGAAGGCAGACGCTTAACGACTGAGCCACCCAGGCGCCCCCAGCCATGCCAGTCTTAAGCACCAAAGGGGAACTTAGAAAATTTTCAAGAAGGCCCAAGAAGCCTGGGGTCTTGTGATTTAGGACCTCATCAGGGGCCCTGCTTTTCTAGTCTAAAGAAGGTATACTTGGCTTACTTGTCCCTCTTTTTGGCTCCAGTCATGGTTGTTCCAAAATGGCTTTCCCTGAGTCCAGAACTCATTATACTCCCCTCCCCAAACTTCTGACCTTCTAGTATTTTATGGCTGTGAATAGCATTGCCAGTCATTCCTTTGCCCAAAAAGATGCCTTGGAATCATCTCCTATCCATTCATCCTCCCATACCCAGCCCATCACAGATCATGCAGACTGGACCTTAAGTAAAATTATCTTGAATGTCATCCATTAGCTTCCATCTTCACAACCTCCTTCATGGACCAAGCCATCAGTGCTATAATCACTTCATAATCGTTCACATCCATTCTAGTCCCTCTTCTAGAGAGAACATCCTTTTTAAAACTGAAGGTATGATTATACCACATTTTTGCTGGCAAAAAATTTATTTAGTCACCTCTCAGTCTTAGAATGAAGTATAAAAAGACTACGGTAGGGACAATTCCTTTACTTGGCCTGCTTTTGTGCCTTTACTTGGCCTGCTTTTGTATTGCCTCATCCCTCCCGTTTCTCTCCCTTAGCAGCATCTTTCTCTGTGACTGATGTTGGTCACAAGGCTCCAAATTGCTATCCATATTTTGGTTCTTTGTACTTCCACCATTTGCACTTCCTTTGCCTAGAATGATCTCACCTTCCTTCTTTGCTTTATACATTTCATCTACAGTATAATTCCCCAAGGAGACCTTTTTCTCAAGGAAATGTCTCTGAGTGGGTCAGATGCCTTTTCTCTAAACTCTCATTGCATTTTGCACTTCTTTATATCTATTGTCAAAAATTTGCAAATTTATATTTATCTTGTTTCCAGAGATATGTTTACGTTCCCCACTATGTCAGCTCCATGAGAAGAGATCCAGTACCTCATTTTGCTACAGGTTATATAGTTGACCTCTTAGTATTGTGACTGGCTGTATAGGTTGAATATTGAAAAAAAAATCACAACCTGAAAATTGAAATTTATTGATAGATAATAAAATTAAAGTGTTAGTTGTCAAATTTATATGCACAAATACATATTAGATGTTAACTTATAGAGAAATAGAGTTGTTTTAAAAGCATACAAACAACAAAGAAAACAAATAATTAGATAGTTCAAAAAGCAAATGTATTCAGGAAGAAAAAGGAAACATATACCCTAAAAAAGCCTACAGGAAGGGTAACATAAGATAATCCCAATGCTTGGACTTTTTTTTTTTTTCCTTACCCGAAAGGTAAGGAATTTGCTCAGTTATTAATTATGATTCTTTTAGATAAAGTATTAGAATATCAAGTGTAGTTCAAGAAATTGAGATTTGCTTGAATGAAAAAAATTCAGTGTGGTTTTATAAATATAATTTATTTCAGGGTTTTAAAGTGTGTTTTCAGAACTTAAAAAATGATGTGTACTACAAGATAGCTTTCTGCAGGGATATTAGATGTGGTGTAATTTGAAGGCTTATGTATAGATGTAAGTGAACATGTTAGAAGACAATTCTCAAAGGGTAGATTAACTAAGAGATTTAAGAAAATTCAAATAAAACACTTCTAATTGGCAAAATCTCCATAGGGATATTAATAATAATCAGTGAATAATAAAGAATATTGGTGCATATTAGAGACATAATTGTTGACTTCTAAGAGAGTTTTAAGTTTCTCTGAGCATTGATATTCACTATTAAAAAGGAATCAGTTCATTAGATTTCTCTAGATAGATTTATTAATTAATATTTGATTAGTTAAATATGATCACTTTCCTGAAGAAGAACTGTTGTCTTGAATGTCTTGAGAAATATAAAGTCAGGGATGCCTGGGTGGTTCAGCCGATTACTGCTCAGGTTATGATCCCAGGGTCCTAGGATGAGTCCCACATTGGCTCCCTGCTCAGCGGGGAGCCTGCTTCTCTCCCTCTCCCTCTGCTGCTCCCCCTGCGTGTGCTCTCTCTCTCTCTCTCAAACAAAATCTTAAAAAAATATGTATATATAAAGTCAATTTAGGTTAGGTCTGTGTTTTAAAAAGTGAAGTGTATACCAGTTCTAAAATGAGAGTTAGTTTCATTGTCAAAAAATATGTCAACAAATAGATTCTTTCAAAGTATGCTCCAGTTTAATCTTTTCATTTGGGGATATATTTTTGGTGTAGATCACATGAGTGACTTACTAGTCACAGAAGAAAAATTAAGGCACACATATATACATAAGACTTTTGATACAATTGAAACACTAGTGTGATTATTATGGTAAGCATATAAAATATTTAATAAGCTTTTCAAAGTCCTCTACTGAAAGACACAGCTAACTTCACCTAACAACAGATAAGAAAAGGGAGAAAACATGAAATATATAGACAATAAGTACATGTCCAAAAACTAAATAAGGAAGCAAAAATAAAGTTAAACTAAAAAAGTAAGATCTTTAAGGGAGAAAGTGATAAAATACTTCTCAAATATGCCTATTTCTACAAAGAATGAAGGTATTGTGTACCTATGAAAATATAAATAAAATCAATGGAGCATGAATATTATAAGGAAAAATATCAGTGAATGAGAAAATATTAAATACTTGTGTATCATTTATTGAAGAAAATCATGTTAATTTTTATCCTTTGTTTCAAATTTCAAAGTATCAGCTTTCCCATAGTATCTTTCAGAGAGCTATGATTTACCTTTTCTTTGTATTTCTAATTTAGTACAGTATCTGGTATAGAGTAGAACTCATGAAGGATTGGCTGTTGACTCTTATGCCTTCCCATCAAAAATTGACAGATGTACTTTTTAAAATAAATGGAAGTGAGAGACAAGAGAGAAGAAACTAATGAGGCAGATATGTATCAAAGGCAACACAAGCAGAACATCTGTTTATGGGAAACTGAAAAGTCCTTAATTATCCGTTGGGAATAACCATGAAGAGTCTTCATTTCCCCTTGCATTTTGTCTTTGTCTTACCTTAAACTTTACCCTTACCTATTACTGTTAATTTTATTTAATACATTAGGTAATAATGTCACAAATTCTGATCAATAAGGGTGTTTGCCAGGTTGTTTCAAAGTTCGTTATCTCAGACAGAATAGATAAGATGTTGACTTTAAGTGTTTTCATTCACTTCATTTTAAATTCCCAATTGCTTAGTGTGAATTTCTCTTTCATTTTCACTGTAATGATCTCTCAAAGTGCATTTGCATGGAAGTGCAGGGCCATAAAATGACAGTGCAAGATGAACCTATGCAAACAAGTCAATGGGAAAATGATGATTGTTCTGTCACATTTCACATTTTTTTGTCAAAACATTAAGACATCTCTTACTGTGGTCATGAATGCATAGAGAAATGAAAAAATAGTACAACTAAGATTTATTTAATACACTGTAGTTTAAAGCATTAGGCATAATAAGAATTAAAGTGATTTCTTTCTTTGTAAAATACTTCTCCAGAGTCGTGTGAACAGTGCTTGCCTTCTCGTTGTGTAATTCATGGTTACCATCATTTCTCTGATGCCTTGGTGGCTTGTTATATTTCTTTCTAAGTTTGGATCAGCTTTCCAATACTTTATTCTTTGCTCTTTCAATGTTGTGAAATATTTCTGAGAGTTCCTTTAATGTGATTTTTTTTTTTTTTTTTGGCGTCACTTCCTTTGGAATATCTTCCTCCTTTTTGTCAGAATCATTTTTTTTAATCTATGCCAAATTCTGCCTGAACGAAGCTCCTCTGGCTTCGTATCTGGAGCCTGTTCAGTAGCAGCTCTATCTACATTCCCAAGTTATTTCTTCTATAACTCCATTTGCCTTTGACTTAAATTTTACTTCACTTCAGCATTATCACTCTTAGTTTCTTCCTTAGTTTTCATTGGCCAGTTCCCTCATTCATGATCATTTCTGTTAAATGTCATATGAGTTCATCACTGGGAAACAAAGAGACAATACAACCGTCAGCTTTGCTTTTGGCTCATGAACTGAATAGGCTGATGTGATCGATCACCAACAGACTATGAAAGAAGTGACATTATTGGTCATTGGTCATGATAAGCGTCTCTTATTTACATAGTAATTTATGTGCTGAGGAGCTAGCAGCCAAGTGTGTACTTAATGCAGTTACAGTCAATATGCCATTGTAACAATATACCATGTTGTAGGGGCTGATATTATTTAATTGAACTGTGGTACCCAAAATTCATACACCTTGGAACTGTGCAAAGCAAGGACTACCTGCATTTTTATTATTTGGTATGAATATTGAATATTTTATTTTTTGTGTGGACATATATGTAAAATTAGCCATTTTTCCATTTTATTTTTTATTTATTTTTTCTAAAATAAAAATATATGAGTTTATGGAAATGAAAATAGAACCTAATAAGACTACGCACAGGCCCTGACTCTTCCATTGGCCTGGAGGCTTAAAGTCTGTTTCTTGTACTTCTCAGGATTACTTCTTCTTTTTTTTTTTTTTTTTTAGTTTTTATTTAAATTCCGGTTAGTTAACATACAGGGTAATATTAGTTTCAGGTGTACACTATAGTGATTCAACACTTTCATACAACACCCAGTGCTCATCACCGGTGCCGTCCAATCCCTATTGCCTATTTAACCCATCTCCCTTCCTACCTCCCCTCTGGTAACCATCTGTTTGTTCTCTATAGTATGGAGGTTCCTCAAAAAGTTAAAAATATAACTACCCTGCAATCTAGCAATTGTACTACTAAGTATTTACCCAAAGAATACAAAAATACTAATTCAAAGGAATACATGCACCTCAATGTTTATAGCAACATTATATACAATAGCCAAATTATGGAAACATCCTAAGTGTCCATTGACTGATGAATGGATAAAGAGGTACTATACATATATGAGGTCATATTACTCAGCCATAAAAAGAACAAGATCTTGTCATTTGCAACAACATTGATGGAGTTAGATAGTATTGTGCTAAGTGAAGTAAGTCAGCCAGAGAAAGACAAATACCATATGATTTCACTCATATGTGGAATTGAAGAAACAAAACAAATGAGTAAAGGGAAAAAAGAGGGGCAAACCAAAAAACAAACTCTTAAAATTATCCATCATTAACAGACATGTCACTTAAAACTTCTCATATACTATTTTAAATATAGACTTTTCTGTATTTTAAATTGCACATAGATTTCAGTGATGGTCCTATTATTACTGCATTAACTTGGACACATAATAGATACCTGTTGAGTGAACAGTAAAAACCTATCTGGCTATTTCAAGCATGCCAAAGCCAGTGTCTGCAAGAAAGAGTCTGCAGAAACTCTGTTACACCAAAGCGCTAATTGTTTACCATAAAGACCTCTGGGATTGATTCATTCTAGCCAAAGCACAAAACAATTAATAACTCAACTAAAATGTTTGAATTGATAACAAAAATATAACCATGAATTGGATGAACTTTGTCACATTGGGTTTTATGATACATTCTTTCACAGATAGGAATCTCAACACTACTTTCAGTTACCATGTGATGGGCTTGGGCAAAGAGCTAGAATTAGAGGACTCTACCTTCAAAGAGAAAGTGAGTACATGTTCTCATTGACAGGCCCCTTGAAAGACAGGATGCCTGCACCTGAAAGTACATATTCTAGAGCAGTACATCCCATTATGGTAGCCATTAGCCACAATGGCCCTTGAGCACTTGAAATGTGGCTAGTCCAAATTGAAATGTGTTTTAAGTGTAAAACACGTGCCGAATTTGAGGGACTACTATGAAAAAATAATGTAAAAATCTCGATAATTCTGAGTCAATTGTATGTTGAGAGGATATTATTTGGATATATTGGTTTAAATAAAATATGTTATGAATATAAATTTCACCTGTTTCTTTTTATTTTTTTCAGTGTGGCTGCAGAAAATTTAAAATTGCATTATGTGGTTCACATTGTATTATTGGGGTGAGCACAGCTCCAGAGACATAATGAACTACGTTCAAATCCCAGCTTCACAGTTTCTTTGTCGTGTGACAGTGGACCTAGCATATAACCCTTTTGTTCTGTTTCCTTATCTGTCAAATGCAGAAAATAACAATTACTAGAATATAATAAAAAAAAAAAGCTTTCTTTAAATAACTTAATAGTAAGTATTAGGCACTTAGATATTTGCCTGATGTTTACTTAAGTGCTATATGTTAGTTACTATTGTTGAGCATTGACCAACAGAGGAAATGCATTGAACATATCATTTCTTTTAAACTCTTTTGTATTTTTGTGTTCTTACAATCAGCATCCTTTACTCCTTCCAGACATATTTCTGTATAATTGGATCAGATTACATTTTCTTTACATCAGCCATATCGAGACATCTTTTCCTAAGAATACACACAGGACTGTTGACAGAGTTGAAACACAGCCCAATTTCATCACCGTCATGTTTATATTTCATCACGAGTATATTCACACACTATACTACTTTTTGGTTTACTTATGTGTATAATAATTTTATCCATTGCGTGTGTGTATGTCTGTGTTTTAATTATTATTACATTCCTTACCAAAGGATGGCTTTTTTCTCATACTGTGGCAAAATAATGGAAGCGCTTTTATTTTGGGGGGAGATCTCTTCTTAGCCTAGAAATGATTATGCTATTCAGTTTCAAAAGTAACTTTTTTTCTCACTGTGCATCTACACTTGTTTATTTTTTTAATTTTTAATTTTTGTTTTTCTAAGTTTTTATTTAAATTCCAGTTAGTTAACATACTGTGTAATACTGGTTTCTGGTGTACAATTTAATGTTTCAACACTTATTTATAACACCCAGTGCTCATCACAAATTCAAAAGTACTTTTACTTTACATTTAATATAAAATTAAATTATAATATCTAAATATTAAGTGAAATTTTATAAGAAGGTTTAATACTGGCGTGTGGTTCTGTGATTTCTATTATAGTGCCAAATAATCACATGTGTATAAACCACATAGACTTATAGGTTATAGGCTCATTGATGAATTTAAATTTTAGATAGATTTTTGAAAAATATTTTAGTGTGGAAATGATTTCTAAATGTAGTTGGCTTAACTAGATTTCTGTGGTAAATCAAGGATGAATTGCATTCATATCTGTTTTATGTTAAAAATTCTCTGTTGAGGTATTTTGAGAAAACAGTTCTTTTAAATATCTGTAATATAATTTTGCATTTCTTCACCATAAGCGATAGGCTGTATGTCAGTTTTCTTTTCTGTGTTTTATTTAATGAGCAGCACTTCTACAACTGGAATAACCACAATCTGAAACAACTGTTCCTCAAACACAGGCTTCCAATGACATGACTCTAGTGTTTCTATATCCTTTTCTTTTTCTCATTGTCTAGGGCTTATGATGTAGTCATAATAGATATTCATAGATAACCACACTCATCATTCATTATGGTCAATGAGAACGCAAGGCTTTAGCATAGTTTTTAATCTCAGTTATGAATTTTTTCAGTTTGAGATGTTTCTATCCTGATGTTATTGTTTTCTCTTAAAAAGATACCCTCTTACCCTAACTCGTTTTACTCCCCATTCTATGGTTAGTTAATTTATCTATTAATATCAGATGATAAACTTCATCTAGAACTTTCCTAAAGCCTAACTATACTTTATGAATTGAATTCAAATGTATTGAGGCAGTAATAACTTCAAAGTATTGTAATGGGTTTGTTAAACATGAATTCCCCTGCCTGAATCCATGTTGGCTATAATTAATCAAATTATGCTTTACCAGGTGTGCATTTGCCATGCTCCCTAAATAGGTTTCCATGAGTATAATTCTACAGCAGATGTTAACCTTTGTCACTCTTAATTCATCTTCTATTGTTCATTTTACATTACGTTCTCTGGTTTAAGTATCCATTTAATGAACTAATAATGGTCATTAAGTAATAGAATAGATTATTTATTCCAGGTGAACTTAACTAGTTATTTTAACTGGGATTGCCCAAGGATTTAATCTTAACTATGGCCTTAAACTCTAAATTCTTACAGTCAACAAATATGTGGGAAATGATTATTGTAAAGTAAATTTCAAGTTTTAGAAGGTATCATTCCCACTGTCTTCAACTTTATTTTTACTTGTAATCATGTGGACAAAGGAAACCAGAATCTCTGTAGTACATTTATTCAGATGAAGTATAATAATCAATCCCCGGAAGAAGATATTTTATCACTGAGCTCTACATTGGGGTCTGCAGGTAGTGAGAAAAGATTACAATTACAGCTAGTCTTAAAAGGTGCCTAATTCAAAAAGTAAAGAAAATAATTTAAGATATTTATCATCTTCTAGACAGATAACAGTATGACGTATCCCATCAATCTTGATTATTTGGCTTTGCAGTGTAGAAGCAGCTAAAAGCACAAAAACAATATTCTCTTCTATTGGTAATTTTAAATAGAACACAAAATATTTTATCTGTTTAAAACTGTACCTTTGTGCAGGTGCCAGTGATGAGGAAAAAGAAAGTGTGGCCTTAATAAAAAACAAATAAGTACCACAACTGGGTGGCTTAACAAAAGTATTCTTTTTCACGGTGGTGGAGGCTGGAGTCTTGGGTCAAGGTATTGGCAGGGTTGACTCCTTTTAAGGCTTTTCTCCTGGGCTTGTAGATGGCCTTCTTTTTTGTATGTCTTCACATCAGCTTCCTTCCTTATGTGTCTGTGCCCAGTTTCCTCTTCTTATTAGGATACCAGTTATATTGGATTAAGGTCTATCCTAGTAAACCTCTCTGTAACTTAATTACCTCTGCAAAGACCCTCTCTCCAAATATGGTCATATTTTTGGTGGTATAGGAGGCTAAGACTTCAACATACAATTTTTTAAGAGGGCACAGTTTATCCCATAACACCCTGAAAATTTTTAAATTTAAATTTGAAAAAGCACACAAAATACTTCTGACCCTGTTTATTAAATCAGAATTTGTATTGTCATTTTTCTTTCATTTGCAGAAAGACTTAACAAGATATGTAATTAAATACCATGCTTCAAATATAAACTAAAGAAAAATTTTTGATGGAAGATATAGCTTATAATGTCAAAATGTTCCTTCGTTCTGAAATCTGCAGTTTTTCTTGATTTTTCATATATTTGCAGGAGGCGATAAGTACTTTAACAATTGAATGCACAGTATTAGGCATTAATAGATTTTTTTTAAAGATTTTCTTTATTCATTTGAGAGAGAGAGAGATAGAAAGAGTGCAGGAGAGCATGAGCCGGGGGAGGGGCAGAGGAGAGGGAGAAGCAGATCCCTGCTGAGCAGGGACCCTTGATTCAGGGCTTGATCCCAGGACCCCAGGATCATGACCTGAGCTGAAGGCAGATGCTTAACTGACTGAGCGACCCAGGTGCCCCAACAGATATTTTTAATGAATAAAAATGGAATACGGTTCTCTAGATTGGAATCATAAATGGTGGCCAACATAGATTTTTTGTCTATTATATTTGCCTCACAAAAACATACACCATACAAATATTTAAATACTAATCATTATAATTTATATAAATTTATGCCCATATTTTTACATTTATTAGAATTATAACATTTTAAGTATAATTTAAATGACAAAGAACAAGTAAATATTAAATGAACTACTTTAACTTTTATTCTTACTATGGTATATACCTTTAGAGTTTAATTTTATAAAATTGAAAGGACACATTATATCATATAGTTCTAAACTATTTTTAATTTTTAGTACTGTATGAATAAAATTTTTGGTAAATATTTTCATTTCAATTTTTTGGTTTTTGTAGTTTTTTTGCCTTTTGTATTGAAGTAGATTTTTGGAAAACCTAATATTTATAAAGATTGCATGGATGTTGTTATATAAATGCTAATTTAAAAGATCTATAATGCTATAATTTCAATGCTATCACTATATTTTCTATCTATTAGAATTATTAGCTTTTTTCTCTATATATCTTCGTAATAGACCTATTTTGTAATGTGATTAATTTCTTTATGTATCTTCATAGAATTAGCCTTATTATTCTTACTCACATCTGACATTATATTAAAAATATTCAAATGGATTCCAGAACAAAAGAGGGATGATCCATTTTTAGTGTGTTACCATAGATTCGATATTAAACCTATTATCAGATTTATTGTTAACACTTGCTCTATTAGGGAGGTATTATTATCCCCATTTTACAGACAAGTAAGCTGAGGCTCAATGGATTGAGCTGAGGAATTAGTTCCGTTTTATTCCAAAGCTGAAGTATTTTCTGTGATGTGCACTGAGCTGTGAGAGAATGTGCTTCATAACCCTCTCTGAATGTTCATTAACTGTACTTGTCTGAGATGTAAAGATTGAGAAAAAAGAAGTGCCTTTGAAGTTTACATCAATATGGAAAGCAGGTTTTTGTTTTGTTTTGTTTTTTAATTTAAATTCAATTAATTAACATATAGTGTATTATTAGTTTCAGAGGTAGAGTTCAGTGATTCATCCGTCTTATATAACACCCAGTGCTCATTACATCACATGCCCTCCTTAATGTCCATCACCCAATTACCTATCTCCCCACTCCCCTCCCCTCCAGCAACCCTCAGTTTGTTTCCTATGATTAAGAGTCTCTTACAGTTTGTCTGCCTCTCTGATTTTGTCTTATTTTTCCCTCTCTTCCCCTATGATCCTCTGTTTCGTTTCTTAAATTGATAATTGTCTTTCTCTGATTGACTTACTTCATTTAGCATAATGTCCTCTAGTCCCATCCATGTTGTTGCAAATGGCAAGATTTCATTCTTTTTCATGGCTGTGTATATGCACACACACACATACCACATCTTCTTTATCCATTTGTCTGTTGATGGACATCTGGGCTCTTTCCATACTTTGGCTATTGTGGACATTGCTGCTATAAACATTGGGATGCAGATACCCCTTCGGATCACCACATTTGTGTCTTTGGGATAATACCTAATAGTGCAACTGCTGGGTCATAGAGTAGCTCTATTTTCAACTTTTTGAGGAACCTTTATACTGTTTTCCAGAGTGGCTGCACCAGCTTGCATTCCCACCAACAGTGTAGAATGATTCCCCTTTCTCCGCATCCTTGCCATCATCTGTCATTTCCTGACTTGTTAATTTTAGCTATTCTGACTGGTGTGAGATGGTATCTCATCATAGTCTTGATTTGATTTTCCCTGATGATGAGTGATGTTGAGCATTTTTTCATGTATCTGTTGGCCATCTGTGTGTCTTCTTTGGAGAAATGTCAATTCATGTCTTCTGCCCATTTTTTAACTGGATTATTTGTTTGGAAAGCAGTTTTTTTACATCTGCTATTGCACAGAGGCCTAACATGGACTCATCTAGAGCACTAATTTTAAGAAATTTCCAGAGGCGGGCGCCTGGGTGGCTCAGTTGGTTAAGCGACTGCCTTCGGCTCAGGTCATGATCCTGGAGTCCTGGGATCGAGTCCCACATCAGGCTCCCTCTCATGCTCTCTGTCTCTCATTCTCTCTCTCACAAATAAATAAAATCTTAAAAAAAAAAAAAAAAAGAAATCTCCAGAGGCTGATCAAGGGAAAGTTTCCTGTCTGAAATGTCCAGGCGTAGGAAGAGCTAGGGGATGAGGTTTGGTGACAGTACTTAGAGAATGATAGGAATCCAATGGGGAATCCATGCCCAGGTGGAGTGATCATCCGTGAATTCATTTGTTCACCAGTATGTCAATAGGTATGTATTGATGAGCTTTCAGACAGTGTGTTAGACATTATCCAAAGGGCCACAGAGGTGGAAGGAGTGAAACGATGTGGGAAAAGTCATACCTGAGTATCAGTAATCAGACAGAATTCTAGACCATGGAAAGGTGGATCCTGGATGCTGCCTTGAATGGTAGTGAAGTATATATATTTTGCCTTTATTTATCATCAGTTTTGGGGTAACCTGGCTCAGCCAAGCTACATTAAATGTATAAAGTAAGAGTAAGGAAATGGGCTCTAAGAAAAGGGATAGTTGTTAGCTTAATCACTTTCAAGTGCCAGAAAGAATATTGGCAGTATTCCTCTATTTCTTTCCTTCAACCTAAAGTTTATGGTAGATATCCCAGTGCACCTAACCCACCTGTCATACCATCTTTACTTCTACACTGCTGGCCATAACGTAGTCATGACACTTCTGCTTATCTTGCTTTTTTTTTTTTTTTTTTATGCTATTTAACCTCCTGCTGCCTGTATTCCAACTTGATTCCTTGGCCTTGGCTGTAACTTGCCATGTTTTGTTTTGTTTTGTTTTGTTTTTTTAGCATCCTTTGTCTTCTGCTGGCCAGCACAGACTAAGGAATTAAGCAATGTTTTGTTAATTGTTGTTTTTTTAATTTATAGCTTTTCTCCCTCCATCCCTTTTCCCTCTCTCCCTCCCGCCCTTCCTTCCCTCTTTCCTTCATATTTTTCCATTTCTCAAACTTGAGTCTAGTTCCCCCAAATATGGACTTTTGATACACTTGGTCTCTCGTCCTGCTTAGACTGCCTTCTCTTTCTCCTTTTTTGTTTCTCTGGCCCGTGACTTCTAGTAAATCTCCTTCCTCACCTGTGCTGGGCCTAGACACGTAGATAAATATCCATTTTCTTGGGAGCACGCAAGCATCCCTTTGCCACTTCATTTGTCTTAATGTAACAGATGTGCTTCCCTAGGCTTCATTTGCTAGGCCTAATAGATTTGATCTGTGACATTGACTCCAGTGAATGTCATCCTCCAGTGAAATCTATATAACATGGTGGCATTTAAGGACCCACTAAGTATGTAATGTATGATACTATCTATTTTCTGAGGAAGTAGTTATCTAATAATGTTCTAATGTGAGTCTATAATATTTACTCTTTGACAAATACTTTCACAAACATTATCTCAATTTAACCTTTTATGTGAATAAATAATAAATAGTATGTGTCAGTTTTCCTTAAAAAATAATATGCAGAAGCATGCATACCCCTAAGCTATACAGATAATAGACAACAAATATATGTTGATTAGACATGGGAATATATGCATGAAAATGTAACAAATGCTTAATCATAGTTAATTATAAAACAGAAATGATGTTTCATTTCTCTTGTGTTTTTCCTTCTGTGATTATGATTACTTAGATACCACTTTTTATTTTTGGAAGCATAAGCAATGCATACTACCCCACTTATGACAAAACATGCATGTTCTCAAAGAATCAAGGCCGACTCAGTATAATTAAATCGTTTTCTGACTCTGGAGTCAGACTGCCCAAGTCTGAATGTCATTTTCAATGTTTCCTGGATGTTTGACTCTGTGCAGGTCACTGAACTGCTCCATGCCTCAGTTTCCTAATCTGGAAAGTGATGATGACATATATAATTTACAGTGTTGAGGATGAACCAGGATAACGTGATGCACCTAGTAAGCACTAAATAATTGTTATTTATGATTATTCTTTTTTTATAGATACTCACAACTTTAAAGCTTCTTTTATTTCAAATCTTTAATCCTGATGTCGTAGGGTAAAACATGGCACAATTGTTGGACAAGTAAAAGAAAAGTTATTTATGACTCACGACCTAATACTGATAAGTACTATATTTAAATGTAACCATTTTCCAGAAAATCAGAATAGTGTTCTCTGACTTTTGAGGTAACCAAAGGAACAAAAGCAGCAGAAAGGAAGAATGAATTTAGGTTGTTGCACAAACAACTAAATGATCCAAAGGAAAAAAAAATAATTTAAAATCATTAGTTTTGTAATCTCACTTTTATCTTTTGAGTTTACACAAGGCTGCTACCTGAAGCCACGGGTTTGACAGTTATTAGTGGTGTTTACCAAACATCTGCAGCTCTCAACATTTTTGGGTATGTTCCAGGATTGTATTTGCCTGCCTCTGAAATTAGGCCTCCCATGTAACAGAATTTTGCCAGTAAAATGCAAGGAGTGGCAGTGGTCAACTTTCTTTGCTCTACTCTCATGATCCTGGAAGCTCCAGTGAAGGGGAAGCGTCCATCATCCTCAAACTGTGACCATGATCAGAGAGCCCCCTGCTGACCTTTACTGGAGATGAAGCAAGAGCAAAACATAGCTCTTGTGTTAAAATAGGACACTTTGGGGTTGTAGGTAACTACACCATAGCAAGCCTTAGCCGTCCTGACTGTCACATTTATTTAGATTTTAAATCTAAGTGTGTAGTATAATATGCTACGATAGAGGATATAATATGATATGATATAACACTTATTAGAAACACTATTTACTTAAAATTCTCAATTTGAAAGGTTGTAAGAACTTGATAATTTAACTTTTTAATTCCTCAAAATATAGTACTTCTCAGGTGGTAGTTCATGTATGGTGTGGTTCTAATGTAGTACAGAAAACTTTAAGCAGAACAGATCAAGGGAAGTGAATTGGACACTTAATAAGATTCTTTGGCACTTAACATATCCATAATTCATGAATATGCATCAAAACAATTACAGTAAAAATGGATTTCAAGTGCAAAATATGTGTAAAGCACTGTGATAAATTTTTGAAGGAAAAAATAAATGAAAATAGTGGAAATGGGGCATCCACATTTGATGGTTTTCTATAACTTAATGATGCTGAGTTATAAGAATTCCAGTAGAAACTATCATTCATGTATTGTGAAACAGTTTGGAAAGGTCTTTCAGTGAATCAACCTGTCTTTGGTTTTGGGATTTATTTAAAATGAGAGTAAGAATGAAAGAAAGAAGGAAAGATTGAAAGGAAGACAGAAAGAAAGAAAGAAAGAAAGAAAGTAAGAAAGGGAGAGAAAGGCACCATTCTCTGGCTGTTGCTATTTTCCTCATAGGTGTTAAGGCGAAATAAAAAAAGAAAATCCTTATATATAATTACGTAATATATCCGAGTGTCTTATCATACACTCTTTTGTGATTTTTCCATTTTTTATAAAATCTGTCATAAATAGTTTTAAGTCTCATCATCTAATGCATGCATTCTTGTCTTGTCTTTTTATCAAAGGATTCATTCTTGTGAATCAACAAGGCATAGACCCAGACCAAAGAGAGCTTTCATCGTTTTTAAGAAAGTGACGCTAGCTTACAGTCTCCTAGGAAACTCAAAAATTCAGCAGCTGTAGAAAGTCCAAGTTTTACAAAACAGCTATTATTGGGGGTAAAATCTTCCAAAGAAGCATTCCCTGCAATCTCACCTTATTTTTAAATTTAGTCTAAGAAATACTTATACAGTGTTAATGGTTAGCCATTTGTTACAAGAAGAAAAAAAATGAACAAAACCCAGATTTGGACAGTTTCCATATTCCTTGATCTGTGTGGAACTGCAATTAAACTCAGGAAACTTAACAAAAGGCTGATTATTTGAAGGGAATGGTCATCAAACAAACACAGAAAAAAAAAACAAATCCAGTAGGCATGAGCAGAATCATTAATGAGGCTGTATAATAGCAATTAATTAGGAGAAATGTATATCCATCCCAGAGAAATATGTATTTCAAAATATAAAATATAAAAATTAACAGTACATGAAATAGCCAATTTCTCTCCATGAAATTAAGAGCTTGAGCTAAATGAGCTTCAAAACTGCTATTGAGAGAAAAAAAAAACGCTACAATACTTTTTTTTTAAGTGTCTAGCATGCTCAGTTTGTTACTTATGTTCTCTTTTGGAGGCTAAGAGCAGTACAATGGAATATCGCTTTTAGATATACGTACCTGTTTTACATTTCCATGCTACTATGGAAGATAGTTATACATTTTGCTTTCATGGGAATATTAAATTTTTGTAATTTAGGTGAACACTGCCTAATGTTAGTCATTTCATTTGTGTGTGTTAATGACTCCTTTATTATCAATGGATCTTGATGAGAAACAATCCTACTTTTAAGAATGAAAAATTAAATTCTAGAACCATTTCCTTGACAACAACAACAAAAAATAACAGCTGAGAAAATAAACATGCTTATGGAATTTTCAGCATGTTGACTCATGCTTGCCACGGTGGAGTAGAACAACAAAGAGGAATGTCTGACATCCAGCAGATCTAAACAGAAAAGAAAATTGTTTTTTTCAATATTATTTCTGAGACTTTGGAAAAGTTCAGTGACTTCTCTGAAACTCAGTTTCTTTATGTGAAAAATGCAGACATTATCATTACCTTAGATGGGTTTAGGACATTTTTTTTATTGAGATACTATCTTAAGTTTAGTAAATGTCATCACCCTTTCTACTCTCCCTTCCCATAGAAACTTAAGTAAGTCTTTTTAAGCAGTTGCTATAATCTGATATATATGTGAATATATCGTTATCAGATAACGCATATATTCTGATATATGTTTTATATGTATATTAGTGTGTTTCATATGTTTGCATGTCAAATGCAAAATAAATAAGATGGAAAAATTAAAACAAGATATTTGCCATACATGTTATATAATAAAGGCTTCCTATCATCTATGTATTTTTTTCTCATAGTTCCTTATATATATGCTTTTATGGAGCTATTTACTACTTGCCATGCATTTACTTTAGGCATGGCATTGAACAAGGCAAACATATTTTGCTGTCATGGATCATGTATTCCAGTGAAGAAGAGAAAATGAGAAAGTTAATAAGCAATTGCACTGCTAGGTATTTAACCAAAGGATACAAAAATACTTATTCGAAGAGACGCATGCATCCCGATGTTTATAGCAGCATTATTAACAATAGCCAAATTATGGAAAGATCCCAAATGTCCATCGACTGATGAATGAAGCAGAAGTGGGGTGTGTGTGTGTGTGTATTTCATTATATAAAACAAATAAATAAATATAATGTAATATTACTCAGCCATAAAAAAGAATGAAATCTTGCCATTTGCCATGACGTGGATAGAGCTATAGAGTATTATGCTGAGCAAAATAAGTCAGAGAAAGACAAATACCATATGATTTCACTCATAAGTAGAATTTAAGAAACAAAACAGATGAACATAGGGGGAATAAAGAGAGAGACAGGCAAACCAGAAAACCTACTCTTAACTATAGAGAACAAACTGAGGGTTGCTGGAGGGGAGGTGGGTGGAGGATGGGTTAACTGGGTGATGGGGATTAAGGAGGGCACTCATCATCAGCACCGGGTGTTGTATGTAAGTGATGAATCACTAGATTCTACACCTGAAACTAATGCTACACTGTATGTTAACTAACTGGAATTTAAATAAAAATTTAAAGGACTCGAAAAAAAATAGAGTGTTTAATTTTTTTCTCAAGATAGTTGCATTTGAACTGAGACCTGAATCATACGTTAAAATCAACCATGCTATAATCTGGAGAAGATTGTTTCAGGCCAAAAGAACAGCTAATGCAAAGTCCCTAAGGAGAAAATAATCTTGGAATGCTAAGGAATAGGAAAAAGGTCCTGTGACTGGAGTATAATTAGCAAGATATAGTAACAAGCCCTTCATGGTCCCTGCTGTGTCATATGTAGTCACACTGTGCCAGGTTTGGTTTATATACACAATAGAATATGGCAAAATTGATGGTATATTACATCTGAGATCAAGTTATAAGAAACACTGTGACTTCTTTCTTGGATATTATTTTTTGTTTCTCTTGGATTTCTTGTTCATGGGAGAAACCATGTTGTGAACAGTCCAGTGGGATGGTTCTGTAGAGAGGAACTAAAGACTCCTGCCACCAACCATGAGAGTGAGCTTAGAGTGGATCCTCTGCCCCAAACAAGTCTTCCAAGATTGCTACCCTAGCAGACAGCTTGACTGCAATTTTATTAGAGCCAGAACTACTTGGCTAAACTCCTCCCAGATTCCTGACCTTCAGAATAGTATGGAAAGATAACTGCTTATTGCCTCAAGTACCCATGTTTGGTACTTAGGTACTTACTACTTTTTACACATAAATAATGAATACACAAAAGAAGAGTGCTTAGAAATGAAGTGACATGATGTAGGATTTCACAGACCTTGGTAGAGTTTGAATTTTAAGTTATTAAAAAAACTTAAGTTATTAAGTAATTTGAAATTATGAAATATACATGTAAAGGGATTTGACTTTGTTATAAATAAAACTAAACTGATTCTTGAAGACACAGTAATTTGGAGGACCATAAGAATTGATCAGGATGTCAAGTTTATAGGAGTAATACAGATGTATGTGAGATAATGATTAGAATTGAATAGAACAAACACAAGTGGAGCTATTTGGGATACAAAGGTGATGGAACTGGCAAGAAATGCTGAAGATGGGGATGTCCTTAATATACATGATTACTTAAGATCGATGAGAAAAATAAAAGGCAAGTAACTAATGAATTTATAAATGACAAAAATGCATTTGCAAAAGATGCTCAATCTCATTATTATGGGCAAAAAAAAATCAATAATACATTTTTCATCCTGCAGATTTAAAAAGACTGATAACACTCTTCACTGGCAAGACTGGAAAACTATTTAGTCTCATTTATTGTAGATATGAGTCTAAATTGATATAAAACTCTCTGAAGCTAGTCTGCAAAGTACATATACTTAGTTCTAGGGATTCTACATCTAGGAATATATTCTAATGAAATGTTTGCAATATTAATGAATACTCATTGTTCATTGCAAGATTATTTATGTTGGTGGAAATTTGGAAGTAGTTTATAGGCTCATCCTTGTATATGTAGTGAATCATGCTTATGGCATCATGTTAAGAAAAATGAGAGTTTCACGATGGTGTGTTTATCATGAATCCATGTATGTAAAACATCCATGCCATTTTCCCATGGTGTGTGTGTTAAAAGGTAATATTTAGAAGAATATTCATTGGGGATGATTTTTACTTTCTTTAGATTTTTCTCTGTTAAGTTTCTTTTTGCTGACATGTTTTTTTCTATTTTTTTTTGTATATAGACTTTACTTTTTAAAGAAGTTTTAGGCTCCCGGAAATATTGGGGAGAAGATGGAGAGATTTCCCATATACCCCTGCAAAATATGCTCACTCCTCCTCCCATTATTAATATCCCCCACCAGAGTAGTACATTTGTTACAATTAATGAACCTACATAGACACACCATTATAACCCAAAGTCCATAGATATCCTTGCTGTTGTACATTCTATGGGTTTGGACAAATGTATAATGATATATATATATATATCCATCTTTATAGTATTATGCAGAGTATTTTCACTTAAAATCCTTTCTGCTCTGCCTACCCATCCTTCTCTCCTGCCTAAACCCTGGCAACCACTGATCTTTTTACTGTCTCCATAGTTTTATCTTTTCCAGAATGCTATATGATTGGAATAATACAGTGTGTAGCCTTTTTCAGATTGCCTTCTCTTACTTAGTAATATGCATTTAAGGTTCCTCTGTGACTTTTCAATGCTTTTAGCTCATTTCTTTTCAGCACTGAAAAATATTCCATTGTCTGGGTGTGCTATAGTTTATTCATTCACTGAAGGACATTTTGGTTGCTTCCAAATTTTGGCAGTTATGAATAAAGCTGTTGTAGACATCTGTGTGCAGGTTTTTGTGTAGACATAAGAGTTCAACTGCTTTGGATAAATAAATACCAAGGAGTTTAACTGCTGTATCATATGGTAAGGGTATGTTTAGTTTTTTTTTAAAACTGCCAAAATGTCTTACAAAGTGGCTGTGCCATTTCGAATTGCCATCAGTAAGGAATGGACATTCCTGTTACTCCACATCCTCATGAGCATTTGGTGTAGTCAGTGTTCTAGATTTTTACAATTCTAATCGGTGTGTAATGGTATTTCATTGTTGTTTTAACTTGCATTTCTCTGATGAAATTTTATGTTGAGCTTCTTTTTGTATGCTTATTTGCCATCTGTGTATCTTTTTTGGTGAAGTATCTATTAAGGTGTTTGGCCATTTTTTTCTGTTGGGTTGTTTATTTTCTTATTGCTGAATTTTAAGAATTCTTTGTATAATTTGGTATCAGTCTTTTATCAAATGTGCCTTTTACGAATGTTTTCTCCCAGCCTGTGGCTTTTGTTCTCATTCTCTTTATAGTGTCTTTGGCAGAACAAAAGTTTTCATTTCATTGAAGTCCAGCTTATCAATTCTTTCTTTCCTGGACTGTGCCTTTGGTTTGACATGTTATTTTTACAAATACAAATCATCCAAAACTATGGAAAAAAAACAGAAGAAACTAACTGAAGGAAAATACTTAAAAATTTTAATCTATATCATGATTTTCTATTGTAACAAATAACTACAGAAATAATTCTATTGTGGTAGTCATTTTCCCCATTCAGGTGTTTTCTTTATAGTGATAATTTTGGATTCTAAGTAGTCTACGTTATTTACTTTTTCAAGTCTTTAGAAAACTTTCTTTACATTTGTTGGTTTTAATTAGAACAGAAAAATATGAGAATAATAAGAAAAATAAAATAGGATTGATCATTGAGGAGAAAATAAAACATCAGGACATACAGTTTTTTTAAAAAGGAAAAGATACATATCTGCTACAGATTTATTACAGATACCAAATTTCCTGGTTTTCAAATAAATCATGGGCCAGTCACAAATTTTAGATAGAGATTGCTAAAGTGATGTTTTTGTTATGTCAGTTTTTGCAAAACAGTTTAATTGGATAAAAACTATTTCCCCCAAATTATTCTCACATTAAATTGTAGTTTACTCAAGATCTGTAGATCTGTACTTTGAGAATCTTACCCACTGAAATACTGCTTTATGATTTTGGCTTTTGAGAGTGTCCAAGAATCAAATCTAAAATCAGTAAGAAAGTTCTGCTTTCCATATTTATTTGATAGTAATTTATCTTGTTTAGGGTTTACTGGAGGTCTTAAAATATCTGGCAATTTAATCTGGCAATAACAGCCATAATAATAATGTGTTACTTTTGTAATTACTAGTCTTATTTGTGCTTTACATACAGTGTTTCATTTTATATCTACCATAACTTGGGGTAACTTTGATTAATGGCTTCCACTTGAGAAATCAGACAATTGAGGCTCAAGGGGTTAAATGGTTTATTTACCATTATAAATCTAGTAAGTAGTGGAGCAAGAAAAGGACTCTAGAGCCCAGAATGAAATAATGTCTCCAAGAAAGTAAATCAGATGTTCTTGCCATTCAAAGCTTGTATACTTATACACACAGTTTTCAGAATGTCCCATTTGGTTTCAGTATTGAACAGGGACAGGAAATTCTTTCTGAAAAATGTTTTTCCACCACAGTTTCTCAACCTACACTTTTCTCTCCGTATATATGTAAATATTTCAGTTGCCATATTTTCTATTTAACTTTTGTTTTGAGTATACTTGTTTTATTAATTCAATTAAAAATAACTTTATGTAAGTCCTAATATACTGTCTTTACTACATGTAAGCATTTAAGACAGGAATGTAGTCCTAAAGAGCTTACAGAGGTAATTGGGGATATAAGGCATGTTAGAGAAATCATTGAACAGGAAGAGCAACTTGCAGTCAAGTGCATTCATTATTGACAACTTGGGTCTTATCCAGTGGATATGATATGAACTGACTTTACTTCAACCTTGATGTCATTGCTAAGATTTACAATATATTTATTGGAGTAGGAATTATATATTTGTCTTCTTTAATCTGGTCACTTCAGAAACTTATTGATAAGATACTACTTGGATATAATCTAGTATTATTCTATAGTTTATTAACACGTTAATGAATATTTGAAAGCTCCCAGTACACATTATTACACATGGTGAGTGGAAATATATATGTAAAACACCTGCAATATATGAATGACATTTAATTATTTAAATATTGTTTTTATTTTATTTTTTTTTGTTTGTGTATTATGTCTCAAAAATGGCCTCATGTTCAAAAAACTAAATTGTTTGACCCAATCGTAAATAAATATTTTTAAAAAGCAATTTGGCTTATAAATACTTGATTCTTTTTTTTAAGATTTTATTTATTTATCTGAGAGAGAGAGAGAGCTCAACATGGGGTAGCAGCAGAGGGAGAAGCAGACTCCCCACTGAACAGGGAACCCGACGCGGGGCTCGATCCCAGGACCCTGGGATCATGACCTGAGCTGAAGGCAGACGCTTAACTGACTGAGCCACACAGGGGTCCCTAAACTTGATTCTTTTTCATTAAAAACATGAAAATGTACTGTATGCCAGGTTTTAAGTCTCACTCAGGAATTCTATAAAGTGAGGCCATATTTTAGACAACTGAATTTCTTTCACAGTTTAATTTCTGTTGTAAAGTTGAAAAACAGCAATGTAGAATACATCTGGCCATCAATGGCACTTTTAATTCTGAAGCCATACTGAAGCTGTCACATAGCCATCCAAATGGTTGTCAAAAACGAGTATCCTAATTGAAAAGCTCCGGCTATGAAATGAAGTGTTGCGATTTTATCAAGCAGAGATAAGAACTCTATATAATGTGTGGGTTTTGAGGCAAATTGATTATCCAATTGTAAGAGTGGACCACAATTAGAAAATCCTACAGTAGATGTGTTTTTCCATTTCTGATTTGTTATGAAGACTGCATAGAATTTGGAATATGGATATTTCTACCTGAATCTAAAATTCCTTAGTCGCATAGCTCATGAATCATCTCCTTGCTTTCTATTGGATTTGAAGGACTACCTGACACACAAAATACTGAATTTCAGGAATTTATAATCAAATTCAGGAATCATATGCTTTTATTCTCTGAATCAGAGTATATATATTCCAAAATATAGGATAATTCAACCTCACTATTTACTAACTTTCAGATATCACCCAAGGTTGTGTTTGGGGTGAGAGTCAATGTTTTTGATTGTAGTTATGGTAATGATCTCTAGTTTGTGTGTGTGTGTGTGTGTGTGTGTTTAAATATATGTTTCTGATGTCTAAATTATTGTAAAAGTAATGTAACATATATGCAAGCGTTATTTAGTGGCTAAGGTCACTGCTGCTAGGAAAAGATAATGCTTTTTGCAGTGGCTGGAATATATATTTAGATTTAACTGGAAAGAAAATATCTTGCCTTTAAAATGTCTTTCCAAGGATAAGCCTGATACAAGTGAGATATGGTTCTGTTGTTTAAGATTAATGATATAAATGGCCAGTCAAATATGGTTTGTACTTACTGGAAACTGTTGAATAAAGTAATTCAAATATTTGAGTTGCATTGTTTGCTAATACATACACACATATCTTAGATTTTTTAATTTAAAAGTTTGCTAAATGCATTAAATGTATGATTAACTTTCATAGGACAAAAGTGAACTTTTTTTATGCATAGAGGTATATCACAATAACTCTGTTTTTATCACTATTCCTAATACTATATTCCTTGTCCTTTTTAAAATTTCATTTTAGTGTTAATAAAACTAACATTTCATTTTAGTGAAATAAAAAATGGTTGTTAAAGTTCAGTGAAAATACTTTTATTTAATCTCATTTTTTAATGTCATTGTAAGACTGACAACTTGTTGGACTTCTAAAAGCTTATTTGTTAAGCTTGAACTTTCTTATAAATATATAGTCAACTTGTTGAGGCACCTGGGTGGCTCAGTCAGTTAAGCGTCTGACCCTTGATTTTGGCTCATGTCATGATCTCAGGGTCCTGGGAGCAAGCCCTGTGTTGAGCTCTGTGCTCAGTGCAGAGTCTGCTTGTGATCCCTCTGCCCCTCCCTACCCTTGTGCACTCGCACATGCTCTCTCGCTCTCTCTCAAATAAATAAATAATTAAAATCTTTAAAAACACATATAATCAACTTGTTAATTCATAGTATTATTTATTTATTTATTTATTTATTTTTTAAATATTTCATTTATTTGAGAGAGAGAGAGAATGAGAGAGAGAACACGAGAGGGGGGAGGGTCAGAGGGAGAAGCAGACTCCCTGCTGAGCAGGGAGCCCAATGTGGGGCTCGATCCCGGGACTCCAGGATCATGACCTGAGCCGAAGGCAGCCGTTTAACCAACTGAGCCACCCAGGCGCCCCAATTCATAGTATTATTTTATTTTTCATATCTATTAACTTTTTGAGGACAAACTATGTAATTCATCTCTTTATTCCCCAACTGCTAATGCAGTATTTGGAATGTAGTAGCATCTCACTTAATATTCAGAGAGAAGAACCTTAAACATGGAATGCCAGTCTAGGTAGGTCAAAGAGAAACAGGGTTAGTGTTTCCTGTCCGAACTTCAGATTAAGCGTGAAACATATCACACACACATACACACACACACGCACACATTGATTCTTTAAATTGAAGTATGTAATGAAAGAACAATTTCCTCTATGTTTTATAAACTGTGGTTTATCAAATTAACATACCAAATTATTAATCTGTACTTTTCATGCAAGTACCACAGAATACCTTTTTCTGTGAGTTAGTTTTTGAAAACATTCTAATATTTTATTAAAACATTTATTTGGAGACTGCATGTTTCCTTACTACAAAACGATCATTGAACATTGAGCAAGGACAAGAAAAAGAATTTGTGACTGAATACTCGCTCTACTACTTATAGATGGAGCAAATTTAGTACCTTAGTCTAGAAGCTTCAGCTCTTATTCCAGTACGTACAGATAATAAGTACAGATTGGTGAAATCAAAAAGCTAGGGGGAAAAGTGTCTGGATACTGTGCATGTTTAATAACAACAGTTGAATAAAGGAACATATCAAAGTACTCAACATGAAAAATAGTTATATAAATATTATTTCAGGAAACATATTCTTTGTGTACTATCTTTTGTTTTTTAAGTTTTTATTCAAATTCCAGTTAGTTAACATACAGTGTAATATTAGTTTCAGGAGCAAAATATGGTAATTCAATACTTTCATACAACACCTGGTGCTCATCACAACAAGCACACTACTTAATCTCCATCACCTACTTAACCCATCCCCCTACCCACTTCCCTCTCTGGTCCATCAGTATCCTTTGATTAAAAGGCAATGAAATTAATTATTCATAGAATATAGTTTCAGGCAAAGGATTATTCTCCAAGCAAAAGAGTATGCTTACTTTTAACTGAAATAGGATATAATATCCATCATGTTTTCCTTTCTAATCAATCTTTCTACATTTTGAAGAAACTCAAACCTAACTGAATAATAAATTGCAGTAATTGTGTTTTTCCAAGTTCTGATTATTCTATTTTACTTTTCATACAATACTGCTCTTGTAAAATATCCAATTTCAGTAGACAGATCAGGACTAGAATTGTGCATTTGGAACTGAAAGCACAGAGGTGTTATTTAAAGCTGTGGGATTAGATGTGATCCATTAGAGAGGGAAAATGGATGGCAGAAGAGATTCCAGGCTGATCTCTGTGACATTACAGCATTTGGAGGTCTTCAGGATGAGGTTAGTCTCACAAGAAGACTTAGGACTGACATGGAGGAGAAACAAGAGAGAATAGCTCCAAAAGCCAAGTGGAGAAAATGATTCAAGGAGGGAGAAATTGACTGAATCCTGTTACAGATGAGAGCAGATTAGATACAGAGCAGGGATAATCCACTTACTGGAACAAGAAGAAAGGCACAATAGGCGGTTACAGAAATCAGATGTCTGGTAAAACCAGTGGGTAGATGGGGAGGGTGAAAGTTCTCTTCCAATTCTATTTCTTTTTTCAACATTAGAGTCCCATTCATCTGATAAATGTGAAGAGGTGGGAGGGAATGTTTAAAGTGAGGAAAATGAAGAAGGAGTGGAGCACTCCACCAGAAGACTCAACTCATTGACTAAGGAGGTTCTCTGTCCTCTCATTGGCCTGTGCATTTTTCAAAGCAAAACTGAGTCTTATGACCAGTAGATATAAAGTGCAACAGATGAATTATGGCATAGTAGATTAATGTTTATCGTGTGAATGACTCAACCATTATTTTAATGAATCACATAATCCAGGCATATCTCCTTTTATTACTCTTTGCTTTATTGCCCTTCATTGATACTGTGTATTTACAAATTGAAGGTTTGTGGCAACCTTCCCTTGAGCAAGTCTATTGGTGCCATTTTTTCCAACAGCATTTGCTCACTCTTTGTCTCTGTGTCACATTTTGTTTTTTCTCACAGTATTTCATTTATTGTTATTATTATTATATTTGTTATATTGATCCGTGATCAATGATTACAATTCACTGAAAGTTCAGGTGATGGTTAGCATTTTTAGCAATAGTTTTTTTTAATTGAGGTATGTACATTTTCTGAGACATAATGCTATTGCGTACTTAGTACAGATTACAGTATAGTGTAAACACAACTCTTATATGCCCTGGAAAGCCCAAAAATTCCCTTGACTCACCTCATTGCAATATTTGCTTTATTGCGGTTATCTGGAACCAACCACGGTTATCTCTGAAGTAGTGTGCCTGTAGCTGTCTTAAAGCCTGTTTTATTAATATTCTGAATGGTTGCACAATTGTGACTTAGTAGAGACATCCCATTATCATTTTATTTACCATAATTTTGTCATACAAAAAATTCAATTTTTTTGCCTTCTCCATTAAAGCAAAATACTGTATTCTTAACATTTGAAGTTTCTTTTTTAAGACATAATACTCTATAATGATTCCTTGTGTTTTATTTCAACTTTGCCACTGTTTTCTCCCTCACTCTCTCTCTCTCTATATATTTTCTTTTTTTTCCGCCTAAAACATATTTTGTTTTTTCCCCCTTACATTCTGCTCTGAATTCTGAATTTTGTGTTTAGAAATATATATATATATATATATATATATTTTTTTTTTGCCTGTGGAGAATAGAGAGGCGGTTTGAAAAAAGGTAACTATTTTTCTAAAAGCCTGACCCATCCTTCCCATTCTTCTCTTACTTACCTGTTTCTATTATAACTTCTATCAACAGTGTTGCTTTCCTATTTGAAATAAAGTTGAACCATCACAGGCAGCCTGAATGTGCTTTAAATATACCTCAAAGGGAATTGAAATGTCTCAGTTCCTTCTCATACCTCAAGGCCTGCAGTCACTGCTCTCTGGCATTTAGTTTGTGATGCACTGATTGCCAGATGGTATCACTCCTGATAACTCCATTTAAGAAATGTATGGAGAGAAAACTCTATCAGTCTGTTACCATCAGGCCTTATCACCCACAAGCAAGTGGTCAAGCTAGAAGAATAGTGCCGATCAGAAAGCAAGCCCCAAAGCAGATTATTATAGGAGATTGGCCAGTAAGATCGAGCAAATTGCACAGGATTCATCTTTTCACTCTTGAATCAATAACAAGTATTAGTTAAAGCGTATCTTGAGGCTTAGAATTGGCTTCCTAGGATTAGAAAGAAGGTGGTGTGTTCTGTGGCCTTTCTGCTCATGGTCCTGGAACGCGGTGCCTCCGTTGCTGTCCTGCATGTAACCTCCCCCCCCCCCCCCCCCCCCCCCCCCCCCGCCGAAAACTTCTTTGCCAAGAGTTAGCATAAGGTATTGGGTCTTTTAGAACTTAAGACCGACACCAGTGGTTCTCAAAGCAAGAATATCCTCCAAATCCATGGACTAAAACTTTCAGGGGATGGTGAATTAAGCAAGCTGTTTTCATCCTAATGCTAAGGCAGTAGCTGAACTTTTTCAGCATGTTGACTTTTGTTCTAGCAGTATAAAAGCAGTGGTGGGCGAAACTGCCCCTTAGCAAGAATCAGACAGTGCCACGAAATTATTCTAGCGGTCATTTTCTTCACTATCACACAATCACAGGGAGAAGAAAGCCGATTTCATTTAAGAATGTTCTTCAATAAGCAGTGGAATGTAATGTTTTACATCTGAACACTTGAGTACACATCTTTTCAATATTTAGTGTGACAAAATTGCAGCTACATATAGAGCATTTCTGCTGCAAACAAAGATATAATTATCTCGAGGAAGAAGCAAATGTGGGTTATTTGAGTGTAAGCTGACTAGCTATTTTTTTTTTTTAACATGGGACATTATTCTTACTTGAAAAAAATGACTGACAAAATATGGCTATTCAGATTTGGGTTAGCAGACATTCTTTTTTTCCCTAAAATGTGCAAAGCAAGCCTGTCACTTCAAGGAAACTACGAACAGTATTTGTTGCCATTCATATAATTTGTGCTTTTAATCAGCTAATCTTAAGTAATGAGATATATAGTGCACTATGAATATTTGATATGCTTTTTTTCCTACAGTTATTTATCTAAGGTTTTATTTAAATTAATGCCTCTTTCATTTTGATTGACTTTTGGGTAATCCAATATTAATGCTGGTTTTAACTAGATATAGGCATATTGTTAGGCAGTTGAGTTCAATTTGAAAGACCTCAACTTCATACTAATTGCTGTATTTTAGAGTTAAGACAGTCTAAAAGTCCCATACCATTCTCTGAGTTATAATCACTCATGTGAATTATAATCACTCATGTGAATCAGCTAATTTTGCCATTTCTTTTTTAGCCCCTGTTTCTCTCCCTTGTTTAATCTGTGGTTCTATAATATATTCTTATTATTTAGTCTGTGAATACTCACAAACCGAAAGAAAACACCTCCTAATTTATATTCCATAGCATTTATTAGAAAAATGATCAACTTTTTGCGTATGCCTTTTAGATTATACCTGACTGCCCAAGATCCTCATTCTCTACCCAGGTTTTGGGAAAAGAGTGTGGCCAGCTTCCTCGAGAATATCCAGGCATATGCACACTTGAAAGTAACATAAAACATGTGATATATTATTTTTCTTTTGATACTAGTTTATAAATGGGCCTTTGTTCTGTACAATACCTTATTCTCTAAATATAATATGGGCTGTTACAAGCAATATTTCATTTTCTTATATGGTACTTTTAAAAGTATCATTTATAAGTTGCAAGTGGTTTCGCATGAATGTTTTTCTAGAATTGTTTGGGAATACAAGTGTGATCATAGACTAATGAATCTCCTGGGATATAACCCTTAGTTTACAAGGGTCGGTGTTAATGCACTGTCGTAGGAACAGGTTAGTAATAAGGGTGGAGGTGTCATTGGGGCCAAAAGCTCTTTCTTAAAACTAAAGAACATGGCAAACAGCATGGCTTAGGCTATTTTGATGATGCCAAAAGTACTGAAGAAGTGGTTTATCCAAAAAACAAAAAAACAAAAAAACAAAAACTGTCACAATGGACCACTGAGCAGACTTCTTACGGCAAGGGTGGGAGACTGAATGACAGACCAAAAAGAGCTCAGAGCTTTCCAGGGCTTCCTCACTTTCAACCAGAGCAGCTCTCTCTCTCTCTCTTTTTTTTCTTTTAATAACCTGGTTTACTCATTTTGTCTATTGCTTTCATTTGAAGACACAATTTTCCTACATGAAATAGTGTTAAAAAAATGCAAGGAAGCCGTAATTAATGACTACTCCTGCAAGTCATTGTTATATTTACTTGAAAAATTGTCCCCTAATATTAACTAGCATGAAAAAGAAAACTAGCATAAGAAAATTTCTTAGACCTTTTTCTAGTCCATCCTTCTAGCATTCCTTTTTACTGTCTGCCCCAGCCCTGAATGCTCAGTCACTGTTTAGCGCCCTTGTTGTTTAATTACCATACAGTGCAGACTCAAGGTGCAAATTCTGTAGGAATTAGTTAAATTAAATAGAAACATTAAAAACCTCAAATTTATTTTCAGTTTCCCATCCCATTTAATTCTTCACTGCATATCTTCTCGGCAGTTAAAATATTAGGTTCATTCTGGTCCTAATGGCCAAATCAGTTGTTAAAACTGCTGTTCTCACAGGTAATTAAGTCCCATTACCAGCTTCTGTGGGTAGGATCATGGAATGTTTCTGTATTCAATGTTCATTTTCCTGGTTACAGAGACTTTTGAGATAATTTTCCCTAACATGACTTTTCCCAGATTGCTATCCTATAATTCTATATTCTGCATTAAGCACCTTCATTTTTTGGGTACTCATGATTCTGAAACCTTTCTTCCCAACAATTATACATTATTTTCCTGGATAAAGTTTAATTTTGAATTCAGAACCATGGAAATTGTGTGTGTGCATGTGTGCATTGTGTGTGTGTGTGTGTGTGTGATTTGCAGTGTCTTCTATGCAGAGGAGTAAAATCAATATGAATTGGCTCAAAGACGTTGAAATGTTATTTTGTGAGATAACAGGAAGTTCATGAGTAGGACTGGAGTTCAGGGTTCCAGCTGTACTTCTCCGAGATTCTCTTTATCCTTTTTCATGGGTTGGATTTTTCCTCGGTTAGACTGCTTCCAGTTTGGATATGTAAGTTCCAGGTATCATATCCTCATACAGTAATGTCCAAAGGAAGAGACTGTATCTTCTTTTCTTGCATTTCTTACCTGAGGATCAATTAACTAATTTTCAGGTCCTCCCACCAGATGTCTGTTTTACCAGAAGTGAGTTATGTGCCTTGTATGAACAGATTATCATGATTGCTTGGATGGATAATCTGGGGAAACCACTGCTCTGACTAGTATAGTACTGAAGGGGGAAATAGTTTTCTAGAACTTTGGTAGATTGTGTGGAACATGACATACAACAGTGAAAATGTATCCTTAAGTACTTTGTAAGTTTATTGATATATATAATACATGATGCCTAGAGTGAGCTGGTAAAGTTGTTTAGACATACTGACCTTCATTTGATTTCTTTCAGTGTTAAGTCCTTTCCTGTGTTGACACTCTGGGACACTCCTCTTATTTGCCTATTTAAGTCTCTTCACTAGTTTCTTCAGATCACTTCCTCGAGGGATCTTGAAGAATCTTCCTAAATCTTCCAAATTGCTTCAAGTCCCTCTGTATTTTTTTTTTTCTATCACTTAAACACCAGTTGGTTAATCATTGATTTAATGGCTTTCACCTTATTGAACTTGGCCCATTTAAAATAGTGAGTGCTGCAAGAAATAGTTGTTCACTGACTCAACAAATTTATGAATGAATGAATGAGTCACAGAAATAATTAAAAATGCAAGGCAGTAGTCTTTGAAGAAAAGCAGAAAACCACCAGTACTACTCTTTCTACAGACTCTGCTCTTCCATCATTTGATTCTGCTTGTGAGGATTTATTGAGAGTTAATGGAGCTAGTCCCTAGTCTTCAAAGGATGTATCACGGTTTGTGGTCCACATTTATGTGTGTGCTTCTTTGATTAATGGTGGTTTTCCTCACTTGATTTCAAGTTCTGTGAAAACAGAGCTTGTGTCTCATTTGATTGACAATTTAAACAAGAACATGGCTGAGTATCAGGCACACACTAAAAAACCTAATCCAATTCTGTTTAATGATTGAAATAATGAAGAGATTAAGTTATACGGTATTCATGACTTTTAATTGTACTGACAGAATTAGAAATGATTGTGCATTTGTTTAGGAATAACTTTTCAAATCTTACTTTTTTTAAAGATTTTATTTATCTGAGAGAGAGAGCGTGAGTCGGGGGGCGGGGCAGGGGAGAGGCAGAGGGAGAAGCAGACTCCCCGCTGAGCAGGGAGCTGGATGCGGAACTTGATCCCAGGACCCTGAGATCATGACCTGAGTTGAAGGCAGACGCTTAACTAACTGAGCCACCTGGGTGTCCCTTACTTTTCAAATCTTAATGGGACAATCAGTGAACACTAAATTGGAGAAAAATCTTCAATTTCCCCTTGTCAAAGTACCTATCTGTCAAGTGCCTACTGAGACTCGACAAAGAATAAGTTCTTGTGATGACACTATTTGGTACCTTTGTACGTTCTTCAAAACAAGAATTCATCACCTTCTTTTTTCATGCTCAGTACCCTTGCTTGGTTAAATGGATCATGTCATCAGCAGGAAAGGAGTTCAAGGTATCACTGCACATGCCTAACCATCTGTTCTAAGGAAATATTTATCACAAAAAACCACCAAAGCATATAGAGGAAGGATATGATTCAAACTGAAAATGAGTTGAAGAACAGGTGCCTTAATAGTGTAGGAATGGAAGAGGTTCTTCTGTCTTCCTGCAAGATGGGTGATCTGAATGGGACCCTGAAGGCTTAACCAGTTCAGACAAGCTAACGGGAAGGAACATTGGGTGTGGAGAGAAATTAATAAGGAAGAATGCTCTATATTCAGTTACTGTGTACGATCTGATCAGTAGCCATACTAATTAGAGTAACACTGAAAGAAATGCTTTTACTTTATTTTTCTTTTCTTCTCTTTTTCCCATCTTTTTGTGCTCATCCTCTCTTTCTCTTTCATTTTTCTTCTCTTTTTCTTCTTCCATGTCATTCTGATCTTTCCCTTTCCAACATTTCCAGTGGCAAATAATTCCTTCTCCATCTCTGCCCCCAAAACACACTCTTGTGGCTGTTACAGTTTGAGATAGCTTGCTTGCACTCTCCCCACACTTACTAATTTCTGATATAAAAAGATCAGCACTTCATTCCCAGTGTTTCTGTAGGACAGTGTTTTTAGGAACCCAGTTATGTTTAAATATTTTTATGTTATGCAGGTTCTTAATTTTATGTTCACTCCTAGTTTTTTGGATTGGTGAGTACTATTATATGGGTACCTTGTTTTGTTTTGTTTAATGGTTCCTGTTTTTGTTTTTATTTTGTTTTGAACATATTGTAGATTATTTTCTTGAAAGCTCAACTGTAATTTTTCATTTGGAAGATCATGATACTACATTTGAACTTCATTCAGAACAAGGTAATTGGGCATTTTCCTTCAGTTCTAGTTCTCTTTTTATATGTTCTTTTCAGCATAATGATTACTTCACAGTAATATTATAGTCTTCTTATTTTAATTAATGTCACATCTCAATTCCAAGTGCTGGTTTTCAGCCCCAGGGTACTAATTTCATATCTTGTTTCTTAAATTAGCTGACTGTAAGCTCAGATTTCTGGTGGTTATGATAGTCATATAGCTATTCCGTGTTCCCATCAATAAGAAGAAATTAGTGTTTTAATGAAGGATTTTCTGCTATTCTGTTAGGTATTTGATTTTAAAAGAACTGTAGTATTGTTTCATAGCCCTAAGTTGCATATTGAGCAGTAATTGCTCTTCACCTAATATATTTTTGTTATTGCTGGAATCATTCATAGTTTATAAAATGGCAGAAATGTACAAAATCTAATCAGATGTATGTTAAAATAACTGTTTTATTTTATTATTATCCTATTTAATAAGAATATAGAAAATTATGCAAGTTTTTTAGAACCTTAAGAAGATTTGTTTATGAACTCAATTTTTTCTTTGATAATAATGTCTAGGAACAATAGAAGAGATTCTCTAGAGCCATCTTATTTATACTACATTTAAACTATTAGAAAAAAATAATTCCAAATGCAGCTTACAAATATTGAAATTTGCATTTTTACATTTATTCCACTAAAAAATTTGAATCTCAAAACATAAACAGATAAGCTTCATATTAAAGTAATTCCATTGTTTGTGTTCAAGTATAATCTTTCTACTTTGATTTAATTTTTTTCAGAATCCCATTGTGACCTTAGCCTGCCTTGGTCCCTAAGCACTGATATTTCTCCATTACCTCAGTGTTTGATTTGTTGCCCAGTTATTAGTGATGATTATATTGAAGCTCCATCATTGTTATAATTGCTTTAATAAATATATTGTCTTTAGTTAGAAAGTTTTACCTGTCACATTTGTTCCTTATATGCTATAGAGAATGAAATATACTTTTTTAGGCTTCATTATTTTATTAGGGGAAATAATGCATTTCCTGAATATAGAGATTTTGTTTATATTAATAACTTTATTAATGATTTCTGAGGATAATGACATATAAATTTGAGTTTTCCAGAATTTTGTTTAAAAATTTTATTTAAAAATGAAAAGGTAGAAAAGAAAGTGATGTCCCTTGACTGTTGGCAGTCATATCATGATAAAAAATACAAGTGATATGATGAAGAAGAAAGTAACATTAATTTGGGGATAGAAAAGGAATAACTGTGGTGCCACTCTGTGTGTGTGTGTGTGTGTGTGTATCTCTTTAGGACAGGGTTTAAAGATGATATTGGAAGTGTGAGGTGAAAGTAGGAAATGTGTATTTACAGGCAGTGGAAGCTGTTTATACAGAACCCCTGCAATAAAAGGAAGCTTGGGTTCAAAAGGATGGGGAAAAGTCCAGCTTGGTCCAACATGGAAAGAAATATAATTCCCTTTTTAAAGGCAATGAAAATTTTAAAAGAAATGGATTTTTTTAAAAAAGAAATTGATTTTTATCTGTATACTGTGAACAAATTTACTGAACATATCTTTTTTTCTTTATATGCCTTTTGGATTTCTCTGTTTTTCATTGATATTTCATATGATTACTATTTATAATATTGTTTTCTAATATTTCAGAAATTTCTCTCAAATATCATAGAAGTTTCTTTTTATAAAAGTATGAACAATGGGGCGCCTGGGTCGCTCAGTCATTAAGCGTCTGCCTTCAGCTCAGGTCATGATCCCAGGGTCCTGGGATCGAGCCCCTCACTGGGCTCCCTGCTCAGCGGGAAGCCTGTTTCTCCCTCTCCCACTCCCCCTGCTTGTGTTCCCTCTCTCGCTGTCTCTCTCTCTGTCAAATAAATAAAATCTTTAAAAATAAATAAATAAAAGTATGAACAATTCTCTGACGTTGATTTCAACAACTCTGATTTTTACAGTGAACATCACAGATCCTCCCTCCTTTTCTCTGGCCTTCCCCCTTTTTGTCTTTAAGCTATTTCTAAAAAATTATTCTTTAAATTTTATTTAAGATAATTATAATCTTCCAAGTACATTAATCGATGCCAAGGAGAGAGTGGATGAAATTGCTAGTCTTATTTAATATATGCTATTTGATATAAACTCCAAATGATGAAAGAAATTCTTTTGTGTCATAATTTTGTATTTAGTTGCAGATCATAGCTAAAAATTTGAATAACTTTGACGAAGCTCTAATTATGATTGGTAAAGTTATGACAGTTTATTTATTCTGCTGTATTTATTCAGCAATTAAGATGTGTCCAAATATGATTAAGGATACAAAAGTAATTATGATCCTTCTTTTAAGTCCAGAGCTCTTAAAGATAAGAGAATCCATTCTAGACAGCTTAAACAGAAAAGGACTTATCATGGATTATAGATTGCTCACTGAAGTGTTTTGAGAGCTGATGGAAAAGGCTATATATAGGCTGAGCCTTCAGGAATGCCTGCTGGAATCTTGCTGTTCAAGTGGCCCACCAGTGGATCTGACGCCTCCATCATGATGTGGTATATGATAAATCAACAAGCTAATACCTGATTTATCTGCAGATCCACATTGCTTCAGAAAAGGTGGTGAGACAGGTTGAAGGGAAAAGGACAATTCATTGAGCTGAATCTAAAAGAGTTATTATACCTGTTTCCAAAAATAACTGAAATATAAGAGCTTTAAAGACAACACATTCCTATGAACATTTGGCCCATTTGGGTTTTATAAGGAATTAAACCCAATTACTATTATTAGTGGAGGTCTGGTAATGCTTACAAGTTATGAAATATGATATCAGAAGTAGCAAACACTAATAGGCTAGGAAAAGAATCAACCTTTTAGTTAGAGGAATTCTGATCTGTGATTGCCCATGCATAATTTAATAATAATAACTCAGTAATTTAATAATAATGACACATTTTATTAAACTTCTTAATATAATCTGGTAAGGTGATTACATGAGATGCCACATGATTCAATATAGAAAAAAGATCCTATTTTCTGTATGTAGTCAAAGGTACTCCATATACTATATAAAGCCTAAGTTTCATAAGACTTGCAATCTAGAGCCCTAATTTTAGTAACAGGCAGAAGAAAAATAGTTGTGAATACTTTGTCCCACAGAGCATTATTTCTCCTTATATTAGTTTTGGATTTCCACAATAATGCTATCCCAATAATTATTGTATAAAACATCAGCTATTTAATATTTCTCACAATTCTGTGGGTGGTTGAGTGATCTTTCTGATCTGAGCCTACATTGGCTAATTTGGGCTGGGCTTCCTCAGGTATCTGCAGTCAGGTGATAGGTTGACTGGAAAACTAGCTGGGTCTTAGCTGTGCTATTCAGTTTTCCTTCACTTGGTCTCACATCTTCTAGCAAGATAACCCTGTGTTCTCAAATCAGAGGCAGGAGTCCAAGAGTTTTGGAAGCATGCCAGACCTATTGAACCATAGGATTAGAGCTGACACACTGTGACTTCACGTACATTCTAGTAGCCTAGAAAATTATTAAAGACTATCCCAGAAGTAAGAGATAAAAAACTACAACTCTTGGTAGGAGATATTGCAGAGCTGCATTGCAGACTATTTACCATAGTCTCCTATGCACAGTTTAGAAACAAATCAAGCAAGCTCATTATCCTCAATGAGTTTTCCTCAACTACTTCTCCCTTATTAGAATAGGAACTCAGGTTCAAATAAGCACATCTCTAAGCAAGATATGTATTGCCCTTGCCAATAAAATTATGCAAACACAAGTAAGTTTTAAAATTTATTGAGCACATATTATTTGAAAATTCTGCTATGCACAATACAAAATTGAAAAACAGAAACAAAACAATAATCCAATTTCCAGTATTTCCTGTAAGAAACTTGGAAGTTTTCACATTATCTTAAGTAAAAAGCTGAACAAACTGAAAACAAAAACAGAAACAAAAATATTTCTCAGATCTGTAAGAGAAATGACCCCCACCCCCCAAGTTGAAGACGTGTTTACAGACAGTGGACACAGAATCACAACTCTACCTGAGCAGAGTTAAAACGTCCTCAGAAGCCAACGTCTAGGTAGGGAAGCCTGAATTGTAATTGAAGAATTGCTGGGGGGCGCCTGGGTGGCTCATTCAGTTGAGGTCTGCCTTCAGCTCAGGTCATGATCCCAGACTCCTGGGATTGAGCCTCTTGTAGGATCCTTGCTCAGTGGGGAGTCTGCTTCTCCCTCTCCATCTGCCCCTCCCCCTGCTTGTGTGCTCTCTCTCTCTCTGACAAATAAATAAATAAAATCTTAAAAAAAAAAAAAAAAAAAAAGAATTGCTGGAAGCTCAGTGTGGAAATGTCAGAGATAAATTTTCCAGAGGAATCCATTCATCAGGGAACCCCCATATTTCTGTGAATTTTACTTCCTGGGGTTCTACCAGTTCTCTTTCACATGGTTTCACAGTGAATGTCAGAGAAAAATGCCATTGTGCTTCCACCACAGGGAGGGCAAAAAGAACCATTTTGAAGTAGGCCAGTCCATTCTGCAGTTCTTAAGGTCTGTTCTCAGGAGAAACTATTTAAATAGAGCCTAAGGTTCTGGGGTTTTATTGGAGCCTAGCTGACCTGAGTGAAGGGAAATACCCAACTTCTGCTCTGTTTACCCTTGTGGGAGAAGGAAATTTCCCAACTGTAGCCCATCTAGCCATTCTGTCCCACCTCCACACTGTTTTCCCAAGTGGCTGTACCAACTTGCATTCCCACCAACAGTGTAATAGGGTGTAAGGTGGTATCTCAGTGTGGTTTTGATTTGAATTTCCCTGATGGCTAATGATGATGAACATTTTTTCATGTGTCTGTTAGCCATTTGTATGTCTTCTTCAGAGAAGTGTCTGTTTATGTCTTCTGCCCATTTTTTTACTTGATTATTTGTTTTTTGGGTGTTGAGTATGAGAAGTTCTTTATAGATCTTGGATACCAGCCCTTTATATGTAGTGTCATTTGCAAATATCTTCTCCCATTCTGTGGGTTGCCTCTTTGTATTGTTGACTGTTTCCTTTGCTGTGTAAAAGTTTTTTATCTTGATGAAGTCCCAAAAGTTCATTTTTGCTTTTGTTTCACTAGCTTTTGGAGATGTATCTTGAAAGAAGTTGCTGTGGCCAATGTCAAAGAGGTTACTGCCTATGTTCTCCTCTAGGATTTTGATGGATTCCTGTCTCACCTTGAGGTCTTTCATCCATTTTGAGTTTATCTTTGTGTATGGTGTTAGAGAATGGTCGAGTTTCATTCTTCTGCATGTGGCTGTCCAATTTTCGCAGCACCATTTATTGAAGAGACTGTCTTTTTTCCATTGCATGTTTTTTCCTGCTTTGTCAAAGATTATTTGACCATAGAGTTGAGGGTCCATATCTGGGCTTTCTATTCTGTTCCAATGGTCTATATGTCTGTTTTTGTGCCAGTACCATGCTGTCTTGGTGATCACAGCTTTGTAATATAGCTTGAAATCGGGCAACATGATGCCCCCAACTTTGTTTTTCTTTTTCAACATTTCCTTGGCGATTCAGGGTCTTTTCTGACTCCATACAAATTTTAGGATTGTTTATTCCAGCACTTTGAAAAATGGCTTCTTTACAGCATTCCTTGTAACTAGTACAACATGACTAGCAATCAAGAAAAAATTACAAGACGTACTAAAGTCAAAAACACAATTTGAAAAGATAGAGCAAGCGTCAGAAACAGACTCATATATGGAAGGGATGTTGAATTAACAGATTAGATGTTTAGAAGAACTTGATTAATATGCTAAGAACTCTGGTAGATAAAGTAGACAGAAGGCAAGAACAGGTGGACAATGTAAACAGAGAATTCCTAAGAAAGAACTAAAAGGAAATGATGGAGATAAGAAACTCTGTAAGAGACGTGAAGAAATGCAATTGATGAGCTTATTGGTAGATTGGACATTGCTTTAAAAAAAGAATATCTGAGATAAATGGGAACCTCTCAAACTGAAAAGCAATAGGAAAAATGACTAAAAAAAAAAAAAGAGAAGAATATTCAGAATTGTGGGACAAGTACAGAAGGTATAACATACATGTATTAGAGATACCAGAAGGAGAATAAAGAGAGAGAATGGTAGAAATATCTGAAACACAGAGTGAGAATTTCCCCCAATTAATATCAGGCACCAAACCACAGAACCAGGAACCTCAGAAACACCTAGCAGGAAAAATGCCAGAAAAATGACACCTAGCCACGTTCAAACTACAAAGAAACCAAAGATAAGGACAAAATCTGAAAGAAAACGATACCTTACCTATAGAAAAAAAAAAGGTGAGAATTGCACTGACATCTCAGAAACCATGCAAACAAGAAGACAATGGAATGAATTATTTAGTGTTGAGAGAGAAAAAAAGAAAAAATATATATATATAATTTTGAACCCTGAAAAATTATCCTTCAAAACTAAGGGAGAAATAAAGACTCTGATATGAACAAAAATTTAAGGAATAAGTTGCCAGTAAATGTGGCTTGCAAGAAATGTTAAAAGAGACTCTATAGAGAAAAGGAAAATGATATAGATCAGAAAGTCAGATCTACATATAGGAAGAAGAGTATGGGACAAGAAATAAATGAAGTTAAGAACATTTATTTTTCTTCTTTTTTTTTTAAGATTTTATTTATTTATTTGACAGAGAGAGATAGCGAGAGCAGGAACACAAGCAGGGGAAGTGGGAGAGGGAGAAGCAGGCTTCCCACAGAGCAGGGAGCCCGATGCGGGACTCGATCCCAGGACCCTGGGATCATGACCTGAGCCGAAGGCAGATGCTTAACGACTGAGCCACCCAGGCACCCTATTTTTCTTCTTCTTAATTGACCTAACAGAAGTAATAACAACAATGTATTTGAATATGCATGACCATATAGAAGCTTGTGAAAAGATGTCCAATCTCAAGTCACTAGGGACTTACAAATAAAACAATAAGGAGATACCACTACACACCTATCTGAATGGCTGAAGTCCAGAACTATGACACCACCAAATTCTGGCAAGTTTTGAGCATCATAGACTCGCATTCATTGTCCCTCTCCCTCTGCCCCTCCCCCACACACTGGTGCTTTCTCTCTTTCTCTCTCTCTCTCCCTCTCAAATAAATAAATAAAATCTTAAAAAAAAAAAACAACTGTGACTAAATTTTTACTCTTTCAAGTATTTTTATCATAAGAACTTCCAAAAAATAATAATACATATACATCTTTACTCTATTTCATTTATATTTTCCTATTATTAAAAAAAGAATAAGAATTAGTCACTGATATATATCAACCTTATAATGTTTACATTATTTTGTTTTGTTTATAAATAGTTGTGACCTCAACCTTAAGGAAATTATTACATAAATGATAAATTTAGCACAGGTATAAAATGAATAATGTATATTTATAAATAAATATCAGAAAACAGTCATCCTCAAATAGAAGAAAAAGACCGAAGTGAAACATTCACAAGTATGGTCAAGTAATTGATTATATTTTTATTTAAACACATTTAAATAGAAATATATCTACATGTCTGTCTAAACATGTATACTTTATAATAAACTGTCTAAACTCTACTTAGAGAATTTGCAATGGTATTAACAGCTGGAAACTTGGCTGGCATTCAGCTCACAGATGGAATCGGTACTTTGTGATGGGAAGTGTGGTATGTTTGCCACTCTATGTTACTACCTATCATTTCTCTTCAGACGAAAAAAGAACTGTGTACCAGGGTGAAGTAGTGTCACCACACTGCTATAGACTACATCTGGGATGTAAATTTTAAAGATGAAATCAGAAAATATACTGTGATTAATACTGGCTTTGCTTATTTGTGTTGGTCAAAGAAGAAATACAGAGTAAGTCAGATTTGTTCAGGAATAATTATTTTTCTTATATTTCAAAGACAAAACCGTAAGAGTAAGGTAAAGTATTTAGTCCAGAATTAAAATCGATGCATGCCTGGTATTCACAGGAGAATTATCTAAGGATTATACATGTCACCATGACTTCCAACTTAACATCTGATAGGGAAACTTCATCAGTATGCAAATGGGGAAATGGGATGACTGATATAATAAACTCTTCATATAACATGTACTGAAAAGACCAAGATCTCTTTTTAATCAACAGTTGAGACAAATGAAAAATAAAGGGTGAAAGAAAATAAAAATTGAGAATTCTATACTACCACATACAAAAGTTGACATTTATAAGGTCCTGTAGAAACAGAGCAAAATTAGTGTATGATAACGTATAGATGCTTTTTAAAATTTGTTTTTTTTTTTTTTAAGATTTTATTTATTTGGCAGAGAGAGAGAGAGCACAAGCAGTGGGAGCAGCAAAAGGAGAGGGAGAAGCAGGCTTCCCGCTGAGCCTGGAGTCCAGTGCGGGGCTGGATCCCAAGACCCTGGAATCGTGACCTGAGCTGAAAGCATACGTTTTACCATCTAGGCCAACCAGGCACCCGCTTTTAAAACATTTGATTTGATTCTGGATGAAATATGAAATAAATATAAAATATTTGGACTTTGTAAGGCAAGGAATAAAAATGAGTTGAAAGCATATCTCAAGATAAAAAGTGGTTTGACATAACAAGATAGTAATGAAACAAAAGATCAGTAGCTAAATTAAATCTACCCTTCTAGATGGTAAAGAACGTAATTATTACTGTACAAAATTGAATCAGAATTGTAAAATAAACAATACAGGAAATAAGAAGGAAATGTTAAGAGGACTAAAGACACTTTAATATATTATACATGTGCAACACCAAGGTAAAAATAACCAAAGATAGTAGATAGAAATTATTTAAAATAAATGCAGCAAATGCTGCAAATGTGTGTAACAAATATTAAATTATAGAATGTGCTTAAATTGCTTTTTGAATAGCAGTTATCAATTTTGCAGACAGATTTTAAAACATGAATTTGCATACCCTATTTATTGCAAATCTTATTGATCACATGAATCTGTATAATATCACAATTTTAACAATCTTTTAAAATTGATAGATTGAAAATAATTTAGATCAGTTACTCTATAGTTTTCTTTACCATACACCTTATTAATTTAATTAGAGCAAATGAGAGGTTGAAATAATAAGTTAACTCTTAATGTTTAAGCTGCCTATTAATTCTGCAGGCAGTAGAAAGTTTAACATAAGTAATTATCAAAAGTATGATAAATATATTGTATGAGGAGTCTACAGTTTTTACAAGAATTCACTATATAGCTTCTATGGTAGTTATTTAGGAAATACAAGGTGGATTTTGGACTTAGAAAATCCAATCCTTGTACAAGAATAAATGAACCTTTGCCTTAGACTTGGAGGAGTATCATTTTATTTACTCTAAGATTTATTTTATTTATTATTTTGGGGGGGAGGGGCAGAAGGAGAGGGGAACAGAGCACCAAGTGCAGAGCCTGACTCAGACTCGATCCCACGACCCCGAGATCATGACCTGAGCCGAAATCAAGAGTCAGACACTTTAATTGGCTGAGCCATGCAGGCACCCCAAAATATCATTTCATTTAAATAGGAATATGAAACCAGTGTATTTAGAAGAATGAATATGTTTTGTTAGATATGGACCTCTCTACCCTTTCTAAATTATATTGTCGGATATGCACACTTATAAAGATGTTAAATAAGAAACAAAAAATGAATATATAAGATAAAAAACAATTAAAATAGTTATTATGGTCTAAATATGTTTTAAACCAGAAAATTGTGTGTGAAGTGTCTTTTGGGTTATTTCTTACAATTTTGTGCTCTATGGAATGATGTTAGCATAATAATTTGCCAGAATCGAGCTCTTTGTAACTCAGTGTTTTATACAACTGGAAATTATGAAAAAGTTATCCCGTTCATTGTGGGAAATAAATATTTTCAAAAGGATTTTATTAAAGACACAATAAAATATTTAGTGGAATACCTCTTATTTTAGAGTGCTTTTAGTCAATATTTGCCAGCCCTCTAAATTGTGGAATAAAGTGTAAGTTTATGTGCATCAATATCCCAAAATCTTAGTTAGCTGTGTAATTGTGTCTCTTATAATTTTTTAAGATTAATATAGATAAAAGCCTCAACATAATATATTAAAAAGCATATATAATTTTAACAAATCCCAAATGTTAATTGATAACCTCTCGGGGACAGTCAGTAGAAATGAGTTAATATGGTTAAATATTAACTTAATTTGACGTGGTAAAACATCATTGCCATTGAATACTATCTGTAGCTGAAGAAATAGTTTAATTTTACTTGCTTAGTACTATAACTTAGCTTTTATGTAAATTATAAACTCTTGTGGTATTTTTAAAAGACATTAAATTATTAAATCAAAACCAGTTGAAAATATGTTCTTTCAAAGGCATTTTTTTTTCCTTAGGGCCATTTTAAATTCACAGAAAATTTGAGAGAAAAATATAGAGAATTCCCATGTATTCCGTGTCTGCACACATGCATAGCCAACCCCATGATCAATATCACTTACCAGAGTGGTACATTTGTTACAACGGATGAACCTACACTTCCACATCATTATCATCCAAAGTCTGTAATGTATCTTAGGGTTCATTCTTGGTGCTGTACATTCTGTGGTGCTGTACATTCTTTGGATTTAGACGTATAATGACATGTATTCATCATTATAATATCATACAGAGGAGTTTCACTGCCCCCTGTCCTGTTTATTCCTCCTCTCAGCCCCACCCCCTGGCAACTACTGACCTTTTTACTGTGTCCATAGTTTTGCCTTTTCCAAAATTTTACGTAGTTGGAATCATACAATATGTAGTCTTTTCAAACTGGCCTCTTTCAGTTAATAATATGCATTTTAAGATTCCTCTGTGACTTCATGGCTTGATAGCTAATTTCCTTTTAATGTTGAGTAGTATTCCATTTTCTGGATATACTGTAGTTTATTCATCCATTTACCTACTGAAGGTAGGTTGGTTGCTTCCAAGTTTTGGAAGTTATGAATAAAGCTGCTATAAACATTGTTTTTTCTGTGGACATAAGGATCAGTTTTGGGGGGTAGATATCAAGGAGCACAGTTGCTGGATCATTTGGTAATCAGATGTTTGGTTTTACAGGAAACCACCACACTCTCTTCCAAAGTGGTTGTACTATTTTGCATTCCCACCAGCAATGTATAAGAGTTCCTATTGGTTCATATCCTTGGTAGTATTTGTTGTTGTCAATGTCACAGATTTTGACCATTGTAATAGATATGGGTGGTATCTTATTATTTCTTTAACTTGCCTTTCCCAGATGACATATGATGAGGAGTATCTTTTCAAATGCTTATTTTCCACTTGTATGTCTTCTTTGATGAGGTGCCCATTAAGGTTTTTGGCCCATTTTTTAGTCTGGTTGCTTGTTTCCTTATTTTTGAGTTTTAAGAGCTCTTTTATGTTTTTGATCACAGTCTTTTGCTAATTTTCTTTTTTGCAAGTATTTTCTCCCTATCTGTGGCTTGTCTTCTCATTCTTCTGACAGTATTGTTGACAGAACAATTGTTTCTAATTTAAATGAAACCCAGCCTGTCAGTTCTTTTTTTTTTTTTTTTTTTTTTTGTAGCATACCTTTTTTTTTTTATTAAAAAAAACACCCCTCTTTTTTTTTTTTTTTTTTTTTTTTTTTTTCATGGATCATGCCTTTGGTGTCATATCCAAAAAAGCATCACTGTACTCAAGGTCATCTAGACTTTCTCCTATGTTAACTTTTAGGAGTTTTATAGTTTTGCATTTTCATCTAGGTCCATTATCCGTCTTGAATTAGTTTTGTACAGGATTTGAAGTCTATATTTAGATTTGTGTGCATGTGTGTATGTCCAGTTGTTCCAGCACCATTTGTTGAAAAGATAATCCTTTGCTCCATGGTATTGCCTTTGCTTCTGGGTCAAAGAACAGTTGGCTCTGCTTATGTTGATCTATTTCTAAGCATTCTGTTCTGTTTCAGTGATCCATTTGTCTTTCTTTTTGCTGATACTAACTGTATCAGAAAATGTTGATTACTGTAGCATTACATTAAGACTCAAAGAGGTAGTGTCAATTCTCCAACTTTGTTCTTCTCCTTCAAAATTGTGTTGGCTATTCTGGGTCTTTTACCTTTCTGTATAAACATCAGAATCAGTTTGTCAATATCCACAGAAAAACTTGCTGGGGGTTTGATTGGGATTGCATTGAATCTATAGATCAGGTTGGAAAGAAACGACACCTTAACAATATAGAGGCTTCCTATCCATGAACATGGACTATCTCCAATAATTTAGTTCTTTATGTCATCAGAGTTTTGTAATTTTCTTCATATAGATTTTGCACCTATTTATTTAGATTTATACATAAGCATTTCATTTTGGGGCATGCTAATGAAAATGGTATTGTATTTTTTATTTCAGTATCAACTTGTTCATTCCTGTTGTTTAGGAAAGCAATTGACTTCTGCATATTAACCTTGTGTCCTGTAACCTTGCTAAATTGCTTATTAGTCTATTAGGTTTTCTTTTTCAGTTATTTTGGATTTTCTACATAGACAATGTTGTCAACTGTGAACAAAAACTCTGTGTGTGTGTGTGTGTGTGTGTGTTGGTTTTTGTATTTAAAACACCTTTAATAAGCTATAATTCACACATATAGTTCAACAATTTAAAATAATTGATTTTTAGTATATTCACAGAGTTGTGCAACCATCACCATAATCAGTTTTGGAACATTTTCATCATCCCTCAAAAACTGCACAGTTTTTGAGCATTTTCATCTTCCCGTGTCCATTTATCCCTGAGCAGTCACTTCCCATGTCCCTGCAATACTTCCCTTATCCCTAGTTTCAAAAACACTAATCTACTTTCTATCTATATGAATTTGCTTACTATAGACACTTCATATAAATGGAATCCTTTTGAACTTTTGTTTCTGATTTCCTTCATGTAGCAGGATGCAGTCAAGGTTCATTCATGTTGTAGCATGCATTAGTACTTTAGTACTTTATTCTTTTTTCTTGCATTACTTGTGATAGCCAAAAAAAGTATAAACAACTCAAATGTCCATCAATGGATGATTGAATAAATAAAATGTGGTATATCCATGCTATGGAATACTATTTGACAAAAACAGTTTTCTATAACTTTTGCTTCCTTATAAATTACCAAATTGTTATAGTATCTAAAAAATATTAGCTTATTAAATGAAAACCAGTTGACAGTGTGATTTAGTTGAGTGTTAAAAATGGTAAAACATGTATCCAAAAATATAAGCCATAAATTTATTAATATTTTATTTCATATGCATATGAAGTAGCCATGCAGAAATAATACTGTTCAGTTAAACTGGGTGTTTTAGGTTTTTAGTGATTACTTTTGAAAAATATAGGACAATATATTTAAACTTTCATTGTGAAATTCCTTAGATGTTTTGCTTGCCTCTATGATCTATATATGCATATGCAAAAATGTAATTATATCATAAAAATAATAGTCAATTTTAAAAAGGTTGAAACTGTCATTTAGAAATGTTGAGCTATGCTACTACCTATGAAAATAGTACCTGACACAGACATACCTGATTGATGCTTGGGGAGAATGGTGGGAGTAATGATAAAGACTGAAGTATCACCATTCAGTAACCATGTCTAGAAGCAATGTCAGAATAGTAACTTTATAACTAGAACAATGTGGATATATATATCCACGTTGATATTTTTGCTCTACTTTTTAAAAAATTATGTATTGTGGGGTACCTGGGTGGCTCATTTGGTTGGTCGTCTGACTCTTGATTTCAGCTAGGGTCGTGGTCTCGGGGTTGTGGGATTGAGCCCCACATCTGGCTCTGCCCTGGGTGTGGAGCCTTTTTGGGATTCTCTCTCTCTCCCTCTGCCCTCCCCCTGCCCCTCACTCACACGTGAATGCACATACGCGCACACACTCTCTCTTAAAAATAATTAAAAATTATTAAAAAATTACGTATTGATTTATAATCTGTGTAGAATTATACTATATTTTTCTCTAATTAGAGATCTATTAATTACTGCAATTCTATATATAGGTGACACCACCTACATAATAGTGCTGGATTAAAAACAAACATCAGTTTATATACAGTTTATATTCATATTCATATATTCAGTTTATATTTCATTCAAAAAATTTTAACTTAAAAATAAATGTAATAAAAATTACCACTTAAAATATTCTTGCAGGATTAATTAAAAATGTTATCTCCTCTAGTAACTTCACTTAACTTTTATTTCTCTTTTTCTTGCCTTGATACTCATTTCATCTCTTACACTTCATTCATTTATTTAAATATGTATTGAACTCCTACTATGTACAAGACCCTGTTCAAGAGTCTGGATATACAGAAGTGAAAAATATAAAATACGTATCTATGTAAATAAATAGGTAGGTATATTAGTTTCCTATCAATACTGTAACAAAGAGCCATAAAGTTAGTAGTTTAAAACAACACAAATTTATCATTCTGGAGTGCTGGATGTTAGAATTTTGAAAATAATCATAAGGAACTAAAATCTAGGTATTGGCATATTTTCCTTCATGAGGCTGTAGTGAAGAATCCTTTTCTTTACCTTTTCTAGTTTCTAGAGGCTACCTGCATGCATTTGCTCACAGCCACTTCTGTCTTTAAAGCCACCTGTGTGGAGTCTTCAAATCTGTCTCTCTTGCTCTCCCTCACTCTCAGTCTTGCTCTTCTTCTCTCTTTTGCTCTGACCTCTGATTAGTCACATGGTTTCTGATGCCTCTGCCATCCTCTTTCCCTTACAAAGACCCTTGTGGTCATATTAGATCCACAAAAATAATCCCCATAATCTTCCCATCTCATTTCAAAACCTTAATGTAATCCCTTCAGCAAAGTCCTCCCCCCCCATGTAATGTAATGAATTCATGGGTTCTAGAGATTATAAATGGATGTCTTCTGTGGGGGAAGCATCTTTTTGTCTATTGCAGGAGGTATGTCTATATCTCTGTTACAACTTGCACTTATAATATATGTGTGCATGTTAAATGGGATAAAAATGTTCAATATTCTAATGTTGGATTTAACAGAGACCCTGTACATACTAAAATAAGTTAATATTAAATTCCATAAACCTTGCTAAAGATTTTAATGGAAGGTTCTTCATAATATAAACACAGATTTTGTTTTTGTATGATCAGCATAGATAGATGTCTATTTTTATGAAAACATTTTGTTATAGAATATAAGAGAGAGACAAATACATAAAGCAGAAATTTGCACCATAATTAATATTTTAAAAAAGGATCACCCACGTAACCACTGCACACTAGAGAACCCGATAAGAAGAGAACTCTGCCAGCATTGTAGAAACATTTTCATGTTGCTTCCAGGGCGTAGTCTTTAGAGATAACCGCTACCCTACCTTCTAGTAATCATTTCCTTGCTATTTTTAAGCCTTAGATATATGTCCCTGAATATATTCATACCTGCTTTTATAATATAAATCAAATGGCATTCTATATGTTACGATATGTCCTGCTTTCTTTGCTCAGAGTATGTTTGTAAAATCCTTCCATCATTTTGTATATAAATCTGGATTATTTATGTGATTTTTGTACAGCATTGCACTGGTTTCATTTATGATCCAACAGTCTTAGAGTGGGGCATATTAAAAAGTACACACTGAAATAACAAGATATAATAATCGTGATGATAATCATGAAGAAGTATGTTGGCTGTCCTATCTCATTACTCTTCTATCACCAGTCTATACGACATGTTCTTTACTCTTAGGGTGAAGCAGCAGCCTTATCTGGGACATGTGCAATTTCTGTGGCAAAGGGAACAAGTAAATGGATTGAATTGGGGTTTGTCCTTTAAAGCTTCTTCCCAGGACTGACACAGAACTTCTAACCATAACCCAAGTAGGTCCCAGGCCCATATGTGATTTCAAGGAAGCAGGGAAGTACAATTACTTTGTGTAGCTGGAAGGGAGAGACCTGGCTGGATCTCATGGACCACACTAATCAATTCTGCGACTGCAGCATTAATTAGTCATAAACACTCAATTTATTATTTCTGCTCACAAAATAATCCTCAGGTACATGGTCATTGTATATAAAGTACATTATTAATTGGTAACAATAGTAGGAAAATGCAATTAGCAAGGTAAAATTTTGTGAGCCTATCTTAAAATGTGGGTAAAACATGCTGCTTGTATAGTAAAATTTAAAAGATAGAATATTACACTACCAGTACTGGGCTAAAAATAGGACTGCACATGCCAGAATATATAAAAATGATCTTACCTAAAAAAAAAATCATTTACAAAATGAGAACTTTGGGAAAAAGCGTGTGTCTTTATATTGTGACATTTCACATCATAGCATACTTTTTAAAAATGTTAGTACTTTAAAGTGCCTATAGAATATTTTAAATCAGGTGAGACTTTTGTGTCATTAAGTATGACTTAGGAAGGCATTGATAGCATAAAGATGAGTTCCTTTTAGTTGCTTCCAAGTCTTAGAGGATATCCTTTGAAAACAGTTGTCAGTTTTTGTATGGGTGTGTGTGCTGACATTCTTTTCAGTGCTCCTTGTTATGACTTCTTTTCTTTCCCTTCATGGATATAGGGTATTAGCAGGAAAGTGGCACCATAATTTAGTCTTGGTATACTGGGCAAGAGCATTTATAACAGTGTTTCCTTAAACTCAGCTCACTCCAGACATCAGCTTATTGTCATCTCATCTAAGATCTATATTCCTGGAGCAGAGAAACACATCTTATGTCCTCCTTCCAAACTCTGATCAAGGCATTTCAAAAAGCAAGCCCTGCCACATGCTAATGCCTTATCTTGGGAACCCCTGCATTTCACATTCCCTAAGTGTTTGCAAGCACAGAAGTCATTAATTGTTGGGCTAAGATGTCAAAGTGAAATTTCTCCCACTGGTTTGCCTTGAGCTGACCCAGGTATTAGAATTCTCTCCAATCCACTCTGCAAAATGCCTTTACAGCAATTTTCAAACCTTGGTGTGATAATGAAAAACAATAATAATAATAAAAAAACAGGGGCTTTATAGACAGATAGACATGTTTGACTTGCCTTTTCTATACCTCATTTTCATTATCTGTAAATTGGAGATCATAATGATAATCGTAGTTCCCAAATCTTAAGCTTTTTCTTTCGTTCAGTGTCTTCATTTGCCTACTGCATCATAGGAATCAATTAAAAGTAATTGTTTATATCAGTTGACTAAGTATATCCCCCACCATTTTGTGAACTACATGAGAATAAAAGTTGCATTTTTTCACATTATCACCTTCCAAATCTACAGCAATATTTCAAACAGAATGCAATCTTTATGCACTATCATTAGACTCTAACAGATAACTGCTTTTAGCTGTGGCATATTCATATTTAAAAAAAAAAAAACGGTATATGTTGGTTTTTGCAATGTTGAAAAATATTCCTAATAATTACAGCACAATTTTATAGCCAGACATTTTAATGCCAAAAGTATGTTTCATGTTTCAATATTTGTCTTTTTATTTGGCATTGTGGTCATTGACTTTAGGTGATATTAAGTATCTCTGCATTTACAGGGCAGTCATTATACAGTAATATTTTGCATAGTTATTCATCACTTTGTTCATGCTAGGGCATTTTCACAATAAAGAATAGTTGTATAAAGTAGTGAGTTGGATGGTGGCCTTCCCCAGAACCTGTAAAGTTCCTTCTGTGGAGAAAAGGTCTTTGCAGATTTATTAGTTTGCTAGGTGTACCATAACAAAATACCACAGATTGGATGACTTCGTTCATCTTCTTAACAGTTTTGGAGTCTAGAAGCCCAAGACTGAGGTGTCAGCAGATGTGGTCTCTTATAAGGCCATCCTCCTTGGCTTTGAGATGGCCTTTTGGCTTAGAGATGGTCTTTCCTTTGTGTGTGTTCCTCCTTAGTGTCTCTCTGTGTGTACAAATTTCCTCTTCTGATAAGTAGGCCAGTCAGATTGTATTAGGACCCAAACATATGGCCTCATTTTACCTTAATTACGATTTTATTTATTTATTTATTTATTTATTTATTTATTTATTTATTTATTT
>NW_023270442.1:2789909-2844734 GCF_011800145.1 Mirounga leonina
TTTATTTATTTATTTATTTATTTATTTATTTATTTATTTATTTATTTATTATTCATGAGAGACAGAGCGAGAGAGGCAGAGGGAGAAGCAGGCTCCCAAGGAGCAGGGAGCCTGATGTGGGACTCGATCCCAGGACCCTGAGATCATGACCTGAGCCGAAGGCAGATGCTCAACCATCTGAGCCACCCAGGTGCCCCCTTAATTACCATTTTAAAGACATTATTTCCAAATACAGCTACATTCTGGGGTACTGTGGATTAGGCCTTTAACATATGAATATTGCAGGGACACAATTCAGCCCATAACAGCAAATGTAATTGAATTAAGGATTTTGATATGAAGATTATCTGGGTGGGCCCTAAATTCAGCAACAGGTATCCTTCTAAGAAAAAGGTAGAGAGGGGGATTTGAGGCCAAGGGAAGAGAAGGAGGCAATATGATCACAGAGGCAGAGACTGGAGTGATGTGCCCACAAATCAAGGAATGCACACATCCACCGGAAGCTAGAAGAGGCCAGGAACAGATTCTCCCCTAGAGCCTTAGACGGAGTGTGGTCCTGTCACATTTCAGAATTCTAGCCTTCAGAACTGTGAGAGAATACATTTCTTTCTTTCTTTCTTTTTTTTTTTTTTCCATTTCTGTTGTTTTAAGCCACCAAGTTTGTGGTAATTTATTATGGCAGCCTCAGAAAATTAAAACAGATTTGTTAATGTCTCTTGTTCTCGGCACCTGTCCCTGAAGATTTAGAACGATTTTTCATAAACACCCTTAATCCATTTAATTGTTTCTGTAGAATACAAGAAAGAAATTAATATATAAGATTTACAGTAATATACATATATATACATGTATAATTGCAACAATCTATAGATGTCTTTATTTCACTTTGTGTCTTTTGCATTTGGTATAGGATAAATATTCAAGAAATTTTTAAATTCTTATTTTAAGCATCTCCAAGATGCTGGAGAAAATCAAGATTGTTTGAAAATATGTGTACAGAAAAGAAGTCTTCAATATAAATTTACAAGGATTTGCCAGTAACATATATATGCGTATATCTATATATTAAAATGTTTAAAATGCCAATGCATAATGAATATTTAGTTCTACATGTGAAAAATACCACTACTCTTGTTTGTTAAACTCAATTTGCTAATATTGTTAATTATAAAATTTCGTTATCTAGTATAAATAAATCTAAAATTATTTGTAGTTTATTTTTATAAAGATTTGCTTTGTTGGAAATACACTGGTAACTTTCATGTTAAGAAAGTATTCACCATGAACAATCTTTTCACTGAGGAAGATGATGTCCCAAGAATTTAGGACATAGTAATGATGGATTCTCAGATTTATCCAGAGTTTCTTTTTAAAGAATTTTTCTCTATGACTAGAATAAATTGTCTGGCTACTATTTAGAAAATAAGAAAAATATTAAAATCCACTTCTAAATCATTAGAATTGGTATAATGTTGTTGCTTTGTATCAATTTCGGAAGTCAGAGAATAATAAATATAAGGAAAAACAAGTCTTGAAAAAAAATGGTACTGAAAACTTAAGCACAGTTTTGTGAGATATAAAGAGAAATTATTATATTGCAATACCTGGATATCAAAGATAAAAATTTCTATTTTAGTCATGTTGGATAGAGCATCTGAAAACTCCATATGGGGTCTCTGGGCACAGCAAATACATTCGGTGAGCCAGACCTTCAGTAAATGATTCTTAGTGAAAATAGAACTATTAACAGAAACATAATAATTTGTATCCTACCAATAGTGCTGTTTTCCTCTTGGGCTTTAATCAATTATCATCATGATGTTAACAAGCAAAGTGTATTTTGATTTTGAAAATACAGAATAAAAATCACATGAAGTCGACAGATTTTTCTTCAGTGTGAGTCGCATCAACTGCTTTCTCTTAGTGGGATTGCTGGGGTCCAGAATCTTGTACTCTGATTACAGCTGTTGCTTCACTCAGAGGTGCTCAGCAAGACCTTGCATTATTCTTTAGTGTTCTTTTTTCTTAAAGTTTGTTCAAACCGCCTCCCACAAAAATCTTGAAAAATCACTTTATTCTTTCAATATTTTTAACAGGTTACAATTTCTGAATCCACAGATTATCAGGAATGCCCCCAATTCAATTTAAGGATTGTCAAATCAATTAGTTAATAAAAAAAAATCTCTGCATATTGCTGGTGGCTGGGGTGCAGAGGTCATTCTGGGACGGTTTAGTGAACAGACAAGAATGGAGAGAACCCTGACTTGAGGTGCACCCTGCCCTGAAGGCCTTTTGTAACTATCCACGTGGACTGTTTATCCATAGTCCTAGAGGCAGTCGATTCTCTCCATGGAGGGAGAGATAGTATCTTAATGAATGTTTTCCCATCTCTGTACATTTTTGTAAGTTTGACTTTGTGATCCTGATAAAACTGGAGGGTGTGATATTTCATCATTTCAAAATTTATAGGATATTTTTGTGATATTTTGTGATAGTATTTATGTAAACTATTTTTCAGATTTTGTTGCTAGAAAACTTGTAGAGTGGCTATAAGTGTGTGAAATGTGATGTGTTGTTGTTTGAAACACTTTTCTGTTTCCTGTAAATTGTTCTTCCATCAGGAGGCACAGCCTGTCTGGTGTCTCCTTTCATGATTCTAACAGCTGCTGGTGATCTTCGCTTAGATCCATTAATTCACCAGCAGTTAAAAATGATGCTATTTTAATTCCATCATTCTTTCCTCACTTATTAGCAGATATTTTTATAAAGAAAAACATCCCTTCGGGGCTCTAGTGATTAACTGAACATAATAAAGGAGATAAGAGCCACTTGCACCCTGACAGGACAAAAACGATCACATCAGTTACAAGCACACATTTCTTTACCGTGGACAGTTCACCGCTCCTGCTCACGCCCTGCCCACCCTCTTTCCCCAACGCTGCTCCTGGTACCGTTAGGATGCACGGATGTCCCCAAAGTATGAGACGCTTTGCTATGATACAGTTCTGCTTTTGTGACAATGGTAAGTATGAAAAGTATTAAATATTTCCTGGGTGCCCTCTGGAACTTCTGTGCAGTTAATGAGGGAAGATTTCAAAATTGTGAGCCATGAGGCACCCATGACTATAATTCCACGATTATTCCATCATTTGAATCTAACAAGAACATTGTAATGTAGGTGAGACTGGTGTCATCATCTCTGTTTTACAGATAGGACACTGAGGCTTCGAGGTCAGCCTGCTCACGGACAAGAGAGCTGGGAAGCAGTAGGGCTAAGATTGACATCCAAGTCTTCCTCAGAGCCTTCCAGTTCTTTCCTTCTCATTATTTCCTTTCCCTTCTCCCTAACAGTCACCTCCATTCACATGTAAATAGACAAAAAAAAAAAAAAAAAAAGGAAAACATCCCTTTACCAAACACATGGTTACCAGTGGTATCAGAAAGGCAAGATAAGTGCTTGATTCGTTCCTATCAATGACTGGTTTTCAAAATAAACATTTGCTTATTTAGAACCTTCATGAGTGAACAATTAGTAGTTTAAACATCATTATGAACTCTTGAATATAAATGAATTTGATGGATCTCTACCCACTCAGGTTATTCTCCTTTTTGATACTCAAATTTTCTCAACTTCTCCTCATAGGAGCCTCTTCAGTTTAGCTAAATTCTTTGGACATAGCCCGAGTAAGTCTTTGGTAGCTTCCAAGCTATCTGGAATAATGGTGTTCCAGGTTTAAGTTCTGTATCTCCTTCCATATACCAGAAGCCAGACAGATCTCAGAATGAACTGCTTACTTTGACTGGGCAACTGTATCTGGACACTATAATCTCTGTGCTAGGGTTGCTTATTACTACATTGTACCTTGTTTCTGCACACTTCAGAGAACAGAGCTATGAAAATAAATAGCTGATAGATCTCTGATCTATCTGACATAGATATATAGATGAAATAAGTCAAGAGTCTATACCGAGTTTTCCAATTCAAATTCAGCTGTTAAGAGTTTTTGCATAATTGGTTCATTTTACATCTTTTCCTTTCTCCTGCTTTTCAGCAACATTAGAAATAATTTAATTAGACTAACATCTGGTTTACTCCACAATGTGCATAAAAGAGCTCAGCAATGCAGAAACAAAAGAACAACCAATAATAAATGCTGTAAAAAGTTTAAGGTTATTTTTTGGTAGTTCTTTCTGTCCTTAGGTTGTATCTCACTATAATCATATAGTCAGATTGCTATGGTTAATGTCACTTGGAATCATTCATCCGTGTGTGTGTTTGTGTATGTGTCTGTTCAATAACTAGACACATTTATAAATTCACTTTTCATTTTTCCTTCTGATTTTTTTTTGTTTCTTTCTCATTGTATTTGTGTAAAATATTTTGCATGGGTTTCCAGTCAAAAAGCAAAGCAGAGAAAAGTGTGTATAATATAGATGTATTACTTTTCTCCTTTTTTTTAATTTATGGTACCTGGGGATCCAATCATAGTTATATTAAAGAGTACTCATTCTTTTGTTGAGCTGTGATTTCAGAGATACTGCACACTTTATTCAACTGGTTCTTCATTGGAAAAATTTTGAATTATTGCTAGTTTTGTTGGGTCCCACCCCATCACATGGAATGCTGCCATTATTTGCTTAGTTTTAAAAAAATATTCTTATCAAAAATATTTTTGCTAGTGTATATTTTAGATATATTCCTAGAAGTTATATTGCTGGGCCAAAGGGTAAATAATTTAAAAATTTGTCACATTGTTGGTTCACAAGCTCCTTGGGTGCTTCCCAGGTATGCTCTGAAACTGGTCCCTGTACCCAGAGGGCACGGAGAGACTGAAGAAAGGGGCAGGCCACTCCTAATCGGTAGGTGGCAGGTTTCATAAGCAAGGCAATTTACATACGAGGCTTGTCTTGGGTTGCTACAAGATAAGTAGATCTCCGCACCTGCCTCCAAGTCTTAAAAGTTTACATAGAGTCCTTAACTGGGTTCAGTCAGGTGTGCCTTTCAGATGGTCTTAACACCACATTACTACCTCAAGTCCATGTCCTTCAGGCAGCCTCTGGGATCAGGCAAGGCAAGCAGAACCATATTCCAAGGATGGGGAGGGGATGTCAAGCCTCTGATCACCCAGATCTAGTTCATGGGTCAACTGGTGGTCACATCTTCTTGATGACTTCCTCCAGCACATATATGCCAAATTACTCTTCATAGTGATTTTATCATTGTGTCATCCCACCAGCAATGTATGAAGGTTAATACTTAGCTGCCCTCTAGTTGGTTGAATATGTTGTTATATTTTTGACTTTTTGCCAATGGAAGAGGTGAGAAAATGGCATTTCAGTTTCTGGATTATTTCCATTTCTTTTTCTAGGAAGTGTCTTTTCCTTTCTCTATTTTTTAGTGTTGTTGAAGATTTCCTCTAACTTTAGAGCTCTTCATTAAGCATATTAGCTCCTTGATATTTTAAGTTGCAAATATTTTTCACAGTTTGATACCTATTTATGGTGTCTTTTGCTATGCAAGTTTTTAAATGTAATCAAGGTTATCTCACTTTTTCCTTATTGCTTCTGGATTTTGAATTACAGCTTAAAATAATTTTTGTTCTCCCATTTATAAAAAAGGCAACCAAGTTTTCTTCTGTTATGTATATAGCTTTATACTTTTTTTTTTTTAAGATTTTATTTATTTATTTGACAGAGAGAGAGATAGCGAGAGCAGGAACACAAGCAGGGGGAGTGGGAGAGGGAGAAGCAGGCTCCCCGCTGAGCAGGGAGCCCAATGCGGGGCTCCATCCAAGGACCCTGGGATCATGACCTGAGCCGAAGGCAGAGGCTTAATACTGAGCCACCCAGGAACCCGCTTTATACTTTTATATTTAAATTTCTAGCCATTTTGGAATTTATCCTCATGTATGATATGATGAACAGATACAAATTTATTTCTTTTCTTTACTGTCTCCAGTTATCCAAACACCATTTATTTAAGAATACATTTTTTGTCTTCTTTCTAATATGCTGTTTTCTCTTTGGCTCCTTGTTTCTTCTATTCTTATACCCAAACACAGTTTAGATTATTTAAAAATTTTGGCATCCTGTGGGCCTCTTCTCCTTTTTGCTTATTTTGTTTTTCCTCAGGATGTTTTGTCCAATAATTACTTCCATTTGTTTGTTTTATCAAATAAACTTTTGAATCCTATTCTTATGCTTCAAACAATTAAAAATGTGATTTTATTGGCATTGCCAAAACTGCTTAACTTATAGATAAGTCACATCTTTATGATGTGGGGTCTTCCTACCCAGGATATAGTATTTGTTTTTTAGTACTGTATATTACTTTTATGCCTGTCTATGATCATTTTTTCTAATTTTTCAAAGTAAAATTGTTTTATTATATGTCAGCATTATACAGTTGAAAGTCTAGTAAAATTAAAAAGGCATTTAAAATAACATTTAAAAGTGATATATTAAAAATGATATATTAAAAAAAAGTTCAAGATGTGTATACTGCAAACAAAAGAACATTGCTGAGAGAAATCAAGATCCAAACACATGCAGACACACACCGTGATCATGTATTGAAAGACTCAACAGTATCAAGGTGGCACTTCTTTCCAAATTGATCTACACGTTCCACTTAATTCCAATCTTTATATGTAATTAAGTATATAAAACATATTATCTTATATATAATTAATATAAATTATGTATAAAATAAATTATAATTAACATAAAATTTATATTTTATAAAATGTTAATATTAATACAAACATAAAATATATAATTTCATATTATTTTATATATTATATAGATTATAAATAAATATATATTTTTTTAATTTAGGATTTCCATTCATGACACATCTTTGAATTTCTTTTGTCTTACCATCATACAACACAGGGGAAATCCCCCAGCTGAGATCAACACCTCTGCTCCCAACTGCCCAAATGCCTGCCTCATTCCTTTTCCTGCTTTTTACATTCATAGATTTAACTATACACAGGCAAGAATACAAAATCTAAGACATCTTGATTAATGAAATGCTTAATCAGTAACTGAAATACAGGTAAATTAGAGAAACAAGCAGAAAGCATGCCAACATTAGTGGAAATTTCCTTGAAAAGGTTAAGGATTGGAATGCCATGAAAAGCAAATCCATGTATGAGAAGTTGAAAGAAAGAATGATCACTGAGGATTGAAAAACTTTATTGCCACTGATATGAATATTAAGCAATCCTATTCTCTGCATAAATGAATTCCTAGTAGAGAATTCCAATGCATTTTGCTACATCAATCATTTTATTTTATGATTACTCCACTAAACTATTTTGAAGTTTCTTATCATTGAAAAACCAGAAAACCTTTGGTAATGACAAAGCAAAAGCAGAATGGAAGGCTTCGAAGTTAATGCTAATATAAATTGCAAATTATTTTTACAATGGCTTCATTCAATATGACAAGAAAAACAACAAAAAGTTTAAATTATGTTACTTGTTTTTATTGATAAGATTTATCACCCTCTTGACTATTACTTAAATGTTTTTAAGTTGAATAGTCATTAAATGGAGTATGAATTATTAACAACTTACTGAAATTTATATGTGTAATCACAATGTTGAAAACAATCTTTATGTTCCCCATGTAACCATGAACTGTCTTCTACAGAATTAAATACTGATGAAAACTATTTTGATTTTGGTTTTGTTATATAAGTTTAGTCTTTTGTTATTCTCCAGTGGTTTAGGGTAGTTTGTAAATCTGTATGCTACAAACAAGATGAAGCCAAAATAGAAAGAGGGTAAGAGGATTTTTGCAGAAGGAAACTATGAATAGTAAACTATGACCAACACAGAAGAATTTATAAATTAAAGATTTATCTATAAGAGGTTTATGATCTCCAGTATTCATGGAACAATTCAAGACACCGAGGATAAGAAAGATGAATAAATAAGATTTTTTTTAACCTAAGGATTTTATAGTCTAGTAGGAAAGAGAGGCAGTGAATCAGGTGAAGTGTGATACATTCAACAATAGCAGTGTACTTAAGGAGCTAGGGAAAATAGTGAAGAGTATGATTAAATTTGCCTGAGGGAAGCAAGAGAGCCAGGAAGGCTTCACAGAGAAGCAGGCTTGTAGGCAGTAAAGATGGCAGTATCTTTAAATAGCAGCTGTGCGGTGAAACTTTTGCAATGGGGAGGCACATTTTTCTACAGTCTTCAAAAATAAAAATAATGGATAAAGTGAAAATATGAATTGAATAAATTCTATCACTGGATGCTGTTACAAAAGTATTTAAAATGTAAGAATAAGCCTCTGTGGTTATCTAAAATAGTCATATTTTTACTGAGTAAAATATTTCTAAATATTAAATTTCATTTAACTTTAAGAAGATAAGCTATTTCTACAGGTAAAATCACAGCCTTACTTTACCGTTAACTTATATTCAGGTTTCTTTTGTTTTTTTTTGCATTGACTCTTACATAGTATAAAAAGCTAACTGTCTTTCTGACTGAGTATGATCTGATTCTTTTGAGCAAGTGTTTAAGCTTTTTGTGGTAATCTTAAATACCTTGTGTGGACTGAAATTACCTGAAGGGTTTGTGCTTCAGTATTAGGACCACAGAAATGAAGGCTTTCTCTATTTTAAATATTATTGAATGGGAAGGGGGATGCAAAAGCCAGGTTTGGCAGGAGAGCCAATTACTGATGCTTCGCGATTAGTCTCACCTTTCTTTCATTGCTTTCTATTTTCTCTGGAAAGAAAAAAAAAAAAAAAAATATATATATATATATATATATATTTCTCCTGTAAAGAGAAGATACTGGTAAAATGGAGATTTTTAAAACAAACCCAAAAGAAGACAAATATATAACATTTCATTCCAGAACATTTACTTATTTATTTATTGGAATCTTTAAAAGTAGAGAATAATGCTAGGCTGCAGTTTTCTTTGAAGGAAGCTTTTTTGGTAACTGCAGTGAGAAGTATTCTCACATGTGCTTAAGTTGTCATAGTTATTAATAGTTCTGAGAATTTCCCTGAGATTTCCCAGTATATTCAGTTAATGCTCAGATTTTTGCATACACACTGACTTGAATTTATTTACTAATCTGCAAATAATTATTAGAGCAGAAATTAAATTGTGATTCTAAAGTTGCACATCTCATACAATATTTACTATATTTATTTATTGTACTAGTAATGCATACATAGTTACCTTTGTTTTTTTTTTAAGTGAGAATCTACTTCATCCACCAACACTCTTTGAAATTCTATTTTTCCAGTTTTAATATCATAGAGCTTTGTGGAAACCAACCGACCATGTATATGTGGTTCTATTTCTGAACTCTATTATGTTCCATTAACCTATATTTCTATTATTATTCCAACACCAAACTATCCTGATTTCTATAGGTTTATATAAATTATTGAAATTAGGTATTATGCATTTTCTTACTTTAATTTTTCAAAATTGTTTTAGCTGTTCTCATTTTCTTATAACCTTAGAAACTTCTTGAAAATTTCCTCAAAGAATGTCTACAGAGAATTTTGGGGAGATTGCATTGAATCTATAGATCAATTTTCTTAATTTATTTAGATTTATTTAATTTTTCTCAGGAATCGTTACTACTTTTAAGTGTTCAGGTGTCACATGTATTTTGTTAATCTTCTTCCTAAGTATCTTACGTTTTTATATTACTTTAAAAGGTATCGTTTTTCCAGCAAAGATATTTTTATTTGCTGATATATAGAAGTACAATTAATTTTTGTATATTGATCGGTGCTCTGCTGACGTATTTACCTATTAATTCTTGTAGTTTTTTATGTATTTTCTGTAAGTTTGTTACAAATCAAAACAATTACAGAACAAAACAAAACAATTACATAGTTTTATTTCTTAAAATACTTATAGTTTCTTTCTGTATATTTGTCTTCTTTTTTTTTTTTTTAAGATTTTATTTATTTATTTGAGACAGAGAGAAAGCCCGGACGTACAAGTTGCGGGGAGGGGCAGAGGGAGAGGGACAAGAAAACTCCCTGCTGAGCAGGGAGCACGATGCAGGGATCCATCCCAGGACCCTGAGATCATGACCTGAACGGAAGGCAGATGCTTAACCAACTGAGCCACTCAGGCACCCCTGTATATTTGTCTTCTTGTCTATTTTATTGTTTGGGAACTTCAGGACAATGTTGAATAGAAATGCACGAGAACAAAAATCCTAGTTCCTGATTTTATGGAGAAAACTTTGAGGTTTTCACCATTAAATATAATTTTAAATGTAGGTATTTTGCAGGTATTCTTTATTAGATTGAGGAAATGTTCTTCTGTTTCTGGTTTAGTGAGATATTGTATTATTAATGAATGTTGAATTTTGTCAGATGTTTTTGGCATCTATACAGATGATGATATGATTTTTCTCTCTTGCTTTATAAATGTGGCAACTTCTATTGTTTGTATTCCATTCTTGGGATAAATCCAACTTGGTCATGATATCTGTTTTATGTATTGCTTTCGATTTCCTAATGTTTCCTTTTGATTGCCATGTTTATGTTCCTGACTGTGGTATTGTTTTCTAGTAATATCTTTTTCTGCATTTGGTATAAGAGTAATGTCCTCTTTATAAATTATTTGGGAAATGTTCTGTGTTTGTTTTCTGAAAGAGATTATATACTTGATTTTTTCTTTCTTTCTTTTTTTCTTTCTTTCTTTCTTTCTTTTCTTTCTTTCTTTCTTTCTTTTTTTTTAAAGATTTTATTTATTTATTTGAGAGAGAGGATGAGAGGAGAGAGAGAGCACATGAGAGGGGGGAGGGTCAGAGAGAGAAGCAGACTCCCTGCTGAGCAGGGAGCCTGATGCAGGACTCGATCCTGGGACTCCAGGATCATGACCTGAGCCGAAGGGAGTCGCTTAACCAACTGAGCCACCCAGCCCTCTTTCTTTCTTCTTTCTGTCTTGTTATTTCTTTCTTATATTAGTTGATAAAATTTACCAGCAAGTCATCTTGATCTGGACTTTTCGTTGTGGGAATATTTTTAAAATATCATTTTTGTTTCTTTAATATTTACATGTTTATTTAATTAATATTATTCTTATGCCAGTTGGAAGGTTTTGTCTTTTGTCTTTTAAGGATAATTAAATTTGTATCTTTATTTTCTAATATTCATTCAAACCAAAATATTTTTAAAAATACTTTTGCATCTGATAAATTTTGATATATTTCATTAATACATGATGTTTTCTAATTTACTTTTTTGATCTGTGGTTGTTTAGAAATGGCTATTTAATATCAAATATTTGGAATATGCCAAATTTGATTACCTTATGTTTGGAGAATATACTTGGGATGATATAGTTATATCAAACCTATTAGGATTTATTTTATGGCCCAGAAGATCATCTATTTTAGAGAATATTCAATGTATACTAGAAAAGCAGTCTTTTCAACAGTGATCTGTTATAGAGTACTATTACTGTTTATTACGTGAACTTTGTTAATAGGGCCGTTCACATCTTCCAATTTTTGTCCTATTTTGGTCTGCTTGTTTAAATTACTCATAGTGTTAAAATCTCTAACAATAATTGCTAATTTGTTTCTCTCAGTTCTGTCAGATCTTTCTTTTCAGTTTTCATTTATGTTGAAGTTTTATTATTAGCTACATACTCATAAATGATTTTTTCTACACGTAAAAGATTTTTATCTCATTCTGGTAAAATTAGTCTTTCAGTATATTGAAACACCCCTCTCTATATCTGTTCATATTGTAATGAACTTGGTTTTGCCCCATAGTAATATAGCTTTCCCTGCTGTCTTATTTTTGATGTTTGCATGGTATTTTTTTCTCTTGCTTATATTTTTAAATATGTGTTTTCACTGGTTTCTGATTTGCATTTTTTCTGATGCAGTATCAGTGATTCTCTTAAATTTATTCCTTTATGCATAATTTTTTTCTCTAGCTGTTTGTAAGGTCTTATCATTTTCATTGATTTTTAGCAATATTGTCAGTACCTCAGTGTGATTTTTAAATTCTTATAATAAATCTAATTAGTAGTACCTTATCATTTTATGGGGGTTTTTAGAAATATCACTGATTGATATTTTTATCCTAATTAGAGTTTGTTGAGCTTTTGGAATTAGTGGGTTTGTATTTTTTTATAAAATATGGAAATTTTATGTTATTTCTTCAAGCATGTTTACTCCACTTTTCTGGGACTCTTACTTCATGTATGTTGGATTTCTTTTTTTTTTTTTAAAGATTTTATTTATTTATTTGAGACAGAGAGAATGAGAGAGACAGAGAGCACATGAGAGGGGGGAAGGTCAGAGGGAGAAGCAGACCCCCCGCTGAGCAGGTAGCCCAATGCGGGACTCGATCCTGGGACTCCAGGATCATGACCTGAGCCGAAGGCAGTCGCTTAACCAACTGAGCCACCCAGGAGCCCTGTATGTTGGATTTCTTGATGTTAATTCAAATCACTGATACTTTACTCATTTATTTATTTTTATTGGATACGATTACAGATATGTCTTCAAGTTCATTAAATTTTTCCTGCAGTTTCTAATCTGCTATTAAATTCACCCAGTGAATATTTAATTTTAGATACTGTACTGACAACTTTAAAATTTCATTTGATTTCTTTTTCAGATAATTCCATTTCTCTCTTTATTATAATTCGTATTTCCCTTTAAATCCTTGAACATGTCTACTATTTCCATTTTATTTGTCATTTCCATTTATTTTTTTTTCATATATTTTTCTCCTGGTCCATGATTCTTCATTAGTCTACTCTTTTTCTTTGTATACTGGTCATCATGAACATCATGCTGTTGAGTTTCTGGATCTTGATGTTTTCCTCTAAAGAGGATTGTGTTTTGTTGTGATGACAGTTGATTTATTTGAGGATTAAGTTGACCTGTTTAAGCACATTTTTAAAGAATTTTATGGGAGATTTGAAGAGGCGGTAGTTTAGAACTAGCATAGCTCAACTTCAAAGTTTTGGCCTTTTTTGAGTCCCTCCTGAATGTTCCATTTACTCAGCAAATTTCTCTGCCTTATTCAAGCTTGGAACTCTTGCAGCCTTGTAAGTTAAGGTGGTTTTTAAGCTTATCGTTCCTCAATAGCTGTTCTTTCCCTCTGAAAGTTTAGTTTAGTGTTCAGCAAAAGACTTAAGAGGACTTAGGTAGATACTAGAGCTACTTATCTGTGTGGCCTTCTCTTTCTAATACTCTGACACAAATTTTAGCCACCTTAACTCCTCTGAGCTTAACTTTCTGTCTTCATAAATTATAGATATTATTGTGCTCTGTCCCCACCCTGTACTGGTGTTGGGTATATGCCTCCAAACCGAAAGTTAGAGTGATCTTAAGCCTCATCTAATTATTTTTACATTTCTCATGAATCAGTGTGCTGTATAGCCTGTTGTCTAATTGTGGAAATATATGTTTTAAATATTTTGTTCTGTTTTGTTTTTAAGTTGTTTAGATGAGAGGGCTTGTCTGGAACCGATTATACCATCGTGGCCAGCAATGGGAAGTCTACTAGTCTTCTTTTTAATAATATATTCTTTATTTGAAGCCTTTACAAAACCTTATTATTTTAATCTGGAACATAATTCCCTTGTCATTTTGTGTGAATACTTCTGATCTCAGTTTAAATGCCATCCAGCCCACCTCCTCCTCCTTCCCAACCCCCTGGAAGCTCTCTGGGATCTCTGAGTCCACATATCCTTTTTATTTGCTGCCATGGTATTCTTTGCTTTCTCCATCAGCCCATTTTCTGTACTACACCGTGTTTATTTGACATTGACTTGTTTCAGTGTGTAACTGGAGAGTATACTCAAAATATTGTAATAGAAAATAATGAAATATTTAGTCCCATAAATGTGAATAATTAAGCCCAAGTTTAGGGGAGAAAGCAATTAATTTCAAGTTGGGAAAGAAACCATCATGGCCTTTATAGGACATGACTGAATGTGAGCAATATGGAATGGGAGGAAGCCACATTATAGGCATAGGGGTTCGTGTGAATTAAGACACAGAGACTTAAAATTTTGAAAACATACAAGTGAATATAAATATAACTTGGGGAAAAATCTGAAAGATGTTCAATAATACAGTGACGATTGGAAAATTACATTCAACTCATCAAAGTTTTTCAGCAATAGACCAATGGGTTCAGATACTTCTGGAAGCAAAAAGGTAGAGGAAGCAAACTTAATGGGAAGTGGTTAGAGTAGCAAAGTCAAAATATAATGCTTAAATAGATGTGTGGGGATGAGGAAGGTGGAATGTCCAAAGTGTATGCCAGGTGTTTATTTTTCTTGCCTGATATCTGCTTATGCTTTTATAACTGAGGTAGAGAATATTTGACACATAAAGAGTTGAGGAGATGAGATCACATAACTTTTAGCATGTAAGGTTGGAGAAGACTGCTTCAAGATTGGGTAGATACATCTATCTGGCAATTGGATTTGAATTTTCCAGATAACAAAACAGTATAGGCCATAGAATAACAAGATAGATAACACCATAAAGAGGCAAGTAGTCAATTTCATGTGGGGAATTACATCGATAAAATAACCCATTATTTCTAGCATATCCATTATATCCAAAAAAGGAGAATTGTTATTGAGTGAAAATTTTATGCACTTTGACAACAATGCTGTATGTGAATGTTATTTGATGGTGATTTGCACAAACCAACTCTAAAATATTTATCAAGGAAATTAAATATGGATAGCATATTGTTTGATATTGAAGAAGTATTTTAGCTTAGTATAAGAATGCATAGTGGTCCTGTTAAAAAAGAAGTCTAAAAAAATAGGTCTGTATTAGTGAGAGATGTATCATGACAAATGGCATTTTATCTGAGCTTTGCTTTAAAATACTGTAGAAAAAAGCCAATAAGGGAAGGACATACAAAACAAGTGGAAAAATATTGATCACTCTTTTTTTTTTTTTAAGATTTTATTTACTTATGTGACAGAGAAAGACACAGCAAGAGAGGGAACACAAGCAGGGGGAGTAGGAGAGGGAGAAGCAGGCTTCCCTCAGAGCAGGGAGCCCAAAGTGGGATAAATATTGATCATTCTTAAAGCCATATGCTCTAGTTTTGTCTATGTTTGACAATTTCTATGATAAGTAAACCTCAAGTGTGCCACTTAAAAGAGAGTTTTGATTATAGATTTTAGAGAAATATACAAATATACTAATATATGTACACATATATGTGTATGTATATATATGACACTTTCAGTTATAAATTATATGAAATTACTATAGAATGAAATATAGAATTAGAAGACCAACAGCAGCTATCTTGAAACTAACAATCATTTAGGTAGTTGGAAAAAAATTAGAGAAGCCATACAAACATCTGGAGAAATGGTAGTGAGAGGGGGCTTTCACTATGATAATGAAAATAAAAATTATGAAGAAAGGAAAGACTCAAGATGCACCATTGTTTTGGTAAAATCCAAAGATTTGGCAACTGCTTCAAGTTTGGGGGCAAAACAGGGGAGCAAATTCAGCTTTGAAACCAAAGTTTTGGACTTGACTATAGTGATGCTGTCAACCAAAAGAGCAAACAGGGAAAGGATTGTAGCCCTAAGAGGAAATAGGATGGGTATAATCTAATTGTAAAATAGTACATTGAGGAAAAGGCATTTCAGAAAATTTTTGCCATTTGAGTCCTCACCACAGTGAGTAGACAGCCCATTATCTGTCCCTACACACTCAGATTTTTGAGTCTGCTTAATGCCGTCATTGAAATGTTTTTGTTTAAATATATTTAAAATTTTGATTCATTTAAATTTTGACATTTTGTAGCAACTCATTAAGATGTTGAAATTAGTTATATGTGTGTCTATATCTTGTGGATATTTTATACTTCCTTTTGACTTTTTTAAAAATTTAGTACAGGACACTACAGTCGTGTGTTAATCCTGATTATTCATAATATCACTATGGCTATCATGCTGTAATTTACTCTTCTTTATTGTCAGCTTCTGTCTAAATAAGTGATTTATTAGTGGCATGATGAAATTTGGGCATTTACTTTGGCTTTAATATATGGTATGAGTTCCTTTTATGAAATAATCAAAATCAATAATCAATAACATTTATTTAAATCAATAAAATTTTAATTAGAAATTATTGTAATATACAAAATATGCTGAACAAGTTTTCATTGTCATTTAAACGTGGATTTTGTAATTTCAACACAATTTTGTTTGATTAGATTCTTCCCAAATAAAATCAGGTATTGATTCTATCCTTTAAAACCATGGGGACTTCATGAAAAAATGTTCATCATCATTAGCCATCAGGGAAATTCAGATCAAAACCACATTGAGATACCACCTTACACCAGGTAGAATGGCAAAAATTGACAGGGCAAGAAACAACAAATGTTGGAGAGGTTGTAGAGAAAGGGGAACCCTCTTACATTGTTGGTGGGAATGCAGGTGGTTACAGGCACTTTGGAAAACAGTGTGGAGGTGCCTCAAAAAATTAAAAATAGAGCTACCCTATGGCCCAGCAATTGCACTACTGGGTATTTACCCCAAAGATGCAGATGTAGTGAAAAGAAGGGCCATATGCACCCTAATGTTCATAGCAGCAATGTCCACAATAGCCAAACTGTGGAAAGAGCTGAGATGCCCTTCAATGGATGAATGGATAAAGAAGATGTGGTCCATATATACAATGGAATATTAGTCAGCCATCAGAAAGGATGAATACCCAACTTTTACATCAACATGGATGGGACTGGAGGAGATTATGCTAAGTCAAGCAGAGAAAGTCAATTATCATGTGGTTTCACTTATTTATGGAACATAAGGAATAGCATGGAGGACATTAGGAGAAGGAAGGGAAAAATGAAGGGGGGGAATAGGAGGGGGGGGATGAACCATGAGAAACTGTGGACTCCAAGAAGCAAACTGAGGGTCTTAGAGGGGAGGGGGGTGGGGGGATGGGTTAGCCTGGTGATGGGTATTAAGGAGGGCATGTATTGCGTGGAGCACTGGATGTTATACGCAAACAATGAATTATGGAACACTACATCAAAAACTAATGATGTGCTGTATGGTGACTAACATAACATAATAAAATTAAATTAAATTAAAAAAAAGAAAGCAGAGTGGAGAAGAAAAAAATTTAAAAATATTTAATCCCAAGTGAAGATGCATGAAATACCAGGAAAACCTTGGGAAACACCCTTTAAAATTGTTTAAAAACATTTAATAATTAGTCTAATTTGGTATGTAAAATGACCATATTAAACTTTTATTTCCGTATATAGAGAAGGATCTTCTTTCTTTAGTTAAATTATCATTGATAAGTTGTAGTAATCTGTACACTCTATTTCCTATCCTTGGACTCAATATCTGGAAAATGTTAAGAGAGCACTCCAAACCATATTGAATTTCTGTCAGACTTTTCGGACACCTATACACAATGATGTCAAAAATAGAAATGGTCTTGCTACTATAACATGATGCTTCTATAATATTTCTGTCTTTTACTATAAAGAATGAAGCATTTTTCTTCTGTTGAACAGAAACAAACCAAAATAAGGTAAATTCCAAATTAGTAGTGTTTGAATTCCAAGGGAATAAATTTATTCTGGATACAACTAAGTATCTTTGAGTAGACAGTAATAGAGTCAGCAAGAACAACAATATTTAGACATTAAGTCATTTCATAACAAATGTTTGCCCTTCCTGTTTGGTCTGGATATGGGAAACATATATGACAATACAAGTGTGGTATAGCTTGTCAGGAACTTCTGGATAATCCTATGAAAGTGATACTAATTGGTTGCTTGTTTCTTTACCTCTAATACTAAGTCATATCTACAGAATCAGTTGTAGATAGATAGGTAAGTAGATATATAGACACAAATAGATGCATAGGTCCATAGATAGGTATATAGATACATAGATCAAGCTATAAATGTAGATATGGCTGTAATTATAGATATCTATCATACTATCTAGACAGCATTCTTTTATGGACATTTTCCAGAAATAACAAGGAAAATGAGTTGAGAACAACTGAACAAATCAAAAAGAACGAAGAGTTTCTTTCAGAAACCACAATCATAACCGTATACAAAACTCTGAATATGATGTAGTTGTAATTTATCTCCTAACAAAGACACGGGGAAATCTTATCCAGGGTTGGCTAAGAAGATTGCATCTGTTCTAATAAGAACTTACTGTCTCTTCTTCATTCATTGTCTGAGTCCCACCTCTCTTCTCTCACAATTGCCTAACACCTCTTCTTTTTATCAGAATCCAAATTATTCCTGGTAGAAATTTCCAAGTTTCTGTACTGACAGTTTTTCATTTTACTTCAGAGGAGCAGCTGTATTCCTATGGATTTTTTTTTTTTTCACTTTTCTCTAATAGACTCTGTAACATGCCTGCCATGTATTCCTTATTCCCATGGAATGGCTTCTCTACTCATCTGTGGACTCGTCAAATCATGGCTGTATCTTTCACTCAACTGATGTGTTACTCACTGCCGCATTAATAGAAAGGAGTTAGATCCTGCCCAGAATTTTGGCGGGAAGAGTAATTCACTGCTTGAATCTGAGCTAAAATTAGCCTCCATGTTGGTTAGAAATATGAGCACCTTGTTATGTCCTATGCAATACCAGTGAACATTTTTCCCTGGCTACTGCACTATGGATTTGTCCTAACTGTATTTTACACACAATGTTATGGATTGCAGTAGCTCTAAGAGTTGCTAACAATTCTGCTTTTGTACCATCACAAATTATTTTATTTTATTTATTTATTTTTAAGATTTTATTTATTTATTTGAGAGAGAATGAGAGAGAGAGAGAGAGAGAGCATGAGAGGGGAGGGTCAGAGGGAGAAGCAGACTCCTTGCTGAGCAGGAAGCCCTTTGTGGGACTCGATCCCGGGACTCCAGGATTATGACCTGAGCCGAAGGCAGTCGCTTAACCAACTGAGCCACCCAGGCGCCCCACAAATTATTTTAAACACAGGATAGTTGGAAGTCTTTAGGACGCTATGTAGGCTTATGATCACAAAACAATTATATAGTTAAATTTTAGAGAGTAATCATGTATCACCACATCTGTACTATCATCGTACTTGTGCATTATCAAGTAAGTGAAGGGGGAGAATTAAGTGCATTGCACTTTATAATGTGTGCCCTGTTATAAAATCTTCAGAATGAGAACTTCCTTTATAAGGAATCATCTGCGTTTTTAAAAAAGATCTTCATAAAACATGCAAAGAACAGCTGCCTGTACTTGCAGCTGCAAGACAGAAATATTTCAGTACGCAGTTTCTGTCTGTACAGAGGCAGGTGAAGGTTAGATGGATCCACTGTAGGCAAAACGGTGAAGACTTTGAAGTTTTGTTGTCATTCCTGTTGTTTAATTTCCAACTAAATTGAACATCCTTTACAGCAGCTTCTTCCTCTAATTGCAGAAATGGAAAACTTGGAGGCACTCCTCATTCTCTCAGACACAGATATTTGTACTTCACAGAAGGGAGCCATTTAGGTTAAAGTCCTGGATTCTGAACTTACCTTGATCTGGGTTTGAATTTCGCCTCTGAAACTTTTACTAGCCCTGTGATCTTTGAAAGTTTAACCTCAGTGTTTCTTCATATATTTGTTTCCTCAGAAAATCATTGAACTATGATAGGCATAAATATAAAATACCAAAAAGCCTACCTTCTTGGCTTATAAGAATTAAATAATTGATTTAGGATAATGAGTTAAATATATTTGGAATAAAGTATGTGCTGAATATAATTTTAATTTTCTCCTCTTCTGTGTTAATCTAAAGTTAATTATAATTTAAAACTCATTCACAGATCTTTACATACACACGTGTGGATGTATATATGTGTATGTATATTGTGTGTACATATGGTGTATGTGGATTACATTCTACTTAATTTTTACAATGTGAATATCTTATCAAGTAAAATAAGAATATATATGTATATACGTAAAATATTGAACTCTTAACTTTGGAATTGGATTAGATGAGTATTATATACAGGGGAAGAAAGGGCCTCCAAAAGATAGGCATTTATTATTATTGAAGTAAGGAATAATTGAGAAAAGTCAGTTTCTACTTACCGTGTTTCCAAATACGTTGTGCCTTTGTGGACCCTAATTAGACTCCTGAGGGTGCACTTCACCATTTCTCATTATCAAATCCTCTAACTATATGCATTGTGTAATTTTTTCTGCCAGAATTCAATTGTCATTTTTATTTTATTTAATCTTCACAATGTGAATATTTAGTGTCAACATCTGAAAATTGGGAAAAAAAGATAGTATATGAAAATTTAAAATAAGCATAGAGAAACAATAGCTCACCTAGTAATATCATTTATCCATCTATTTCCATGGTATAAAATTTGACTTAAATATCATTTCCTTGTAGCAAAACTATTTTTTAAACCCATGGTTATCACAGTCAAGAATTTTACAGAGTTTAGTTTCTAGTGAATATCTGTGCTACACAGCAGTTGAGGCTAAATTTAATGATGGCTATTTTATTAAAGATAAATATTTTACTTCTTTCCCACACAAGATTCTAAAATCTTACAATATTTTCTAAATATTAAGTTCAAAATATTAATATTTATATTAAATAGTTAAATATTAGTATTTCTAAATATTAAGTTCAAAGGAGTGTTAAAATTAGTCGAACAATTTTAAAGGTGAAAAACAAATTTAAAGGTAAAAAGATGTACAGACTGCCCTAATTATCAGTAAAATTGAATAAATCTGATCTGTGCAATCATTTCTTAATAGCTAAATTTTAACTCCATAATAGAGTGTTGTGTGTACAAGAAAATATCAGTAATTTTCTAGGTAAATTTTCTAGGACATCACTGTGAAGTGTGAAAACAAGGCTCCAACATCATTACTTTTTAGTCTTTGTTTGCAAAGACATTTGGCTTCAGTTGTTCATGTAATCTTTTGGTCTTGATATTTATTATACTGAAAGAGCAGTGAAACACTGAAAACTATTGGAAACATTTTTGATTCAGTTTAGGTTATTGATTAAAAGGATTCTGGCTACAAATGCATAAGATCACTTCATGCTGTGACAAAGAAGTCCCTGAAATATTGATTGAGAACTTTGGACTATCAGCCTGTGTATGGGTTTTCTCTTGCTATCTAGCGCACCTCCATTACAAAACAGAAAGAAATTTCCCTATGGATCAATTTAGACAAAAGAAAAGCTAGATTGTTGAAAACAAAAGTATAACACATGAATATGCAACTGATTAGATAGAAAAAAGGATCAGTAACTACACACACAGAAAAAAGGACTAAGTTAGGAATTAAAATGCCTCTATGGCATTTGCTGCATTTTTTTATTTATATAATTTTCATGTATTTGTTCAACAAATATGAATTAAGCCCTTATGATGTCCAAATTTTAGAGTAATTTATTGGGAGCTAATTTTTTTTTAAATTTTTTATTATGGGGGCACCTGGGTGGCTCAGTCGTTAAGCGTCTGCCTTCGGCTCAGGTCATGATCCCAGGGTCCTGGGATTGAGCCCCGCATCGGGCTCCCTGCTCCGCGGGAAGCCTGCTTCTCCCTCTCCTATTCCCCCTGCTTGTATTCCCTCTCTCGCTGTGTCTCTCTCTTCAAATAAATAAATAAAATCTTTAAAAAAATTATTATGTTAATCACCATACATTACATCATTAGTTTTTGATGTAGTGTTCCATGATTCATTGTTTTTGTATAACACCCAGTGCTCCATGCAGTACGTGCCCTCTTTAATACCCATCACCAGGCTAACCCATCCTCCCACCCCCCTCCCCTCTAGAACCCTCAGTTTGTTTTTCAGAGTCCATCGTCTCTTATGGTTCATCTCCCCCTCCGATTTCCCCTCCTTCATTCTTCCCCTCCTGCTATCTTCTTTTTTTTTTTTTTAACATATAATGTATTACTTGTTTCAGGGGTACAGATCTGTGATTCAACAGTCTTACACAATTCACAGCGCTCCCCATAGCACATACTGTCCCCAATGTCTATCACCCAGCCACCCCATCACTCCCACCCCCACCACTCCAGCAACCCTCAGTTTGTCTCCTGAGATTAAGAATTCCTCATATCAGTGAGATTAAAATTGTTTTTAGTATATTCACAATTAGATGATCACTAAAAATTTATTTCAAATGATAGTCCACTCTACTAGATTTATGACAATCTCATAATTGGGGAGGTTGAGTGTGCTGAGTGAATGTATCATATTACATATTATATATTAATATATTTTAGTGTTCTTGTAATATAAAGCAAATATAAGCATGAAGGCCATAAGCTAAAAAGAAGAGCTCGCAAGCTAGAGGCACTGCTGTATAATTGATAGTTGATGCATTCAGACCCCGGGAAGGCCAAATGAACAGAGATTTGCAGTCATTCAAATCAGGCAGCCTTCCAGGTCTATATAACAGGTGGCAAAAGCATTTGTCCCAATAGCGTGTTTAATGATACTAGTTTTGTACTTTAATATTTTTAAATTAACTTGGATTTTGTAGTCAGTTGATACTTGTTTGAGGAGTTTCTATCAAGTTAGTCAACGTTGGGTGCACATTAAAAATCTTTTTCCTGTAGGATTTGTGTATATATTTATGTTAGGAAAATCTTTAAATTTACTATATGCATATTTAGGACATATGGTTTTAAAATGTTGTCCACCGTTCTGTTTCAATGCCAGTTGGTGTACTGTAATTTGCTTCTGACACAGAACACCGCCTGGAGGTAGTGCATATCTCGTACTCATTTGAGATGAGCTGCAAGTGAGGTCACCAGTCCATCCATTCTTCTGAGGGCCTGAATTCAGATACAAAGGTTTGCATGACTCCCTCAGGTTTGACAATTTGTTAGAATAACTCATCGAGCTCAGAAAAGCACTCAACATTTATCATTTTATTATGAAGGATACAACTCAGGAAGAGCTTACTACAGGGAGTAAGGTCTGGAAGAGTCCCAAATAGCGTTTTGGTGCCCTCTTCTAGTAGAATTGGGCCAAGTCACCATCCCAGCACGTTAATGTGTGCACTAGCCAGGAAGCTTCACTCTATGAGGTCCCAAGTTGAAGTTGGATTACTTATGCCATGATTGATTAAATCAATGGCCCTGTGACTGAAAACATTGTCCAAATTCTAAGACTTAGGATCTCCTTCCCAGGAACCAGGGATGAAGGTAGTCAAAATCTTTATTATATAATAGCCACCATTTACACTGTATTTGAATTCAAGCGAGATCTCTGAGAATTAGAAGTATGTAGTACATGGGTGCATTTTAAACAGTTTTGGAATAATTTGGTTCATGAGATACATGATAGAATGTAAGAAGTAAAAATATTTCATTTCTCATTTGTTTCTCATTTACTCTCTGCATTATATCTCTCAAAAATAATTGGGATTTTGGCAGGAGGAATTCTGTGACTAGAATCTCCTTGTGTGTCTCACTGAATTTATGATATATTTAGAGATATTTATTATAATACTCATATTTGTATATCATTCCTTATACTACTTTAAAAAAACTTACCCCGCATCCAATTGAAAAGCAAATTCAGAGAATGATTTATTTCACACAGATATTCATCTGCACCACATTTGAAATGTAATCATATTTTCACAAAATAAAATTCTGGGCTATGATTTCAGAACTATTTCATATAATGAAGGACAATTCTCTACAGAATTTTAAAAAAATATTCTTCCTGTGAAATAGGAAAATAAAATGGGTCATATGTCTGAAAAATATACATAAAACATAGAGACGAATGTTTGCTGATTCACCAGATTGTACATTTTCCTGAGCAGTTGTGCTTAAAACTTTGTTTAAATACCAGTTTAGCAAATTACTAGCATAAAATACCACAATTTACATATGACTGTAGGCTGTGAAAGGATGGAAGTATATTTGGATCATCAGAAACTCTGCATGAAAAACAAAGGTCCTCTCAAGTTCATATACCTTCTCTCCTGACACTTAGCTTAAAGGCCCAAATTTTGCATTCCTCTGTCCCAGTCATACATTTGACATATATACTTAAATGATTACAGGCATGAAAAAGAAGAAAAAAAAAATTCTTGGTAATGATTGGCATGTACCAAGATGCAGTCAAAAGCTTGTAAAAAACCTGTCAGATTACCCCAAACCCTAGGAAGCAAGTAATTGTTATTTCTAAATGTTACTGTCATCAACACTGATCTGAAATATATCCTTTATTGATGAAAAAAAAAAACAGGTTGGCGTTTAATCTGTCAAAAAGTATCATGAATAAGTAGTTTAAGTTTTTCACTTGGAAGAAATTTGGCAGTTCCTGTAAGGAGATTAAACTGCTTTTATGAATAGATAAAAAAGGGAAGTCCCAATTGCTTACTCAGTCCTTGTGCTTAAAATAATGAAGTGTCCAATTAGCATATTCTTTCAGCCCCTTTCCTAAATAGTAATGTTGAAGCAAAAAAAAGACGTTTATATAATCATATATTTCTGTCCTTGATGTATGGCATTGAATTAATGATGTCAGGGATACAGACTAAGAAATAAACTCAGCAATTCCCCTGAAGAAGCTTACACTCCAGTAAAAATAAAGATTAAATGCATTATTTTCAATGGTGACAGCCCAAATCAAGGTCAGTGATTACCTGTAGGAGAAAGCATGATTGAAGTACATCAAAGGCCGTTCACTAGAAGAGAAAGATGTAGGAAGATAGAAAAGAGAATAAAACTCCTTCGTTGTGCAGCCCATGCCTGTCTGGTTCCCTTCCCATGCTAAACGTTTTGTATTAATCAGCACTCTTTTTCATTGAAGACATTTTATTTTGTAAAGTGATATAGTGTTATTTTACTTTATTTTTTAAGATTTTATTTATTTATTTGTCAGAGAAAGGGAGAGCACACAAGCAGGGGGAGTGTCAGGCAGAGGGAGAAGCAGGCTCCCCACAGAGCAAGGAGCCCGATGCGGAACTCCACCCCAGGACCCCGGTATCATGACCTGAGTAAAAGGCAGGTGCATAGCCAACTGAGCCACTGGCACCCCAATTTTATGGTTTTAATTCCTTTCTTTCTCTCTGTCTCTCTCTCTTATGCACACACATTCTGCAAACCCAACATTCTCACGTATTTTTAGCTTAATTTCTTCTTACATCAGAGAGACACAATACAGCCGAGAGATATAGTCGTGAGTGTGTAATCAAATGTATTATTTTTGATCACAGCTTGAAAAACCTGCAAGAGTTAGGCTGGAAAAACCAGCAGGAGTTAGGCTGGACAAATATTTGATTGCATCCATGTTTCTTTTTTTTTTTTTTAAGATTTTATTTATTTATTTGAGAGAGAGAATTTGACAGAGAGCATGAGAGGGAGGAGGGTCAGAGGGAGAAGCAGACTCCCCGCCGAGCAGGGAGCCCGATGCGGGACTCGATCCCGGGACTCCAGGATCATGACCCGAGCCGAAGGCAGTCAATTAACCAACTGAGCCACCCAGGCGCCCTGCATCCATGTTTCTATGGCATGTGGGTAGCAGCCCTGAGTACACAGTGAGACCCTGCTTACTTCCTTTCCACCTTCCTGGCAAAATTTTTGTTAGATAAGGCAAAGGATGGGCAGTTACTGAATCACTAGTGGTTTGAAGCATGCAAAACAACAAGAAATAATAGTGTAATAGGTGTGCAATAAGTATCTAATTGCTGAATTTGGGCTCAAAAAGGCAGGAAGAAAAATTATCCCCACAGAAGGTCATGCTTGGAAGGCATTTTAACTCATAATTTAAAAAAAAATTAATGCAAGGGGCACCTGGGGGGCTCAGTCAGTTCAGGTCATGATCTCAGGGTCCTGGGATTCAGTTTCCTGTGGAGCTCCCTGCTCAGTGGGGACCCTGCTTCTCCTTCTCCCCCTGCCCCTCCCCCTGCTCATGCTCTCTCTGTCTGTCAAATAAATAAATAACATCTGTAAAGAAATTAATGCAAGAAATCAGCTTTTTAAAAATGTTTTCTTGCCACCTTTATATAGGCCAACACATTCTAAAGGCAATTTTCTCTTTTCTATAATTTCTTTAATTTCTTAGGTTGATACACAGAGTGGTCTGCTTCCACCCTCTTTTGTTCCACATGAAGGGAAACACATAAAACCACCGAAAGCACCTTTTTTTTTTTTTTTTTTAGTGCGGGGAACCCTTGTAAAAACTTCTATGAATTATCTACTTAATCATTACAAAAACCCTATGGAGAAATTACTATGATTACTTCTCTTCTACACATAAATTAAGGCCAAACAAATTTAGATGAATGGAAGGTTTTACATTTAGCAAGTGGTGGGACTAAGCTATGAGCCTGACATTGCTCGCAGAGTCTTGTGTTCTCGCCCTAATTATTGCAGTGGGACCAGATAGGGACTTGATAACTCCAGTTTTCTCCTGACCCAATATCCCTGGGTTGGATTATTGCAGTGAAATGAAAACTGAAAATATTACCTGCATCAGTGCAGGTCTGCTGGGAGTCTCAGCTAACACTCCAGTACCCAGAAAAGCCTCTGATTATAGTTAAACGCGAGGGGACATTTGCCACCAGGTGGCGCCAAATACAATCAGAAATAGATGGATAAACTAGCATCCCAGATATCAGGTCCTTGAGGTAAGTTCAGCCATGTGTTTTGCGGTTCTGTAGTTTACAGTACTGAGAATTTTTGGACTTCGCATATTCTTGTTATGGTGGGGTTTTCTATATTTGATCGGAAATTGAAAAAAATCCAGAAAGAAGAATATTAAAGTTTTATGAATGATTGCAAATACTTTTAAGAGAAAACAGTATTTGGTCATTTGAATCAGTATCTGAGACTTGCCAGGAGGTTTAAGAGCTGTTAATCTAAGCAGATGAAATGACTGAATTTGCCTTATAATAGCTCTGTTTAAAAAAAAAAAAAAAAAAAAAAGTAGAGTTTTTGCCTGAACCTCTCTAATGAGAAACACAGTCCCTGAAGACTACCTGAGCCATCTTTGGTCAAATCACAGTTAGAAAGTGCTCCTTTGGGGAGAGGGGGAGATAAAAAGCAAGAGTGCAGGGGAGGGAGAGGCAGAGAGAGAGGGAGAGAGAGAATCCTAAGGAGGCTTCACAGCCAGCATGGAGATCAAGGTGGGACTCCATCTCATGACCTTGAGACCATGACCTGAATAGAAATCAAGAGTTAGATGCTTTACCGACTGAGCTACCCAGACACCCCAGAAAGTGCTCTTTTAAAATTTAGCCAAAATCTACATTTAAATCACTTTTGCTTTTTACTGTTCTTAGTTCTAATTTGGGGGGTATTATAAAATCAAGTAAGTCTTTTCCAATTTAACTTTACTTGAGATATTTAAATAAAAACATTATGATACTCTTTACAGCTAATTCCAAAGCTAATTTATCACAGTTCTTTTGCTTCTTAGTCATGTTTTTATTTATTAATTCACTTATTGAAGTAATATTAATTCAGTGATTTACTCTGTGCTTGACACTGTGTGAGATGTCAGATGGTCAAGGGGTCAAATGGTGAGTCAAACAGACAAAACCCCTGCCACTGTGGGGTTTATATTCTAATGGCAGGAACAGACAATTCTCAGATAAACATTGTGATTACAGATTGTGTTGAGTTCTCTTGAGAACAACAGAGAAATATTTGAGATAGTAATAATGAATATAAGACGATCCGGTTCTTATGTGCCAGACGCTGTTGTAAGTACTCTTCATACACTATCGTATTTCATTCTTACAACCTTGTTAGTGTTTGTCCCCTAAACCACCTTTGATAATTCACTAGATAGAACTCAGAGGGCTCAGAAAAGCTCTGGTATTTGTGTTGCTGTTCATTACAGTGAGCAGGTACAGATTGAAATGGGCAAAGGGAAATGGTACATAAGACAAAGTCCAGGAGAAGCCAGGTGTAAGCTTCAAAGAGTCTCTTCCCAGTGGAGTCACACTGGGACACATTTAATTCTCCCAGCGATGATCAAAGTATTGTCAACTAGGGAAGTTCACCTAAGCACTGGTATGTAGAAATTTTGTTGAGGTCAGTCACATAGGCATGCAGTACCCCCATGATTGCCCATAGCTACTCAGACTCTAGCCCCTTCCGAGAGCAAAGACAAACATTCACCGTAAATCACACAGTTTGTCCAAACTGGTTCCACATGGCCAAAGGCCCTAGGCATACAAAAACACTCTTATCAGGCAGATCATTCAAAGAGCTAGAAGATTATCCTCCAAGAACCATCCAGTTTCTTTCTTTCTTTGGAATGTGAATGCTTAGAACAACCTGAGTCTGCTGAATTAAATTTGACTTCTCACTTCACCTGCCTGGTCCTGTCCTAGGCTCTCTTATTTTAAAGCAATTATATTTTTTCTGAACATCTACCTTTAGTATAGCATTTATAGTGCCATCACACAACAAACCAGTGAGAATTACAAATGTATTTGCTATGCCTTCCCACCAGAATCAGTCCTTGCACATATAACAGATATATTATGGACAAGCATCATTAAAATTGGCCATGATTCGGTTATTTCTGGGTTCTAAGTCAGTTGGAGACAAGCCAGTCACTCTATCTTGGTCACAGGCTTGTACTGAGACTGGCTGGGGGCAATAATAATTTAGCTTGAGCCCTCCTTGTCTTTTTAAGATAGGGTCATCCTCTGTGGCATTTTGGATGCATTCTGTGATGCCTACTGCTTTATTCCTATTAGAAATCATTGTCTTTTACAATTCAGCTTAATAGATTTCTACCTAAAAAACACAGGTGATAAGTATTTGTGCACAGCACACTGTGGCCTGTTGGGCATATGGTTACCTATTTTGTCCATATAATCAGGGACCTTTGTAAGCATTTAGCCATCACTGTTTATAGTTACATAGTGATTAGTATGCTAAGACTTATATACCACCTCATACTCTGATGGCCTAGTGGGGAATAGTTTTTAGAAATTTCTTCCCAAATGGTATCTTTTGTAGTAGATATAACCAGAAAAATGGGAGCCAAAAGATACCAGTACATTACTAGAATTCCACTCAGTCATCAATGATTGGTCTGGATCATCAGCATATTGTATGACCAAAATGTCTCCCAGAACACTGCAACTCGTATTTATAGATTTTTCTTTGAACTTGTTACTTTCCAAAAGTAGGGATTGTTTGGGAAAACAGATGGTTTCACCCTTTTGGGCATCTGGTATCATAATTATGCTATAGGCCTTTCTTTGGAATATGTAGAGTTTGAACAACCCAGGACTATGGAACTCACCCTTTACTGCCCAGATAGCTACTATTTGTATCCTCAGTTGTCAGTTTAACTTGGATATGAAGTTAATAACCTTCTCAAAGTCCAATGATGCAACTTTAAGAGAAGTTGATCAAAGAAGGAAGGAGTGACATTTAAACAAAGCCTAAAAATGAAAAGGAGCTAATCTTAGAAGGAATGGAATGGAAGGCATTCCAAATGAAGGAGTAACTGGTGTAAAGTCCCTGAGATAGAATAAAACTCTGAATATTCAGATTTGTAGAAAGTTAAATGAGGATGTAGCTATAGTCAAGAGTGAGGGAGAACATGAGGTAAGGTAACATTCAAGAGATAGACTGTGCCAGATTGTGCAGGGCTTTTAAAGCTTTTGTAAGAGTAAGGAATTATAGAATGATATGATATTTACTTTTCAGAAAAAATCATTCTTGTAAGTGCTGGGTAATGATAGAGGAAGAAACGATGATGGATGGAAGTAGGTTGCAGTTTTAAGTAGGATGATGGTGAGCAATGCAACAAGAGGTAAATTTGAGTTAATTTTGGGCAGATAAAATCCAGAGCACATGGAGATGGTTAGGATACATCAGTGAAAAATCAGGCATATAAAGCTTTGACCTTTATTCTTGAGCTTACTTACATTTGTTTGAGAGAGACACAATAAATATAACAAGTAGGCAAATTATATATTAAAGATGTAGGTAATATGGGAAAGTAGAATAAGGCAAGAGATTACACGTAGAGGATGAAAAAGAAACACTACATTGACTGGAGTGGTCAGTGTGGTATCATTGAGAAAATGACATTGGAGCCAATCCATCCATTGTTTATCATAACTTTATCCTCTTCTCTGAAATCTCATTTGCTTCTTCTTGTGATGTATTTCAATAACAATATCAATTTTCTTCGCCTGGTTGGGTTTCTAGTTATTGTAATCCATACAATAATATTCTATTTTGTTGCTTTTCCTTCATGCTTCATGGGTCTCTAAACAGCTGTTTATCCTTCACCATACTACATCTCTTCATAAAAGATATTTTTGGTGGAATAGAATCATTCTGGTTAGTTAGAATATTCCATTTCATCCAATTTTATCACTACCAGTGTAAGGAATAGTCACTTTCTTTGCCATAACCTGTTAAGTACTCTACTTTAATTGATGCCTTACCTCCTACTAATGTTCTTAGTTTCGTTGTTTCATTTTTTTTTCTCGTTCTCTCTCTCTCTCTCTCTTTTTTTTTAATCTAACTAATCTCTGTAGAAGTGGTTTTCAATTTTCCAGGGGGGGTAAAGTATGGAAAGGTTTGCCAATGAGTGGGTGGGAATTAAAGTGAATGTTTTTGTCCAGTTTCCAGAGAGGCCTGCCAGTCATACCTAAGACAGAATGACATTCTCTCACTCTCTTCTTGAAATTTGTTATGCTTTATAATCAGATTATCGAAAAGCTTTACACATGGGGCGCCTGGGTGGCTCAGTTGGTTAAGCGACTGCCTTCGGCTCAGGTCATGATCCTGGAGTCCCGGGATCGAGTCCTGCATCGGGCTCCCTGCTCGGCAGGGAGTCTGCTTCTCCCTCTGACCCTCCTCCCTCTCATGCTCTCTGTCTCTCATTCTCTCTGTCTCAAATAAATAAATAAAATCTTTAAAAAAAAAAAAAAAGCTTTACTCATGATTAGATACAGATTTTGAGATGGAGAAAAGACATATCCCAAGGAGATAGGATTTACGTTCACATGACAAGTAAATCTTCATTTTTAATTTGAGTAATTTAGAAGAAAGATACCACATCACAACATATTGTCCTTAAAAACCTTATGAGTTTCCACTTTTGAAAACTAGAAAGAAAGAACACATTAATCCAAAGGAAGCAGAAGAAAATCAATAATAAAAATTAGAGCAGAGACCAATGGAATTGAAAACAAGAAATCTGTAGTGATAATCAACAAAGCCAAAAGCTTTTTGGTTGGAAAATTGATAAGTTTCTAAGCAGGCTAAGAAAAAGAAAAAAAGAGAAAACACAAATTGCTCATATCAGGAGAAGTGAAAGAGGGGCTATGAACTACAGATGTCATGGATATTAAAAGGATACTAAAAGAATACTATGAACAACTCTATAATTACAAATTTGAGAATCTAGATGAAATGGACAAATTCCTTGTAAGTCACAATCTGCTAAAACTCACACAAGAAGAGATAGACAATTCAAATTATAGACATTAAAACAACAACTAATAACATTCCAGAACAGGAAGAAGTAGTCTACATGGGTTCACTGGTGAATTCTATGAAACATTGAAAGAAGAAATCATACCAATTCTCAACAATCTCTCCCAGAAAATAGAAACAGAGGTAATTCCTCCTAATTTATTTTGTTAGTCTTGAATTACTAAAACCAGACAAAGTCATTACAAAAAAAGAAAGAAAGGAAAAAAAAAAGCCAAAATCTTTCATTAATACGGATGCAAATATTTTCAATAAAATGTTAGCAAATTGAATCCAACAATGTATAAACAAAATTATATACCATGACCAAATGGAGTTTATTCTAGATATTCAAGTTTGTTTCAACATTTAAAAATCAGTTGATGCATTTCATCCCATTACAGGCTAATGAAGAAAAAATCACATGGTCATATCAATAGATACAGAAAAGAGTTTGAAAAAATTCAACACTCATTCATGGCTAAAATCTCTCTGCAAACTAATAATAGAGGGGAACTTCTTTTTTTTTTTTTTCTTAAAGATTTTATTTACTTATTTGAGATAGTGAGAGCGAGAGCATGAGCTAGGAGACAGAGGGAGAGGGAGAAGTAGGCTCCCCACTGGGCAGGGAGCCCGATGCAGGGCTTCATCCCAGGACCCTGGGATCATGACCTGAGCCAAAGGCAGTTGCTTAACCAACTGAGCCACTCAGGCGCTCCTGATGGGAACTTCTTTAAAACATGTACAAAAACCGTTTAACTAACACCATACTAAAGAGTGAGAAACTTGAACCTTTCCCACCAAGATCAGGAAAGAGGCAAGGATACCGCTTCTCACCACTGATTTTTGAAATTGTACCAGAAGTCCTATCTAATGCAATAAGACAACAACAACAAAAAAGAAGTAAGAGGCATATAGTTTAGGAAGAAAGAAGCAAAACTTTGGTCTCAGGTTACATGGTTATCTACATAAAAAATCTGAAAGAACTTATGAAAAAAGCCTCTTAAAACTAATAAGTGGTAATAGCAAGATCACAGGATACAAAATTAAAGTACAAAAAGTGCTTTATGTATCAGCAATGAACAAGTGGCATTTGAAATTAAAAACACATTACCATTTACAATAGTACCAAAAAATACTTAGCTATAAATCTAATAAAATTTGTACAAAGTCTATATGAGGAAAACAAGAGAACTCTGATGAAAGATATCAAAGAAGAACTAAATAAATGGAAATATATTCTATGTTCATGGATCGTAAGACTCAATCTTGTCAAGATGTCAGTTCTTCTCAACTTGATCTGTAGATCCAGTGAAATCTCAGTCAAAATCCCAGCAAGCTATTTGATGAATATCAACAGATAGATTCTAAAGCTTATATGGTGAGGAAAAAAACCTGGAATATCCAACTCAATATTGAAGAAGAATAATGTGAGAGGACTGACACAACTCAACTTCTAAGACTTACCAAAGAGCTGCAATCAAGACACTGTAGTATTGATGACATAATAGACAAATACATCAGTGGAACAGAATAGAGGGGCAACAAATAGGTCTGTATAAGTAGAGTCAACTGTTCTTTGACACAGGAGCAAAGACAATACCATGAAACAAATACAGCTTTTTTCACAAACGGTAGAACAACCAGACATCAACATGGGAAAAAAAAAATCTAGACACAGACTTTACACCCTTCAAAAAATTAACTCAAAATGGATCATAGATTAAATTTCAAATTTAAAATGCAAAACTGTAAAAATCCTAGAAGATAAAATAAAAGAAAGCCTACATAACTTTGGGTATGGTAACTTTTTAGACACAACACTATCATTAGGCAAGGCATTATCCATGAAAGGAAGAATTAAGCTAGACATCATTAAAACTAAAAAAAGAAAAAAAAATACAGAAGACACTGTAAGAAAATGAGAAGACAGGCCACAGACTGGGAGAAAATATCTTCAGAAGACACAATTGACAAAAGATTGTTAACCAGAATATACAAAGAATTCTTAAAACTCAACAGTAAGAAAACAGACAATGGAATTAATAAATGGGCAAAAGGCATGAACAGAAACCTCACCAAAGATGATATACGATGGCAAGTAAGTATATGAAAAGATGTTCAACCTCTCATGTCACTTAAAACAGTGAAATGCTCCTACAAACCTATTAAAACTATTAAAATAGCCAATATCCAAAATACTGACAAAACCAAATCCTGGTGAGGATGTGGAGGAAAAGGGGTTCTCATACATTGCTGGTGGAATGCAAAATGTTACGAGCACTTTGAAGGACAGCAGTTTGGCAGTTTCTTGCAAAACTAAACCATCTTGCCGTATGATTCAGCAATCACACTCCTTGATACTTATCCACATGATTTGAAAACCTCTGTTTACCACAGAAACCTGCACCTGGATTTTTGTAGCAGCTCTATTCTTAATTGTCAGAACTTGGAAGCAAGTAAATGTCCTTCAGTAGGTGAATGGATTAGTAAACTTTGGTACACTCAGACAATGGAATATTATTCAGTGCTAAAAATAAATGAGCTATCAAGCCATGAAAACACATGGTGGGAACTTAAATGCATATTACTAAGTGAAAGAAGCAATCTGAAAAGGCTGCATACCACATTTTCCAACCATATGATATGCTGAAAAAAGTAAAACCTTGGAGACAATAAAAGGATCAGTGTTTGCCGGGTGTTGGGGCAGAGAGAGGGATGGATAGGCAGAGCACAGAGGATTTGGGGGCAGTAAAACTATTTTGTATACACCTACAATGGTGGATACATATCCTTATACATTTGCCAGATATCAGGAGTGAACTATAATATAAACTATGGACTTCAGGTGGGGATGTATCAATGTAGGTTCATTGGTATAAATCTACCACTGCGCTAGAGGATGTTGACATTGCAGGAGGTTTTGTGTGTGTGTGTGTGAGAACAGAGGGTGTATGGGAACTTTCCATACTTTCCACTCAACTTTTTTTTTTTTTTAAAGATTTTATTTATTTATTTGAGACCGAGAGAGTGAGAGAGAGCATGAGAGGGGAAAGGGTCAGAGGGAGAAGCAGATTCCCCACCGAGCAGGGAGCCCGACATGGGACTCGATCCTGGGACTTCAGGATCATGACCTGAGCCGAAGGCAGTCGCTTAACCAACTGAGCCACCCAGGCGCCCTCCACTCAACTTTGCTGTGAACCTAGGACTACTCTAAAATAAAGATTTTTTATTAAAAGAAGTCTTAGGTGACCAGTGTCGAACTTCTTCCTTTTATTTTAAAGACCCTTGGACACATCTTCAGCTTTAAATTTTGATATTGTAATAGATTACACGGTCAATTAGACAAGGGTGTGGTAATACCTTTATAATGTGACACTTTCAGCTTCTGGTGTGATTAATTGCCATGCATTAAACATTGGCCAAGAAACCACACTTAGTAATGATCATGGGATTATCACCATTTGAACAGAATTCTAAGCTGGAGGAAGACAAAGACTTACAGGATGTTTTCTTAGGAAACTATTTCAAATTACAAATACCCAGGCTACAATGCCTTGCAAATAGTGAGACATTAGTAATAGTGATCTAGGAATAAAAACTAAACTGTATTGAGCACTCCATGAGACATCACACAAATAATACTATTTTATCCTGTGATATCCCTGTTTTGTAGGGTATATTTTGCTCTGCAGTGGCATTGAGGAACTTGTGAGGCACCCAGACCTAAAAATAAATTGCTCGAAATCACACAGATAAGGAATGCTGGGAGTCAGATGACCATGGTCTTGGTTCCAGAGTATGCCTTGTAGCTATTTTATGATCTTGTCTCCCACCTTCCTCTTGACTGTCACTGACTGGAAATGCAAAAGCAGTGAGTTTTAAAGAAAATATTTCATTCTTCCGTTTTCTAGGTCAGTAGCCATTTGAGAAGATTGTTGGGTAAAGAGAAACAAACAAACAAAAAAACTATCTCAGAAATATATTCTGTAGCTTAAAGATTGTGGAGTACAGTTGATTGAATAACAGACTATTTTAACTGAGAATGCTAAAGTGGACGGACAGAAAGGTTGATATTAAATCAGCAGAATATTGTTTTGGTAGCTAGAGTAAATGGAATTGTACCAATTAGCGTAGTAGCAGGTTTATATTCTATTTATATTTCCATACTGCAAGAACTTCTTCTTATATTTTTAAAAAGCCTAATCATTGTAAGCAGATGAATCACTTTTTCTGTCTTTTATTCCCCAGTAACCTTAATAAATCAGCATAGCCCAGACGGAATGTGACTTTTCCACATATTTATATATTTGCCTTACTAAATATAGATGATCTTTTTTTTTTTCCTAGTCTCATGTCCTATTTAAACTTTTTTAGCAAGCTTGCATTTGTTTCCAATTGTTTTTCTGACAGAATAATGACAAAGTTATCAGTCTGGTAAATTAGGAGGAAAAAATAACAGATTTTCACATCTGGAGCCTCAGGCTAAATTTAAAAAAAAAATTCTTCAGACAACACCTTTATTTAAGAATATCATAACAGTTTGTGATGTCTTACAAATCACCCAATAATAAAATCATTTTCTTCTTTGATACATTTATGCCATTTTGATCTAAATTTAATATTTAGGAGAAATTTTCCTAAAGATATATATATGTGTGTGTGTGTATATATATATTCTATATATACATATACATATATATACATATATATATTCTACCTATAACTGTGGAAAATTGTCCTGTAGAAAGACACATTAAAATAATGGCTTCTTAGTATATACTTTACATACACATTGCATATCGCAGAGTTGAGGTCACATATAAATATATAATCAGTTGGTTGCCATTTATAAGGTTTGACATAATCACATGGGAGAAGCAACTGCATTGGTTTAAAAGTGCTTCAACATTTAAGTGGGTATAGTGTTTCCTCTCACTAACTAAATAGCACCATCAATTTCACCTAGAGCTTCAGGCAATTCATTAATACTTTAGCAGGTGAATATATGATATTTAAAATATTTATCTAACTGAAAAGTGAAGACATAAACTGTATCAAACATGCTATTGGCTGAGATTTTTCATAAAATTTACAGATATATAAATCACTTTTCATATATATCTCATGTTTTCTAAATGTATATTTTATAAAGAAGAAATAAACAGCAAAGATAAATATATTTGTTTAATTCACTTCTCCTACTTGATCTTCTGCTGCTTTCAATTTTTACCTTGTAATATTATTTATGAGACTCAGTAATAGTGGACTTGACTAATGGTTACAGTGTAAAATGTATCTTCACTTTGCTTTCTTGCATGGGGATTTGATAGTGCAGAGTAATGTAAATAATTAATATAACATAATGCCTAGAGCCAGGAGGGTACCCAAGAGTTGTACAAATGAATTATAAAATGATGGCATTTTGTATTTTTATTTATGAACATACAAGAAAATTTCTCTGTTGATATTGAAATATATCTCAGAAAGGAACTATTTGTATTCAGGTGTTAAGTTTTTGCTCTTCATTGGAAAGAAAGCGGATGAACCTCAATGGAATTAAGTATGACAGTGTAATGAAGAGTTATATATAGTACTATATTTTAGAGTCATTGTATATCAGAGTAACACAGACTTGCTTAGAGACATATTAATACAATTTTTTTCTTCAATTTCCAAGGTTGTCAGTGACATTGAGCCTGATCTCCACTTAGATGTGCACTATGGCAGTGAAGTAAAACATAAGGCATTTAGTGAACAATGACAAATGTAGTAGAGAATGACCTGAAGAATATCACTATGAAACATGCTAAGTTGGCTTTACTTAGTTGTTTCTTTAGGTTTTCTTGGAGTAAGTCAAGAGCTTAACTCCAAAGGCAATGCCATGAAACCAATTTTGTTAAGAGGCCTAGACAATTTCACATGAATACACTAATATTCTGGGGTATTAAATCCTGTATTTTACTACATCCTTAGAATAATGAGTTGTATGCTTAGATAGATAAATATTCCTGATACTTTCAAAGTATCTGCCATCATTATCACCTTTTATCAATCAGATTTCTGATAAAAATTAGCAGAGACCTGTTCACAGTCATACTCTCTAGCAAGCTTAGATCATAAGTAGCATATTTATAGCCTTTAAAAGTCATAAGACCTAGAGTTGACCTGTAATTTTGAAACTTAGAGGTTTAAACAAAACGTTTCCTTAAAGAATGGGCCATTCACCCCCCCTATTTACAATATGTTTAGTGGTAGAATTGCCTGATGAGGCAAATGCAGATCCAGAATGCCTACTTAAATTTGAATTTCAGATAATGTGTAATTTCTCAGTATAAGTATCTCCCATGTATTATTTAGTAAAAGGCGAAAGATTTATGCGTTTTGAAGAGAAACCGGAGTATCCCCATGTAATATTTAGTACACACTTATACTTTAAAAAAAAAATCAGGGTTTATCTGAAAGTTTTATGGGTGTCTACATTTAATCAGGTAACTCTTTATTGAGACATCTAGGGACAGATGAAGATGGACATCATTTCTGCCACACGACTAGCCCTGTTTGAGTAATAATGAACTTCCCAAAAAATCTATATTTCTGGAAGGCAATAAGCATGAATTTCATTTTAAAATTTAATTCATTCAACAAATATTTATTTTGTGCCTATTCAATGTAAGGAATTCTGCAAGGTACTTAGTGAAAACATAGGATCACTGACTTTAGCAAGAGAATAGTTTAGCTAGGAGACAGATAAGCAAAATGGATCCGTAATTATAAATGGAGAAGGATGGTGTGAAATAAATAAAACAGTAATGTGAGAGAGAGGAGGGCCATCTTTAAATAAAGAGGCCAGGAAAAGACTAGATGAGGGAATAGTCTTGAACTGAGGCCTAAAAATTAATTGTGATCTGAATTAGTCATATGAAAATCTGAGATAAGAGCATGCTAGGGAGTGGGAATTCCTATATGACAATGCCCTATATCAAGAAAGGACTTAATATGGAATGTAAAAGAAAATTATTTATGGAACATAGTGAAACACTTTATGGAAAAATTAAATAGGTCCTTGCAATCATAGTAAGAATTTGGATTTTTTCTTTTGTTTTCCTTTTTTACTTTTCAAAGTGGAAAGCCATTGGGTTCCTTAAAGCAGAAAAATAACAAACTTTGGTTTCTATTTTCAGAAAATGAGTTTAAGTAACACAGAGAGAATATATGGGGGAAGAGCACGAATACAAACTGGGAGATGCAAATGCAGTAGTCCAGTGGGCAGGTGGGAAGATGGCAGACTTGGAAAACCAGAGGGGTAGCAGCAAAAGTGATAAGTGGAGAAATGTAATATATATATATATATGATATAATATTGGAAGTCGTGATAAGGGCATGTGAGACCTGCTAAGGGCTTAGTTGTTGGGACTAAGAGAAAACTATTAAAAGATGACTCAGTGTTTTAGCTAAGAATAGTACCAGTGCGCTTAGAGAAGGAAGGTCAGAGGAAGAAGGGGTTGTGAAATAAAATCAAGTGTTAATTTTTATTAGTGATAAATGGACATAGGCTGTGGTAGGTATCCTAATTATTATTATTTTTTTAAGATTTATTTGTTTTGAGAGAGAGAGAGCGCGCGTTTGTGAGTGGGGGAGGGGCAGGGGGAGAGAGAGAATCTCAACCGGACTCCCTGCTGAGTGCGAAGCCCTACCCGGGGCTCAATCTTAGGACCCTGAGATCATGACCTGAGCCAAAATCAAGAGTCAGACATTTAAGCAACTGAGCCCCCCAGGCGCCCTCTAATTATTTTTTGTTTGATTCCTACAATGAAATAGCCCAACATTTCCATCTAATAGTCAAAACAACTAATTTAACTCCTCCCCCCCTTATCTCCTAGAGGACTAATTCTCTGTAGAAACTGGTTAAAAACAAATATCTGAAAATTAACTCTCCTTAAATTTCAGAAACATGAAGCATGTTCAAGCATTACATGGTATTCTAAAAAAAGAACATTGAGGTAGTTGTGAAATGATTCTGAAAAACCAAGTTTTCTCAGTCAAGAGATAACACCTGTGAATTACTTGATTTTGAAAAAACGGACCATTTGTATTACTGTTACCTTTTCTCAGTCATTTGTCATTTTGTATTGATGACTTCAGTGCCATTTCCAGTTTATTTGACTAAAAGTTATCAGAATAATTCACAGAAAGTTCTATAACCATAAATATTGAGAAACAGGAGTGTCATTTCAAAAATCTATATATAATTGAGATATCCTTCTAAGGGTGATGGATAATCATAATTGAATTTCATTAGCAGTCATCTGTTTTTCACATCCATTTGCTGATTTGATTTTCTAATAAAATCATGATGCATATCAATCTGGTTTTTAGAAACATATTGAATTTAGAATTTTTCTATGAAAATGTAATTAGGCATGATACATTTTGATAATGTAATATAGTGTTAAAAGATAAACTGAGTCACATTGAAATTTTTAAGAGTGTATTTGAACAAAATCAATTTGAATTGGGCAGCATCCAATCTAGCAAATAAAAGGAGCTCTTAAGAGCTATACAAAGTGAGGGAATTTTATAGGCAAAAAAGCAGGTTGGTTATTGCAAAGTTACTTATTTTGGGGGGATGGGAGGGACCTATCAGGCAGATTATTTAACTAGTGCTAATGAAGTGATTCCTGATTGACTGGTTTAAGATTCCACTTCTGGGAGAGCTAAAACTATAATAAACTATAATTAAGTCTTAGTTTGGTGACACAAGACTTTGCATAAGTGACTCATTTTGGGTTTGTTGTCTTAATTTTGACAGTTTCCTTTTTGATCAGCCTCTCAGCTTAAACTGGGAGATGTGATAAAAAATGTAAGGTATTAGTGCTACTCCCATATACTGTTCTGAAGTTTTCACAGTTTTTGCTGGATCTCTGTGTGGTATTCCCTGGTCATGATGTGGGGTTCACAGTCTTAACTCACTCATACTCTTCATTCCTGTCCTGGTATTCTAATCATAGGGAGATCATTTGCTTGGAGGTTAGGGGGCTATGAACATGCATTTAAAGATTTTGAGAGAATACAGTATACCAGGGAGACTATTATGATTATTATAAGCAGGATAATTCCCAGTGTCTGGAGTGCACTTGGGAGCCTTGATCCTCGAAACCCAAACCAATCACAGTCTAATGAAGACCCCGTTCAAGGAGTCACTTTTTTAAGCCAACTTGTTTATTCAGTAATCTTACATAACTAGATTTCAACTTCCCCAGAAGTGTTAATTCAAGTGCAGCAAGGGTGTTGGCCATAGCACAAACAGCTCCTTACTTAGCTAAAAGATAATCAAGGGCTATCCTGTTATCAAAAACAGATTTGGTCAGAGAGTTTAGGGATTTTTGATGAGCCACTATTGTTTTCACAGCAGATTCTGCAAAATCTTCAAGAGTTAAGAAGAGATTCCTGATCAGAGTCTCAGTCATACTTATTCTTGCCAGGAGAGTAGGAATCTGCCAAAGGAAGTGGATTTTGAATCATGACTGCCTCCTGGTAATTCCTGGCTTGGGACAGGGAAGGTGATAGCCATGGAGGCCAGTAGAATTTAAGGATCTGTAGACCACAGGTGGTTTTATTCTGGTTACCCTGGCCTTTTGTCCCTTTCTTTGTATAGACTCTTGACTCAAGGCTCCCCAGGTTGGGGGTTGTTAACTAGAGAATGGGAAATGGACCCCAGGATTATCGAGTTTGACACAGTAGAGAGGGGTTTGTTCCAGAAGAACTGAGGCATTAGAAATCAGAGAGAAGTTTGTGACAGCAGAAACTACAGGATCACCATCAAAATGGCAAATATGGCAGTGGAGTAGAGGTTGGATTGCCCTCCTTTGCAATGGCCTGAGACTTGTGAACAATGGCATTATCTTTCCAGGCCAGAGAAAGGCAAAAAGTGTCCAAAAGAATCATAAAGACCTTCATGATGTAAGAATCAGGAGAAGGGTGTTCAGAGAGTGAAGGAAGAATAGAATAAAACATTCTTGATTCAACATCTTGGGAGGCAGCAGTCTACCTTGATGTCAGAGGTCTCCAACATTTCCACAGGACCAGATGTACTGTGCCATATTTTGGGGGGCACCAACCTAATGGTTTGTCTGCCAAGTTCTCAGGATACAAAATGGGACAAACAAAAAGGCAGTAGTTATTCCTGGGAGAGAAATGATCAACAGCATATGGATACCTGAAAGCAAATCCATAAGTCATAATTCAAAGATCTAATTCTTACAATTTTTGGGGGGGGGATTTCTGGTATCATTGTTGTTTTGCCTGTCAATCTGAATTTGGGAAGAAAGGGACAATGTGAAATATTACCTTCCTCTCTTGACCAGGCACTGGTTAGACTTGGGAGAGCTGGCTTTGGCAACAATTCTCAATCTTTGCCAGCTTCTGCTAGTTTTTCTAGAATCCCATCTATAGGTTGTGGAGTGAGTGGGGTGTCCCAGTGGATCTTATCCTGGTCACAAGAAACTGTAGAGGAAGAAAAATAGTATTTCCTCTACCCTTTATGGTGAGTACTTGGCTGAGACTCCTTTTTCTCTAGCCACCTCATAAATGGGTGAGGTTATATGGGTTAAAAGTCTCCACTGTGGCCACTGTAATTCAAGGTTATCTTTAGTAAGGTTAACCCGCTTGTTCAACCTTTAAACAAAAATTTATTCCCCTCTGGCCTCACGCTGGACCCAGTCTAGTTTCTAAGTCAGACCCAGTCTGATCCTGACTGATTTCTGGGCCCAGTCTGGAAAAAGAAATGCTCTCAGATAAAATCTGAAAGCACATAATGCAAAAGGTACAGAGGTAGATATGAGAGGAACTTAACCCACATCCTTAAGACACAGCAGGAAAGTTCACAGGTACCTAAGCCTGGTTGCTCAGTGCTCCTGGGAGCCTTCAGGGGTCTTTTTCAGTTCCCCTTTCTGATACCAGAACTGTTAAAAGATAAACTGAGGCATATGAAAAATTTTAAGAGTTTATCTGAGCAAAAATTGATTCGAATTGGGTGGCGTCCAATCTAGCAGATAGAAAGTGCTATAGAACATGAAAGACTTTTATAGGCAGAAGGGAATGGGAACAAGGAAGTTATACAAGGCAAAAAAAGCAGGTTGGTTATTGCAAGGGAACTTTCCTTTAGGGGATGGCAGGGGTCTATCAGGCAGATTACCTAACTACCTCTGATTAGGAGATTACTGACTGGTTTAAGATTCCATTTCTGGGAGAGCTGAAACTGGAATTAAGGCTTGATTTGGTGATGTGGAGCTTTAGCATAAGTGACTCCCTTTTGGGGCGCCTGGGTGGCTCAGTTGGTTAAGCGACTGCCTTCGGCTCAGGTCGTGGTCCTGGAGTCCCGGGATCGAGTCCCACATCGGGCTCCCTGCTCAGCGGGGGTCTGCTTCTCCCTCTGACCCTCTTCCCTCTCGTGCTCTCTGTCTCTCATTCTCTCTCTCTCAAATAAATAAATAAAATCTTAAAAAAAAAAAAGTGACTCCCTTTTGAGCCTGTTTTTTTTTTTTTTTTAAAGATTTTATTTATTTATTTGACAGAGAGAGACACAGTGAGAGAGGGAACAAAGCGGGGGCCGTGGGAGAGGGAGAAGCAGGCTCCCTGCAGAGCAGGGAGCCTGATGCGGGGCTCGATCCCAGGAGCCTGGGATCATGACCTGAGCCGAAGGCAGACGCTTAACGACTGAGCCACCTAGGCGCCCCGCCTGTTGTCTTGTTTTTAACATTAGAAAATTAAAACATGATCAAAATGTAAGTAAACTTATTTAGAGGAAGAAAATAAGAACATAGTGGAGATAGCTTTTATGTAAAATATTTTTAAAATTTGAAAAAAATATTTTAAAATGTATTTTTCAGAATTTCATTTTCCATGAAGAATATTTGAAATTTTATGTATTAAATATATATTTATAGCTTTTGTGATAAATTCTTTTGCAAATGAAAATATATACTTTATTTTCCAGCTTTTATACACAATCATAAAATTGTAGTAAACCACGGTTTTGTTAAAGCAAGTAGATTATGTGATATATTTTTTCTTTACGGAATCAACATTTAACTGTACTAGATAATTGTTGTACTAGTTATTTATTGCTCAGGATTATAGAGCTGTTTGTTGATGTAATGTTAAAAAAGAAAAACAAACAAGAAACCCATAACAAACCTTAGAAATTAAAATCTTCCCAACATCATTCTCTATTACAACCAAAAAGTTCATTTAAATAGGAATATCTAAGCCATATTAAGTATCAATGTCTATTTATCTAGACTAGTTCTATTTATATTATTGGCACAACTTTAATGTATTTTCATAAGACAATGCCAACCACACTGACAGAGAGGAAGAGAGAGAGAGGGAGGGGGATAGACAAGGAGAAGGAGAGGGAGAGACAGAATGGATATATTATAGGAGCTCTTATGAAAGTCATCTGCCAAACAACTTTTTTTTCCTTGCTTTCCTTTTTTCTTTTTCTTTTCTCTTCTCTTCTCTTTCTTTCTTTCTTTCTTCCTTTCTTTCCTTTCTCTTTTCTTTTTCTCTTTCTTTCTTTCTTTCTTTCTTTCTTTCTTTCTTTCTTTCTTTTCTTTCTTTTCTTTCTTTCTTTTCTTTCTTTCTTTTCTTTCTTTCTTTTCTTTCTTTTCTTTCTTTCTTTTCTTTCTTTCTTTTCTTTCTTTCTTTTTCTTCAGAAACTTAGAGGAAGACCATGTTGTGCAGAGCCTATATTTACCAATTTGGTGTTAGTGACTTATTTCCTACAAATAAGTTAATGTTAAGCTTCATCTGTTTTTCCTTTGTATTCCTGTGACTACTTTCTAATTATGTTCTTTATAGTTTAAAGGTTTAATCTATAATATATCTCTGACTCAAAATTTGTGTTTATTCATAATGTTTGTGAATGACTTTATAGAGTATCTAGAAACTTACTATAATACTCTTCATAGGGTTATCTTGGACAGTTGTAGAAATATTTATTAATTAAGATTACCAAATACTTTTGAAATGCTTATCATTTCACATGAGGAACAAATAATAATAATAATAGTGAATTATGTAGCTGCTTTTATATCATGTTCTATCAAAATTATTTATCATATATATATTTGAAGTCAATAAAATGAAAGGAAATCATGCATTACTTAAACTTTTGTGAAAAACTTATTTGGTATAACATATATTAATATAACCTAATATATTAACATATATGCCTCTCTTTCTCTCTCTCTCTCTCTCTGGCCTTTTCTTCCTCCCTCTCTCCCTCCTTCCTTTACTCCCTTCCTTCCTTCCAACAATGAATGCGACATTTTCCCCTCAATGAAATGAACTGTACTCCATCTTCCTTGTCATACTGATCATCACTGCTTTTGCCCTGGGATAATATTACTGATAGGTAAGTTTATAATATAAAAAGAGGAGTATTTTTCTTTATAATGCCTGACATATACTTTGGGAAAACATTTTACACATGTTTATAATTCTGTTTTGAGTAGCAATAGATAGGAATTAAGTAACTACCAATTTTAACATCATTATTTTGAAGTTAATAACTTAAGTTGAAAATCAGCCTTTTGTATCTGATTTAAGATAATAAGGATAATAGTAATAAGGATATTAGCAAATGAATTACTTAATAAAAGGCATATTATTGCTATTTTCTTCTTATAATGCTAATTCACAAAAAATTTTTCTCACCAAAGCAACCAATCTGGATGCATTATTCCATCTTCATTTTCATTTCTGACAGAACAGTTATAATCCTGAATTTGGCTAGTGCCCCTGATTTACCTTTTCTGAAAGAAAGACAGAGACCAAGACAGTGAGGAGGTGGGGGGAGGATGGAGAGATGGAGAGAGGGAGGCAGCATGTACTAGTTGAGCTTATGGCAAACATTAAACATAGTGAGCACTGCTTTCTTTTCATTTTAATTTAAAGATGTAGATTTACTCAGTTAATTTCTGATTTCTCTGTTATTCCCTCTACAATTTTCAATTCTTATCTAAACTGTTCATTCAGTTCAAAAAACTTCAATTTTCTGAAGTTTTGTCAGTAAGACAGACATTTTCTAAGAAAGAATGTTAATACAAAATACTGTATTTTGAGTCCATACTACAAACCTATCACTGGGATTTAAAGAGATGAATTAGACATACTTCTGATCTCATACTCTAGGATTTCCAAACAGACATTTTTAAAGTGAGTTATGATTTATAATCTGTCTTCACCTCCATTGTATTATGTAATCATTTCGTTTATACTCTTAATCTGGTCTTATATAATTATTTAACACTGGTAGAAATTATCTTAAAATAATAGTATTGTGATTATGTTGTTTCAAATAATACATTTTTAATATTTAAAAATAAAATTTGAGGATTACCTATTGTCCCTACCTATGAAATGGCCTTCTTATTCTTAGGGGTCTCACTTGAAAAGCATACATTTTGGCTGCAGACCAGCATCAGATATTGCCATAGAGCTGGGCAAAAATTTGTCACAAAGGTCAGGTATACCTTACAAATGTTTACTAGTTGTCTTAGAATTGGTGAGGGCAGATTCAGAGGTGAGGGACCATAATATCTGAACATGCTCCGTCTTGACGGTCTCACTCATATCCTGATAAGTACTTTTCAGCGCTGCCTCTGAGTTAGTTCCTAGAATGTTTTCATGAAATTAAGGTTTGAATTTTTTTTTCCTTCTAAAGCACTTTAGAGCTTTTGTGTCTTAAAAACTACTGGGAAAGTGCACTAATTATAGCTGCTGATTGCTTTATTAAATTAATGTTTTCTGATGGTTTGCTTGATGTATTTCTCCAACTGTATATTTGAAAGCAGTACAAAATCATATATACCTGACAGACTGATTTCCTCTTTTTCTCCCTTCACAAACTGTTTTGCCTTAAGAAATTATTTTTTTTTTACTGTAAAAATACTAATGAGAAATTCTCATCAAGTTTAAAATGACATTCTCCCAAACTGATATGGGTGTTAACTATAATTAATTCCAACAGCTGTTGTCTTCTTTTAGTGTGACATTTGTCAAAAAGCCATCTTCGTACTTTTGGCTTATTATGGTGGATCTGGGCAGTTTTATTCAAACTAGAAAGTATATTTACTTCATGATAGAAATAAAATATCTCTGGTTATTACATGTGTCATTTCCATGAGGAATATGTAATTGTTTTATTTTTTAATTTTTTTTCATGTTTCAAGTTTTTATTTAAATTCTAATGAGTTAACATCTAGTGTAATATTGGTTTCAGGAGTAGAATTTAGTGATTCATCACTTACATACAACACCCAGTGCTCATCACAGCAAGTGCCCTCCTAATACCCATCACCCATTTAGCCCATCCCCATCCACCTCCCCTCCAGCAACCCTCAGTTTGTTCTCTATCTTTAAGAGTCTCTTATGGTTTGCCACCCTCTCTTTTTTTCTCTTCCTTCTCCTATGTTCATTTCATATCTTAAGTTCCACATGTGAGTGAAATCGTATGGTATTTTTCTTTCTCTGACTGACTTATTTCTAGCATAATACCCTCTAGCTCCATTCATGTCACTGCAAATGGCAAGATTTCATTCTTTCTGATGGCTGAGTAATATTCCATTGTGTGGAGATATATATATATTCATCACTTGATGGACATTGGGCTCTTTCTATAATTTGGCTTTTGTTGATAGTGATGCTATAAACACTGGGGTACATATGCCCCTCCAAATCAGCACTTTCATATTTTTGGTTAAATACCTAATAGTGCAATTGCAGGGGGGCAGGGTTGTTCTATTTTTAACTTTTTGAGGAAACTCCATACTGTTTTCCAAAGTGGCTGCACCAGTTCACATTCCCACCAACAGTGCAAGAGGGTTCCCCCTTCTCCACATCCTCTCCAGCATCTGTTGTTTCTTGTGTTGTTGTTGTTAGCCATTCTGACAGGTGCGAAGTGTTATCTCATCATCACCTATCATCAAGGAAATACAAATCAAAACTATATGAGATATGTAATTGTTTTACAGTCAACTTTGTGCAGACATAGGACATTATGGGCTAAATGCCACTGTAAATGTGAGTTTCAGAGCTGTTCCTGGAAGCAATGTGGTATCTGCCACAGAGGGACCACTCCTGTGTTCTTTCAGTTATCTACTGGTGTGTAACCAAAACAGACCCGAATTCATAGTTGGTTTGAAAAAAAAGCAATTTATTATTCCTCATGATGTTGTCGGCTCTTTGGGAATTCTCTTTCATCATCAAATGGGGCACCTACAAGGTTCAAAATGGCCTGACTCTTGTACTGCTGCCATGGCAGAGATCAGCCGGAGTTTGGGGGCAGGGATTTCGTTTGTCGTCCACATGGACTTCTCAGCACTACTTCGGCTTCCTCAAAGAAGAATGGCTAGGCCCCAGGGAGGAATGTTGGCAAAAGCTGTGCAACTCTAAGGTCCAGACCTCAAAGCTCTACAGTATCACTCTTGCCACATGCAATTTCTTCAAAAGAGTTTATGGATTGAGACCTAGACGGGGAAATAAAATAGGTTTTCTTTCCCATGACGATGAGTAAATACAATTTATTTATTCAACAAATGGTAATTAATTGCTTGCTATATTGAAATATCTTGTAGATTTTGAGTGCTTAAAGACGAGTTGTTCTCATTCATTTACTTGCTCTTTGCCTTGTTTCACAAAAGGTTAACATACTTATGGTAGCTTGTGATAAAACACTCTAAAACAATATCACAAACAGAGCGATACCATATAGTAAGCCATCATCCTAGGAAGTAGGAAGAAGGTCATATAGAGCAATACATACATTGCATTGATGTCTTCGCCCTCAAACTATAGCAAAGCTGTGGGAAGTTCAGGAACATTCTCTTACAAAGCTATCAATATGATCTTTCTTAGAAGTGTGTGGTGGGTGTATGCACATGTGTGTTTTAAAAGAATGTTGTGGTATTCTGCAATAATGTCAACTCTGTGAAAGTGACATTTTTCTTTTTTATGTCCTCCTCTGTTCATGGGTACTTCAGCTTCAGTTTTCTTGAAAACAAGCTATATATAATCTCAAACCTAGCTCACTGATACAACTATACATTTTCACATTAGAAAAAAAAGATTGATTGAATTACATTTTATAAAGATACAAACTCAGTTCTGTATGCCTTTCCTACATGTTATTCCCTAGTGTTGAATTTCAATGCAATAAGGGAATGTGCTGATAGAAGGAAAATTACTTTTAGGTTCTAAAATCGTATTGTCTTTTACAGAACACAACTATATAGTTTTTCTGTAAATATGTAGTAGTTGAGTGTGTCTCTCCACAAAATTACTGCTTTGTAGCACATAATCTCAGCGTTTTATGCAAGTAAAAACCTATTCTGTTCTCATCTTGCAAGGTTTATTTAATAGAAGCGGAATAAGCAATGTTGATGCAGAAATATATAATTTACAGTAACTAATGTTGTTTTCATATGTACCGAGACCTTTTTTTTTTTTCTGTATGTGCATTGCAATGAATAAAAATAAAGTAATTCTTTTCCTTTTCCTTTTTCTCTTATGAGTATGCTGATGACTGTGATGGCTGCACACCCTTTGTAGGGCAACTGCTCGCCGGTCGTACCCCTTCTTGTATTAGGGCCTTTGCACTTTCTGAAACTTCGACTGGAATGTTTTTCTCCAGATACTTTCATGACTTGGCTTCTTTATCCTTTTTTCAGATCTTTACTGAAATGTTACCTTCTCTGTGACAAGCTCTCAGCCTTCCAGTATTTCTAATGCCCTCTTCTATTTTTTTGCACAGTATTTGTCACTGTTCAGACCGATAATATATTATAGTAATGATCAGTCTGTTCTCTCCCTGCCCCATTAGATGTAACTACCAGGAATATATTTTTTTATTTTAATATTGCTCATAACTATATCCCTGTCACCTACAATAGCTACTGATACATAGTAGTCACTTAGTAATCTTCTTGAATGAATGAGTAGATCATTGTGAAGCAATGATAACTCAGAATTAATACTAATGAAATATTTAACATATATATTTAACTGATGTTCACATATACCTTCTTATGTTGATTCTTTTAGAGAATTATTTAGTAACCTTATGACAAGGTGCAATTCCCAACAGCAATAGGAAATACATGTTAACTTGCACTTTGACGCATCTCACTAAATGTAAGAAACAAATATGTATATAACATGAAGTCTCTGGACAGCATAAAAATGTTTTAATGGTTGAGATTAATGTGATAGCTATTTTCATAGTAATTTCAGAATACATATTTTTTAGCCATTCAGTCACCCTATGTCTTTTGATCAGAGCATTTATTCTTTTTACATTTAAAGTAATTATTGATAGGTATGTACTTATTGCCATTTTGTTACTTGTTTTATGTAGTTCTTCTCTGTTCCTTTCCTCTCTTGCTCTTTTCCCTTGTGGTTTTTAATGGTTTTCCTTAGTGTTATGCCTGGATTCCTTTTTCTTTATTTTTTGTGTATCTATTATAGGATTTTGATTTATGGTTACCATTAGGTTCCTATATAACATCTTATGCATATAGCAGTCTATATTAAGTTGATGGTCGCTGAAGTTTGAACCCATATTTTCAGAATACATATTTTCATAGGACATAAATCCCTATAGTTTTACTCCGGTGTTGGATTGTAGAGACGGTAGCTTCAACTTGGATATTCATCTCTATTATACAAGCTATTAATGTGTTTCATGATCCTAAATAACATCTATAAATTTTGTCATATGTCTGTTTTAAAATGTTCATTAGTGTTTTGCTCTAGTTGAATTGGCTTTGATAAAATTTATATTAGCAATCTTCACCAACCCAGTTTTATTTTAGCTGTTCAATTTAGAATATTGCTTCACACACAATTGCTATCATAGTCCTAATGCACTGGAAATCCAATATCTTTGTAAAGATATCGTTTATCTTAGTTATGATTTTGATGGAGATTGGCACTTGAGGGTTCGACAGGCTGGGCAGGATTATTTCTATTAAGATGTATGTATGCCTTGTCCAAATCATTTTAGTCACTTGCTCAAAATATTCTATGGAACATTTGAAATAATCTAATAATAATAATTTCTCTAATGTGAAATAAAATAGTCTAGGAAAAGTAAGATAACTTTTGTAACAATCTTTAAAATTAAATTTTGAAAATGTATTTATGATATTTATATTAAATAGTGTAGTACAGATGGTAATTCACTCAACCAGCATCAACTGTGACACACTTGGTGCTAAAAATAAGAATATAATAACAGGTAGCAGTTCTCGAGAAGTTACTATGTCTTAGGCACTGTGCTCTTACTTTATATAAATTACTTAATGCATCCTGTACTCCAACTTTATGAGGCAGGCACTAATTTATTATTTCCATTTTACAGAAGAGGAAATGCAGGGACACCAAGGTTAAATAATTTGCTTGGGATGTACAACTGATAAATTATGAAGCCAGGATTCAAATGCTTGTGGTTTGACAGTAGAAGCCACTCTCTTAATCCCAATGCTATGCTGCCTCCCACATAACTGTGAATAACGGAACCACAGCAGTTACTGTCAATGAGAGAGAGAAACAAACAGATCTGTCTTTACTGTGCAATGAATTTTATGAAATGGGTAAATAAGGGATGTCATGAGAACATGTTGGAGCAGCCAGCTGAAGGAGCTTTGGGTGGCAAGGAGATAAGTTGAGGAAACTTGGTGAGAATACAGACCTACTTTGTGTTTTCATCATTACATTCCTCAGCCTGACCATAATAGTACTTTGTGGGAGAATGCCCTAAATAGATGTGACATCTAAACAAAATTTTAAAAACCTCAAGTATGAAGTATGGAGGATTCTCTTTTGAATATTTCATATGGATCTGAGCTGAGCTGAGCTGAAAGTACTTGTTTTAGCTCATGTCATATTCTTAATCTGTTGTATCTAAAAGAATACCACCATTTTTACCGACTAAGAAGACTTAGGTGGTCAAAGTCCAGTTGACTGTACTGAGACCAAATTGGAAAAATAACAAAAATGTAAATAAAAACCAAAGTGAGTCCTACTAACTCCATAATCTCACATTTTTATTTTAATGATACAGCAATTTAATAGAGGCATAGAATTGGATGCTAATCACCAAATTTTGAAGTTTCTGACCATAATAGGAATTTACCGGAATATTTATTAGCAAAGATATTAAAATAAGAGGAAGGAGAAAATATTCACTGTCTAATACATAGATACCCATAAAAATATTACAGGAAGAATGTGCTTCAGCATTTTTTTTTTCAGTGCTCTGGAGGGGTTTTACTATTATTGTACAGTTTTTGTCTTTTTTGCTTAAAATGCTTTTAAGAGAAGCAATTTAGTTTATTGAGGTCATACTGTTGACAAAACATACAGTTAAGATTAGGGATCTGGAGAAGAGAATAAGATTAGGGAGTCTATTTCTATGAGATATGGGAAATGCTAATGACTTCATATGCCAAGGGAGTGCTTAAAGTTGGTATTTGTAAAGAAAAAAGAAAGAGAAAGAAAAGAAAAACAAGAAAGTATCTCTAAACTTGAAAGAGTACTTGAACATTCTCTACTTTAACTGTAGAGTATATTTTGGCACTTGAAAGGCTGATGGCATCATGCCCTGGTTCTCAAAACAGGCTGCTTCTTGCATTCACCATGGGAATGCTTAGAGATACTGATGCCTGGGCTCTCCCTCTAGAATAAGATTTAATTGGGCCTGGATGAAGACCTGGTAATGAATATATTTTTTAAAACTCCCAGGTGATTCTAAGGCACAACCGTTGTTGAAAACCAATAATTCAGGGCTTTCTAGCAAATTAAAATTGGGAGGATTATTTGTTGGGAAGAGTTTAATATTCAGATAACAATGTCTTTATGTGGTGTCCCTATTTGTTGCCAGTTTTTCAATCTAGTAAATACCGAGAGTGTTAATAATTAAAGAAATTGTTCCTTATTCCCAGGAAACTTCTAATGAAATGAATCAATATTGAAATGCCTAGCCTGTTTCTAGGAAGAGCGAATGAAATGTATTCTTTGGGAAACTGTTCAGCAAATACTGTCATTTTAGCACTTCTGTAGCCTGTTTTTACAAAAGACACTTAGGGTTTCAAGTGGAGGGATAACCGTACAGAGACTACACTTACAGATGCATTTGTCAGCAGTGACAGAGGAGTCAGCATTAATTTGGTCAATGCGGACAAATGACACCATATTCTCAGTAAGAGGAGAGCAATATGCAAAATATTATGCAAAATACATATGAAAAATAGTGATGCAATTTTTTCAGAAATTTGATAGTACCACATAGCAAGTTAAAATGGTGGCTTAATCTTCTACAGTTATTAAGCCTGACACTTAACACACTCTTACACATTCAGATATTTACCATTAGTGTTCTGGTTTTCAAATGTATACATGTAAGTTTTTAAGAATGCCTGCCAAAAATTCACATTCATCCAGTGTACTCTAGATGTGGTTTTGTTCTATGCTTGCTACTTTTGACATTAGATGGGCTTAGCTAAGACTCATGCTGGAGGGTATTGAAACTGATATTCCACGTGGTCATGAGCCACTTTTTATTCAGATACTCAACAAATTTATCCTTGACTAACTTGTTCATCATATCTGATTTCAAGCTTACCCTTTTTGACTCTTGAAATTCCCATTTTTCTTCTAGAACTGTTTCTACTTTACTTATAGAAAATTACCTCTTCCATTATATCCATTAACCCTCTATGGGAATATAATTATTAAAGTTAATTATTTGCTTTTATCTTTAAAAGTTTGCCTTATAGCCACTTTGGAAAATTGTTTGACCATATCTTCCATAACTTCACTTGTGTTGTGCTATCACTCACCTTGTCTGGTCTTATGTATATATTGGCAACAGAACTGAAAAAGTTATGTTCATAGTGGCACTACTACAATTAACCCCAAATGGGAAAACTATGCCAATCAGTATAAAATGGAAAAAATACATTGTGGTATATTCACAATAATTATTATTCAGCAATAACAAATAGAGACCTAGAGTTACATGCATAATATGAGTCGATTTTCCATACATCATGTTGAGGAAAAGGAATGAGAAAAATAAAAGCACATAATATACAATTATTTTAACATACAATTAAAGAAAACTTTTGTATTATTTTAGAGGACAGGATAAATGGCCTGGGGAAGGTTGTGACTACAAAACAACACAGCAGGTGCTTCTAGTGCACAGATGCTGTCATCTTTCTTGACGTAGACTCTGATTATTCTCAGTTGTGAAAATTCATAAAGACATAATCTTACAATGTGTGTATTTTTCGTCATGTCTGTTATACTTCAATAAAATGTTAAAAGAAACATCCGAAATTTTGCCAGAACCTGAACTGCAACCCTAAAAATACCAAAACAAAGATAGCTGTTTTTTTTTTCTTTTCTCAGCATTTTCTGAAAAATAACTTAGAATACACACAAAAGTATGGAATTCGTAATTATTACAAAGAGCAAAATATATTTCTAGATTTTCTAAAGCACCAATATTTCACAGGTCAAAAATCAACTACTCCCGGGGCACCTGGGTGGCTCAGTCGGTTGGGCATCCAACTATTGATTTCATTTCAGGTCATGATCTCAGGGTGGTGGGATTGAGCCCTGCTTCCGACTCAGCAGGGAGTCTGCTTGGGACTCTCTCCCTCTCCCTCTGCTCCTCCACCTGCTGGTATGCATGTGTGCACTTGTGCACGCACGCTCATGCTCTCTCTCTCTCTCAGATAAATAAAATCTTTAAAAAAATTAACAACTCCCGGGCGCCTGGGTGGCTCAGATGGTTAAGCGTCTGCCTTTGGCTCAGGTCATGATCTCAGGGTCCTGGGATCAAGTCCCGCATCGGGCTCCCTGCTCCTTGGGAGCCTGCTTCTCCCTCTGCCTGTCTATCTCTCTCTCATGAATAAATAAATAAAATCTTTAAAAAAAATTTAAAAAATAAAAAAATTAAAAAAATAAAAAAAAATTAACAACTCCCTTTTATATTTGTGATATTTGAACTGATACTATAATGATCAAAGGAGGTTTAGTCATTTATGTGACCCAGCAGGAGACAGAGGATTTATTCCAGGTATACCATTATCCTACTTTTTCCTTCTAATAGGTTACTTAAACTTTTCAACTTATGTACCTTATGTACAGGCTGAACAAGGTTTAAACTAACCTCAAAAATATATATATGTATATATTTACATATTATATGTGTGTTTGTGTATATATATATGTGTGTTTGTGTATATATATA
>NW_023270442.1:2844744-2968788 GCF_011800145.1 Mirounga leonina
ATATGTGTGTTTGTGTATATATATATGTGTGTTTGTGTATATATATAGAAGTGAGACTTCAGGTGGTTGGCAAATGAGCAAACTATTTTTTTGGAATTCATTTTGAATTATAAAAAATAAGTTTTCTTTGGGAGAAATTATAGTGCTTTTATTTCAATTTCATTGTCTCTTGGTAACTAATTAAGGTAGTTTTATATTACATAATCATGAAATAAAAAGTAGTAAATGGAAATTAAGATTACTAAAATTTAGAAATTATTAGTATAAAAAATAAATGTGTTCCTGATTTTTAAACGTAGTCTTATTATCATCGTTCTTTAAGAGGGTAACTCATGCTAATTAATTCAAGTAGTAAAGTATTACTTGCTTTTAATGTATGGCAGAATTACCTATTTCTTATTTGTATATTTTGTCTGCAGAATTGTCCCAGGAATAAACTAATCTTAGCAAAACACTATCTTTTTTAGAGACATGTGACAGCCTTATAAAGACATAATATCATTTAAATGTAATTTTTTAAAGAACAAATGACAATTTTTAAGAGATTCTTAAGGGCAATAATTATACACATAAATAATATTATGATTAGAAACTTCTGGTTTCAAAGTCTTTCTGGAAATTCAACTATTTTTATTATCTCAAATATACAATAGTTTTGTTTCACAATTTATCCCAATATATTTTTAAGATTTGGAAACATAACATTCTTAAAAGAAAAAGAGAGGAAGAGAAAGAGAAAGAATGTGTGTGTGTGAATTGCTAACTTAAATGACATTTTAAAAATACATTTTAAATATCATTAAAATATGCACATTTAAGATACACCTATTTACTTGAAATCTTTATGACTCTTTTGATTTCAAGTCATCATGATGAAAAGGCAGTTGAGCTTCGATCCGTTCCTCTCTTATATTGTCTATCTTCTTTTTCATTCATTCCTTTTTTAGTTAGATGCTTTGCAAGAAGACCTTGTATTTTGTATGGAATACTTGTAAGATAATGAAATTTGCTCTAGCTACTACTCCTAAAAGTTGTCCCCAACAAATATCTATTTTAAGAAGAACACATATTATATCTTTAAGAAAAGTTTGTAGACATTTATAATTTTTAATGTATTGGCAGCATTTTTCTATTAGAAAACCTTATATGGACACTATTTGGAAGCCAGATATTCTCACCACTATTCCACCAGTGCTGCAAATGTGGACAACGTTTGAAAATGATCTCCTTGTTATTAACCCCTGTCATTCTGGAACAGACTAGATTAACTATGTATGATGGGCTGGGGTATAGTTTATTATTGATTGTGCTGAAAATGAGGGAGCATTGTTATTAGTCATGGTTAAACAGTGATCATATAATGTGTGTTTGTGAGTTTGCATGTGTTAAAACCGATTAAATTTTTGTAAAAGTCTGCAAATGCTGTACTCTGAGGACAGCTACATAAAATAGTAAATACTGTACTCCACAAGTTTAAAAATTTAGTTTTCCATGTGTTTATCATTTTCCCTTCTCTTATTATGCTCAAATGTATTGTTTTTAGGGAAACTTTAAAGAGTAAGGAAAATAAATTATTATTAATCCCATTAGAAAGAGAAGTGAGTTAGGAGCCAGATGGGTTAAATGACTTTCCAAAGGTCACAAGGGTAATAGTTGTTTGAGTAAGGACCAGAATCTGTGTCTTCTCCTTTTGTCTCTTTCTCTAATTAACTTGAAACGTATGCCTAGACTGGCCAGGAGTTTATAGAACACGATCTCTGTTTAAAAAACATTTCAAGTTATACTTGAAATTGGTCCAATTCAATAAAATAAAAGAAAAAAATCAAGATTTTTTGAGTTCTGTGACATCCAATTACATTCACAATTTCAGAAATTAATTTCAACTTCACAAATTAAAAAAGTACATAAGACCGTGGTATCTCATATCACTAATATATAAGAAACTGTTTACTTCAGTGGCAGTAATTCATTTTATCCTGCTTTCCATCTATACAAAACAGTAATAAATGTGAACTTTAAGAAATTATATTGTAAGAATTTTGTATATCTTCCCCTCCAGTCTAAGTTTAGAATGTGAAAAGAATTATTACTTGGACATAAATCTTGATTATACCCAAACATCCATCCTCAGTAATAAGTAGGCTGTGGGTCATGAAGGGCTTTGAAAGGAGAAATCATCATTTTCTCCCTCTTTTTTCTTTCTTTTTTCATGATGTCATTGTAAAGTCAAGGGCTAAATAAATTTTTTGATCCAAATATAAATACTGTATGACACAAACCAAGCAAATAGAAGGTCATGACACAAGTGAATCTAGTTATTAAAACTTTATCCCTTCCTTGGATTTATACCATATGACTTTGTATAATTGTTGTGTCTTGGGTATTCATTAAACCTGGCTCCCTGGTGAATGAGCGCATTAGTGAAATAACACATCAAATTGTCATGAGAACTGAAATCAAAAGGGTAGATTATGTCACCATGGTCAGATAGTTAATATCTGTGAAATTCTGGACTTCAGACTTTATAAAAATGTATTTCTAGGGACACCTGAGTGGCTCAGCCATTAAGCGTCTGCCTTCGGCTCAGGTCATGGTCCCAGGGTCCTGGGATCGAGCCCTGCATTGGGCTCCCGGCTCAGTGGGAAGCCTGCTTCTCCCTCTCCCACTCCCCCTGCTTGTGTTCCCTCTCTCGCTGTGTCTCTCTCTGTCAAATAAATAAATAAAATCTTAAAAAAAAATTAAAATATAAAATAAAAATTAAAAAAATAAAAATATATTTCCAGACAACTTTATTACTTAAAATAAATGCATGTGCTGCACACGATATTATCTGTGTTATCAAGAATAAATAGTTTGGTAAATATGAAGGATATTCATTTACTTCACAAATTCTGCGTGCTTTACAGAGTTCAAATGAAGGACTGGAAATGGAGTACAAAAGTTATATTGAAAAAAGCAAAATATGAAGGGAATAACTTCAGATATTGGTCTAGTATAGCTGTTAATAGATACAAATACTTGTGGGTTTTAAGAAATACTCAGTAGTGTATGGAAATCAGAACAAAGTTTGGAGATAATTATTTTTCATGTTCAATGATGGAATAAAGATATAATTACTACCCTTTAATGTTCTTTAACAAATGTATTTTGAAATAAAAATGAGTTATTTCATATGGAAGATTGAAATATTTCTATAATTGGCTGTGCTTTAAGAAACCAGAAATCTCATTTCATGGTGTTTATCTCTAAAGGAAGCTCTTATTAAAATAAAGCTGAATATAATTCTGACTAGAGATGCCCCATTAACAGTCAGCAAGATGCTGAATTAAAATAAGTGATAAATAATTTCATAAGGGCCCTTGGACTTTCTAGCCATGAAGCAGTACCAACATTTATGCTCGTTGCTGATGGCAAAAGTAAATAAAGCCGTGAATTGCAAGAAAGGAAGGGCTGATTGCCTCATGTGGCAAATCCTCATGGACCACAAAGAGACATATGAAAAGAGATGAAAGGTTCTGTCCAACGGTGAATAATTTAATCCATTTAAAAAACAGCAGCAGCTGTGCCTGGGTGTCTCAATCGGTTAAGCATTTGCCTTCAGCTCAGGTCATAATCTCAGGATCCTGGGATCGAGCCCCACATCAGATGCCCCGAACAGCGGCGAGTCTGCTTCTCCCTCTGTGATCTCTGTCGTTCTCACTCTCTCTCAAATAAACAAATAAAAATTAAAAAAAAAAAAAAGATTTAAAAAACAACATATGAGAGCTAGATACGTTCGCTGTGACTTGAGCAGTAGTTGAAAAACAAAAGAAATGTAAACCTTCAGGGCGCCTGGGTGGCTCAGTTGGTTAAGGGACCGCCTTCAGCTCAGGTCATGATCCTGGAGTCCCTGGATCAAGTCCCACATCGGGCTCCCTGCTCGGCAGGGAGTCTGCTTCTCCCTCTGACCCTCCTCCCTCTCATGCTCTCTGTCTCAAATAAATAAATAAAATCTTAAAAAAAAAAAAAAAAAGAAATGTAAACCTTCAAAGTACAGAACCTTTTGTCAAGTGCAGTTTTATGTAGGGACCCCTGATACACAAAGTATAAAAAGGAGGACTGATTAAAATGAGGCAGGTGTCTTGGAAACCAGCCCAGAAACTTATGAGAAACCTCCAGGGATCCCAAGCCTTTAGTAAAACACATGTGCATTTTAGATTATATGATGTTAGTCCCAATAAAACGTTAGTGTTTATCTAATCCCACTCCTTTATTGTACAAATGAGATATTAAAGTCCTTCCAGTTTGGGGGTTTGCCTTTTAGTCCCAAGGAAGTAGTCAGAAACTTTCTGTCTTCTGAAACCAAATCAGGGGTATTAAAACCACTTGGTTCTTTTTTTTTTTTTTTTAAGATTTTATTTATTTATTTGACAGAGAGAGACACAGTGAGAGAGGGAATACAAGCAGGAGGAGTGGGAGAGGGAGAAGCAGGCTTCCCCGCTGAGCAGGGAGCCCGATGCGGGGCTCGATCCCAGAACCCTGGGATCATGACCTGAGCCAAAGGCAGACGCTCAACGACTGAGCCAACCAGGCGCCCCTAAAACCACTTGGTTCTTAAAAATTTCCTCAGTTTGTCCCTATTTTAGTAGCAAATCATTTTTGAAGACAACTTTTAAATATATAATAAAAAATAAGAATAAAAATGGGCCATCTCTTACAGGGTGGCTTTGAAGTTAATAATGAAAATTAAAAAAAAAAAAACTACTTCTAGATAAGATTTAAATATTGTGTAAGTAAGGGTGTCAAGGATTACTAATTGGATGTTAAAGTTTCCAGACTTGACTGAAGTCACAAGATTTAAATGGTATCATAAACCAAAGCTAAGCGAGATTCACTTTTTCTAAACGGTTATTTTAAACCTGGTTACTTTTGGATTACTCTTGAATCCCCACCCACTAAAGGGTATAAAAGTGATGAACTGTTTGATGTTGTGGTGGGAAGGTATTTTTGAAGTGCTTTTCTTTGGAGAAAACTGCTAGGAATTTACTCTTTTCTGTGCCAAGGGCAAAAATGCGGGTTGGTGCTCCTGTCTTCTCTGATCAGCCTTTTATGGACCACTTAGAGATATGACCCTGACAGTCAGGGGAACACTGATATTGATGTCCACCTAGTCTCTGAATATTCTGCAGGAGAGAAATGGGCAAGTGGGCTGTACTGGTGATGGAATAAAGGAAGTAGTTGCTAAATTGCAGCCATTCTTGACTTCTAGAATAACCCAAGAAGAGAATGCGTATGTGTTAATAATGACCAGATTTGGGCCATGCAGAAGAGATGCACTGGGGAAGAGAGGGATTGATTTAGGCTATATCCAACTGAGCAATGAAAAATGACAAAACAGAAGCTGGGAAGAGACCACTGGATTCCTTGGTGTTAAGAAGTGAGCAAGCAGCCGCTGGAAAAGTTACCTCGACTGAGGACAGGTTTCCAAGTATCGGCAAAAGTTGCTGTGAATAAATAAATTAGTTTTAACTATTTCCTAGTTCCAGAAAGCATAGGACCATCTCCAGACATTGCTGTATCAAATGAAAAGATGGTTCACCTCTCTTATCCACCCACCCATCCTCACTCCACTCCCACTGCCAACTCCAGCCCACAAGGTTTTATCCAGGGCCAAGAGAAGAAATTTCCCCTCTAAACAAATTTGAAATGAGGCAATGGGAGAAAAATAAATTTGCTTTATGATTGGACCCTGAATCTTGTTTTTCAGTATTGTAGCTATTGATGGAAGAATTTATCACTGATAGTAATAATACATTTGGGAGCAGGATTAAGTCCATGCTCCTAGTTAAGATTATAAAGCTTCTGGATTCTCTTTCACTGACTAAATTCAATGTGTGTGTGTGTGTGTGTGTGTGTGTGTGTGTGTGTGTGTGTTTTAGGAGCCTAGTGCAGGAAGTTAAGAGATTAAGAGAACAGACTCTAGATCAAGACTAGCTGGGATTACATTCCTGCTGTACCACTTACTAACAGTGTGACCTGCGGTGATTTATTTAATTCCTTGATACCTTAATTTGCTTATCTATAAAATGTGTGTAAGAATAGTACCTACCTAATAAGGCTCTTTCGAAGAATGAGTAAGATGAACGACTCTCAGCACATGTAAAGTGCCATAAAATTATTTATTATTGCTAGAACTGTTATAAATTAGAATGCTGGTTAGCTGGATATCTTGTTACTGACAATGTTAGATCAAAGGTCAGACATATTTACATATTTATTAAAAACTGTCAAACTATGCTCTGAAAAGCCATTTATAAATAATCTCCCTTTAGATTTAAAAGCAAAAACTACATATAAATGGAGGCCATGTGAAGGAAACATCAGGAGGTTCTTTAGCAATGAATGGTAGTTTATAGAGAGCCAGCCACTTTGAAAGTTATTTGGAAGAAATACACAGAACAGGTGGACTGTACAACCTCTTTGCCCTGTGAAAATTAGTATTTGAAATGACCCGATTCTCAACCTGAGAATTTTCAAAGTGACAAATTATGCTCATTTGGCTTGTAATGATGTCCTGATTATAGGCTATAAGACCAATGATGGATTTCCTTGACTTCTTTTCTTAATGTTCTCAAATCCTGTTGTGACCTTTCCATATCCAAGCATGTACCACTATTTTCAGAAACAGCTAAAAGTTTCATAATTATATATTTAAATATGTATTGCATGTCATAGGATAACCTTACATGTTTTATTTTAAATCGTCTTTCCATATATGCCTTAATCCTTATTTATTTATTTATTTATTTATTTATTTATTTATTTATTTGTTAGTTTGTTTATTTGTTTATATTTAATGAAAATAATGAAAGCAGTTTTAGGAATTACCTGATTTCTCTTGACTTTGGTAAGAGATACGTTAGATACACCTGTATAAAAGTATTTTTTTAAGATTTTTTAAAAATATTTTATTTATTTATTTGACAGGGAGCACAAGTAGGCAGAGCAGGCAGGCAGAGGGAGAGGGAGAAGCAGGCTCCCCGCGGAGCAGGGAGCCCAATGCGGGGCTCGATCCCAGGACCCTGGGACCATGACCTGAGACAAAGGCAGACGCTTAACTGACTGAGACACCCAGGTGCCCCATTTTTTAAGATTTTTTAAAAAGATTTATTTATTTATTTTAGAGACAGAGAGAGATCACGAGCGGGAGGGGCAGAGGGAGAGGGAGAGAGAATCTCAAGCCGATTCCGTGCTGAGCACAGAACCCATCATGGGGCTCGATCTCACCACCCTGAGATCACGACCTGAGCCAAAACCAAGAGCTGGACGCTTAACCGACTGTGCCACCCAGGCACCCCTGTTTTAAGATTATTTTAAAGTTATTTTCATTAGTACATTCTTAGTATTTATTGACTTTCTGCTGTACAGTAGTCATAAAGCCAGGTACTGGAGATAAAAATGTGAACAAAAAGCAGACCAGGTCAGTATCCTCATGATGCTTACAACCTAGGGATGGAATGGACTATCAACAGTCTTGCATTTGTGACTTGCTGGCATTTTGAGGGCATAGATTAGATCACCTGGGGAAACTTGAGAAGAGGCTTGGTTTTAAAAGCTAAAGAGAGAAAAAGCCAATGAGTGAGAAAGAGAAACAAGTGAGGTGGGATGAAAATCCTGAGTGCTCTAAAAACGGAGCAGAAGAGATTATTTCCAAGGGGAGATGGTGGTAAAGTCCACAAACACCACTGATAACTTCTGTATGATGTAGAACCATAGAGGTTATTGGGACCCTCGACAGAGCCTGTTCATGGCCAGGGTAGCAGTTGAAACCAAATTGAAGAGGATTTAGGAGTCAGTCAGAAAAGAGAAGTGAAGACAATACAGCAACCATTCCTTACACAAAGTTTAGCCCAACAGGATGCAGAGAACTGGGATGTTTGCTGGAGGGAGATGTGGGCTCAGTGTGAGTCTTAAAGACAATGGATATTAGAGTGTGACAGAATGAGCCCTGCAGGGCTGAAATGATGAGTAGGTGAGAAACCTGAGAATGAACGAACAATGGTTCTAGCATGGTGGGAAGACATAGCGAAATTAGAGGTTGAGGTCAGCAATACCAGTCTGTTGCTAATGGGAAGAGACTTGAAAGGGAAGAAATTTCAGGGGCCTGAGCACCAACCTCAAGGTTTCATGTGCATCTCTTAGTGTGATGGGGTTCGTGGGATCGAGTGATAGACCAAGGTACACAGCTTTATGGGGGATAAAGGAATTCTTTCATATACTTACAAATAATGGGCTATTTCTGTTTCTTCTTCAGGGTAGTTGGTAGAGGTCAATATAATTGTTACAATTAAATATTGGTGTTGAACTTAAAACATCTTTATCTTAGTGACCATCTTGTAGTAAATTATGTTACATGTGATATGTTTCTCTTTCATATGAGAAGACCACAATTTTTCAAAAATAAATTTAAAAAGAGAATAAAATATAATTAAATGACCCACATTTAATTTTATCATTTGAAATAGGTTCCCAGTATATAATTTTTACCTTTAATAGGACAAAGTCTGACTTTAGTGAATAGTTCTAATTTCTCTTTTATAAAAACCATATTATAATTAGTGTATAGTTTTTCTTTAATTTATCATATGGTTGATCATTTCTTTAATTTATCAGAAAAGCATTCCAGGTTGGAATGAATTTGAAGTATGGCTATCTACACACATACACATACACACACACACACACACACTTTTAAGCATATGGTATATGCACATATAATACCATTTATAATCAGAAATACTGAGTTCTTGTAATATGCTAGGACTTGACTGAAGCTCTTTACATCTATTAATTCATTAATTTTCATAATGGGTAGGTATATATCCCATTTTAAAGACAAGAAAACTGAGACAGACACAGAGTTTAACTAACTTGTCCAAAGTAGTTTAGCTAGAAAGGGGCAAATAACCAATTATACACCCAGGTGTTTCTACAGAGCCCAGTAGAAGTAGTAAATCTTACTGGTAGTTATGATATTAAGAATTTGCAGGGGCGCCTGACTCTTGATTTTGACTCAGGTCATAATCTCAGGGTCATGAGATTGAGCCCTGTGTCAGACTCTGTGCTGGGTGTGGAGCCTGCTTAAGATTCTCCCTCTCCCTCTCCTCTTGCCCCCCCCCAATAGATAAATAAACCTTTTAAAACAATAATTAACTAGAACTGACCTCTATTTTGAAATGGAGAAGGCTGAGACTCCAGGTATGCTTGACGATAATGAAAGGGTAGAAGTGATATTGTTAAGTTGAGGGTGAGGGACTAAATTTTATAGCAACCACTGAGGCAATAAAGGAAGGGAGAACATTAACAAACATCGCTCATTTTTATTGCCATATTTCGGTAGAAAAACAAATAAAAACAGAAGGAAATAAATGTGAATGAGTGTACAAAATTGTTAAGATGTAAGAACTATAACATTTCACTTAGTGTCCTAAAGTTTAGAATAAAAGAAAAATAATAAATCTGAATTAAAAGTATTCCATGTTTATGCCTTTAAGGATATTTTGTTCTACAGAAAAGCCTTCGAGTATTTACTTTATTCTCATAGATCCATATAGAAATACATGCACAAGAACCTAAAATAATCAGTTAAAAAATAGAGTCAGAGGGAAAGTAAAATAATTAGATGACTGCATATTTTCTTTTCAAAACCACTATTTTTATTTCCATGATAACATGAGATTCTGTCTATAGTAGACCATCCCAAAGGCATGCAGTTCTAAAAATTAACAATAATACAACATCATTAGCAAGAAGTAATTTTTTACAGCAGTAAAAACAAGATCTGTAATATGGAGCATATTTTGTGTTTCATATAAAATGATAAAAGAAGATTGAATAAAATTATTCTGATGTGTGTTTGATAAACTCTTCAACATGTATTTTGACAGTTTGTGCAGTGTTGCAGATTTTGCTGTAACTGTAATGAATAGTTCAATATGTGAATATGAAATGTTAGACTCCAGTAATATTTTCTTAATTTTATATTTTTAGATATGCCAAACCTAGGAGGGAATTGATTGAATGGGAAATAAAACTGTGAGCTAAATTGACCTTATAAACTTGTAGCGGGGATGGAAAGACTTTTTTTAAAGATTTTATTTATGTATTTGACAGAGAGAGAGAGCATGAGCCAGGGGAAGAGGCAGAGGGAGAAGCAGGCTCCCTGAAGAGCCAGGCGCCCGACTGGGGCTAGATCCAGGAACCCTGGGATCATGACCTGAGCTGAAGGCAGATGCTTAACCAAATGAGCCACCCAGGTGCCCCTAGACTTTAAACTTTTGATAGGATTGATTAATATCTGAGTTTAAATTATAAACATAATCTGACTTCTAAAAAAGTCATTTCATTCTCAGTCATCTTAAACTGCATCAGAGTGTGAAGCTTTTCTGCAGCTACTTGATCTAAGTTCTAACTAATCACATTTTGGCTTAAGTAAGGTCATATGGTGTGATAAACATGGACAGGCACCTCTCAGATCCCCAAGGAAGGGCTTGCTTCTGCTTCTGGGAGATTTGTCAAGAGACAGACCTCAGCTGTCAGCCCACTTAGGGAATGCCCCACTGTAGAGTCATTTCACCCAAAGTCATGGCCTTCTTGGAACAGTGTGGATCTGATGGCTAAAGAGGGAATAAAAAGACTTGAGCATTTCAGCCCAATACAAGATAACTCTGAGGGACCATTTAAATTCCACAGCTCCTTATGAGGATTGTTGAACCCATTGGACCTTCTTCCGGCCTTGCGGTTGAATTTTTTTCTCCACCTAATCCTGTATTCCTCACTTCCTTTCTGAAGGGATTGACTTCTGAACACTGAATATTTCTTGGAGTCTACTGCACAGAGGATCCAAGTTACGAAATAAGGATATGGAGCTCATAACAAAGTGACCATCTAGGCCCTAGGATCACAAGATTAAATTCTATAGGAGCTGTCTCAGTTTGTTTGGGCTGCTATCCTGAAATACCACAGACTGTGTAGCTTACATACAGCAGGAATTCATTGCTCACAGTTCCGGAGACTGAAAAACCAAGATCAGGGTGCCAGCATGGTTGGTGAGGGCCCTCTTTCTGTCAGCAGACATCCTGTGTCCTCACATGGCTGCAGGGCAGAGAGCTCTGTGGAATCTTTTTTTTTTTTTTTTTTTTTTTTTATGGACTATAATCCCATTCATGAGAGCTCCACCCTTATGGCCTAATCACCTCCCAAAGGCCCCACATTACATTAATACCATTACACTGGGTGCTAGAATTCCAGTATGTGCACTTTACAGGGACACAAATATTTAGACCAGTGGGAGCCAAGTGGGTAACTTAGTGAGTGAATCAGTCTAAATATAAAATAATAATAAGTATGGCAGGGGCACCTGGGTGGCTCAGTTGGTTAAGCGTCTGCCTTCGGCTCAGGTCATGATCCTGGAGTCCTGGGATCGAGCCCTGCATCGGGCTCCCTGCTCAGTTCCCCTGCTCCCTCTGACCCTCCCCCCTCTCATATGCTCTCTCTCTCAAATAAATAAATTAAAAAATATTTTAAAAAAATAATTGTAAGTATGGCAATGGTACCATGGGGACCAGAAACTGGAGAGAGCACAAGCCTCCTCTAAAAACAAACAAACAAACAAACTTAATCAAAATATAATGTGAGGCAAACAAAATATGTCTTAGAACTCAAAGGGAAGACTCACTGTTGCTTAATCTTCAAAGCATAAAGTCATGTGTGGCAAAGGAGGGAGAATAGAAATAAAGCAATACTCCGGGATTTCAAATCTTAAACTCTGAACATGTGACATTTTCTAACTAAGATATGATTGTACAAAATCTAATGCAAATTATTTCTGCACTTTTTTGTGTAAGGGATATACTTTGCCAAGTTCCTTCCTACTCCATGGCTAAAGAGTTGTCAGCATAGAAATGATGAAGGTCAGTGAGATACACACAGTAGACTGAATTGAGGAATTTGCCAGGAAAATGCTGAGAGAAAAATCAAAACTTGAACACAGTTAACATGAGACTGAAATATCAGGCTTGCTAAAGTGGAAGGATTGTACATTTCATGACTAAAGATTCGGTCTGAAGGTTGTCTCCATAGTCACTACAGCTAGGGATATAAGTGATACTTTCCATGGCTTGGCTTTTTTCTCTGTTAAATTATGCTAATATGAATACTTTCCACTTTACCTGGTTCATAAAATTCTTGTGAGGATCATGGGAATTAATGTATGTGAAAACACTTTATCAGTGTTTATTGTTTCATTACACACACACGCACACATACACATATGTATGTATGTATTCTTGAGGATTTTTTCAGCTGCTTCACATCTACCCAAGGAGAATTCACTTATTTTTTTTCCTTTTTATTAAAATATAATGTATTATTTGTTTCAGGGGTACAAGTCTGTGATTCAACAGTCTTACAAAATTCACAGCGCTCACCATAGCACATATCCTCCCAATGTCCATCACCCAGCCACCCCATCTCTCCTACTCCCCTTCATTCCAGCAACCCTCAGTTTGTTTCCTGAGATTAAGAGTCTCATGGTTTGTCTCCCTCTCTGGTTTCATCTTGTTTTATTTTTCCCTCCCTTCCCCTATGATCCTCTGCCTTGTTTCTCAAATTCCACGTATGAGTGAGAGCATATGATAATTGTCTTTCTCTGATTGACTTATTTCGCTTAGCATAATACCTTCTAGTTCCATCCATGTCATTGCAAATGGCAAGATTTCATTTTTCTGATGGCTGTATAATATTACATTGTGTGTGTGTGTGTCTCACATCTTTTTTTAATTTAATTTAATTTTATTATGTATGTTAGTCACCAAACAGTACATCATGTTTTTGATGTAGTGTTCCATGATTCATTGTTTTCGTATGACACCCATGGGATTATAGTCCATAAAAAAAATGATCCCACAGAGCTCCCTGCCCTGCAGCCTTGTGAGGACACACGATGTCTGCTGACAGAAAGAGGGCCCTCACCAACCATGCTGGCACCCTGATCTTGGTTTTTCAGTCTCCGGAACTGTGAGCAATGAATTCCTGCTGTGTGTAAGCTACACAGTCTGTGGTATTTCAGGATAGCAGCCGAAACAAACTGAGGCAGCTCCTATAGAATTTAATCTTGTGATCCTAGGGCCTAGATGGTCACTTTGTTATGTGCTCCATATAATACGTGTCCTCTTTAATACCCATCACCGGGCTAACCCATCCCCCACACCCTCCCCTCTAAAACCCTCAGTTTGTTTCTCAGAGTCCATAGTCTCTCATGGTTCGTCTCCCCTCCGATTCCCCAGCCTTCATTTTTCCCCTCTTTCTCCTAATGTCCTCCATTCTATTCCTTATGTTCCACAAATAAGTGAAACCATATGATAATTGACTTTCTCTGCTTGACTTATTTCACTTAGCATAATCTCCTCCAGTCCCATCCATGTTGATGTAAAAGTTGGGTATTCATCCTTTCTGATGGTTGAGTAATATTCCATTGTATATATGGACCACATCTTTATCCATTCTTCTGTTGAAGGGCATCTCAGCTCTTTCCACAGTTTGGCTATCGCAGACATTGCTGCTATGAACATTGGGGTTTATATGGCCCTTCTTTTCACTACATCTGTGTCTTTGGGGTAAATACCCTGTAGTGTAATTGTTGGGTCATACGGTAGCTCTATTTTTAATTTTTTGAGGAACCTCCACACTGTTTTCCAGAGTGCCTGTAACCATCTTGCATTCCCACCAACAGTGTAAGAGGGTTTCCCTTTCTGCACAACCTCTCCAACTTCCGTTTCTTGCCTTGTCTATTTTTGCCATTCTAACTGGTGTAAGATGGTATCTCAATGTGGATTTGATGGGAATTTCCCTGATGGCTAGTGATGATGAACATTTTTTCATGTGTCTGTTAGCCATTTGTATGTCTTCTTTGGAGAATTATCTGTTCATGTCTTCTGCCCATTTTTTGACTTGATTATTTGTTTTTTGGGTGTTGAGTTTGAGAAGTTCTTTATAGATCTTGGATACCAGCCCTTTGTCTGTAGTGTCATTTGCAAATATCTTCTCCCATTCTGTGGGTTGCCTCTTTGTATTGTTAACTGTTTCCTTTCTGTGCAGAAGCTTTTTATCTTGATGAAGTTCCAAAAGTTCATTTTTGCTTTTGTTTCACTAGCTTTTGGAGATGTATCTTGAAAGAAGTTGCTGTGGCCGATGTCAAAGAGGTTACTGCCTATGTTCTCCTCTAGGATTTTGATGGAGTCCTGTCTCACATTGAGATCTTTCATCCATTTTGAGTTTATCTTTGTGTATGGTGTTAGAGAATGGTCGAGTTTCATTCTTCTGCATGTGGCTGTCCAATTTTCGCAGCACCATTTATTGAAGAGACTGTCTTTTTTCCATTGCATATTTTTTTCCTGCTTTGTCAAAGATTATTTGACCATAGAGTTGAGGGTCCATGTCTGGGCTCTCTATTCTGTTCCATTGGTCTATATGTCTGTTTTTGTGCCAGTACCATGCTGTCTTAGTGCTCATGGCTTTGTAACATAGCTTGAAATCAGGCAGCGTGATGCCCCCAGCTTTGTTTTTCTTTTTCAACATTTCCTTGGTGATTTGGGGTCTTTTCTGATTCCATACACATTTTAAGATTGTTTGTTCCAGCACTTTGAAAAATGTTATTGGAATTTTGATCAGGATGGCGTTGAAGGTATATATTGCTCTGGGCAGCATAGACATTTTAACAATGTTTGTTCTTCTGATCCATGAGCATGGAATGTTTTTCCATCTTTTTGTGTCTTCTTCAATTTCTTTCATGAGTATTCTGTAGTTCCTAGAGTACAGATCCTTTCCCTCTTTGGTTAGGTTTATTCCGAGCTATCTTATGGTTTTTGGTGCTATTGTACATGGAATTGATTCTCTAATTTCTCTTTCTACAGTTGCATTTTTATTGTATAAAAAAGCAACTGATTTCTGTGCATTGATATTTATCCTGCCACTTTAGTGAATTGCTGTATGAGTTCTAGTAATTTGGGGGTGGAGTCTTTTGGATTTTCCACACAAAGTATCATGTCATCTGGGAAGAGAGAGAGTTTGACTTTTTCTTTGCCAATTTGAATACCTTTTATTTCTTTTTGTTGTCTGATTGCTATTACTAGGACTTCTAGTACTATGTTGAACAATAGTGGCGAGAGTAGGCATCCTTGTCGTGTTCCTGATCTTAAGGGAAAGGCTCTCAGGAAGAAATTGACAACCTGAATAGGCCAATAACCAGTAACGAGATTGAAGCAGTGATCAAACACCTCCCAAAAAACAATAGTCCAGGGCCTGATGGATTCCCTGGGGAATTCTACCAAACATTCAAAGAAGAAATAATACCTATTCTCCTGAAGCTGTTTCAAAAAATAGAAACAGAAGGAAAGCATCCATACTCATTCTTTGAGGCCAGCATTACCTTAATCCCCAAACCAGGCAAAGACCCCATCAAAAAGGAGAATTTCAGACCAATATCCCTGATGAATATGGATTCCAAAAGTCTCAACAAAATCCTAGCTAATAGGATCCAACAATATATTAAAAGGATCATCCACCACGACCAAGTGGGATTTATCCCCGGATGCAAGGGTGGTTCAACATTTGCAAATCAATCAATGTGATAGAACACATTAATAAGAGGAGAGAGAAAAACCACATGGCCCTCTCCATTGATGCAGAAAAAGCATTTGACAAAATACAGCATCTTTTCCTGATTAAAACTCTTCAGAATATAGGGATAGAGGGAACATTCCTCAATTTCATAAAATCCATCTATGAAAAACCCACAGTGAATATCATCCACTTATTTTTTTTTAAGTGTAATTTCCTTTTGGAGATCTGTCCTTTTTCAACTTTTAATGTCGTTAACTCTATTCATCTATTTGTATTTTAATGCAATTAAAATTATTATAAGTTTCTCTTTTGCATTTACTTTGATTTAGCATAACCATACAGAATATAAAGAAAAATAATATGTTCTTTCAGTTTAGCCAGAATATATTTTACAGGGAAGAAAACTATATTAAAAAATGAGTTGAATTAGCACCTTCATACAATGAATAGAGAATGACCTTATAGAAAGATGAATTAAAATGCTTTGGAAGTTGTAAGGAAACCTGCTGGCTCACTTAATAAAATCCAACATTGGTCATTCAAGGCTAAGAGTGGAGGAGAAAGAATTTTTACCATTCTGACTCCTGTGCTCAAGATTAACTTCTTCTCAAGGTCTGTTAATAATAACTACTGATCTAAGGATATGGAGCAGAAAAAGGCGTTGTATTCTTTAAGGGTCCTGCCTGTGGCTATAAACTTGCCTATGCTCCTCTCTGTATTATATACAGTTATACCTCAGTCAACAGCACAGAGCTCCCCATATAACAAATACTTGATACATAATCTCCTAATGAACATAAATGTCAGATACAAAATGGAGCATTAAGAAGTGTTTTTACTATTATTTCAGGAATAAAACAAAAGGAATGCAAACATAGAAAGTTAACACTCCACCTTTAGCTTTGAACTTAGTGACCTTGTTCAGAAGATGGCCTTAATGAACTGGATGACCTTACTTACTTCATGATCTCAATAGAGAGCAAGAATAAAATAAATTTAACGTATATACAAGAAATGCGCATATGTACTGCCTAGAGACTGTTTGCAATATAATAGGATAAAGTATATGTCAGTTTGTAAAAGCTTTTTATACAAGTTCATCTTTTATTATATAATTGTCTAAAATGCCTAGAAAATACTTAAGTTGTAAGCTGTTTATGTCCTATTTTGTGTCTCCTGTTAGAGACTTCAAGGCTAGACCCTGGCCCTCTGATTATCCCAGAGCATTTATACAGTGGGTTATGCAGTCTGATAAATGGCCATTGAAAAAGAAAATAAAACTCTAGGATAATTCAGTTGTTCATAATTATTACTGGTATACATATTAACTGACTATATTTCTTTGCCACTACATCAAGACCAGCCCCCAAATTTGAGGGGTTGCTAATAAGAAAATTTTCAATTTTTTTTTTTTTTTTTTTAAATCCTCAAGGAGGCAGACCTAAAAGTAGAGGAAGGAGAACAAACCAAGGCAGGATGGATACTGGACTAACTTAGCTGATAGATCCAATAACTATGCCATGAATTCCTGGCTTGACCCCTGGTAACCGTGCCATGAACGGATAAGGAGAAAATGTACTTTGAAAAGGGGTGCTTTACTCTGGATAACAATGAAATGAACTTACACTGGGGTCAACACTTAGCTCATACCAGGAAGCACTGCCCGATGGTTCTCAGAAGTCGCATGACTCATGTAGCTGATCAACCCTCAGGAGTGGATTCTGAGAATTCCAAATGAGACAACACCATACGAGTAAGAAAACTGAAATCTTCATTTGTCTTTCGTTAGTAATTTCTTCAGCTATTATTTTTCCGTTTCTGAGAGATAAAAAGGATAGAAAATTATAGTGGCTAGATAAAACTGTCAGGTACAATTTGTAAAGCCTTAGGACTTTCTCGTCACTATGGAACAGGGAATCAGATGCACAGAAAATGCAGAACACATCTTTAAACAATGTATTTGCTATTTAGTTATAATGCTGTCTTCTATTTATCAGGTTATGATTTCGGTAAATTAGTGACAAGGCTCAGAATGTCATTATTCTAAAAATAATCTTCTAATTAATGTGGTCCTTCACTTCTTTGAACCTCAAACCCCTCAACAACATTGTGATTCTTTGAGAAATAAAATTAGTCTTTTAAACACATGTGCACGCTTATCTTAACACTCTTCTAACTTTAGACCATAAATTTTTAGGCTCGGTGGTAATGTGTCTATAGATCTTTTTCCTACAACTATATCAGAGTGCATAGTAATGAGTAAATTATTGAAGAATACATTTTATGATTTTATGTATATTTCCACCTCCTAAGCAGTTTGCTGGAATAACATAAGGCGATTTACTGTTGCTTGTTGATACTATAGCTGCAGATAATTAAGCCCACCTCCATCGTAAAACAGTATTCCCATTTTCATTCCATTTCTTTACCATACATGCTCATAGTTTATTTTATGAGTTGATATTAGAAGGTGTGGAAACTAAGACTATAAATGTGGTTATAGCCTCCAGTTTCAAGGCTCTTATTTTTGGGCTGATTGAGATAGTTGATCAGGACCTAAAGACAAAGACAACTCAAGTTCATGATCTTGAGTTATGCTGCTCGCATTCCCTTTTAGCCAGATATGCCTCTTTTAATGAGACAGATGTCATCCCCTGTGAATAGTAGGTGAAGGCCAGGATTCTAGAACAGCAAGTTTACCACCTAAGGATCCCAGCTCAGATAACCTAAATATGGCTCAGTAATAACAAATGACCACGGAGTTTTCTCTGACAGGAGAAGGACAATAATGATATCTTCATATAGTCAATTAATGGAAAGAAAAGCATAATCCAGAAGAAAGAGAAAAAATCTGGAAGACTCAGGCAGTTTCAGTATCCACTAAATGGATATCTGTGGTCCTTAAACTGCTAAACAATGTAGTTCACCCTCAGTTGTTTTTAATATACATTTAAAAAAAAAAATCTTTCCAACAATTGCAATTGAAGTAGTTAGTGTAAAACAGTGGTTCTCATCCCTGGTCTGCACTTTTTAATCCCTTGAGGAGATACGTCCACCCTCAGATTTTCTGTTTCCATTGATTGAAGAGAGCAGCTCTGGATCAGTTTCAGAGAGGAACTTTCTAGAATGTGTACTGTTTTCCCAGAACATTTTGGATGTAATGATTTGCTTCTCTGGTCATCGTTATGAATACAAGTTGTTTGCCTCCTATTACAGGGACTACTGAATTGGGCAAACTAACTGGGGTCCAAGAACACCAGTGATTTCATGGATGGAACTTTATTTATTTATTTATTTATTTATTTATTTATTTTTATTATTTTTTTAAGATTTTATTTATTTATTTGAGAGAGAATGAGAGACAGAGAGCACGAGAGGGAAGAGAGTCAGAGGGAGAAATAGACCCCCCGCTGAGCAGGGAGCCCGATATGGGACTCGATCCTGGGACTCCAGGATCATGACCTGAGCCGAAGGTAGTCGCTTAACCAACTGAGCCACCCAGGTGCCCTGAACTTTATTTAAATGTAATTAGTATTTTGGAACTTTATTTTAATTTATATTTAATTTTATATTTATTTATTTTTATATATTTATATGCAATATATACATATATACATATGGTTATATGTAATGTGCATAATACAATATAATAATTGCACTGTACATATTATATCTCTTTAATATTTATATTTTATTGAATTATAATTTGAAGACAGAGTTATCAGACTGTTGAATGAATCATTGACACAAAAATTTCAAAAATATTAAAAAAAAGTTAAGGACTCCCATGTAAGAGTAATTTGACTTTTAAATTAATTGGTTCCTCATAGCTATGGTCTTTATTTCTTTCGTTGTTTTTGTTTTCTTGTCTCTCTCATGGATAACTAGCTCTAGATCTGCTTATTTATTTACTTGTTCTTGTGTATTTCACCTAGGAAATGAAAAATTAGCCTTTATACTCTAGAATAATTTTCTGAAAGCTCATAAGAGTCAGCTGTACAAACTTTTCACACATGGATTTAGAGATATTATTTTGCAGCTTCAGGTTTTTGGGGTGGTATTATTTCATATATACAGTAAATGACCTCAGAGTAAGTTTGAAATTGCCCATAATATTCTCCAGCAGTATGATTTCCTATAGGATAGAAATTTTGTATTATTCATTCCTGAACCCAGGAGTCTAGAGCATTTCCTAACACATGGTAGATGATCAATTGATATTTAGTGAATAAAGGAGTAAAAAAACATGAGGTGATGCTGTCCTGTTAAAGGCCACGCAACAGTGTAAGGATTTCGCAGGGGACTTTGCTTGGGATAATCCTCAGTATTTGAAACAAATGGAATTTAATGGCTTTCCTAATTCCTTTAGAAAATGTATTGAGAAATTGATTTTTGTTCTATCACTGGGATTCAGAACTGACTGATTTATAAGTGAAGAGGATTATTTATAAGTTAAGTTTACTAAGCGTTTATTTTATGAGTTCTTTCTTTGGACCATGCCAATTTAAAATCAATTACTTCTGTTTGTGTTTCTTCTTACTAATCAATAAAAGATTTTGACATTGTTATAGAATATTTGACATTTTTTAACACTGGAAGTCATTCATTTATTCATTCAATAAGTGTCTATTGAGTACTAGCAAGTATTTCCTGATATAGCTGGTTACTTTGACCTCTGGTTACTACAATGCTCCATCTTCAATTTTGATATGTGTTTACTTACTGAGTCGGAACTCTCATCTGAAAGTGATTTTACTACTGTCTTTCTTGATTCTTACAGTTTGGGTTTTAAACTCTGACTTTGATATCTATTACTTCTAACATCTAAGCATGACAGTTATTCACAGAGAGCCATGCCAGCATAATAAAAATATAAAATATATATTTATGGTGCTCAAGATAGTTACTGCTGAAATTATATTTATGGGCATGTTTTATCTTTGAGATTTCCAATAGCTTTGTTATATTTGATAATAAACACATACTCTATAACCTTGAGGTGCATAATTTATATAAATCAATGAGGATGGAGAGATTTCTTTGGAAGGCTGTTTTGTTCATTTTTTTTTTCTTAAATAACATTTTCAAACCTGGGATAATTTTTTAAACTGGATAAAAGGCCACACTGGAAATCAGATCTGGATTCCAGCCTATATCCTGATAAAGAGTCCTCTAACCTTGGCACTAAGGTTAAATGGACTCCTTAGATTGTACCATGAATATTTGCATAGACTGAAATGAAATTGTCCAGTTTATTTGAAATAACCTTTTTCAACTGGTGATACTTCTGCTCTCTAACATATAGTAAAAGATTTTAGAAAAATTGGCTTATTGCCAATTTATTCATATCATTGGGTACAGCCATCTGGCAAATATTTTCCTTAATTGCTTTTTGGGGTGTTACACATAGCAAGGAACTATTGTAGCTCTCTCCTGACTACAATTTCTACATTAATATGGAACTTGATCCTCCGATGACAGTTACTTCCACTTTCCATTTTTCCTTTATACCCTTTAATTTCTAAATTTCCTTTTTATAGGCACATACATCATTCTTTGTAATAATAGACATGTGAGACATTTAATGGATGTTTTGATAAAAATTATGTATTCCTATGGACATATATACATGTATATATGTTCATGTTTATAGAGGTATGTGCACACATCCACTAAAATTTCTGATGGGAAGACACCATTTCCTGTTACATAATGTACCATTAATGATGTGGATTTTGTAATATTTTACCTTCTGATGAAACTTAAATATATTTAATATTAGAACTGAACATTAGCTTTTTTTCTATATATACCTTCAGACATTTTAATTACAAGTATCTCATAAAACCATTCAATAGTTTACAACTGAGTGTTGTAAATATTCAGTATATCAGAACTATGGACCTTTTAACTGTGAATCTTTAAAACTATAGTTTAATTTACATTAGTGCCTGGATACTATTGCAGAATGACTGAATCAGAATATGTTGGAATATGGTCTAGACATGTAATTTCCTTTAAGTTTCTTATGTCATTCTGAGTGCTTTAACATCCTTGATACCTACTGCTTTTTATGTAGATTACATCCTATTTAAATCTTGTTTTAAGTTTAGAGAATTTTTAATAAATGATGTTATAGAGCTTACTTTTTTCATTTAAAGCTTTTTTTTTATTTGAGAGAGAGAGAGAGAGAGAAACAGCATGAGAGGGGATAGGGTCAGAGGGAGAAGCAGGCTCCCCGCTGAGCCGGGAGCCCGATGTGGGTCTCGATCCCAGGACTCCAGGATCATGACCCGAGCCGAAGGCAGTGGCTTAACCAACTGAGCCACCCAGGCGCCCTACTTTTTTCATTTAAAATAGAATAACAATGAAATACAATCAGCACAATAAATAACCTATATTCTTACATTTGACTACTCAAAAGGAATTTCCAAAATCCTTGATTTCTGAAGAAATTTTAGAGTTTCAAGAAACTTTAAGAGAGTACTCTAAGCAGCTTATCCAATTTCATGTCACATAAAATACTTGCTAAGTTTTCTTGGACATATTAAATGATTAGCCACTGTACATTAGATGAATGAAGGGTATTTAGAAGAGTATATGGATGATAGAATGATGGTTATCTTGTGTTTTATAATGTTTTAATTTGCAGTGCATTAAATTCCACATCATAGTTGTAAATTCGTTTATGTGTATTAATAAGCTCAATTTTATGTCTTGATAGGATAGATTTTCATAGTATAAAGTTGAATATTGTAGGTGCCTAGGTGGCTTAGTCAGTTAAGCATCTGCTTTCGGCTCAGGTCATGATCCCAGGGGCCCGGGATCGAGCCCTGCATTGGGCTCCCTGCTCAGCAGGGAGTCTGCTTCTCCCTCTCCCCCCACCACTCGTGTTCTCTCTGTCTCTCTCAAATAAATAAATAAAATCTTTAAAATAAATAAAAAATAAATAAAGTTGAGTATTGGGTACTGGAAACCTATAACTAAACTCTTCAAACTACATTCAGTAACTAAATTACAGTTATATATGGAAATATAAAAGTCAGCTCACTTTATAGTTGATTCACATAATTATTCTTAGCTAATTATGCTCCAAGATGCTGCTATGACCTTAACAGATGGACCCCTGAAGCACGGTAAAATGTCACATAACCCTACTAAGTTTGAACATTAATGACATCAGAAATACTATCTCCAGTAAATTCTTATGACATAAATTTTTTTAAAGAATCCATTTTTAAAATACTGATTTTTTATGACTTTGTATTATAGATGTTGTTATACACTTCTGCAACATCAACTGTATTTTTTTTTATATTGCCACAATTTGGAACCCAGGTTATTTTAGATTTATACCTTAGTTCCTCAGCATATAAACTGGAGATAATGTAACTATTTTTGTAATGATTATTAAATAAAAGGATAAAAGCACTGATTCATTTAGTAAGAACCCTATGGAACGATATAGAGTACTACTTGGTTCGGTATCTATAACATTTGCAGTTAACTCAGATTAATATAGATATTAAATAATGTCTTATTAAAATTATGAGGGGACGATTTGCAAATGGATGAGGAGATAGCTAATGTCTCTTTCTTTAGAATGTACAAGGTATTTATAGATGTCTAAATAAGCCAAATCATATTAATGGACATCTCTCAGGATTTTAACATTGTCTTTAGAAAAAATTTTAAAAGACCCTATGATAATTATTGAATATTAAAATCAAATAGGGGCTTTTTTATACCAAGCAGAGCTTAAATAACATTTGGTGCACTTAATGAGGCAAACTTGGTTTTAGCTTTGACAAAGAAAAGTTCTGGGACAATTGGTTCTTCTTAAGACTCCAAAGAAATTGGGCCATAGTAATAAGTACGATGAGTACACTGTGAGCAGTGATTTAATGCATGTTAAATTAGTCCTGGTATTTGAATTTCATCATCTTTAGTTTTCCTGGTATTTAATTTGTAAACTCTATATTTCATATTTGTATGTTTTTAAGTATTATAATTTACAAACAGGAGACCTAGAAAATATTTCCCTTTACAATCATACTATATAGTATACTATATTATAGTCCAAATACTGACCCTGCAGTCATAAGGATGAAGCAGTTAATTCTGCTCAGGGGAGTTCTGGAAAGTTTTGCCAAGATGCTGCCATTTTGAAAATTCTCATCTTGAAGAATGAGTACAGGTATGGTAGGCCGACAGGGCAAGAGAAAGGATAAGGGCAATAAAACATATGAAAAGGCAAAAAAACAACAAAACAAAACAACTTACTACATGAGGGAGTGATAGAAATATAGATAATTGTTAAGGATCTTTTGTGCTAAATAAGAGAATTTGGATTTTAATACATTGTCACTAAATCCAAAAAATGTAATAAGCAGGGGAACATAAAATATACATTTATAAGTCAATTGTGTGTATATTGACTTTTTGTAAATTAAATCATATTTTACATAACATCAGAACCCTCTCGGTTAAGGCCCCCTGGGAAGTAAATGGTTTTGTAATGAAAATAAATTGCCCTACCACTTGTGAGCATAGCATAACAACCAGAGTTGTTGAATCACTTTGTTGTGCAACTGAAACTAATGTAACATTGTGTGTCAACTATACTTAAAAAAAAAAAAAAAAAAGGTATATTGCTAAAGTAAGTTGAAAGCGAGTAGTAATCCTCATTTCAGAAATAGGTAACCTGAAACATTTATCTGCTTATGAACTATTTTATTATCTGCCTTCTCTGCTGAGTAATTAGATGTGAAACTTGTAGCTATTAGAGAACCATATCATTCAAGATGGACTTTGTGCCCCAAGAAAAGATCCTACCCAATCAGAAAGCAACAAATTCCAAGTACTAGGAATTCCATAATGAGAGTGCACTGTATGCAGAAATCCAAAGCCAGGTTTCAGTGTGCCTTGGCTACTTCATTAAGAATCAGACCTTCTTTGCGGGGGAAATCGGAGGGGTAGATGAAACCATGAGAGACGATGGACTCTGAAAAACAAACTGAGGGTTCTAGAGGGGAGGGGGGTGGGAGGATGGGTTAGCCTGGTGATGGGTATTGAGAAGGGCACGTTCTGCATGGAGCACTGGGTGTTATGCACAAACAATGAATCATGGAACACTACATCAAAAACTAGTGATGTAATGTATGGGGATTAACATAAGAATAAAAAAACAGAATCAGACCTTCTTTGAGAATTTTGTCATGATAATTGACTATTTGCTGACTTAATTACTTTATTATTTTATCTTTGTTTTTTTATTGTTGTTGTTTTGTTTTGTTTTCTTAGTTTTATTACATCAGGGACTATATAGTAATTTTGCATGGAATTTAGAAACTGCTAAATCAAATGGCTTGACAAAATTTATGTTTAATCCAGATTTTGTTTTTTTTAAATGAATTTGATGTAATGTAAAAAAAAAAAAAATCACCCTAGAATTCTCTGAAAAATAAAATAGGGGAACAGAAACAAGATATATTATAGATTATATAGTCATATTTGTTTGCATGAATATAACACATAGCACAGGTGAACCGGAATATTGTTATGTTAAAACACAAATTGTCCCATTAATTGGGGAAAATTTCAGCAAAATTGAAGTTTAAAGTGTAGGAAAGAATGTGTGCAAGTGGGAGTTTTGGCAGTCAAGAAGAAACGGAGTGTTATCTATGCCAGATGTTTGTCTACGTCTTTGCACAGTTTTCCTGTGACCAGACACTAGAAAAGATGGAACTTCAGTGCTTGATGGAAATTAAAGCCATTCTGTTGACTCTGTCATGCCAAGCCAAGAGATCAGGTCTGGACTCCAGCACAAGGGAGCAAACTAGATTGGCAGGTGGGGTTTGCCCACAGAGAGCTGAATAATAACCTGATTATTAGGAGCAGGGCACAAAGTTATTATGAGTCTGCAAATAACTGACCTGTAGTGTATCCTGCAGCTATGAATTATGCTGGTTTATTCAGTACCCATTCCAGATATTTATTCCCAAGTCAAGGATAGCATAAGAATTGTCAGCTGGTAGGAGATTGAATGGGCATGATGACAGAGAGCTAAGCCTATCAGTATAAGAAGACCCTCCCCAAATGATAAAGTATCAAATAATTCACATATGCATAGAAATTGGTTCATTGCAAAATTATCACAGTTAAAGGTAAACTGCATATCATAATGGAATACAAGTGTTTTAATCTTTTCTTGTTCATATACCTTATCAAGAAAAATACAACCAAAAGCTTTAATACAATGTATTTCTTAAGAAAGGTGTGACTGTCAGTATTTTTTTAAGATTTTTTTTAAAGATTTTATTTATTTTTTTGACAGAGAGATAGAGAGCACAAGTAGGCAGATAGGCAGGCAGAGGGAGAGGAAGAAGCAGGCTGCCCGCTGAGCAGGGAGCCGGACATGGGGCTTGATCCCAGGACTCCGGGATCATGACCTGAGCCAAAGGCAGACACTTAACCGAATGAGCCACCCAGGCACCCCTGACTGTCCGTTTTCCAAGTTAAATAAGCAAAACTGTGCCTCTGAATTATGAAAGAACTGTTTAATATTTTTGTTGACTATGAACTTAAGTAACCAAATTAATGGAAGTGCTGTTAGATCATAAGCCTCTTTGAAGTTGATTAAAATTAGTTGCTAGAAAGAATTTTCCAAGGTATATTGAAAGTATAACAAGCTATAAATATTTCCAGAGTATAAAATGGAATAGAAAAATGTTTGGAGTTTGGAATGTAGCACTGGACAATGGTATGTGACCTTGAATCGATTGACAATGAATAAAATAAAACATATTAAAGAAACATTTTAATTATCACTTCAAACCATTTAAATAATAAAATGCAATCTGTAGTAGGCAGCAGGGGAGTATGGAATTGTCCATCTCTGTTGTAATATTAATACCAATTAAAAGATTTTGTAATATTAAAAGCCTGGGCAGGCAGACATCTATTAAATATCATGATTTTATTCCTAGTCCATTTTTAAATTAAGATGACCTTGGGTAAAATACTTAGAATCTTTTTTTTAGCTTCTTTATGGCAAAATGTGTATAAGTTTCAGCTCTTATTTAATGGATGTATTTGACAATAGATCATATTTTGGTTATAAGATAATATGAGTGCTTGGAAAATGGTACTGCCTATGTGGAGGTTATTATTGAAGAGACCTTAACGAAAAAATCTTGGACATTCTCAGCTGTAGCTACTTAGTTTATGGGCAAAGAGAAACAGAAAAATAAGTAGCTATTTAGTTCTTAAAATTCCCAGCATAAGTTTTCTTATTGCATCATTTCATCTCATGCATAGTGTTTTTATATTCAACTAAAATTATCTACTTAAATTTATAGGCATGCTTTCTCTGTCTGTGGTTTATGTTTAGTGAGGCAAATGTTGAGAGTGGACGGTAAGAGTTTCACCCTTAATAAAAAGGGGTTGAACAGTATTTTTAAAAATCTGATTTATACATTGTTACCTTGTTTATGTTTGGGTTTAACAAACAGGTTAAAAATAACCCTGAGTCTATGATCTATACTATGTTGTATTTCCATGTGCTTGCTTTATTTACACCCTGAAATTTCTGCTCTCAGCATCCTATCAAGAGGTAAATTTGAGAACATGAAATGGTCTTGGGCAAGAATTAAGAATTGATTCCCATTTCAGGTGTTGACAGTGGGTTTAGGTTGCATTTGGAAGTATAGTGATACATCTGGTGTTGGGGGAGCAGGTCTTGGTCACATGAGGCAGGAAGAATAGAGAAACTTTCAGCCAGTCACAAGAATGGATGTGTGTACAGATACATGGGACATTGCAGAAGCTGTCTGCCTTTTAACTCCATTTTGTCATAGCCTGCTATCATAAATGCTCTGGCTCTCTGCTCTGTGTTGAAAAATTAAGAGAAAGTGTATGTTCCAACACATGAGATCAAAGAGTGAGGACTGGTGGTGTCCCTTCACTGGAGGGCTGAGGGGAAGGATCAGTGGCAGGTACTAGAAGGCCACTATTCTCAAAAATGGTGCTGCCCACTCACCTCCAACTCCCTCAAAAGCAGCATAGTATTATGGCAAAGTGGTTGGAATACAAGATCCTGAGAAACTTATCCAGAGCATAGCCTCTGAGGAGTAAGCTGGGATTGGAAGTGCTGGCTGATATTTGATTATAAATTTAAGAGTTTATGTCACTGTAGTAGGTTTGGATAAGAACACAGAAAATACAGTTGGTCCTTCCGCCAAAAAATAGTTGAAATACTATGATAAATCAAACTTGACCATACAATTCATTGCTTTCCCTTATCTTCAACCAAGTTCATTTTACCTTGAGACATTTTATTAGTTGCTGAATATCACCATTTTGATATTTACTGCATTTAAATTTGGTAATAGATTAAAAATATATAGAAAATAAAAATATACTGTTCATTTACCACCTATGATAATTCTAAGCCATCATTTCATTAATGGTCATAACTTAAAGTTTTAATAACTTAAGTTCTACAAACTAAGGAAATTACAGGTTACCCTTGAACATAGGTTTGAACTGCATGGGTCCACTTATACATGGACTTTTTTACAGTACAGACTGTAAATGTGTCTTCTCTTCTTTATGATTTTCTTTTTCTTTTTTTTTTTTACAGCCTTAGACATAATTTTATTTATTTATTTATTTTCCCCATGCAATGAGATATTTTATTTATTTTTTAAATTTTATCTTATTTTATTATGTTATGATTTTCTTAATAATATTTTCTTTTCTCTAGCTTACTTTATGGTAAGAATACAGTATTAATATATATATATATAACAAATAAAATATGTGTTGACTACTCATACGGCTTCTGGTCAGCTACTACGCTGTTAGTAGGAAGCAAATCTGGGGGGAGTCGAATTACATACAGATTTTCCTCTGCACGGGGGGTCAGCACACTAACCCCCATGTTATTCAAGAGTCAACTGTAATTTTTTTTTTTTTAAAGATTTTATTTATTCATTTGAGACACAGAGATACAGAGAGAGAGAAAGAGAAAGCATGAGCAGGGAGAGAGGCAGAAGCAGGCTCCTCACCGAGCCAGGAGCCCGATATGGGGCTCGATCCCAGGACCCCGGGATCATGACCTGAGCCGAAGGCAGACGCTTAGCTATCTGAGCCACCCAGGCGCCCAAGAGTCAACTGTTATTTCTTTAGCACTTCTTCAAATAGTGAGATATTTAAGAGCACTGGGCCACTCCATGACTGATTTACTGTAAGAATCCTTCATGAAATACAAATCCTTAAAAATCAAGAAAAATAACAGACCTAAATAACTCTCTTTCCAGAGTTATTTCAGGAGTACCATGAATGGTGAGCTTGTATTTGTGAGGACAAATCTCCCATATTAACCAACAGGCAAGGTTTCTTTGTTGACTGGAAACAGATGAAGCAAACATTCTATCTTGAAAAAGGGCTACCAGAGACAGATTATAGGACAGGTCAGCCGGACAGTTGCCCAGGGCTATAATCTATAAGGAGTGTTAGAATGTCTTTGAAAGACAATAAGGTGGAAAACATCTTATTTACCAGAATTCCCCTTAAGGGAGAATATGCTGAAGGGGATCCTTTGATAAATCACTAGTGGTGTTGGTATAAGAGAGAAGAGACAAGAGTGAGGAGGATGGGAAGTGGGGAGAAACCACCAAAGTGGACACTAACAGGCCTTCTATATAAGAGATATACAGGGCTTTTTATTTTTTTATTACTCTTCCCCAAACATAGATGCGCGCACACACACACACACACACACCCGAGTTACTAATAGCAGGAATTGCTACTAGGAGTTCTTTCCCATCTTTCTTTCATAAATCACTAAATAAATTTTAATAATCTTAAGTTCTATGCTAAATAAACCTAAATATTAAATATTACTTTCTAAATTATGCCTTTTTTTTAGGTTTCAGCTCCAAGGTGAACACCATCCTTTCCCCAAATATAGACTTAGCAGTTGATGGGACGTTTCATCCAAAATGCATGAAAACCTCTTGTTTAACAGTAGTACATCTGATTTTTCTGTAAAGCATTTTTATTATCAGAAACAATATGCTGTCATATTCACCAGGCATTGTGATAAATCATTTAGGAACAAGCTTTATTTAATCCTTACGACAGCCATAGGTGACATATGTTATGAGCCAGGATTCAAGTCCAATTCAAATCTGCCTGACCCTAGAGTCCTTGGCACCTTGGTATTTTCAATGTATTTGGAATAGCCTTAATTTAGGTACCATAACCCATAGTCACACTCTTTACCCCCTAGTGTGTTAGAAAGGATTGTTTGTTTTGTGTTGAGCTATAGAAGTTAGCTAGATAAAGAGAATAAAGTATACTGAAATATCTTATAAAACCATGTTACAGAAAGGGCAGCACACATTTTCTGAAAAAAATACCTGGGTCCAAGTTTGAAATGCTGTTAATTTCCTCTCTGCTACAGTCACTGCTTCTCTCCTCATATCCCTTTCTTTGTTTTCTCTCTCTCTGAAAATGAACTTCCTTTGCTCCATGGTCCTATAGTAGAACTATACTGTCAACTTCAGCCTGTAAAATGTTGGTCTGGCCAGATTATAAACCCTTGGAGATAGAGCCTTGTGCTCTTTAGTGCTCTTTACCTTGAGTCTTTATGCCTTTATACTGATGGAGATTCAGAGAAAATGGATCAATTGGACATTGTTGGTGGGGATTTAAAATGATGCAGTCACTCTAGAAATTAGTTTGGTAGTTTCTTATAAAACTATATATGCAGTTAGTCATATGACCCAAACATTGCAATCTTCAGTATGTATTCCAGAGAAATGAAAATGTATATTCACATAAAACCTGCATACAAATGTCCACTGGAGCTTTATTTGTAGTAGCCCCAAACTGGAATTAGCTCAGCTGTCTTTCAACAGGTGAATGGTTAAATAAACTGTAGAACATACATGCCATGGAATACTATTCTCTTTAAATGGGAATGGTTAAATTTGCAACAAGTTGGATGGATATCAGGTCCTTGTACGGAATGAAAAAAAGCCAATCCAAGAAGGTTGTATACTGTATGATTTTATTATCTAAAACTTTTGAAATAGCAAAATTTAGAAATAGAGAACACATTATTGATTCTTAGGGTTAGGGATGTTGGTAGGGCAGGTGAAAGAAGAGTGTGTGTGAGAATAAAAAGCAAGAGGAAGGTTCCTTATGGTGTTGGAAGCATTCCATATTGTTAGTATTGTTATCATGACTATGGTGGTGGATTTACAAAATTATACAGATAATAAATTGTGGAGAGCTTAATAAACATACACACATAATACACATTCCCAAATGACTATAAGCTAACTTGAGGAAATCTGAATAAAATAGGTGGACTTATATAAAATACAATGATAATATCTTATTTGTGATATACTATAGTTTTGCAAAATGCTGTCATCAGAGAAAATTGGTCAATGTGTATATGGGGTATTTTTGTATTTCTTCTCACATCTTCATATGAATCTTCAATAATCTCTGTTAAAATCTCAACCTAAAACTGTACATAACTAAGTAAATACTCGTCCCATGAATGAATAAGTGAATGAATCAGTGAACAATTTCTAGCTGTATGTGGATCTATAATGACTTAGGACTGTCTTCTTTTTAACTTGCTTATTAATAACCTAAAATCACTTCTAGACTTCCTACATACATTCATGATGGCTATAGTACATAGAAGGGCAGGCATTCCTCTCATGTGATTGGTATGAATTTAGTATATCTAACTTGTAACTTTAATATTAAGTTCGAAGTTGCCAATTATTGACCAAAGGTAAAACTACAGTTTTAAATATTTAAAGTCATAATTTTTGGTAAATGCCTCCCAGTCTTCAACTGATTTATAAGTAACATTTTATGTTGTTACCTCATTTAAAATAGGATATGTAGTTCATGACCTCATAAAATATACTAGGAAGCCACATTGTTCGAACTCTGAGTATTGCATGCTATACCAAGAACGTTCAAGATAAAAACATTGAGGCGATCCTATTAGGAACAGTGTTTTTGAGATGTGTTCACATTACAGCCTTTTTACACCTTTGTCCCAAAGAAGAATCTTATTTTTCTGTCTAGGGTTCTCCATAGGCTCACTCCCATTTGAAACACATCCTGTAAATCTTTTTTTTTTTTTTTTAAAGAGTTTATTTATTTATTTGAGAGAGAGAGAATGAGAGAGAGAGCACATGAGAGGGGGGAGGGTCAGAGGGAGAAGCAGACTCCCCGCCGAGCAGGGAGCCCGATGCGGGACTTGATCCCAGGACTCCAGGATCATGACCTGAGCTGAAGGCAGTTGCCCAACCAACTGAGCCACCCAGGCGCCCCACATCCTGTAAATCTTTAGGTTTCATATGAACATGGCTATCCATGGTGTTAAAACGTCACAGCAATGTAGAGATATAACATTGACTGACAACATAAAGTAACTAGGTGTAGGGGTGCCTGGGTGGCTCAGTTGTTAAGCGTCTTCCTTCGGCTCAGGTTGTGATTCTGGGGTCCTGGGATCGAGCCCCGCATCGGGCTCCCTGCTTGGCGGGAAGCCTGCTTCTCCCTCTCCCACTCCCCCTGCTTGTGTTCCCTCTCGCTGTGTCTCTCTCTGTCAGATAAATAAATAAAATCTTAAAAAAAAAAAAAAATAACTAGGTGTATACCATGTGCAGTCAAGGAGTACTTACCGGGTTTTTTGATAGATTTTAAAAAAATGGCCTAATGTAAACAGATGAACAATATTAAGGGTGACTGTTTGAAGGACATTTCGGATACTCCACAAATGGTTGACCTTTTGATCCACTCAGGTCAACGGAACTGAGTAATTGACAACCACATTTTGACAGCTGCCACTAAATATTCATGTGAACATGAGATTTTTGTGATTTATTTGAGAGGACAATATTTGAAAATCGATTTCTACTTTGAGCTCAACCTGCTAAGATATATCAAAGCTAAATTCTAAGTGTTTGTTTTATTTTCCTTCCTTCTGTGAATGAATTTCACTTACACTAAAGATGTATAGGAAGTGAAGCTCATGGTACTGTGTGGGTGTTTTTGTGCTTTCCACTTATTTTTGTGTAACTTTTCAATTTTTGAGAATTACAGTCTTTCCAAGTAAAGCATTTTATGAAATATGCTTGTGGAGTCCAGATTGTCGAAATAAATATGGTAATTACCCATACTTTGCATTCTTTAGTAATGTCAGTATTCCTAAATAGCCAGGTCCAATTTTCTTTCCATGATATCTCATTTCTGTGAAGTACATATTAAATTATACAACTCTTGGTGAAAAGTTAATTTGAGTAAAGTCACATTTAATATGGATGCCATGGCAGTTGGCTATATAAGTACAGTATCCTAAGATTTGAGTTTTTTTTTTTTTCTCCCCAGTCCAAATAATTATTTTAAACTCCTGAGAAACTCCTAGAGAGTTTTCTTTCTTTTTTTTTTTTTTAAGATTTTATTTATTTATTTGACAGAGAAAGACACAGCGAGAGAGGGAACACAAACGGGGAGTGGGAGAGGGAGAAGCAGACTCCCCGCCGAGCAGGGAGCCCGATGCGGGGCTCGATCCCGGGACTCCAGGATCATGACCTGAGCCGAAGGCAGTCGCTCAACCAACTGAGCCACCCAGGCGCCCGAGAGTTTTATTTCTTGATACAATATGAGCTATGCTCTCAGGACAAGACGTTATGAGGAAGGAGAAATATTTGCAATCAAGTTTTAGACCTTGAAATTTATTTGGGTATTTACGTTAAAGAATATCAACAGAATCACAACTGCCTCAAGTAAAGCAAACAAGTTTGTAAAGAAAAGGAATAATGAAATTAGGATTAGTTTCTTAGACAGACTTAAGCTCTGTTATAATTAATTTTAGTTTGAAGTAGCCCTAAAACAAACTCTTGGCAAGAGGAATAATGTAACTCTGGAAATATGCTGATTTTAGAAGTCTTGAATATATTTAACAATATGAAACATTAAATGTGAAAAGCTGGTACTGAAGTTTTACTAATCATTATATTTGTGAAGATCAAAGCCTAAAAAATTAAAACCTATGGTAATGGAAAGATTGTAGAGTATAAAGAACTTCTATAGAACCAATTCTAGATGTTAAAGATATCCTAAGAGAAGCTCCATGAAGCTAGTGAAATTATGTGCTTAAGATTTTCCATATATGTATGTGTTCATTTTTCTACAAAGAGTAATACATGCTATGTCAAAAACTTTCAGGATAAAATAATTTGGGTAATGCTGTGTGGAACAGAGCTATAGAGATGTGCTCACATTAAAGCAGCGACACTATTAAGAGGTGTTTGAAGAACACACTTAAGGATTATTTTTAATGCAGTCAGTTCATTAAACAAAATTAGTATTTTTTAAATGTTGCTCTAATAAATAAATAAAATATCATTTATACATGTGCTCATCCTCTGCAAAATGATGTGTGTGTGTGTGTATAAAGCCATATAGATATATATATATGGGTAATCAGATATTGATAAAGTTTCTTTCCACAGAGGAAAAAAGGAAAGTCATTCTGATAACAAAATTTTTGACCTCTTTTTCCTACCTCTTTCCATTTGCATGGGAGGTAATATAACTAGTTTGGCAAAATAATTCTCACCAAACCTAGAGAGAAAATTCAAGCTAAGTTGAGGTAGAAGGCTGATAAAATAATTCTTTTGATAACAGAAACATTGTCCCTTTCCCAGGCCTTTGGGTCTCAGACCTCTATATCCAATTTTAGCAGAGATAGTCAAGAAATACTTAGTGGGTTTTGACTGTGTGTCAGCCACTGAGCTACGACATCATGAAAATATGAGGTGGTCTAGAGCTAGACACTTAATCATCAGTCACTAAGAGTTTATAATACCTGGAAAAGACAAAAGTAACAAAGAACAGGTGTATGAAAAGCACAGATTGAATAAATGGAGTATGTGGGTAGGGGTGAATAAAAATCAGAGCATGCGTAAGATACTGCTGGGGTTTTGAGGGGTCATAATTTATCACCTTTTTCTTCCCCTGTGCTAACTGAAAATAAGCATGGAGTTGGGCAGATGGAGAACTAAACTTTAGCTTCATCACTGCTAACAATGGTTTGGAGGACATGATATATGGTCACAGCCTGGCTTCCTAATACTTGTTCTCTGAAATGAACTTATCCATCCAAAACCATAGGCCTTGTTCCAGTAGGATTATTGTAGGACTGAAGGACACAGAAGAATGCACGATCCTACCCAGGGCAAGGCTGAACCACACATGCCCAGTTCCTTCTCACTAGCTTGTTAATTCCATCACCCTGTTCTTCACTTGCTTATAATGAACAAGAGGGCTGGGAGGAAAGGCGAACCTGTGCTTTCAGTACATGACCCTGCTGAGGACTGGAATGGGAATTCCTTTCCTCTAGAAATGTGAAGAAGGATAGTTTCAGGCTCTCCTCTATTAGTCATATATGGGAAAACCCTGGATAGCATAAACCAGTGATACATTAGCCAAATCAGAGGAGAAAGAAGTCCAAATGTGGTTAGCAAGGGTCTACTGGTGGAGCAGACAATTTGGGAAACTTGGCTGAGGTTTGCTTTATGATCACAAGGCAAGTGATAATCTTTGGCAAGCAGAAATTCTCCAAAGAAATAAAGCTGATTTTTTTTTTTAAAACTTGGTAAGACTATTGATGTGCAGACTGAAGTGGGTTTTGACTGTGTGTCAGCCACTGGGCTATGGCATCACGAAAATATCAGGTGGTCTAGAACTAGACACTTAATCATCAGTCACTAAGAGTTTGCAACACTTGGAAAAGACAAAAGTAACAAAGAACAGGTGTATGAAAAGCACAGATTGAATAAGTGGAGTATGTGAGTAGGGGTGAATAAAAATCAGAGCATGCATAAGATACTGCTGGGGTTTTGAGGGGAACATCTAGCAGGTGTTCATAGCACAAGGGAAATCCCAAGGGTATCCATCAATTTTCCTCTGGGTAGAAAATATAACTTCTGCTGTGACAGAGTGTGAATACAGACAGGCAAGAATTAAAGGAGTAGAGAAGAATATATGTGACACCCAGTGACAACGATAATAATGTAACATACCACCAGGGCATTGATAGCTCAGTATGAGCAACATTTGGGGAGAATCTCTGCTGAGGTAAATTATATACAATGGTCTACATCTGTGTACAAACTTTAGAGCACAAAGTCTGAACACATCATTGTGAAAGTCAACCAACCATCTGGCCCTGGAGCATAGAAATACTAAATACCAACTAGTATATGCTACTGATATTGAATCCATATTTAGAGATACATTTTTATTTCTCTGATTTACTTAATCAGATCGCTTTTGCAAAAGTGGAGATTTGTAAGGCACTGTAAAAATGAAAAGAAAATCTTAAGTATAGTTCCTACAAGTGGTAGAAGGAACATTAAAAATAACCCCCCAAGATTCTGATCTTGTGGTTATTCAGTCAAACGTGAATCTAGGTATTGCTGGGAAGGGACTTTGCAGGTGGAATTAAGAATACTCATCAATTAACCTTAAATATGAAGATTATCCTGGATCTAGTGTAATCGCATAAGCCTTTAAATCAGCAGAGGAAAACAGAAGTGTCAGACAGGAGAAGAGAGAGGCAGAGAAGAGACACAGCAAAAGGAGAGGTCAGAGGTTCAAAGCATAAGGAGGACTCAAGCACATCCGCTGGCATGGAAGATGAAGGAAAGGAACCACAGCCAGGGAATGCAGGTGGCCTCCAGAAGATGACAATAATCCCAGGCTGAAAGCCAGGAGGAAAAAATAGAAAACTCGGTTCTATAACCACATGGAATTGAATTCTGTAAACAACCTTAGGACCTCCAGAAAGGAGTCCAGCCCTACCAACATCTTGACTTTGGCCTTGTGCAGAGGACAAGTTCTGTGTTGTCAATATTTCTGAACCACAAAAACGGAGATAATAAATGGGTACCTTTTAAGCCACTAAGTTTGTGGCCATTTGGTACAGCAGCAATAGAAACCAGATACATTGCACAGGTACATTTAGAATATGCTCTTGGGTGGGGCCTACTTATGCTTCCAAGCATGACCAGTATGCTGAACCAAGAGCACAGAAAACTTGATTCCACCAGATTCCAGCTAGCATGTGCTGAAATAGAAGTAATAGAATTATTTCTTACTTTTAAGATTTGCAACGCAGTACACTTTCAGAAAGCCCTATTGGAGTTCCAGTTCATTGCTATTCAGACTTTCATATTGCGGATTTGCTCTTTGGAAGGATATTCAGTGGCTAGAATTTGCATGGAAATAAACCAAATATGTGGCCTAATCCTAGCCTGCAGTGCAGGCCAGCTCAGCTGTGCTTCTTCACTCACTACATTGCTTAATTCTTTTAAAAGAAGAACAGGAAGCTATCCTAATACTACCTAAATATCTAGTACAGTTTTGGAAGTAAATTTGCTTCCAGAATTTTCACAAAGGAAAAAAAAAAACAAAAAAACAAACAGTGGATGACAGTAAGAATCATGTTGTGTGTTGTTTCTGTGAACGAAGATACCATTTGCTTACCTTTCCCAGACATACCCCAGCATGTTAGTACCTCAGATTATGGACAAAATTTGGAAGCATTCAACCCATTGATATGCAGAGAAAATGAGATGAAATCTTTATAGGGACACTGTTTTTGATACTACATGCTATAAGCTTTTATAGCATAGAGTAGGTTCAAAGCTTTGAAGATCTTGTTATAGATACCAGTTATCATTGAGGCCCTGGGGCCCAAAGATTATAAAGAGTTTGCCCAAAATCAGCATCATGAAGGTTTCCTTTTTGATATTTTTGTGACTATAATGCTCATTAAATTGGTCTACATATTATCTTAAAAAGAGAGTAACAACATTTATGTGGGTGGCTCATAAGCAAAAATACGCCCATTTGCAAATAGCAGCTGTAATAAAATGAGAATTTTTTACATAGTAGTTTCTAAGTGGAAGGCCCATTAGCTAATATCCTGCATGTTTTTGTTCTGTGACTTTCTCCTACTAGAAATCAAGAGAAACACACAGCCTTCTACTTTTTCTTCTCCCCTAAGAGGCTGCTGATGTCAGCTGTTCCATTGGACAACACTGGTTACCAACTAGATAGTTAATAGTTGCACTGACGGCTGTGTTAGGAAGAAAAAATGCCCCTTTCCCTCACCAAAGATGTCTCTGTCCCTGGAGCCTATGAATATATTGTTGTGTTACATGGCAAAGAGAAAATAAAGTTGCAGATGGAATTAAGGTTGCTAATCAGCTAACCTTAAAATAGAATTATTCTCCCCTAGGCCCTTCAGAAAGAAACAGCCTTACTGACGCCCTAAATTTAGCCCAGTAAGACCTGTGTCAGACTTGTGACTTATAGACAGTAAATTTGTCTTATTTTAAAGACACTAATTTTGTGATAATTTATTATAGCAGCAAATAAAAAAGTAATAAAAAATGAATAGTCTCATGTTACTAATTTGGTTCTACTCAATTTAAAACATTTATTCACTTCAGTTCCTTCAAGGAACTTTACCTCCTATCATCCCACCCCATCTTTAATTCTATTCTACTCCATCTGCCAAATCTATTTCCATTCAGTAATCCTTCAAAATAATTCCCCTGTACATCTCAAAATGTAGTGTGTATAGGAATCCCCATCTTATGTTAAAATGCAGGTTCTTGTGCAGTCTGAGCTAGGGTGGGGATTCTGCATTTGTTACTAGCTGCTGGTCCACAGATCATACTTTGCTACCCTGAGTCAATGAGTTTGCCACAGGTGGAACTACCTTCAAACTGCTGGCTGAGTTGTACATAATTATCTCTCTATATTTTTAAAGAACTTTTTAATAAACATATTCTCTCTCTCTCTTTCTCCCTCTCTCTCTCTCTCTCTCTCTCTATATATATATATATAAAACAAAGGCATATTTTTGGAAAATTCTTGTGTATTCTAGAAATTCTAAAACTCTTATTTTTTTTTTAGAGATTTTATTTATTTGACAGAGAGATAGAGAGAGAGAACAAGTAGGCAGAGAGGCAGGCAGAGGGAGAGGGAGTAGCAGGCTCCCCGCCGAGCAGGGAGCCTGATGCGGGGCTCGATCCCAGGACCCTGGGATCATGACCTGAGCTGAAGGCAGCTGCTTAACCAACTGAGCCACCCAGGCGCCCCAAGAAATTCTAAAACTCTAACTTCCATATTGAGGAAATGAATGGGTTTGAGTGGTTTAGTAACATCGTCAGGATTAGAGTTGCTTATGAAAATCTCCCAAAATATTGTGCTACAAAGTATCCAGGGTTCTGGTGAAAAACAAACAAAACAGTTTGGCTACCTTTCTGAATTGTTTATACAAAGAGCTTTTGATAATTAGTGATTCATGTTTAGAGATACATACTAGACTATGACATTTCCTTTACCTTGTAGCTTTTTAATTGAGGTGCTCTCCAGAATTTAGTACAGATCACAAAATCAACTGAATGTGTCTGCTATTACTACTAAGTACAAAGATAAGATATTTTTAAGATATTTATTTATTTAGTACACGTGGGAGAGGGGCAGAGGGAGAGGGAGAGAGAGAATCTCAAGCAGACTCCATGCTGAGTGTAGAGCCTGACACGGGGAGGAGGAGTGGGGCTCAATCTCATGACCCTGAGATCATGACCTGAGATGAAATCAAGTCAGATGCTTAACTGACTGAGCCACCTAGGCACCCCTTTACTTTTATTAATGTAGCTTCCTGAAAATTTAAAATTATTTATGTGGCTTACACTTGTGACTTGTCTAATTCTTCTTTCTTTTTTAATTTAAATTCAAATTCAATTAGCCTGCATATGGTACATCATTAGTTTTTGATGTAATGTTCAGTGATTCAGTAATTGCGTATAACACCCAGTGCTCATCATATCACGTGCCCTCCTTAATGCCCATCACCCAGTTACTCCATCCCCCTCCACCTCCCTTTCTGTAACCCTGTTTGTTTCCTGGAGTCAAGAGTCTAATTCTTCCATTCAGTGTTCGTCTAGAAAGTCATATAGGCTTCTAATCTGTTAACTCACAGAGCACTTCTCTCTCCTGACGTTACTTCACTCTGTCTTTTACTATATGTCAAACTGCTGGTGCTCAAACTATCCTGCTGCTACTTTAGTAGACATTAAGTGAAGCAAGTCAGCTACCATGGACATCTCCCAAGTTTTTCCTTATAGAACTTTTCTTCTTCCTATTCCTTAGTGAATATGTGGACTCTACAAATGATGAGTTCATTGTTTGATTGTTTATGGCCAGTAAAGTTTCACTGCATATCTCAGTATGATATATATCAATATTCTATAAAAATTTTTCAGGAAAAATTCTCCCTTTAAATATAATAACTGAAGAAACACTGATTATTAAGTACTGGTGAAATAAAATGGGAAAAAATTCACCTTCTTTATTTTGGAAAATGATCATGGCTTCTTATATGCAAAAGGAATATGGTGGCCTGGAATCATTTGTACAATAACTATGTGTGTGTGTGTGTGTGTGTGTGTTTTTCCACTCTCTTCTTTATCTGCCTTTTGGGTTCTTTTTATTCTTAACTCCATTCATATTTGTAGAGGAGTGGGAGAATATAAACCTTTTAAGACTGTATACTATCAGGTGAGCTAGATAAATTGTTATTCTTCTTCTATTAGAAGAGATTACTTAGTCAGTCCCCTTTCATTTTATGAAAAAAATAAAGTAAAATATTATATATTATATATATATATATATTATATATTATATATTTTTTCATTCTCTTTTTCTATCCTTTTTATTTTGGGACATGAAGCTTTTTGATCCATTTGAAGCTTGGCTGTTATTCTCTGTATTTTTCATTACTTCTACTCTTCTCTTTTAGAAAAGTAATTATTTTCCAATGAATACATGACATATGAGAGTTTTAAAAAATATTTCTACAAGAATTAAAATTGCACATCTTGGGAGTATATGTATATGCGTGTGCATGATACACACACATTTATTGTATTAGTCATGGATCTCCACAGAAACAGAATCAATAGGATATTTGTGGGGGGCAGTTCAAGATGGTGGCATAGGAAGACCCTGATCTCATCCACAGACACACCAGATCTACAGCTATATATAAAACACTTCTCTCTTAAAAAGACCTAAAACTTAGCTGAATGGCCTCTCCACAATGAAGGATAAAAAGACCACATCAAGATAGGTAAGTGATGCAGAGATGAGATCTCACCAAAAACTCCATCCCTGGTGTGGTGACACACAAGCAGGAGGGATCTCACAAACATGGATCATATCCCTGAAGAGTAAAGGGCTTGAGCCCCACATCAGGCACTATAAGGTAGGGACCTGCACCAAAGAGATGAGCCCCTAAAACATCTGGCTTTGAAAACCAATGGGGAGACCCAAAAGGCTATAGGAAACTGAGACTTGTCTTTTAAAGGGCTTATGCATACTCACCTGCCCTAGAACTAAGCACAAAAGGAGCAGGTTGGAAAGTGTCTAGAATATATGTGAAGGAGATTCATGGGCTGATCTTAAAACATTTATTAGGCAGGCAAAGGCCAGTTGGAATTCTGGGGATGCAAGTTTTGACAGTTGCAATTTTTGTATTCTCTTCCACCTTGCTAGTGCCCCTTGTCCTGCCCCTGTTCTCTTCGGTGTCCCTCCCCTGCTAAACTCAGCAAGCAGGCTTGCCCCACCCCTGTGCTCTTATACAACCCTGCCTCACTAAACTCAGTAGGCAGGCAGGCAAGCCCCAGCCTGGCACTTCCCCATTACTCTCCTCTGCTAAACTTGGCAGGCAGGCTTGCCCAATACCACAGCCCCACCAAAGCCAGTGATTTAGCACAGTTCACACAGGGGACTCCCTTTTGAATGTCTGGCTCTGGTGGTCAAAGAAGCCTGCATTTCTGGGCCCCAGGAGACTAAAATATTAGACAGACAGTTGAGACAGTTCTTGGTAGATTACAATCCTCAGGGCCCTGCACCAACAGCAGACTGAAACACACGCATCTCCCTGTGACCACTCCTTCAAGACTGGGAAGGATAGCCTTTTTTGCCTAATACACAGAAACAAGTACAAAGTTCAAACAAAATGAGGAAACAGAGGAATATGTTTCAAACAAAAGAATGAGATAACCCCCCTGCCCTGGGTGAGGCGGAACCACCTTAATGAAGCAAAGAAAAGTATTACCTAATAAAGCGTTCAAAGTAATGATCATAAAGATGCTCACTGATTTCAAGAATGAATGAACACAGAAAACTCCAACCAAGACACAGAAAATATAAGAAAGTGCCAAAGAGAATCACAGAGTTGAAGAATAAAATAATTGAACTGAAAAATACACTAGAGGGGATTGATAGCAGACTAGATGAAGCAGAAGAAAGGATCAGTGACCTGGAAGACAGGGCAGTGAAACTCAGAGCACCAAAAATAAAAAGAATTTAAAATGCAAAGATGCCTTAAGAGACTTCTGGTACAACATCAAGCAGAACAACCTTCATATAAAGGGGTTCCGGAAGGAAAAGAAAGGGACAAAAACCTCATTTGAAGAAATAATGGCTGAAAACTTCCCTAACCTGGAGAAGGAAACAAACATCCACATTTAGGAAGTTTAGAGACTTCCAAATAATATAAATCCAAAGAGATCCACATCAAGACACATTATAATTAAAATGTCAGAAGTTAAAGATAAATAGAATTTTAACAGCAGTGGAGAAAAACAACCTGTTACATACAAAGGAACCCCCATAAAACTGTTAGCAGATTTTTCAGCAGAAACTCTGCAGGCCAGAAGAGAGTGGCAAAATATATTCACAGTGCTGAAAGTAAAAAAAAAAAAACTTCCAGCCAAGAATACTCTGCCTGGAAAGGTTATCATTCAAAATTGAAGGAGAGGTAAAGAGTTTTTTACACAAGTGAAAATTGAAGTTCACAACCACTAAACTGGCCTTACAGAAATATTAAAGAACCTTCTATAAACTGAAAAGGAAAAGTACTAATTAGTAACAAGAAATTTTATGAAAGTAAAAATGTCACTGATAAAAGTAAATATATAATACAGGTAATGGATTCATCACTTCCAAAGCTAACTTAAAGGCTAAAAGCCAACCCAAGCAAAAATAACTATAACTACAATATTTAGTTAAGAGATATACAAAGTAAAAAAAATATATATATATATAAAATGTGACATCAAAACCATAAAAACCAATAAAAATTTAGAGTTTAGAGTGCATTCAGACTTAACTAGCTACCAACTTAAAATAGACTGGTAAATATATTAGCTGATATATTTAAGCCTCATGTTAACTACAAAGCAAAAACTTATAGTAGATACACAAAAGATAATGAGAATAGAATCTAAATATAACACTAAAGAAAGGTATCAAACCACAAGAGAAGAGAGCAAAGGAAGAAGAAAGAAAGAGAAGACTAAAAACAGCCATAAAATAGTTAACAAAATGGCAATCAGTACATACAATCTATAATTTAAATGTAAATGGACTAAATTACCCAATCAAAAAGCATACAGTACCTGAATAGATTGAAAAAAAAAGATAAATAGAATTAAAGAGACCCACTTATATGCTGCTTTTGAGAGACTCAGATATAAGGACACACAGAGATTGAAAATGAATGGATGGAAGTTATTCCATGCAAATGGAAACCAAATGAAGCTATACTTATATCAGACTAAATAGACTTTAAAACAAAGACTGTAATAAAAGACAAAGGCATTACAAAATCATAAAGGAGTCAATCCAGCAAGAAGATATATTTGCAAATATTTGTAAATATTTAAACACCCAATGTAGGAGCACCTAGATATTTAAAGCAAATATTAACTTGTAATAGATATTTGTGATATATTTGTAAATATTTAAGCATCCAACATAGGAGCACTAAAAATTTGAAGTAAATATTAACAGATCTAAAGAGAGAAAGCAACAGCAATATAATAATAGTAGGGGATTTTAAGACCCCATGACATCAATGGATAGATCATTCAAACAGAAAATAAGAAAACATAAATTTTAAATGACACATTAGACCAGATGGACTTAACAGATACATACAGAACATTCCATGTCAAAGCAGCAAAATATACATTCTTCTCAAGAACACATGGAATGTTTTCTAGGAGAGATCATATGTTAGGGCACAAAATAAATCTCAAAAAATCTAAGAAGATTGAAATCACACAAAGCATCTTTTCAGAGCACAATGATATGAAACTAGAAATCAATCATAAAAATAAAAGTCCACAAATATGTGGAGATTAAACAACATGGTACTGAAAAACCAATTGGTCAATGAAGAAATCAAAGGAGAAATCAAGAAATACCTTGAGACAAATGAAAATGAAAATACAATATACAAATTCAGTGGGATGCAGCAAAAACAGTTCTAAGAGGAAAGTTAATACGGGCCTACTTCAAGTTCAAGAAAATTATTAAATAATTTAATTTCACACATACAGGAACTAGAAAAAGAAGAGCCAATGAAGCCCAAAGTTAGTAGAAGGAAGGAAATAATAACATAGTGGAAATAAATGAAGTAGAGACTAAAAAGATGATAGAAAAGGTCCATTAAACTAGGAACTGATTTTTTGAAAGGATAAACAAAATTGGTAAATATTTAGTTAGATTCAGTAGGAAAAAAAGCAGGTTGAAATAAAATCAGAAGTCAAAGAGTTTGGGAAGTTATAACTGATACCAAAAGGAACACAAAGGGATGTGAAACTAATGTGAAAAATCATCTTCCAACAAATTGGACAACCTAGAAGAAATGGATAAATTCCTAGAAACATACAATCTTTGAAGACTGAATCATGAAAAAATAGAAAATCTGAACAGAGTGATTTCTAGAACAGAACATGAATCAATAATCAAAAACCTCCCAAAAAATAAGTGTCCAGGACCAGACAACTTCATTGATGAATTCTATAAAACACTCAAATATGATTTAATATCTACCCTATTCAGGATCTTCCAAACAATTGAATAGTGGAATGCTTCCAAACTCCTTTTATGAAGCCAACATTGTTAATCTGATACTAGAATCAGACCACAAGGAAACCACATAAAAAGAAAATTACAGGCCAAAATCCCTATGAACATAGATGCAAAATTTTGGAACAAAATATTAGTGAACCTAATTCAATAATATAGTAAGTATATTTAAAAGATCATACACCATGAACAACTGGGATTTATTCCAGGAATGCAAGGATGGTTCAACATTTGCAAATCAATCAAAGCAATCAATGCGATACACTGCATTAACAAAATGAAGGGTAAAAATTATGTGATTATTTCAATAGGTGCAGAAAAAACATTTGATAAAATTAAGCATCCATTTATGACAAAAACTGTGAAAAAGTGGGTATATAGGAATGTACCTTGACACAATTAAAGCCATGTATAACAAGCCCACAGCTAACATCATACTCATTGGTGAAAAGTTGAGAGTTTTTTCTATTAGATTAGGAAGAAGACAAGGATGCCTATTCTTTCCACTTTTATTTACTATCCTATTGGAAGTCCTAGCCAAACAATTAGGCAAGAAAAATAAATAAAAGGGATATATATTTTAAAGGAAAAATAAAACTGTGACTATTTGCAAGCAACATAATTTTATATAAAGAAAATGCTAAAGATTCCACAAAAAATTTAGAAATAATAAGCAAATTCAATAAAATGAAGGATACAAATCAGTGTACAAAGATCTGCAGTGGAGCACCTTGGTGGCTTAGTTGGCTAAGGGTCTGACTCTTGATTTCCACTCGGGTCATGATTTCAGAGTTGTCAGACCGAGCTCCACATCAGGCTCCTGCCCAGTGGGGAGTCTGCTTTAGATTCTTTCCCTCTCCCTCTCCCTCTGCCCCTCCTCACCCCCTCTCTCTAAAATAAATAAGTCTTTAAAAAAATCTGTTGCATTTTTGTACCACTAACATTACTATAAGAAAGAAAAATTAAGAAAACCATTCCATTTATAATTGTCAAAAAGAATAAAATATCTAGGAATAAATTTAACCAAGGATATGAAAGACCTGCTCACTGAAAACTACAAGATATTGATGAAAGAAATTAAAGAAACAAATAAATGGAAATATATTCCATGCTATAGATTAGAAGAATTAATATGGTTAAAATGTCCATAGTTTCCGGGGTGCCTGAGTGGTTCAGTCCATTAAGCGTCTGTCTTCAGCTCAGGTCATGATCCCAGGGTCCTGGGATCAAGCCTCACATCAGGTTCCCTGCAAGCCTGCTTCTCCCTCTCCTCCCTGCTTCTGCTCTCTCTTATTCTCTCTCTCTCAAATAAATAAAATCTTTAGAAAAAGTCCATACTTTCCAAAGCAATATATAGATTTGATGTAATACCTATCAAAATCCCAATGGCATTTTTTCCACAAAAATTAAAGAAATAATTCTAAAATCTGTATGAAACAAAAGATAACAAATAGCCAAAACAATCTTAAGAAAGAAGAACAAAGCTGGAGGCATCACATTCACTGATTTCAAACTGTATTACTAAGCTGTAATAATCAAAACAATGTTATTGATTTAAAATGGACACACAGATAAATGGAACAGAATAGAGATCGCAGAAATAAGCCCATGCATGTATGGTCAATTATTTTCTGACAAAAAAGGCAAGAATATACAATGAGAAAAGGACAGCCTAATAATAATTGGTCTTGGGAAAAGTGGTCAGCCATATGCAAAAGAATGAAATTGGACCACTATTATACACCATATATAAAAATTAACTCAGGATGGGTTAAAGGCTTGAATTTAAAACCAGAAACCGTAATCCTCATAGAAGAAAACATAGGTGGTAAGCTATAGTAAAAGCAATGCTGTTTTGAATGTGATTTCAAAGACAGTCGCAACAAGAACTAAAATAAACAAATGAGACTACATCAAACTAAAAAGCATCTGAATGACAAAGGAAACTCTCAAAAAAATAAAAAGGCAACCTACTGAATGGGAGAAGATACTTGCAAATTATGTATCTAATAAGGGGTTATGATCCAAAATGTATGAAGGACTCATACAACTCCATAACAACAACAAAACATACAATTTAATTTAAAAAAATCACTAATCATTAGGGAAATGCAAACCCAAACCACAATGAGGTGTCATTTCACAGCTGTCAGAATGGCTTTTATCAAAAAGAAAAAAAAAAAAAAAGAGTGTTGGTGAGGATGTGGAGGAAAGGGAACCCTTGTGCACTGTTGGTAAGAATGGGAACTGGTGCAGCCACAATGGAAAAGAGTACGGAGGTTCCTTAAAAAACTAAAAATAGAACTGTATGATCCAGCAATTCCACTTTTAGGTATTTATCTGAAGAAGATGAAAACACTAATTTGAAAAGATATATGCACTCCTGTGTTCATTGCAGAATTATTCATTATAGCCAAGATTTGGAAACTGCCTGTGTCAATTGATGGATAAATGGTTAAAGAAGATGTGACATATATTTAAATGTTTATATATATATATATTTTTATAGTATTTATAAATATATATTTATTTATAAATATATTTACTTCATAATATTTATGTATTATTTATATTTATTTTGCATATATATGTATATATATAAAATATATATAAAACAGTCAGCCATAAAGAAGAATGAAATTTTGTTATTTGTAACATTGATGGGTCTTGAAGGTCTATGCTAAGTGAAATAAGTGAGACAGAGAAAGACAAATACCAAATGATTTCGCTTATATGTGGGATCTAAAAGGTAAAACAAACAAAACAAAACCTGACTCACACAGAGAGCAGATTGTTGGTTGCTAGAGGGGAGAGGAGTTTAAGGATGGGTGAAATGGCAGAATGGGTTCAGGAGGTATAAACTTCCAGTCATAAAATATATAAATCATAGGGATGAACTGTATAGCATGGTGACTATAGTCAATAATATTGTATCCTATATGGGGCGCCTGGGTGACTCAGTCATTAAGCATCTGCCTTTGGCTCAGGTCATGACCCCAGGGTCCTGGGATCAGAGCCCCCACATCGGGGTCCCTGCTCCGCGGGAAGCCTGCTTCTCCCTCTCCCACTCCCCCTGCTTGCATTCCCTCTCTCCCTGTGTCTTTCTCTGTCAAATAAATAAATGAAATCTTAAAAAAATATAGTGTATCCTATATAATGCAACTTTATATCATGACAGGGGAAACAAGACTTATACTGATCATTTCACACTGTATATGAATATCAAATCATTACGTTGTATTCCTGAAACTAATATAATGTTATATGTCAATAATATCCCAAAAATAGGATATATGTGGGCGTATTAATGAAAGAGATTTATTTTAAGAAATTAGCTCATGTGATCATGGGTATGGCAAGTCTGAAATTTGTAGGACAACCTGTTATGTTGAAAACAGAGGGTTTCTGGGGCGCCTGGGTGGCTCAGATGGTTAAGCATCTGCCTTTGGCTCAGGTCATGATCCCAGGGTCCTGGGATCGAGTCCCGCATCAGGCTTCCTGCTAGGTGGGGAGCCTGCTTCTCCCTCTGCCTCTGCCTCTGTCTCTCTCTCTCTCTGACTCTCATGAATAAATAAATAAAAAAATATTAAAAAAAAAAAAAAGAAAACAGAGGGTTTCTGTGTTATAGTCTTGAGGCAGAATTATTTTGTTTTTTTGAGAGTGTGTTTTTGTTCTTATGATCTACTGATTGGATGAGGCCTACCCACATTGAGAGCAGTCTTCTTTACTTACATTAACTAATTGTGAATGTTAGTCCTATTTACAAAATATTGTCACAGCAACAACTAGACTAGTATTTGATCAAACAACTGTTACCATAGGCACCTAGCCAAGTGGACACATCATATATATATGGTATATATATATATATATATAAAGCATATACATATATAAAGTATATATATGGGTAATTTAGAAGGATTTTAGTAAAATAAATGAAATTCCAAATTTAGTTTTACAAATACAATAGAACTGCAGAATTGTTGGTAAAAAACACATATTTGGGGTAATTTATCAGTTAGGAAATATAGAATTAAGACAAGTGCACTAAAGAAGATATCACTTCGGAATACTCCATATTACATAGGTCCATAAATACAAAAACTAAGGGCGGTACAGGTGAAGGACATCCTATCAGCTTGGAGGAAAAACACATAATAGTAATGATTCCACCTCACTAAACAAGTCTAAAAGTTCTAGCTTCTAATCATTTCTCTCATTTAAACATCATGGTTACATTAAGTAGTGTTCATTGGACTATGAAGTAGCTACAATGCATTTTTATATAGTCTTACTATAATAAAATGTCAACTAGCTTTTTACATATTTGGTCTCCTATCAATATATTTAATGTATTTAATTTCCAACTTGGTATTTTTCTCTTGCCATATTGGGATGTTTCTATTCATTCTGACTGACTTCTTTAGCATCATTAATAATTTTAACACTTTGACTATACTGATGTTAGAAGCAGTGAATAAGTTAATAGATCTGAACAGTTACATAATTTTATCCACTAAAACATTTAATTTTCTTATATCCTGCTAATGCCTATTAGAGCACATCATAAAATTCTTTTCACTAATGCCAATTGCACAAAAACTAATTGAGTGAATACAGTGGAAGGAAAATACAATGAACTAATTGGTATGCAAATCATTAACAAAGTGAAGCTAAAAGATTTAAAAATGGAATAGCTTCACGATTCTTTTAAAGCGAACTTCATATTATGCATACTCAACCAGAATCCCATGTATTTTCAACATTATCATGAAAAATGAGAGAAACTGTTGTTTTTAAATTAATGGCCACTCCATCTCTTTAACTCCCTGTCTCTTTGACTGAAATCTGTTGATCTAAGTAGTAAGCTCTTTTTTGTTTTGTTGTGATGTCATTGTTGCAATACTGATTAAGCAAGAAGAAAAAGGGCCTGACAAATGTGAATTTAAGACCTTCTGATAGTCAATGACTGTGACTTAATCTCTCTCAAATTTTAAGAAGGCTAATCTGTAAAATAGGGAAAATAGCATTTTCTACATGGTTGTGATAAAAGGCAACGCTCTATGTCATTGACCCTTGAACAACAACATGGGTTTGAACTCTGAGGGTTCACATATTTTCTTCAATAGGTATATATACTTATAATATTGATAAATACAGTACTGTAAATGTATTTTCTATATCATGATTTTCTTAATAACATTCTGTTTTCTCTAGCTAACTTTTGTAAGAATACATGTATGATACATAGAGCATACAAAATACATGTTGATTATTTATGTTCTTGGTAAGGCTTCCAGTCAACAGTAGGCTACTAGAAGTTAAGATTTTTGGGAGTCAGAAGTTATATGTGATTTTCAACTGTGTGGGGTGGGATCAGCACCCCTAATTCCTGCATTCTTCAAGGGTCAACCATAATTACTTTTTATAATAAATAATCTGTCATGCCTATACTAATATATATATCAATGACACATTTGTTTTATATTGTTGATGCAGATTAAATACATCCATCAAACCATCCTTACAAACCATATGCATATGTACACACATGTTCTTCTCTCAGATTATTATTTTAAAGAATATTCTTTATATCCTGGTATATAAAATTATCTATCATATAATCACCTGTGTTTAGTGTTTTAGATATATTATCTCAACGTCCATAACAACCTCAGTGAGGTAGACACTCTACTCCCCATTATTGAGAAAGTAACTAACTGATGGTCCAAGAAAATAAGCATTTCTAATCCCTCTAGATACTAGTCACAATTCATGTGGAAGACTGAATATAGAGCCTGCATTGCAGCCCAGTACCTTGTTCTTCATGTGTTAGTTGTCTGTTCCTCTTCAACATGACATCTGCTTCTATGAAGCCATTGACATTATTCATTCAAATGTTGCCAATATCTCAAACATTACAAGATCCAAGTCTTCTTAATCTTATTTTATGTCGTAAAGCCGTTGACACTGTGGAAGCCCTTCTCCTTTTTTAACATTCTGCTATCTTACACCCCCTCAGCTCTCCTCTTCTCTCACTAGTAGTCTCATTAACCTGTAGCATATTGTGGTAGAAGGGGAATGGACAGACTATGGACAGGGACCTGGATTAGAATCCTATAATCTCAGTCAAGTCACCTGTTTTCCAACCATGTTTGCTCATCAGTTTGCTCATAATAATGGTACTATCTTAGAGGGATGTTATGAAGACTGAATGGATAACACTTGTAAAGCATCTAACAGTTCATATGACACTTCAAAATTTGGTTGCTTTACCTTACTTACTTATTTATTTATTTATTCATTCATTCATTCATTCATTCATTTATTTATTTATTTATTTATTTATTTATTTATTTATTTATTTATTTTAAAGGTTTTATTTGTTTATTTGACAGGGAGATACATAGCAAGAGGGGGAACACAAGCAGGGGGAGTGGGAGAGGGAGAAGCAGGCTTCCTGCTAAGCAGGAAGCCTGATGTGGGGCTCAATCCCAGGACCCTGGGATCATGACCTGAGCCGAAGGCAGACGCTTAATGACTGAGCCACCCAGGCACCCCACTAATTTATTTTTGAGAATGGGACATGAGACGTATGGGTTTTCTAAAGTCTGCCATTGAACCCTCTTCTCCCACACATTTTATTTCTATTGTACATTTCATCCACACTCATGTTTCTAAGTATGATTTTATTTTTGACTACCTCTCATTATTCTGTTTTTATGTTCTAGGTACTGCTCTCACTTTTTCACTGCTTCCTTGGCTGTTGTTTTAATCTCTGCTCTATTTCCTTCATTTTGTATCACCCTATATTCCATTCTCAAAATACTCTTAATGCATACATTTTATTTTAATATCAAATTCCAAAATGGCCAGTGACTTATCCATGGCTATCCAAAAAATTAAAACATATCTATCAAGATGTTAAATGTATTTGAAAATCCCCCTGAAATCTGTCATCATCTATTTTGTCTCTTCTTGAAATCAAACTCATTCTTCAAGACTAAATCAAATGCTTCCCCATAACTAAAGTTATTGGAGATTTTTCTAAAGAGATGATGTCCTCATCACACATTTTTATTTATTACATACTTTATTAACAACTTTCCCAGAAGACTTACTCTAAAACTCTTTTTTTTTCATTTTATACAACACACATATGTACATGATGTGTACACATTTAGCTCCTGTACTATTCACTAAATTGTCTTGATTAGATGTCATACTGTCTTGTCACCTTTATATAATTTCATACATGGTTCTTGATTCTAGAAATGGTATTGAAAATTAATTAGCAACTTTCTAAAATAAGAAAAATACCCAAGCAGTAAAGATAGATTCAATAACATTTAGTAGTTTTCAAAAATTCTGCCTTACTTTTCTGATTTTTTCCTCTCTCAGGTTTATGAGAACCATTAGACACATCAATACTGTGTTTTTAAAATCCTGACCATTCTGTTTTATTCTCTAAAAGGACATACTTACTTTCTCATTTCTCAGCAAAACTTGGAATTTTTATGTCTATCAAGGAAATGGTGAAGAAGTAGAAAAGAAAATATTGCCCTTCTTTTTTTCAAGCCAAGTATACATGTCTTCAGATCAGTAATAGCCACCTTGGAGAGTACTAGAATGAGGTTTTTGTGAGCCATGCAGTGCCTCTAAAGAATTTATAAAACAGGAGAACATAAAGCTTGAATTAATGCACCATGCTGTGTTATATGATATATAGAAAATTTTGTCAGTACCATTGAAACAGCCTTGCTTTGCAAGTTCTTTTCAGACTAGAGCTTGAGTGAGGCATACAATTGAAAAAGATAATAGTTATATTAATGAGATTCAGAAACTATGCTTTATTTCAAAACACTGCCCAACTAAATACAATGTAAACAGAGATAAAGCGACAGGCTTAAGAAGAATAAAGCATAATCTAGAAACAGAAAATAAATCAGAAAAAGCATTTGCAATCATCACATTTCAAACACAATTGGAAAGATCTGAAATATAGACCATGGGAAGGAAAAAGCAATCACTGAACACAGTGCATGACAGGGCGGGGGAGTGGGAGATTCAGAGCTCTGTAGAATATTTGTTATCATAGTGGAGTTTCGTAAGAGCTTTTCTTATGAAACCACTGATACTGAGTTTTCAATCTAGCCACACAAATGTGCAGCAATTTGAATTGTTAGCACAGAAAGTCAAAGACAAAATTTCCCCCCATGGGTGTTACCAAATACTGCAAAGCCTTTATGACTTAAAGGTTTTTCATGTTTGTTCTCATCTGTGAATAGGATATGAATCTTTCCAAGGGAGAAAAACAATCTTATTTACTGTAACTGGCTTAGTGGCTCCTTCCATTCTGCTTCAGATGTTACTGTATTTCCACTGTGCTTAAGATGTCTTAGTTGTATTTGGAATATATAGAACATTTAAAGATAATCTAGGTAGAATGTAAACAAATGTTTCGATAGTGTTATCTCATATTCTCAAGTAGGTGTCCTTCACCAAGAAATTCTTTTAAAGAATTAATTTCTTGTGCGAATACTTGTAATCTTTATAGAAACACATAGACATATGTTAAATATATTAAAGAGGTAATATATAATCTTATCCATAAAATTCACTTAACCATCTTCATTTTATATTTTGAATTTTTGTTAAATCCAAAGAAAATTTTAAAAAGGAGATTAGCATTTACATACACAGAGGCAGCATTTGGAACAATCCTATTTTTAATATATGATTGGCAGGCAAAGATGGGACCTGGACAGATACCCTTGGGGAGTCTTACGGAAGAATAATAGATTTTAAATTTTTTATGTGGAACCATTGTCAGTAATCTCATTTCTCTTAAATATTTTTAAAGTGATTAAAGCTGATGATGAAATAGAAAAGTTCCTTGCACATTATCTTTATGTTAAAATAATAAACCTTTATCAACTGCAGTAGAAATATGTGAAGAACTCTGCTTCATTATATATTCATTATATATTAGAATGGCAGCCACAAAAAACTCACTCCTTTGCAGAGTAAATCAACTTAAAAATCCTAGAAAATACTTAGAGTTAGCTGGCATGCATTATTTATTTTGAAGGTGAAGAAATTCACATGTAAGAAAGTTGACAGACTCACTCAAGCTCACATTTTAAGGTCATAGTTGAACCTTTCTACCTTAGTGTGCTAATTAAAATAATGCTGAATAATTTATTATAGGTGTCAGAATATGTATGCATATTATAACACTGATACTAGATATGAAACCATTAATTATTCCTTTTAATTTTCTTTTTACATCATATTCTATTTTATTTTTTAATCGTTACCTTTAAACTTTACCTAAAGTTAAAATTATAAATATACAGCAAATCACAATGGAACTGAATTTGCAATTCTGTTATTTTCCAATAACAATATTCTAATGTTGATTTTGAATGAGGTCAACACATTAAAGAATTTACAAGTGTACTTATCTACTATCATCCATACTAACATTTAAAACAACTGTTTTCTAGGATTTTAGAATAGGCAACACAAAGAGAGACTGAGAAACAGGTATCCATAAGATACGTTAGTATATATTGCTTCAGACTTAATTTTGAGTAAATAAAATTCAGAATAACACTTAGAAATTCCTGACATAACTCCAACTTCAAATAGCAAAAAAATATGAAAGTATGAGAATTTAGCATGAGAATCTCAGGACAGGAGGTTTTTGTGGACTTAATGCTATAAGCGCTACTGTGCATATTCCAGAAATAAAGATGTGTAAAGTGCCACCTACCCTAGAGAGTAGCAAGAAGGTGAATGCCCTGATGAGGTTACTGTGGCTTTGCCTAAGATCATCTGGAGATATATATGTGTATATATACATATACATATGCATGTACATATACATATACTCCCAGTAGTTATTCAGAAAGAGCAACTGGCTCAAAAACAAGATATATATATTCACAGCTTAAAATGATGAAGACTAGAACATTTGGATCTTAATAGCTGAATCACTTTAGGAAAGGCACTGTTAAATTCAGTAACTGAATGATATGTTTTTGTTATATAGATTTGGATATTTTCACATTAATTAACGGATTGCAGAATATCCTTCATTCATCCCAGTGATACTTAAAAAAATATCTTTACACTTTTCATCCAGGAAAATACTATTCTATCTATATAGATAGACAGATATCTATATCTTCTATCTCTAGAAGATATCTATATCTTCTGTCCCTACAACTTTGTAACACTTCCAAATATATCATCACCACATTAGTCAGTCAGTGTCTGAGAGAGGTCTCTGCTCAGCCACCATTTGTACAAGTTTTGTCCTTCACAAGTTACCTTGACCAAAGAAGCCCAGTGGGAGATAAAACCCAGATCTTGTTCTGCCCCCCAAACTCAGGACTTTGGTTCAGAGCCACATCAACTGGTAGAACAGGGCAACTCTTCATCATTTCTTTTCCCAGGAGTTGCATCCTTTTTAAAATTTGTAAACCTTGGGGGCGCCTGGGTGGCTCAGCCGGTTGGGCGTCTGCCTTCGGCTCAGGTCATGATACCAGGGTCCTGGGATCGAGCCCTGCATCGGGCTCCTTGCTCCGCAGGAAGCCTGCTTCTCCCTCTCCCACTCCCCCTGCTCGTGTTTCCTCTCTCACTGTGTCTCTCTCTGTCAAATAAATAAATAAAATCTTTAAAAAAAAAAATTTGTAAACCTTGAGTGATAGCTTCTGTCTTTGGATACTTGCCACTCAGGAGTCTTTGTGAGTACTCCAGGGGCTTTACAGACTGTACTGTGCCATTCCCTGTGTATAGGGAGAGATGATTCAATTAGGAGACACTCTTTGGTTATCTCCTCATCATATAGGGTATCCTACAAAAAAACGAGAAGACTACTAGTTACAATTATTTGTGATTCTTCATTCATTCAACAGATATTCATTGACAACATATTATTCTGGGTATATCTTAGTGAATAAATAGATAAAATGCTGGTACTCATGGACCATCTATTCCACTAACTCTAAAGAGATAACAAAGATAAACAAGTAAAAGGTAAGTTACATATCTCTTCTCCCGAGCTGCTTTCAGGATTTTCTCTTTGTCTCTGCGACTCATAAGTTTTACTATTAGATGTCAGGGTGTTGACCTATTTTTATTGATTTTGAGAGGGGTTCTCTGTGCTTCCTGGATTTTGATTCCTGTTTCCTTCCCCAAATTAGGGAAGTTCTCTGCTATAATTTGTTCCATTATACCTTCTGCCCCTCTCTCTCTTCTTCTTCTGGGATCCCAATTATTCTAATGTTGTTTCGTCTTATGGTATCGCTTATCTCTCGAATTCTGTCCTCGTGATCCAGTAGCTGTTTATCTCTCTTTCTCTCAGCTTCTTTATTTTCCATCATTTGGTCTTCTATATCACTGATTCTCTCTTCTGCCTCATTTATCCTAGCAGTTAGCGCCCCCATATTTGATTACACCTCATTAATAGCCTTTTTGATTTCTACTTGGTTAGATTTTAGTTCTTTTACTTCTCCAGAAAGGGTTTCTCTAATAACTTCCATGCTTTTTTCAAGCTCAGCTAGTATCTTTAAAGTGATGATTCTGAACTCTAGATCTGACATCGTACTAATGTCCGTATTGAGTAGGTCCCTGGCAGTTGGTACTACCTCTTGTTCTTTTTGTTGAGGTGATTTTTTCCATCTTGTCATTTTGCCCAGAGGAGAATAGATTAATGAGAGAACAAAATGCTAACAGGGTAACCATGTTCCTTTGCAATGACGTGGATGGAACTGGAGGGTATTATGCTGAGCGAAATAAGTCAAACAGAGAAAGGCATGTATCATATGACCTCACTGATATGAGGAATTCTTAATCTCAGGAAACAAACTGAGGGTTGCTGGAGTGAGGGGTGGGGTGGGAGGGATGGGGTGACTGGGTGATAGACACTGGGGAGGATATGTGCTCTAGTAAGCGCTGTGAATTGTGCAAGACTGTTGAATCTCAGATCTGTACCTCTGAAACAAATAATGCAATATATGTTAAGAAAAAAAAAAGAAGAAGATAGCAGGAGGGGAAGAATGGAGGAGGGGAAATTGGAGGGGTAGACGAACCATGAGAGAAGATGGACTCTGAAAAACAAACTGAGGGTTCTAGAGGGGAGGGGGGTGGGAGAATGGGTTAGCCTGGTGATGGGTATTGAGGAGGGCACGTTCTGCATGGAGCACTGGGTGTTATGCACAAACAATGAATCATGGAACACTGAATCTAAAACTAATGATGTAATGTATGGGGATTAACATAACAATAAAAATAATAAAAAAAATTGAATTAAAAAAAGATAAACAAGTAAGTTGTACAATGTTAAATGCTGGTACTGATTATTAAGTAAAAACAGCAAATTAAGCAAGCTGGAGTGGTCAGGGTCGGAGTCAGGATAGACATTTAAGCAAACACTGAAGAAGATAAGGGAGTGAGCTGTCTTGCTGATGGACTGATAAAATGTCTTTGATTTTTACTCTGACTGAAAAGTGGAGGCACTGATAAAATTTGATTAGATATGTCATAAGACCTAACTTATGTTTTTAAGTAATTAGTTTTTTTTTTTTAAAGAACTTTTTTTTTTTTTTTTAAAGATTTTATTTATTTATTTGAGAGAGAGGGAATGAGAGACAGAGAGCATGAGAGGGAGGAGGGTTAGAGGGAGAAGCAGACTCCCCGCCGAGCAGGGAGCCCGATGCGGGACTCGATCCCGGGACTCCAGGATCATGACCTGAGCCGAAGGCAGTCGCTTAACCAACTGAGCCACCCAGGCGCCCAGTAATTAGTTTTCAAATAAACAATCTTCCTGCTATGTTGATCAAACTTCTGTTTTTAAGTGATTGTACTCACTACACTATTGATAATGGAATCAAATGTTGAAAGGGGAAAGCAATTAAGACATTATGACAAATATCCATGGTGAGAGAGAATTGACTTATGAGAGAATTTTAGCTGTAGAAATGTCATGGAGTGATCAGATTCTAAATATCATTTCAAGGTAAACTCGTAAGGATTTTCTGACTTATTACATGTCAGTTGTGAAGGAAAAAGAGGAATAAAGATTATGATAATTATCAAACCATAGTATTTCCCCATTAGAATTATCAAACCATAACATTTCTCTATTCCTTAGGGAAGCAAGACATGTTCTGCAATTCTATATATGCCTAATCCACCAAATTTTTACTATTTATCCAGCTCTACAATTTTATTATAGAGAGAAACTGAAGCTAGTGATGAAAGGAATACTAAATATTTGCCATGACCAAATAATGGCCATCAGTCAATAAATATATGAAAAGATAAACAGTCTCATCATGAGCAGGGAAATGCAGATGAAAACAGCAGTGAGACACTATTCTAAACCTGTCAGTTTGATGAAAAAGTAAAAATATGTTAATGCCAAATGCTGGTAAGGATATGACGAAGGAATCACTCTCATATTTTTGATGGGGGTGCAAAACAGCAAAAACAATTTGATAAAAAATCTGACGATACCTTGCAAAGATGAAGTCTGACGTTTACTTTAACCCAGCACATCTTCCCCAGGTATGCATACTGCAGATTCTCTTGCCCATCTTCTCAAGGAGATATCAACCAAAATGTGCAGCACATAATACTTTGTCATAGCCAAAAAACTTCCACAAAGAATTACCTTGATGTTTATCAACATGTGAATGCATGTATTTTATTATTTATACAATGGAATTTTATTATTTATCTATTGTTATGCAACAAATAACCCTAAAAGGTAGCTGCTTAAGACAACACATATTTAATTATCTTACAGTTGCTGTGGGTCAGGAGTCTGGGCATGACTTAGTTGAGTCCTCTGCCTCGGGATCTCTCATAAGATATAGTCAAGACGTTAGCCAGAGCTGTTGTCTCATCTCAAGACTATATTTGGGGATAATCTGCTTCCAAGCTCACTCAAGTGTTTGTTGGCAGGATTCAGTTCCTTGTGAGCTGTTGGGCTGCGAGCCTCAGATCCTCGATGGCTAGAGGCCTCCCTTATTTCCTTGTTATATGCAGCTCTCCCTGCAGCAGCTCACCACATGGCAGCTGACTTCCATCAGAGCAAACAAGTGAAAGAGAAGGTGTGCAGGAGAGAAGCCAGAAACTTTGTGATCTAATTTCAGAAGTGGCATCTCTTGCTTTCGTTTTTCATTCAGGACAAGTCAGTAGGAAGCAGGATTCATTGGCATGTGTCTTAGAAACAGTCTACCACAGCTTCTAAGAACAATTAAAATATAGAACAATTAAAACATATGATCCAATGCTGCAAGTACCAGTGTCTATGCATAAACCCCAAACACATAATGTTACATGTTCAATAAAAAGGACAGGGTACATAAAGTTATATACAGTATAGTATTACTTCTATAAAGCACAAATATATCTGATAGATGATAGATAGGTAGATAAATAGATTTAAAGAAAACATGAACACTCTATTCAGGGCAGTGGTTTCTTGTTTGTGGGACAGGAGAGGGATAATATCAGGAGGTGTAAATAGAAGGGTTTAATTGTTTTTGTAAGAATTTATTTCATACTGTGAATTTTAAGTATAATATAATTATCTATCCATGTTTTACAATACTTAAGAAAAAATTGAGAACCTGCATTCTACTTCAAGAGAGACTCAACCATGTCATGGAATTTTATCTACAGAGTGAATGGAAAAACCCTGCTCCCTACTCTAGGGATAGAGCATACAGCACAATGTCTGTCTAGCTCATTCTTACCTCCCTAAACTCACAGCATATGCAAATTCTTCACATCTTCACTGTTTCTCAAAAGCAAGCCTCCAACATTATTTGAGTCTCATCGTATTCCACTTCCTCCATTTTGTTGGAACCAACTTGTTTTCTTGATTTATCTTTGCTCTAGACCACCTTATGCTAAACTATGAATATTATAATCAGACCTTTTTTTTTTGGTCCCAACACTTGTTTCTAGACTGACTTTCAACACTGGGTCCATGGGAATACCACACAGTCTTTGCTATGTCATGTTTCTCTAGCTACAAATGAAATTGTAGTTTGTGGCAGTTTCTTGGATAAATAAACACCTAAAGATATTTACTTAAATTTGAGTCGACTTCAACCAAAGTTTCATATTTTTCTCTTATTTTATTTATTTATTTTTAAGATTTTATTTATTTATTTGACAGAGAGAGAATGAGAGAGAGAGAGCACATGAGAGTGGGGAGGGTCAGAGGGAGAAGCAGGCTCCCTGCCGAGCAGGGAGCCCGATGCGGGACTCGATCCAGGGACTCCAGGATCATGACCTGAGCCGAAGGCAGTTGCTTAACCAACTGAGCCACCCAGGCGCCCATTTTTCTCTTATTTTAAAGGGGCCACAGAACCTGTCATGGGGTAAATTGCTGTCATTCTGTCTGTAAAATGTCTTCTTTTTTTTTTTCAGTTTTCAGAGTACAGATTATGATTCTTTTTTTTAATAGTGAGATAACTTTCAGAAAATAGACATAAAAATGAGAATGACATGTAATATAACTTTGTATTTATATAGAGGTGAATTTAGTATTTTTAAAGAAAAATTATTTTAGATTGAGTGTGGGTAATATACTCTATAAGAAAATCTGTATCCAGTCTCTATGATTGGGAATATATCTATGTTTTGTTGATAAATATGAAATACAGTGAAGTTAGATGAAGCATACTTCTTAATGAAACTAAATTTGTGATACACCTGAAGACCCAAATAGTAGAAAATTTCTGCATTACTCATTTGTAATCTTGAAACCAAAACCAGACAAGAGCAGCCCAAGAAAATTAAATCATAGGCTTATCTTCCAAAACTACATAAAGAAATAAAATAAAATATTAATATAACAAATACACATGCACACATACACACAAACACATATGACAGTTTTTCCCAAAATGCATGGGTACTTTAACATTACAGAGATTATTAATACAACTCTCCACATTACTAAATCAAAGGAGAAACAAACAAATATATGCATATTATTATCTTAGTTAATGTAAGAAATGGAAGAATTTAAACTCATTTATAAGGACTCTTAGCAAACTGGGACTAAAAGGTAACTTTCTTAATCTGATAAATTGTATTTACCAATAGCAAATAGGGCAAGTATAAATAATGGAGACACTTAGATCATATTTATTTTAAGTAAGAAATAAGACAAGGTTCCTGTCAACAGTCTTGTTTATTGAACATAATGTTAAAGTTATAGCGGGCACACTAAGTAAACACAAATAAACAAAAATTAAAAGGACTGGAAATGAAAGATACTTGCAGATGACCTAATTGGTGACAGAAAATTCAACAAATCAAAGCATCCTTCATCTAGAGAATAAAGAACTGTGATTTATTCCCACAAAACAATATTATGTATCAGCGAAAACAACTGTATCTTCATGAATCACTATGGATAAAGATTTCAAAATCCAGTACTTAGTGAAATGCTAAGATTTTAAAACTGTATTTAAAATAGAATACAATTCATTTAAAACTTTAGAACACACAAAATAGTATGTGGTGTGTGTTCAAATTATGTACATGTGGCCTAAGGACAAAACTGTTCCTGGGAACCATTTCCTAACTTGGGGATAATTTTTATTCCTGGGAAGGGAAAAGGAGAAGAAATAAAGGTTGAAAATTTTCTGCATCTGCTGCAACCCTAACACTTTGTTTTTTAAAGAGAACAATTTGGAGAATATATGGCAAAACATTATACCTTAGTACTGGATCATAATTAAGTGTTATATTTTTATTCTGTATTTTTTTAATATTTGAAGCATTCTATTACTGTTTTTAAAGTTTAAAACAAGTGACTTTTCACTGTACATTAGAATGTTTTAAATTATTTTGTATATTTAAAATATGAAATATGTAAATTACTTTTTTATTTTTCAAAATGTGCATGCACATGCATGCACATGTTTGTGTGTACTCTTGTGAAAAGGCTTGGCTTAATCATTATGGTGGACATTTGCTTCTTCAGTCACTTTCGCTGCCACTTGTTGACCAAAAACACATTGAATTTAGAGGGTTTATTGGAGTACTTGAGGGGGTTTTAAATTATCAAGTAAATTTAAAAATAATAAAATATACTTTAATGCATTCTCAAATGCCTATCATTTTATTATCTTAAGAACCTATGCTTGAGTTGCTAGATTGATTACTATAGATTCTAATAACTGTTAAGTTATAGACACATTTTCCTTGTAATTGACTTTGTTCATGTCAGAATTTTACTTCAGATACCAAGAGTAATAAATAACAAACTGTAAAACTATTTGTAAGAAGCTATCAGTTTAGCCAAAAGCTTAGTTTATTGGCTGACATCTTAAGCATTACAGTACTAATAACTACATTTCTATTGGTTTCTCTATTCTATGGACATTTCTAAGTACTTTGCATACATCAATTTATTTAATCTGTGTAAAAACTTACGCCACAACTCCTACAGATGAGGAAATGAAAAGTCTCAAGTTACTTGCCCAAGGTCACAAAGCTAGGAGGTACATTTGGTATTTGCAATCCAATAATCTATCTTTAAAGAAAAGCTCTTATCTCATTATCTCATTCATTCTGTGTATCAGTCCCTTTTGTTCATACTATATACGAATCTATTCCATAACTAGTTCAACAAATATTTAGTGAATGCATTTTTGTATTAGTCAGTATTCTTAAATTGGGAATATGGAAGCAATACAGATTTTTTTTTTTAAGATTTTATTTATTTATTTGAGACAGAGAGCACATGAGAGGGGGGAGGGTCAGAGGGAGAAGCAGGCTCCCCGCCGAGCAGGGAGCCCGATGCGGAACTCGATCCAGGGACTCCAGGATCATGACCTGAGCCGAAGGCAGTCGCTTAACCAACTGAGCCACCCAGGCGCCCCTCAATACAGATTTTTAATGCTCTAAAAATTAAATGAGCTATCTCAGATGTGTTTACAAGCTAAGGGATTTAAATATATCTGAATAATCACTGGGTTGGGGGTATGGAAATCATATTGAATTAAATCTTGAATAAAAACAGTAAAAATATGATATATCTAACATTTTCAGGCATGTATTATATGCCAGAGAACTGTCCTAAGAGCTTTAGTTATATTGATTTATTCAAAATACACACACACGTATGACATCATTATCATTAACCTCTTCAACGGTGAACAATTTGAAGCAAAGATATTTTGTCTGAAGTTTCACAACTATGAAGTACCAGGTTTGGATGATTGGATTGGGCTCCATTAGTAGTCATCAAATGCCATACTTTTGCTAAATAAATAAATATAAAAATTTAAAAAAATTATTAATGAAAAATGTTGCTTTATTTTAATAAAGTCAGAATTCATTAATAAATTAAGAGAGTATCTCTTACGGTTATTTAGTCTAAGTTTTAAAATGATTTTTATTTTAAAAAATTTTTAGTGAACGTCCTTTGGTTCGTTTCTTTCTTGACCTCCAGGCAACACTTCACCATTGCAGTCGATGCCCTCCTCTCTCACTCGCTATGATGCCAACATTGTCTTGGTCTCATATCTTTTCTCTTCCCCCTCCTTTCTTTATACTTAATTTGTTTTGTAAACAACTGTATCTCTGTTTTATTTATTTTTTATTTTTTGAAATTGTAGATGGTTAAGCAGTTTCAGATCTGCTTTATTTTAATGTCCTTGCTTAAAAACATTAAAATTGGAAAACTTTGTGCCCCCAAATTATTGTTTTGTTTTTATTGTGTGATTCTAGTGGACCATGAAATCCAACCCTGTGGCCTAAAGACGTCAAAGCCCCACCTTCTAATCACAATGTGCTTTGATATGAAGAGTTACAGATATTATTTTGTGATATTTTTTCTGTCCCCTCTATCCCTTTTTATCCACTCTCACTTCATTATGATGAAAAATAGTAAGTGCACTTTATTCATCCTTATAAAATTTTTAGGCTAGTAAGATGCTTATCCATAATCTTTCTTTAAGAATTTTGTCAACATTAAATTGTGTTGTCCTCCAAAAAGTTTCCAGGTGATATTAGGCTCAGAAAATTGGAAAAGCACAGATTTAATGAAAGCTTATTTTGGGGGTTTATAATTGAAGAACATAAATATTGCATACAATATACTTAGTTGTTGGTTCAGTAACATTCCTGAGAATACCTATGAATTTCAGAACCATAGATAGGGTCTTCTTTTCCACTTTATACATGTAGTTGAGATGGATAGGATATTTCACTATAGCAAGAGAAATGAGAGATGTATGTAGTAATAATTTGTACAATTATAAAATATTTTTTAAGACATTACTCCAATGTGTGCTGGGTGCTAAAATTTTGACATCCTCACAAAATTGCCAAGCAATTAAGAATGATGGCGAGACTAGCAGTTGGAAATTAATCGTTGCTAAAAACGTAGAAGTTGTATATTGATTTGCACTAAGAAAAAATTAAAAGTACAATGCCAAAAGTACCTGGTTGTCCAACTATTGCAGCTGTAGAGCTGATTTAGTAGATGAGGGGGCAGTAAATTTAACTGAACTTTTCATAAAACAGAGATGTGCATGGAACATCCAAAATATTGCCTAATAAATTGAACTGCTGTAGAATTTATATGACAGTTCTCCCTTTTATAATTTAATGGGAAAAGTTCTGACAAAAACCTTACAGGAATATATGTATCATTTTCATGTACTTCCTGGGAAAACAGTATGAGATATGCACTTTTGGAGAAAATAACAAACTATAAAATTAAATATAAGTGCAAAAAAACTTGGCTTATTTTAACTGTAATTTTATACTATAATATGAATGCATATTCTTGTAGATTATTGCTGTTTAAGAACTCTACCTTGCTATGCTCAATGGTTTAAGTTATTAAACTTAATTTAAGAAGTTATTAAAAGGGCAACTCTAAAACATAAACTGATTGAAGTTAATCTTGTATAGGATCATTCTGATTTGAGGAACAATCATAAGAAGATACTATTTATAGATTTTATTTAGTTCATACTATTTCCAACCAAAATGATCTTACCCTAATGTATCAATTTTCCAATTGCTGGGAGGCCAAGAATTACTAAAACTGATGTATATTTCTTTACATATCTAACCTCATTTAGGGTTGTATATAATTACCATTTTTCATAAATATTTCAAATGCACCTGTATGTTCTATGCTTACCTAAACAGCAAACACGGAACACAGTACTAAGTCTTCTTGTGTCATTATAAAAGCCAACTTTGTTCATTTTAATGAGGTTATGTTCTCTTGAAATTGGCCATTTTCCTTAGGGTTCTTAGGGTTTTTTTAGCTTCTAAATTAGGAACACTCTTCTGCATATCCACCTCATCCTTATTATATGCATAATTTTACAGATAATCTTAAGCCTTTTCAGGACACCTGGGTGGCCCAGTTGGTTAAGCATCTGACTTTTGCTCAGGTCATGAGCTTAGGGTCCTGGGATCCAGCCCTGGGTAGGGCTCCCAGCTCAGTAAGGAGTCTGCTTCAGGATTCTCCTTCTGCCCCTCCCCCCACTTGTGCTCACGCTCTCTGTCTCTCTCAAATAAATAAAATCTTTTAAAAAAATCTTAAGCCTTGCTCTAGAGTGCAAACTCTGTGACAATGCTGGATCCATACAGAGGTTCACAAGGGGCTTTCAGATGGTCGATGGTACTAGATTCCTGTCATACGTGTAATCCTAGCATTACTTATATATAAACGAGTCCTGCATATCTGAAGTTTCTATTACACTCAAATTATATGACTTAAACGTAAGAAAATGTTTCTGAAAAGAAAATGTATGCAAATACACATATCTAGTTGCCACTGGAAAACAAACTGAGATTGATGACTTAAGAACAAGAATTATATTAACTTACAAGATTAATGTTAGTCTAATTATAAAGTCTCTGAACAAAATACATTTGTATTTCTTACTAGAAGAATCAGTCAATAATTACTGTGAAAAAGTTGTACAGCTATGTTTGAATACTGCTTGAGTTGCCACCTGATGGCAGTCATGTGTTTGGTATCAGAAGGGCAGTTAGCTTCTCTTCTGGTGAATGGGGTTTAGATGATTTAGACACACAGTCAATTATCTTAGGAAAATTAAACTTGTTATGTGGAGAATAATATCAATTACCAAGGCTAGTTTTTGCTAGATATGGAAGGATATATTTACCTGCAGGTTTTTTCCAGCTTTATTGAGGTATCATTTGACAAAATTGTAGGATATTTAAAGTGTACAGCATGATGATTTGATGTCCGTATACATTTAAAAGGATTCTGCCCATCAAGTTAATTAACTCATCCATTGCCTCACATATATATCTTTTTTGTGTGTGTGGAAACATTAAGTTCTACTTTCTTAGCAGATTTCAATTACACAATATGGTGTTATCAACTATAGTCACCATGTCATATATTAGATCTTCAGACCTTATTTGTCCTTTAATTAAAAACTGTTACCCTTTCACCAACCTCTTCCTATCTCCCCCTTCCCCAGCCCCTGGAAACCATTTTTTTACTCCCTACTTCAGTGAGTTCAACTGCTGGTTTTTTTTATTCCACACGTAAATGATACCATGCTTCTGTTCTCTGCCTGGCTTATTTCATTTAGCATAATGCTTTCCAGGTTCATCTATGTAGTTGCAGTGACAATTTCCTTCTTTTTAAAGGCTGCATAACAGTACAGTGTGTATGTGTGTGTGTGTGTGTGTGTACACCAGATTTTTAAAATTCATTCGTCAGTGGACACTTAGAGTGTTTCCATACCTTGGCCATTGTGAATAATGCTACTATGAACATGGGAGTACAGATATCTCTTGGAGGTACAGAAGTGGAATTGCTGGATCATATGGTAGTTTTCTATTTTTAATTTCTTGAGGAATCTCCATAATAATTTATTTGCTCTGTACTATTTCACATTCTCATCAACGGTGTACAAGTGTTTCCTTTCCTCCACATCCTCTCCAGCATTTGTTACTGTCTTTTTGATAAGACCCATCATTATTTATTATCTCATCATGGTTTAAATTGCATCTTTCTGATATTAGTGAGGTTGAGCATCTTTTCATGCACTTCTTGGCCATTTGTATGATTTCGTTGGAAAAATGTCTATTCAGGTCCTTTGCCCATTTTTTAACCAGGTAATTTGTTTTTTTTGCTATTGAGTTGTATGCGTTTCTTGTATATTTTGGATATTAATCCCTCATCAGAAATGTGGTTTGCATTTATTTTCTCCCATTCCATAGGTTGCATGTTTTTTAATGAAGAATAAACATTATTTTAAAAAGATTTTAAAAGGGATTTTATCTTTTAAAATCATTCCCTAATACCAAGATTGTTTCAGTTTTACATAAGATCCTTTTTATCATTAACCCTCCAGTCAACTCACTCTTGTGAGTATTAAGGATTTCTTGCTGTCAAGACCCTGATACCGAGTATACTTAAATTTAAATTGGAATTGTTTTAATGTACTTTGTATGGCAGATGAAATTTTGGCATCACCAACTATGGATAAAAATAAAATGTAAAACCACAAGAAGTTATATATGCTTTTCCTTCTTCAAGAAATTAGTAATTTTGTTTATAATACTTTTCTTGCTAGGTAGAGAGAGTAACCAAAAAGATAAATGGTGAGTTTTATTTTTTTTATTCAGTAATGGAAGTTAAATCTGGTAATCATACCAAATAACTATCAATATACATACCTGACCTTCTGAAATAAGATATAATTTCTATATAGTGTAATGGAAAGTATATATTTAATCGCATACATAAAGTTCATAATTTTCACACACATTGAAAATAAATTAAGAATTATGATTAAATTGATGTGTAGGTCTACTATTTTAGTGTACTATGTATTCATTATTTCACCTTAAGTCATAATTTCTTTGATGCTAATTATGAATGTTTCATTAATATACACTCCTAGTAAAGAAAAGGAGGATCTGAGGGGTAGTTTTTAAAATACTTGCAGAGGTTTTACTAATAGCCTAAAGTAAACTTATTAATATTGGAAAAAATAACAGTCACCCCTTGAAGGATATTGGAAAGTCCTGCAGTAATTTGTTCATCCATTTATTAACAATATACTATGTACCGGAAAAGCACCCTGCCTGGGAGGTGCCATGATTGGTACAGGAATAAAGTAGGACATCTGCCCTCATGAAATTTACACTCTACAAGCAGTAAGAAAATAAGCAGATATATGAGGTGATAGGAAAAATACAAGAAACTATATGAGCATGCAATGAAAGTATCTTAGTTTAGAGGCAGGAACAGGAAAGACTCCCTGTAGGAAAAGACACTAATAAGCACTGACATATCTTTTAAATGGGCATATGCATATGAAAGAAATTTAAATCAGAATTTGAAAGAACTCCTCTTCTTAAGAGAGTGATGTATTGATTTATTCCCCAGAAAAATTTTTCTGTTTAAAATACTCTGTGAAAATAAGATGCTGATTTTTAATTCTGTAATAATTTTTTTAGTGGTGACATTTCTCATTTGCACATTATCCATGGTGTGAACCATATATGCACTTTTTTCCCAGCATTAATGACCACTTAGCCCAAGCTTTCCCTAAGAGTTAATGAGTATCTGGAGTAGCTGGAGCTTTTAAGAGGAGTTGAGGACCCTTGATCCATATGGTCATTACCTTACAGGAAATGCCTGACCAACAGGTCATTATTGCTGTTATTGTGCTGAGAATTTAAATAACTGATGAATAAATTGCTCAGTAGATTCTTTTGCATAGGATATTTAGTAAAAAGTAAATTGCAGCTAATGGTATTTTAGTTCCATATTTTACTTTTATAGTATCTACGTTTATAATGACATAACATCGTCTATAGTATTTTCCAACTTTAAAAGTGAGACATTGCAGCAAAAGAGTTTTCAAATAATTTCCATGTATCCACCTGGCAAGTCAAAATAGGACATCAAATTCAATTATTCAAACACCTTTAGCGTTAGATAATTTTGTAGCAGGTATACAGAAAAAATAGAGTATTTAACATGAAATATTTACATGCTTTGGTAACAAAGAAAAATAGCTTTATCTTTTTGCTTTTTACCAATTTAAACTTTTATTAGAACTTAATGAAATATAAATGTTCACATATTTTACATTTTAGTTTTGGTTAAGTAAGAAATACTTGGGATTGAAATATTCCCAGAGATTTGCAAGTTTATTTATTTGTAGTTTATTTATTCTCGGGTTGAATAATATCAAAATTATTTATTATTTTATATATAAATTAAATTGACCAGCGTCAAGAAAAATACATCATTAGAAGGACTTAGCGCACTTCATTACTTCTAGAAATTCTATTAAATTAAATTCATTAATCATGAAACTCTCCAGAGATATCTAAAATTATGAACTGAAAACGGTGTGAGTGCAAGTGGTCAATACACTTCCAAATCAATTAGGACTCTTTGTATTGAATGTAACAGAAAATTCAAGTAAAACTGGTGTATATAATGAATGGAATTAATTGACTCACCTAATTAAAAGTATAGTGGTATGATTGACTGTAGATGCACCTTTATCCAGCTGCTCAAACTCAGCAGAAAATTCACTCCTCCATCTGCCCATTTCTGTTAGCTTAGTCCCTCCTCTACATTCAGATCTTGGCTCAAAGGTCAATACCACTTAGGACCACCTGTCATCAACCTCTATCTTTATTGGACTAGAGGAATTCCCCTTATTATATGTTCTCACAGCAGCTTCTATTATTTTCTCATTGTATTTATTAGTAGTAATAAGTGTAAGAGTAGTTGTAATCTCATTATTAAAGTTTGTAATAATTTCCTTGCCTGGCATGTCTTAGGCATGTAGTGTGTAATGAAAGTTTCAATGAAGTCAAACACCCATCACCATTCTTAACACATAACAGGACTGTGAACATCAATACTGTCAGCGTTACTTTCTCTCGGCCTTTGTTCTGTGTTTGTCATTGCATTGCTCTCGCTGAAATTCTGCCTTCCATGAAACTTCCCTGATTCTCAAAACAAAACAAAAACTAGTCTCTGTCTTTGATACCCCATAAGATATTATCTTTCCTTTAGCATTGGTCATGGTCAAATATCCGTTAGTGATTTGGGGATGTGTGCTGTTTTCTCCACTAAATCCTTAAATTTGGAGAGCATGAATTATCTCATGTTTCGATTTTCCATGGTGGAGAATTCATAGCTATAAATAAATATATTTGAGTTGATAAACAAAATAAAGATGCACTCCTCTTATTTAACAGTTTAATATTGTTTTTAACTACAGTGTTTCCTTGAAAATGTGAAAGACATCTGTATCTTGATTTGGGTAGTTAGTGCTCTATAATATCATATCTAATCAAATTTGTGCAAATTACATCACATAAGACTGCCTTCTTTTAAAAGAATTATCCTCTAATAAAAAAATAAATAACAAAATAGATTTTGTTATATAATGGTCTCCCCATATCCATTTGTAAGTAAAATGGAATGAGATAAACTCAGTTCTCTTTTATGATACCTTATATTTCATAAACATGAAATACTTACTAGGTAACTTCATTGGTTACCTAGAATCTCAGGTATCTCTAGGTTACCTAGAATCTCAGACTCTCAATAACATCAGTAGATATGTAAGATCTTAAAAAAAATCAAATTTTCGCTAGATAATATATATGCAAAATAGGTAGTTACTAAATCCAATATGTATAAGAGGAAAATATTTCTGTAGGTTTTCAAACAGTGGTTCTTTAAAAAATATTTTGTGGATTTTTTTAATATCTAAGGAATATGTATAGCCATTAATAAGTGGAGGTGTTGATTTTGATAAGCAAGAGTAAACTTTTCAAAATAATTTATATCTTTATACCTAGTAATTTTGCTTTTATTTATGAAACTTGGTTATTTCTGTATTTCTGTATGTGTTAAATATACATTTCTGTTTTAGCAGTTTCTCTGTCTTACGTGTCCATTTTCAAAGTTTCTTTCTTTCTATTTTTTTTCCCCCCTTAAGGCCAAAGCTGTTAACCTTAGAATTCTGTCCCTTATTTATGTTTCTATCCCTGGTTTCTCTGCTTTCCAAATAATTAATTACTGATTGATAGTTAATCCTATTTCTGGAGGCACATGGTTGGTATTTTCAGGAGAATGAACAGAAATAATACAGCTGTAATGGGCATGACTACCTAATTCCATAATCCTTTCATTAGTCAGGCATCCCATTTAGTAGAGTATTAATCCTGCAGAGAGCCCTGAGGGATCAGCTCATATTGTCACTGTGGTTTAGAATTTTTTAAGGGTTCATATCATTACATCTGAAGAAAAGCTCTAACTACTTTCTATAATAAGCTATGGCAATAGGTAGGTGGAACATAAAACTTTTGGCATATTTAAATATTTCATAGCAAATGATGGTACAATGATGGACTTTGTGACCACTATTTTCCCTTTCAGCATTCCAACTCTGAATTCTCAATTCCTGTATGAATCAGAACCCCAATTTGCTAACTTCTGACAAAGTCTCCATTTAAATACTCTTTTCGCTTGCCTTATAGCCCAAAGGTTATATTGAAATAAAGGATTTCACTCCCAGATAAGAATATCTGTTTCACATACTGTTTCCCACTTCATCAAATCTCACGTTCTGCTAAGTAGTAATCAGATCAAGGTTTACAGTTCTCCAGATTAATTTGAGACTTGTCTTTCCAGAAATTTTGTTAAAGGTAAATTCTATTTGCTGTACATTATATTATCCTAATGAAGAACATTACTGCAAAAAAAAAATGTTAAACTTCATTCATCAAATCATGTAGTATAGTTATGTTTTAAGTGGAGTTTTTAAAACCATATTCATATTTAGTGTTGCTTGAAAGTTTTAAACATTATTAAATACTGAGTTGCAGTTACTAAAAAAAATAGGATAGGATTTTTGAAAGATCTTCCATTCCTTTTAAATATTTTATTCAATGCATTTAAATTCTTAAAATTAAAACCTACAACATCATGATAAATTTTCAAAATGAAGTACTTTCATTTCCTATAAAAATGTTCCATATGAATTGATCATTAGGACAAAACATAAGAAAATTAGATTTACATCTGTTTGTTTCCTTTAAAGTGATACTTATTTTTTTAAGATTTTTTTACTCCTTCATTTGAGAGAGAGAGAGAGTACGCACATGAGCAGGGGGGAGGGTCAGAGGGAGAGGGAGAAGCAGACTCCCCGATAAGCAGGGATCCTTACATGGGGCTCAATCCCAGGACCCCGATCATGACCTGAGCTGAAGGCAGACACATAACCAACTGAGCCACCCAGGCACCCCTAAAATGATACTTAAATTCATTTTTTTCTTAGTCTAACAGTATTCTGACACTGAACATTGTAATTTTTACAAATAGCCTTTTAATTATGGAGTAGAGTTTATTTTTTAACATAGAGATTGCAAAAGACCAACTATATTATCATATATGAAAATATGAAAGCAGATTAAAATGAAATCATAGAAACATTTAAAACCATGAACATTTTAGTTTTGAGTTTAAATTTAATTTTAAAAGCAAGTTTTTGTTTTTAATTGAGAAAAATCAGGGTGCGTCAATATTTTTTCCTCTTACCATTAGCATTTGTTAGCTCAGTCCTACATCAAACCACCTTTGAAGAGAGTAAAACATGTAAAAAAAAAAAAAAAAGGAATCTTTAGTCATTTCGCAATAAACATTAGGGCAGTAGTCTTTCTTGTAAAGAGTTGTAATAAGATGGCCATTTTCTCCCGACATAATCAACTACCAGTTCACGGAGTTGTTTACCTCAATTTCCTAGGGTTGCAAAGTGGCAGCTCCTCAAATATGTATTATAATACTGATAAAGGCTTCAATCATGTGGCATAATCTTCTCAGAGCAATTCCCCTTGGTGGGTCATTACAGCACATAATGGAAGCATCTGTAATCTCTAGATAAAATTGGACTAAATGAAATTAGATTCCCAGTTTCCTTCATATGAGAATATTTCCTAATGTCAGCATTTATTGAGCAATAAACTGGGGTGTTGACATTGTACAAAAGAGAGAGAGACAGAGAGCTCCCCCTCCTTTAGCTTCGTCTCTAGAATGTTTGTTCTTTAAATTAAACATTTATGCAAACTGTAAATTCAGATGCTGTGCAAGCTCAATGCTAAAAGGGCTGGTGAGGAGTTGTTCCGTGAGACATTTGCAACCCATATATATTTTTTTAAGTTTCTGTATGAAAAGGGAGAGTGTGCATGCACCACAGCCATCTTCAGGCAACACTCATCCAAGGAGACATCTGGAGCAGAAAATTTCAAGAGGGAAAAAATGTGGTTGATGGCAGAAACAGTAGGCGAGCAGTCTGTTAGCCATAATCTATATATAGGGTATTACACTTTGCAACCAGCAAGTATTCATAAAAATTAATGGCCTACCTGTAAGGAACTTATTGGATATTCTTGATAATGGTTCAGTGTCATGATTGTTCAGTTTTAGGGTGGCATGTGTAAAATGTAAAGCTTTCTTAGTTTAAGCATTGAATTTGCAGGTATCACATAGATCACATATCTAATTATTGAAGCTTTTTGCAAACATGTATGTGATGTGTTCATGACTACAAATTAGGGACCATTCAGGAATAACATTTATACACTCGTTCTCAAAATGGTGGAAATTTTTTCTGCTCTTACAGCACATTGTTTCATTGGTCCGTCTGTACCTACAAGACATGGCAGACTTTACATGAAAATATTCTAATGTATAAAATATATGCAATTTAATTTCAAAGCACTTTATGGAATAGGATTTTAAAGATTAAGGTGAGAGATACTCTAAGAGTATATATATATATATATATATAAATTATGTTAATTAATAAATATATATTTAAATTAAAAGTAATAAATATATAAACATAAATAAATATAAATTATATTAGGTAATCTCACTTTTTGTTTCATTCCAAACAACAATTGTTTTAGGAAAATCTGTGGCTAATTTTCTCTGTCTCTCATACACACATACACACATACATACACGCAAAATGACACCATCACCTAACTTCCATTTCTTCTAGAAGTTGTATTTTAGCTAATACATATTTTTAATGTTGCAGAGTGCTTCTACTGAAGAAGTATTAAAATAATAAAATAAAACTGTTTTAAATGGGACTAGGTCAAGCACCCAACAGACTTCTTTTAGCCATTTATGAATTGTAAACTATTCCCATTTATGGTGACATATATACCTAAAAAGTAATGTGCAAAAGCATAAATGCTTTGTCCCAAAAGTTTAGAAGGTTTTAGCAATTGGGGCACCTGGGTGGCTTAGTCAGTTAAGGGGCTAACTCTTGATTTCAGCTCAGGTCATGATCTCAGGGTCCTGAGATTGAGTCCTGCCCCTGCGGCAGGCTCTGCCTGGGCATGGAGCCTGCTTAAGATTCTCTCTCTCCCTTTCCCTCCCCTCTCATGTGCTCACTCTCTCTCAAAAAAGGTTTTAACGATTATAATAATATTAGCATGCCAAAGTATTTCAGATGAATTTTCTAAAATATTTCTAAAAAGCAAAATTCTATAATTCTGTATTAACTGCTTCTAAAAGAAAATTGGCTTTTGTAATACACTGTTGCATATTCAGCCTATGGAAAGACTACTTCATTTTTCTCCTTCTTTATCTGACAGGTGATATGGTGGAAAGTATACTTAACCCGATCCTTGTTCTGTCACTAATTATCTAAATCATATCTGGGGAAATCTCTTAATTTGAGCAGCAATTTATCCTTTTGGAAAATTGTGCTATTTATAATAGTTTATAAATTTATATTTTTATATCTACAATTTCATATTCTTCTTTCATCAATCCTATGAGACATCATATCACTTAGGCCAACTCTGTAACCCATTAAGATGTCATGAGTTGTTGAGGGTTGAAAATGAATGTAGGCAAGTTATCTATCTTCTATATCATCTCTCATTGGAAGAAACGAGGATAATTATATCTATTTCACAGGGTTGTGAGGATTAATTGAGTTAATATTTATAAAACTTTTGTAACAGTCCTTGGCACAAGTAAGTACCAAATAAATACCACAATTATTGTTGTGCTAAGCAGCAACATCATTAGTATTACCATGGTATAGTTAAAATTAGGACCAGATCTCTTATAGGACTGTATTACAGTGATTAGATTAAAAACCTATATAAAGGATCTGGAAGTTTTTTAAGAACTGTAACCTTCTTGGGCGCCTGGGTGGCTCAGTTGGTTAAGCGACTGCCTTCGGCTCAGGTCATCATCCTGGAGTCCCTGGATCGAGTCCTGTAGCAGGGAGCCCGCTTCTGCCTCTGACCCTCCCCCCTCTCATGTGCTCTCTCTCTCTCATTCTCTCTGTCTCAAATAAATAAATAAAATCTTAAAAAAAAAAAAAAGAACTGTAACCTTTTTTGTACAGTATTATTAATAAGTTCAGAGCACACTTTGGACCATAATGTGTTGAAAACATCTGAAGTTAAAAACAAACAAAAAAATCACCTGACCTTTAAAATGGCAGTAAAACAATAGCAACAACAAAAAAATGTTTTGTTTTGTTTTTTAATATATTGTGCTTTTGGAAATTATCTTTACTGACCTTAAAGCTATCGTAGTTTCCTGATGATTTGTCTATGAGAAAAGGCTTTTAGGACACCATTCTAAATGATGATAAATTATCATTTCACGAATTATATAGTGGGTCCTATTTGCTAAAACTTCTAAGTTCTATGAAGTGTTTTGCATATAACTGTTACTTTCCATATTTTATAAATTACGGAATTAAAACATGTATATGCAAATTAACTTGGCCAAGCTCACTGAGGATGTGTGATGGAGTTTATGCTGTAACCCAGATTTATTCTGCCCAAGTCGCGCGTGCTTTGCCCTGCTGCAGTAGGGCAGATGGTGGAGAGGGCCCTAATGACAAGCTGTCTGGGAAGTCTTGCCAACTCCATTCAAGTGAAGCACTTGCCAGGTTGTAAAGGGTTTATTCCAGGTAATTTAAGGAGCTGAAATAGAGACTGATTTAATTTTTTAAAATGTAACTCATGATTTGGTACAAAAACTTGCATATCTCTCAGCATCCTGTTGCCCAAAAATGACTGCTTAGAGGATATTGTGCTTGTGATCAATGAAGTTTGGTCCTGAGAGTTCAAAAACTGTCTTCATTACTTGGTTAGCTTCCCCACTAATTGATGGTACAAGGAAAAAAGAAAAAAAACAAACAAACAAACAAACACTTTTAATTGTAAGTAAGCTCTAGCTAGAAATCTAGGCTGAGAGCTTGAAGGATAATGTTATTAAATAAAGATTTAGAAATTATTAAAATAATGTATCTCAGAAAAAGACTTTGGAAATTAACTCATTCATTCAGTGAGTGATACCACATTATACTACAGTTGTTGAGCACCCATTAAAGTCTCGGCATTATTTTGGGTGGTAGGACTACAAAGACACCATAAGAAGTCTATTGATAAATGTTTACTGGTTATTTGTTCTTAATGTTTAAATAACAGGTAAGGCTTTTAGAATCACCACCAAGGGAAAGAACTGCATAAGAAGTGAATGAAGCTTTTCCAGTTAAGGAAGAAATGAGAATAGCAAAAGAAATGGTGGAAGAAAAGGTATAGGGGAATTTGTGTATTTAAACCTTATTTCAAACAAAACCAGATGAACCATCAGCTAAGGTATCTTAAATACTTAAATTAATACTTTATACAGAGATAATTGAGAGATAAAGCAAGGGATCTTAAAAGAAATACAGAAAACCCATAGGGCAGATGCTTCCAAGGTTTTAAAAACTAAAGAAATGATCTAATGTAAGTGCATGCAGGCAATGTTTGCGTGAAACTCAGTGTCCCAGAGGTTCAATATTTCTATTAATGAAGAGCAAAAGTCTTAGAACTGTAGGAAGGAATCATTTAGAATGCATAGATATGTTCCAGACCATTTGAGAAAGAGAGTTATACCTTGAAAAAAATCATAAAATACTATTAATTCTTTGTAGGGGAAATATAGCTCATAAAGTTTAACAGAGGTTCTATTATTACTGACTGAAAAGTGTTTGGGGCTGTATTACCTTTTTTGGGATTTTAAGAAGTACAGACATGCTTGGGCTTACCAGTTGATGAGAATTTATTTTACTGTTAAGATATGTTGAAAAATAAGTCTTCAAAGCCATTTTCTCTATTGTAGTTGGCTGGTTTTGACTTTGGTCCTGACAACTGGTCCTGACATGGGTGGTCACAGTGGTGCAATCATATGACCTTTGTAGCTTAAGATGCACTCAGATGCTGATTAGAAGGTGGAAATATAAATTACTTGCAAATGCCATAGCTTGTCCTCTAGAATGGTCATAAAACACACGTTTCTGGGAAAGAATAGGGGAGAAAGGATGGGTCTTATTCAAGGAAAGTAAGGTAGAGCCTATTTTACACATAAAAAACAAAAAGACAAAAACCAGTATGGGGAAGGTAGAGAGCAAGGGTTCTAATTCCAAGATGCACATCTGAACCACCTGAGGAATGCTTTTTCTATCCTTTCCCCAAATTCTGTTTTAATTGATCTAGGATGGTCCCCAAACACTAGCATATTTTAAAACCTGCCTCGGTAATCTTATGTAGAAACAGTTGATAACCACTTGCCAAGATTAGAAAGAATATTTTTCTGCCTACCTATACTAAGGTGAGACCAGGTCAAAGTTGGTAGAGAGCTCTAGAAGGACACAGAATATCCTATTTTCTGCATTAGAAGTTTTAGTTAGCTAGTCAAAAAAGTAAATTCCCTTCAGTGTGAAAGGAAAATTTTCCTTCTTAGAAGGAAAAAACAAAACTTAGTGGAAGGAATAGCAACACTAAAAACCATAGTTACTGGAAATGTGTAGTTAACTTAGTTTTGACATCAAGTATACAATCTATACAGATTCTAATATCCCATTGTAAACTCTTAAGCAACTTGCTGCTTTCTTTTCTTAGAAAAAGATGAAATTTTGTTATGAACTCTATGAAGTTTCTGGAGGAAAATAAACACCTTTTAAAATTTTTGTTTTGAATTGAATTTACATATACTCTCCACATTAAATCCTAAAATTATGTATAAACAAAACAACGAAATGAGGACATGCTGTATCACAGTGCTTCATGGTGATATCTGTTAACTTTATTGGTTAACTAAAGGATACCGATTCGAAGGGGCACATGCACCCTGCTGTTTATAGCAGCATTATCAACAGTAGCCAAACTATGGAAAGAGCCTAAATGTCCACTGACTGATGAATGGATAAATAAGATGTTGGGGGGCGCATATATGGTGTGTGTGTGTGTGTGTATAATGGAATATTACTCAACCATAGAAAAGGATGGAATCTTGCCATTTGCAACAACGTGAATGAATCTAGAGTGTATTATGCTAAGCAAAATAAGTCTGTCAGAGAAAGACAAATACCGTATGATTTCACTCATATGTGGAATTTAAGAAATGAACCAGATGAATATAGGGGAAGGGGGAAAAAAGAGAACAGGAAGCAAACCATAAGAGACTCAACTATAGAGAACAAACCAAGAGTTGACGGAGGGAGGTGGGCAGGGGATGGGCTAAATGGGTGATGGGTATTAAGGAGAGCACTTGTGATGAGCGCTGGGTGTTTGCTGTATGTAAGTGATGAATCATGAAATTCTACACCTGAAAGCATTTTTTTTAAGATTTTATTTATTTATTTGAGAGAGAGAGAATGAGAGACAGAGAGCATGAGAGGGAGGAGGGTCAGAGGGAGAAGCAGACTCCCTGCCGAGCAGGGAGCCCGATGCGGGACTCGATCCCGGGACTCCAGGATCATGACCTGAGCCGAAGGCAGTTGCTTAACCAACTGAGCCACCCAGGCGCCCACCTGAAAGCATTTTTACCATATATGTTAACTAACTAAAATTTAAATAAAAATTTGAAATAAAAAAACTTCATTGAATAACTGTTTTCCCAGCTTCCCCCTTGAATTGAATCCTTGACAAATGATGTGCCTCTTCAATAACAAACACTGCCAGAAAAAGTCAAAATTCTTCAAATCACCATTTAAAATAAGTTGAGAATTTCCAGTATCCAAGGAGGATACCACCTCTAAGACTGGTGATTGAAGTAAGGTTGAGAAACATCTTGAAGCACTTCTTACATGTTTCTCCACATTTCCATGGGCCAGCCAGATCATTTATCACAGCCACATATCATGTGCATGCATTCCTTCAAGCTTTACGCTGATTTATTTGTCTAGATGCCTTTTCTCTCCCTGTATCACTCATTCTTCATTCAGAGATCAAATATCAGAAACCCGGGAACCCTTCACTATATACTGCACTCACAACTTTCATGGCTGAGAAAATTAATGACTCACTCCTTTGTGCTTCCATGAACTTTTGCAATTTTATCACACTATATGTTTTTATCTGTGTAATTGCATGTGTGTGTGTGTGTGTGTGTGTGTGTCTGTGTGTGAAAGAGAGAGAGAGAGAGATCTCCCTTATTTGGCGGGATAAGTTATTTGAGAACATGAATGTGTCTTTTTCCTTTGTCATAAGCATAAGTGTCTTCCCTATTGCTGGGTGCACATGGAAAGTTGTTCTATCACCAGCTAGACTTGTAAATGGCAGAAAGCTTCAATGGCCAGATAAGCCATCTCTTCAGTAAGATTGCTGGGATGAGACACTAAAGTAATATGGATCAGGGTATCTTTTCCCTTGGACCCAAATTACCAGAAATTGCCTTTTTAAGCATGTGCCTAAGTATTTCACTGTACCACTCTCCTAAAATCATGTTGCAAATATCAGAGCTCATAATTTATTGGTTTATTTTATACCATTTATTTCTTTGGTATTTTTCTCATGAAAACCTTATTTGCATTCTTCCTCTTTTTCTCCTCTTCTGAGAAGGAGAGGGAGGAAGGGATGGAGGGAAAGAGGATGAGGGAGGGCGAGAGAATGAGAAGGAACAAAGGAAGAATAAAAGGAAAATAGGTAGATAGGTAAATGGTAGGAGGTGAGAGGTGAGTACATAGATTGTAGATATGATGGTTTTAAAATAAGTCCATAAATTCTTCTATAGTTCTCCTTTCAAGTGATGGAGTCTAATTTTCTCCCTTTTAGAGTGGATTGTAGTTAATGGCTCACTTCTGGCAAAGAGAACAGAGCTGAAATGACAATGTGCTAGTTTTGAGACTAGGTGATAAGGGCACTGAGACTTCCCGCCTCACTTTCTCTGTCTTGGATGCGTCACTGGGGGGGGGGGGGGGGGGGGGGGGGGGGGGCGGTGAGCTTCCATGTCCTAAGGGTACCCAAGCAGCCTGTGGTGGGGCTGATGTAGCCAGAAACAGATTTCCTGTTGCCAGCCCCATGACTAAGCTGTCTTGGAAATGAATCATCCAGGTAACATCCCTGCTGCAACCATATGAAAAACCCTGGCTCAAACCACCCACCTAAGCCATTTCTGATTTCTTGATTCCATAAACTGTTAGATAAATATTTGTTGTTTTAAGTTATTATGTTTGGGATAATAATGATTTGCATCAATAGATACTATAATAAATTGGAGATAAATAGATGGATGATACATCAGAGAGAAGTAGAAATTTAGAAAGATATGTTATTACAGATTTATGTTTATAAATTCATAAATATATGCAATAACAGAGCTACAGTTACCATTTTTTTTATAAATTAGTTTCACCTACAAATTTTTTTGTGTGTAATAGCCAATTTCACAGAAATCTGCAAACTTAGCCTTTTTGTCACCTATTTCATATTTACTACATTTTCTGGATATTCACAATAACAACAGTGAATTAAAGGAAACAAAATGAATCAGTGAAAGGCTTCCTTACTCACTTGATTCAAATTTTTAAAATTTAAAAATGAATATTTTTTTAACTTTTGGTAAATAGCTGGTGTTGATCAATATTTCCAGCACTTTATTAATTTATACATTTAGTGACACTATCATTATCTTAACTCATTTGAGCCACTTTAGCTTATCTGCTTAAAGTTAGCATTTCTGTGATTGAATTGTCTAATACGTCTATTTTATTTTCCCCAGTACATTCAAACTCGCTACAATATTTATCACTACCACTAATTTAGACATCAAACACGGGCATTCAAAATTTACAGAATGGAAAGCTGTAAGTCATGACCTCCATCTACTTTTTGGAGAACAATGAATGTAAACCTTATTTGTAGATGGGGAGATTCAGAATTCTAAGGCCACATAACTAGTATGTAACGAGTATGTGAATTATGGGTCCTCTTTTCATTGCCCTGTCTCTACAGCAGAGTTTAATGTGTTAAAGAACATTAATTAAACAGAGAGATTGTGGTTGTTTGATTCTTGAAGACAAGAAGAAAAATTCAGAATGAATCTTTGAATTCGATTTAAAAGTTTAAATCTATTTTATTTTGGAAAATTTGCGTTTCACTGTGTCTTTGATGAATGAAAATCTATCTAGGTATTCCTAAAATAATTACTGTGAGAGTGAAATATAACTACCCTGTAATTTATGATGAATTATTTTTTATCCCCTGAGGAACTCTGTGTTGAATGAAATGAGTCACCATATAATCATATTGTTTATTGTAACCAGTGATTGTAGATTCATATTGCCATGTAATTACAGTATTAAAGTATAAAGTAGGACAAATGCACATTCATTCTTATTCACACCTGCTTTTCTTTGATCATCCTGTTCGATGTGATTAACTCAGAGGAGAACTTTTTCTACTAATGCTCATTACTGTACAGAGACTTTCTTTCTTTCTTTCATTTTTAAGAACATGAGTTTAAACTGACTTTAAAGTTCTAAGGTTGGGGGAAAGAATAGACAGAGGGGGGCGCCTGGGTGGCTCAGTTGGTTGAGCGTCTGCCTTCGGCTCAGGTCATGATCCCGGCGTCCTGGGATCGAGTCCCACATCGGGCTCCCTGCTCAGCAGGGAGTCTGCTTCTCCTTCTGACCCTCTCTCCCCTCATGCTCTCTCTCTCACTCTCTCTCTCTCTCAAATAAATAAATAAATAAAATCTTAAAAAAAAAAAGAATAGACAGAGGGGTGACAGAAGGCAGGGGAAGTATGCATGAGCATGCGTGTATGTGTGTGTTTGTGTGTGTGTGAGAGAGAGAGAGAGAGAGAGAGAGAGAGAGAGAGATCCTTGAGATAAAGACCAAAGACCGTATTATCTCCATGTAGAGTATTGACTCTCCAGGAGCTAGACTCTATCTTGCTGATCCAGTTACTTAGTTCTTCCCTGATCCTTGACTCCTACCTCTCATAGAACAGCAGTCTTTTTTAGACGGCATAGTTGTTCTAACTCCAAATGATGATCTCTAAATCCCTTTGCTTTGCTTTCTGTCCATTTAACTAGTTGTCATTATCCTTTCATGACTTAAAGATGTCATTAAACAATTGAGTAACTTTCCTTTTTCCCTTTATAATCTTTTAGTGCTCTTCTTCTAATGTTCTTTGACTCATAAGACAAACCATCATGCCTAAGAGTTCTTGCTTTCTTATGAAAGTCCACTAAGATTTTCAGCTTTCTTCATGTACCAAAATGCTTTGCTCTCAAATTAAAAACATAAGATTTTGATTAAAACTTTCAGGTACTAAAAAAAAAAAAAAAATCCAAGTGTTCATTGGGTTGATTGACTCTGTGAGTTAAAAAAATATCTTGAAAGTCAGATAATGCTAATTTCCGAGAAAGCCTTTATTTCTCCTGATCTTCCAGCTCCTTTTATCTTTTCCAATAATGTGGTAAAGAAGAGTAATAATAATAATGATAATAAGAGTAATAATAATAAATCAAGTTAATAAAGTAATGTTACCTAGGAGGTAAATCAAAAAGAATGTAGATTTTTTTCCTGCATCTGAACCAATTATTCAATAGCCCTGTACACCAACATTTTCTACGTGGGATTCCTCAAGAGAGTTAAGTTTTATAGAAAGTGATTTGACTAATTCTTTCAAGCATGGTATATTGCTAATATGATTATTGATGCATTTGAAAGGAGTTAATAGGTTGCATACAATGCCTTGGGCACTGGAGTTTAATTCTCCTGTAGAACTGTGGTTCAGAAGAGCTGTTCCACTCCCAAGGTACCAAAAAATTATCTGCCTGCCCCACCTCCCTGCTTATTTGGTCAACCAGGGAAAGTAATTAGAGTCCTCCTTAGGGCCTCCATCTTCAGTTATATTATAAACATATTCTCACATTTCTGAAATTTGGTTTGTGTTGTATAGCCAATGTGTGCATTCACTAGAGTAGTATTTCCTTTGTTTCCTGATACACTTTTTCTAAGATGTTGACCTGCCTTACAATAAATGTCTTATTAGGGTCAAGAAAATTGAATACCTTCTTTTTGCACCCCATTGGCATCCCCTTACAAATTTATTTTTCCTCTCTCAATCCTTTGTGACTAAAATAGAATGTACCTGCAACAAACAATATTTTTCTCTAAATAAAATATTATAACACTTGTTAAAATTTAAATTGGATGAAATATTTGTAATTGAATTGTTCCTTCTGTTAAATTCTTTAAATCTATGTTTTTTTCTACTGCATGGATTAGAGAATGAAATGACATTAGATTTAACACAACCAAATATATTTAATGATTATAAGAGTAACGGATTAATATTGCATGGTTTTCCACCAAGTGTACCATGCCTGTCTGTGGTCTAGCATTTGAATGATTTCAAGAACCAGTGCCCTAAGGCCTTTTTTTGTGTGCTGGTTGATAATGTGCTGTAATAGGTTCAGATAGATTAATTTGTGCCTAAGTGATAGCTAATATATCTTCCTCCCAAATAGTATTTAACTTGATTAAAATGGACAGGTCAACATAAGGCATTTCAAGGGGGAATTTCAAGCACCATTGAAAGCTAATTGGGCAAGACAAAGCTTATAACAAAGTATACTTGGAGTCGCCAAAACTCTAAATGGATGCTAGGAAAAATTGTATTTGCATTAAATTTTACACAAGCACTTTTACATAAGCACTTCAGTGCATGCTATCAAGGGAGCTGCTTACTTTACCTAGAAATTTAACTTTCATTACTGATTAGCAAACTGGAAAAAATTCCAATTGACTTATATAATGTGACCACATGTGCTGCATGTTTCAAAATTTGCATTTGATGGAGAGTGATTTAAAAAAAATTAAGAATTATGATCAGTCTTTTTCTAACATTTTTCCAAAAAGGGAAAAAGAAATTAAGGAGGGCACAAGGTGTGATGAGCACTGGGTGTTAAATGCAACTGATGAATTGTTGAACACTACATCTGAAACAAATGATGAACTATGTGTTGGCTAATTAAATTTAAATTTAAAAAAAGAAATAAGCAAACATATCAAGATATGCAGTACATGGGTCAACAAGTTCAATGTTTATACAGACCCTGGCAGCTAACTGCATTAGTGAAGAGAGGAAATGCAGAGACTCCCACAGACCTGAGCATGAGTGATCTCCCAGAAGACATTCAAATTGTTTTTTTTTTTAAGATTTTTTTAATTTATTTGAGACAGAGAGAGAGAACACGTGAGAGAAAATGAGAGAGAGAGAGAGTGCATGCACAAGCCGGGGGAGGGGGAGGGGCAGAGGGAAGGGAAGAAGCAGACTTCCTGCTGAGCACGGAGCCCGAGATGGTACTCAAACCCAGGACCCCAGAATCATGACCTGAGCCAAAGGCAGATACTTAACCGACTGAGCCACCTAGTTGCCCTTCAAATTCACTTTTAAAACAATATTTGGGGCCAAACAAGACATTTCTACTGGCCATCTTATATCCACAAACTATAAGTCTGTAACACTTAAGAGAAAATTTCAACTCCAAACTTTCTTTTAATTTATGAATATGTTATTAAATATATTAAATTTCATCCAATGTAATTGTAAGGATTATTTTATAAGATATAAAAGTAACTATTTAACAAGTTCCTTTCTGGTCTGGTTATATTTTATTCACAAAAAAATTTTGATCATAGGTTTTTCTCTACAGCTAATCTAATATTACATGATTATAATTGCTTATTGTTTATTAGATAATATGTCCTTCACTATGGCAGAACTAGATTAAACTAAGTTCATGATTCTTTTTAACACCTGACTTGTCTATTCTCTCTTATGGGGAAAGAATTAATGCAGTGTTTTGTTTTGTTTTGTTTTTGATATGTCATTAAAAAAGCTAACTGCTCTTTCTCTTTCTCTAACATTCATTAACTAGAATAATTCTTAACAGATAACTTTATCTAAGATTAAATCCGACTATCTTTGCTTTATAAGCCATCCAAGTATGTTCTTTACAGAAAAAATAAATTGGATTATGGAAGATACCGAAATACAAGATGCGCAAGAAAATCTTTCAAAAATTAAATCAAAATAAAACAAAATAAGAGTGATGCAAATACAACAGTTTTATGGCCCAAGTACTCATGCTATTTTTTTTAAAGATTGTATTTATTTATTTGACAGAGAGAGACACAGCAAGAGAGGGAACACAAGCGGGGAGTGGGAGAGGGAGAAGCAGGCTTCCTGTTGAGCAGGGAGCCCAATGTGGGGCTCGATCCCAGGACCCTGGGATCATGACCTGAGCTGAAGGCAGACGCCCAACAACTGAGCCACTCAGGCACCCCGTATTCATGCTATTTTATATCAAACAATTAAACAAATAAAAATATTCCCATACCTATGCTCTCTTATTGTGTACTTAAACACGAGAAACTGCACTGCATAAAATAGGAGCCAGAATCAATTATAAAGTGAAAATGAAATCATCTTTTGTCTGTCTTCCAAAACTTCTTTTTTCTTTCTTCTCTCCTTCCCACTCATCCTCTCTTCACTTCCTTCCTTCTCAGTCCTTGCAAGGACATCATTTTCTTACCTCTCAGCCAGGTCCAAGACTTCCATTTAAGCTCTAGCATATACTGATGTTCAGCCTATTTTTGTGGCATTAGAAGCATCACCACCATCTGGCTCTAAATTGTCAGGTCTACCAAAATCACTGGAAAGTGGCTTTTTTCCCCCTTCCTTATGTTCTTGATCATATTCTTTCCATGTTCTAGGGGTGTTTTTCTTTCTCTCCAATTCCGATTGTTGAATAAATAGGTCTTTGGACTGCTTCTTCTAAAGTCCATCCACAACTGTCAGTATTAATGTTGCCTTCTTTTTGCTGTCACACTTTGCTTATGCAAATTTCCCACATTCCTTCTTGAATATTAATATGGTTGGGTTTGGCTCGTGTTTCCCACTAAATTAAACTGAGGATGATCTCATCATCTTTTCCCCTCTTTAAATGTTAGTTTTTGTTAACAAAGAGAATATCCAGAAACACTGAGTACTAAAGAATTTGTTCATGGCGTTGTTTTGCAGAAATTCCTAATGGAATGTGAATGTTTCATTCTCTGATGTGTCCTTCATGTATTAATGATGAAGTTAATGAACTGATGCAATTACTTAATTTCAAATGCAGCTGATTTATTTTTAGAATCCCAACAGTACCTAGAACCATTCCTCCTTTATATGGTAAATCCTTAATAAATACTATTTAACTGAATCTTCCTAAAATCAACCAGTCTTTAGAAAATTGTTGAGTTCTTATATTATGTAATTATTAAAACTAAATTACCTATACTTTCAAACTTAGAGATATCAGGAAACAGCTTAGACACTGGGGTTCTAGGGCCTAGTAGGCAACTGACCAAGGTTTCTGAAACAGGGTTGCTAGTGATTATGAGCTCAGGCTTTGGCATCAGAACTAGTAAGATATGTTAACTCTCATCTGAGGAGACTAGAAATTTTGAAACGCAGAGGAATTATAAAATCCAAGACCTTTACTGAATTCCCAAATAAAAGAATGAAAACGTAGAATGTTAAAAAAAAAGAATAGTCAAACCAAAACCACTGATCAGAAGCAAATACCAAAACAAGAAGTCGACTGCAGGAATCCAAAAACCAAGATAGTCCAAATTTTAATTTCATTATATTTGTTTTGTTTGTCTTTCTTATTTTCCTTAGCTGTGTGTCAAACAGTGCATTAAGCTTGTCACATTATTATTCATTTTAATTCTTAGAAATACTCTATGAATTCAGTGGTATTCATCTCCCACTTTGCAGATGAATAATGTGAAACTAGGAGACGTCAAGAAGACTAACTGACACTTCACAGCTATTGGATGGCAAGGCCAGGATCTCTTAATCAAGTCTGATGCCAAAACCCAAGTCCTAATCACTCATAACACTTCTTTAGAAACTTGACTGATAGCCTGTAATCATAACTGTTATTTGTGGCTTGGATTTTATTTGCTAGATGAGTCATGTTTGTGAATGATCAGAAAATGGCATATTGGTCATTTGGCATTCCCTCTTGCCAAGGTTTCCACTTCTGGAACATCTTTTGGAAAGATGATGGGTTTAAAGGCTAGACCATAACCAGTCATCTGGCCTATAATATTCTTATGCAAGTTACTGAAGTTGAGCCAATTCTACTATACAATATGCTTCACTTCTTCAGTTGCTGAAGTCTAGGTTTGGAGTAAACAGTTACTTTAAAAGGATACTTCTAAGGTAAGATAAAGATACATGAAGTATGTGTGGGGTGTTGGAATGATAGAACCCCTTCAGTGATTTCACAAGACTCAGGGCGGTAGGTCCTCCATTTGTGGCAAGGTTGGTTTTGTATAGCTGTTGTGAAAACAGGCATTATTCCCAATGTGTATATCCTCAATCTATTCATTGTTGATGGTTAGCATATGTATTAGGGTTTTTTACAATTCTTTTTTTTTTTTTTTTTTTTTTGCATCACAGGAGTTTGGTTCCAAGTGAAATCTTGGGTAGAATAAACCCCCAAGCTATCAAAATGATATTGACAACACAGCTAGGATGAAGTGTCGGTATCCTGAAGTCTTTTGAAGGTTGGGGTCATAATATCTCTCTATGCTTTTTGGGACTGGTCACGGCCCTTGGCACTAGAATCATGTTTGCCTGTACTGCAGAGAGCTGTAGCTTGTCAGTAGCTTCCAGACTTCCCTGGGAGGTGTGCCTTATTTATTGAAGAGACTGGAGTGCTTTTTGTGTCTCACTTTGTTAAAGATGTTCCCTCCCAAGACCTAGTGCTGGCCATTTTAATCAAGCAGGGCTTCACCATGCTATGAACCCTCTATGCTGTCTCTGCTTACTTCAGCATCCCTGGCACCATGGCCAGCCGGAAGTAATCTGCTGCTAGTATTATCCACTGTCCTTCAGCTGATGGTGTTTTAGCTTATGTGGTAGACTGCCTTTCCAAGTATTTGACTAAAAACACTTTATCAAAGTATTCTGAAGAACGCTCCATGTTTTCTTTTTCCATAGCATGGATTATTTCCATAATTAGTTTTTTTTTTTTTTTCCATAGCACCACTGATTTCTCATGTTTGTCTGTCTCCCATCTGCTAGAATGTAAACTTCACGAGGGTAGGGATCTCAGCCTGTTTTCTTCACTGGTGTAACGTGACTGTCTAGAATAGTACCTGGCATGTAGTAGATTCCCTGTAAATAGTTGCTGACTGATTGTGGCCCAACGTATTTGGCATAGACAGAGCTATGCCCCACCTACTCCAGGCTACGGTGATTAGGCCTAAGAGCCTCTGGGTGCCAGACTCTTTCAGTAAGTGCCATCTTCACCCAGAATATAGTTTCATTGCAAAGTTAGCCCTCAGATATGGTCCCTGGTTGTGACTGACCCTAGATGAGGAAGTACTGAGGTAACTGCCTTTTTAATACAGGTAGACAGCCCCACCTAAGTCCATGTTTGAAGATGAATTTTTTTATAAAATAGGGTAGACTGGGTTAAGATATGTTTTAATCTGGGCTGCTATAACAAATTACCATAGACTGGGTGGCATAAACAGCAAACATTTATTCCTCACAGTTTCAGAGGCTGAAAGGCTGAAAACAGGATGCCAGCCCAGTCAAGCCCGGTGAGGGCCCTCTCCCAAGCTGCACACTGCCTACTTCTTGTTGTCTCTTCACAAGGTAGAGAGAGAATGAAAAAGCTCTCTGGAGACCCTTTTATAAGGCTACTAATCCCATCCTGAGGGCTCCACTCACATTATCTAATTATTTCCTGGAGACATCACTTCATACTACCATCACATTGGGGTCAACATATAAATTTTAGGGGAACACATACATTCATTCCCCTCCAGGGCAGGCCAGGATGGGGGCAGAAATAATATTTTCAGTTATTAGAATACTATAGATGTTACTGGGGATCCAACTAGTCCCTTTCCTTGCATATAGAGGTCAATTATTTTAGCTGGATTGTGTAAAATTGAGTGGTGGACTGCTTATATCTTCTTGCATACACAAGGGCTATTGGATGCCCTTGATTGTTGGAGAGTCTCCCACACTTAGAGACTGAAATAGAGTCCCTCCCCTCTCTACTTGTTGATGACCTAAAATTCAACCTCTATACAATCACATGCATTTCTAAAGGAATGCCATGTTTCCAAATGCAGAGAACAGAGGTTCACACAAGTCCAATCTAAAGAAACAGTTACAATAAATTTCAAGTACATTATAGTTCCTCAGCCTAGAGATTTAAGTACTGACCTGTTAATGAACCTCCAGAAGAAGTCACTTCTGTGTCTTGGACATACCTGTGATCCCCATCTAGAGGAGATCCTATATACCTCAGAAGTCCAGCTTCATGAAACGTTACAGAAAAGTGTCATGACCTTGAGCAGTGTATGCTCAGTAGCACTAGAAAAGCAGTAGTCCTCTGTTCTTTACCAGGAGTGTCTTTGAAGATGTCATTGTTTTTCCCTCCTTTGACTTTTCTGCATTGGACCTGCAATCATTCATCTTTTTAATCAAGCTGCGAGTATAGAATAGAACTCTGCAGTTATTTAGTATGTCCTAGAGTCATTATCATAGGTTTTCTGTATGTAGGAGGAGAATTTCACCCTGTTCCAGTTTTTCAGATAAATAAGATAAAAAAGAAACCACTTGCCTGGGACTCTATTTCAGTCTCTAAGTGTGGGAGACTCTCCAACAAACTCTTTGGCTTGTAAAATTAAGTGATGGATTGAGTTAGAATACAACCAATTTCTCCACAGGTTAGGAGCAGAGTGGTCACTGGAGTAATCACAGAATTGACAGCCAAGCACTCCCTTCTGTCTCTTAAGTGGAGAGTCAGGTAAACTCTATATAATCTTATCCCCCATTCTGTATGAGAGACAGAAAATTCAGGAACATTTGAAGCTGGATAAAATGTCCTATGAAATCTCTGTGGCTGTAATTAGAGCAGGTTGTCATCTGAGACGGTAAAGGCTCAAGAAATCTAACAGTGTCTATTAAAGTTTCACCAGACCAAATGGTACAACAAATAAAATCAAGAATCCAGGAACCAGAGATGGAAGAGAAAGAACACGTAACTGCTGATTTTTCTGAGCCAGCTACACTCATGCATATGTATCGGGGAGGGGGAACCTACTTATGTAAATGTTCAGTGGTTGGGGGGATTCATAGATACACTCGTTATTCTATTGTTCTTGGGTCAGCTGCATGTTTTGTGCTCTGGTCAATTTCCTGACCCCTTGGACTGACTGAAGTTTAAAAGCACAACTATAAGGTAGAGTCACATTAATTTAATTAATATAGAAAAAGTAGTCAAAGTTGAACATTATTTATTAGTTATAAAATATGTGGTTTTACTGTTAATATTCTATTTTAAAATATACGTATTCAAAACGTACTAGTAATTATATGTATTCAATATGTACTCTTTCTTTACTTCTGTTAAGGTTCTAAGCTAGGTCACAAAATATTAAAGTATAAAATACTTTTATCATCCCCCATACTCAGTACTCAGTTGCATGAGATGTAGTTGGTTTGAATGAAAAAAATAATAATAATGAATAGGTGAGGGTGTTATTTTGGGTTTGAAACCTATCATAGAACTCACTGATGCAGTAATAGTCATCTTTTTTTGCAATCAACAAGTCAATCAGTCAAATAATGTATATTCAAATTTGTTTCTTTCATTATTTATCTGGTATTAAAATAAAAAGGTCTGATTCTAGAAAATCTTTTAAAAATATAAGTTAAAATAAGTACCCTCTCTTTCCGGGGGTTGGGAGTGGGGAATAGATTTGCACCCTTTTATTTGGCAAATTTAGATTTAAACGTGTTGATTTTTTTTTTTTTTTTAATATCCAACTGGTGTGTACATTCATCCTTTAAGAAATGAAATAGATGCCTGCAATGTTCCAGGGCATTAAATAAATTTAGTATGGCATTGTCTTTTCTCAGCAAAAATTCGAATTTGAGATATGGCCATATAAAAAAATAATTATCCCTCAAATGTGGTAGGTTAGACAGAGTGGTATGTTGAAGGAGGGATAGACACAGAGAGAGAGAGAGAGGCAGACAACCTAATTCTGGTAGGTGAAAGAGAAAGGAAGAAATAAGGGGCTTGCCATGTAAAGAGGAGGACTGCATGAAATGAGGTCTGGGGAGACTTCTGTGTATAAATAGCAACTCCCAGGGGTTCAGTTGGAGGAGTCATACTTACATGTGACAGAATTTGAGACATAGGACACCCTTAAATATTTATTACTATACTAGTTTGGCAGAAATTAATCACTTTGATACTCTTATAATTTCTCTTAGCATTGATTTAGGAATTTGGTTACTTCAGGTGTATTTATTACATTATAATAAGCTTTATAATAACCGTAGTCCATAATTTCCTGCAAATGGTGACTGAGACAGTAGCTTTTTTTGTTCATAGGAATAAAACTTCATATTTTGCACTACATTTTCTACCCCTCACAAGGGTAATGAGTATCATGGAAATGAGCACCAGAAATTTTTATATTATTTGTGCATGTGTCAGCAAATTCTACAGCCTGTTGTAGAAAATCCTTCCCAAGGGAAGAAATCTTTAGCACCTCAGTCAGCCTTATTGAATGCAGGCCTCTCTGACCTGAATGTTTGTGTCCCTCCAAAACTAGCACGGTGGCATCCTAATGCCCAAGATGATGATGTTAGAAAATAGGGCCTTTAGGAGGTGATACGGTTATGAGGGTGCAGCCCTCATGATGGGATTAGTACCCTTATAAAAGGGACCCCAACGAGCTCTCGTTCTCTTTCCATCATGTGAAAACACAAGAAGCAGGCATTCTGCACCCCTGGGAGAAGGCCTTCGCTAGAACAGGACCATGCTGGTACCATGATCTTGGACTTCCAACCTTCAGAACTGAGAAATAAATGTTTGTTGTTTGTAAGCCACTCAGTTTATGGTATTTGGTTACAGCAGCCCAAGTGGATTGAGATAGAAATGAACACATTTTGCTTAAATACATTCTAATTAAGTTTGGATTGAGTAAACAATTTCTCAGTTTATTTGGAATGAAAAACTACAAATACAGTTTTGAATGGCAGTCTATGTGGTGTGCAAACATGGAGCAGTTGTCTTATGTAGAAGGAACAAAGGTACTGAATTTGTCCTTGTGAGCACCTTTAGAGCTAAAGAAGAGGTATTACAATAATAGCAGTTAACATTCATTTAGTATTTGCTTTGTATCAGACCAAAGACAGAATCTTGGTTTATTCCAGTTTATACAGTTAATTCAGTATCTTTGAGGTAAACTCTGAATCTTTAATACCACCTTCCTCAGAGAGTAGCATCAGTGTGTCTGGTACGGAGGGGAAAACTTTCCCTTCCTTTTTTTTTTTTTTTGAGAGAGAGAGTGGGTAGAGGGGTAAAGGTAGAGGGTGAGAGAGAATCTTAATCAGGCTTCACAAGTAGCACGTGAGCCTGACGCGGGGCTCGATCTCATGACCCTGAGATCATGACCTGAGCCGAAATCAAGAGTGGGACGCTCGACTGACTGAGCCCCCGGGTGCCCTGAGGGGGAACCTTCCTATGTAAACTTGTAGCCACTGGCGGGACTCTCAGATACAAGCTCTTACTGTGGTCCTTGCTTCAGCTGAGGTGTTTGTGTTGTTCTGTTTTGTGTCCAGCTCTGCTAGGGTTCCTGATCCCTTGAACTGGTGTCTTAGAGAAATCGCTGGTGAATGTGTGGTTTGTACTTATGACTTGGTCAGGGACCAGGGATTCTCTCACGCTGACATCTCAGAGGTCACCTACATTTTCTGTCCTGTCCCCGGCAGGTGGGCCTCGCAGGTGCCTCACGGCCAGTCACTCACCTCACTCCAGGGAACCCCCACAGCAAGCCTCATGACTGGCGCTGCTTTCTGCTACGTGACACTTGTGTGGAATTGGGGACATTGCATCTTCCCACAGTACACAGGAGTCCAGAACACACAACAGTACTAACCCTTACTCTCTTTTTCCTCGTTGTGCTGCCCTGAGTTGTCCTCTGTTGCCTCGGGTTGTTGCAGTCACCATTTATGGAGTTCCTGCTGTTTACACACAGAGCCTGTTCACACATAGAGCCGCGAAAAATTGGGAGGTCCCATTTCTCTGATCCCAGCCTTCCTGTCAACCTGTGGACACCCTCACATTCTGTTAGCCTGAAGTAGGAAGCCATGCCGTAGAAGAATGGGTCCTGGCAACTCCATATGTTACATCTCTTTTCTGACTCAGTTCCCTGGGAGAAGGGGGTGGGCTATCCGCTCTCTTTCCATCTGGAAGGGATTATCCCCAAGTTAATGTTTCCTCCCTTCTGAGGAGGTAACCAGTCTGCTCTTTCACTCGAAGTCTTCAACAAAACAGCACCAAGTATTTTGGAAATCTAAAGTTATTTCAGGCCAGGGATCCAATTCTGCTTTGTCCTGAGGCCTGCTGAAACAGATAAACCTTCTGGACTCATTTTCTCATCTGGAACCTGAGATCACTAGACCAGAGATCCTGTAGGTACCTTCAGACAATCATAGTCTAAGACTGAGATGTTTAAAATGCTTTCATAAAAAAACACAAAAGGTTTCTCTATATTTAACCATCCAAACTAATTTGCTTTTTTAAAATTTCTCTGGTTTTCCCTCCATGTCTCTATGAATACATTTGAATAAATCATTTGTAAAATATGTTTTCTTTTTGTAATACTGAATCTTAATATTATATGCCCCTGGTCATAATATAAAGTTATTGATTTGGAGGCCTAAGAAACAAAATTGTTGTTGACTTCTTAAAACATATAAATTGTTTATTTCATGAAACTATAAACTTTTCAGCTTAGTGAAATATTTTTCTTGTGGTTATATAACAGCAAACTTTATATATGTGCTCAGGCGAATCTACTCAGTGATCCCATACATGGTTATAGAATGAGCGACTCAATGAGTAAATAATTGCATATATCTTTGAATTATAAGTGTCAATTTTATTCTAATAAGGGTAATTTTAGTTACCCTGTGCATTGAAAACCTTTAAAAATACTATGACTCATGCCTTATAATATTCTTTCAAAACTGTTTATTTTAAGGAGTGTATTCCTATGGAAATATTTTGGATTCTGGGACACAATGTACTCATGTTATAGTAATTTTATGATTTGCACTGAGCAAAGGAAATTAGTCCAGTCTTACATTAAGGATGGCATCTTTCATTCGTCCCTTTTAATAGTGCTTCTAATTTAAAACATTTTTGTTCCTAAAGCTGTTCCTTCCTTTTTTCACACTATTTCATACTAGAATTTGCAATATCCTGACAGTTTCACATTTTCTGACAATGTATATCAAGGCACTGTGAGTGTTGACTAGCCAGCACTATGATTCGACTTAGGCAAGGGAGGCAGGTGAACACTGGCATAGTTGGGCTATGACAGATGTTTGATCTCTGATTTGTCAGTCTTATGAATAACCTTGGAGTAGACAAAGCACTTACATAGGCATCCAGACACTCAGGAATGAGGCCCTATGCAAAGACTCTTCTTAATTTACTACCGCATAGTATTGCAGTGATTCAAAATTTTACACAATGTTCTATGCTGGTTTCACCAAGGCAGCTAATAACTTACATGTCTAAGTGGTGTCTGTTGAAATAAACTTGGATTGGATGTAGAACTTGGACTTAGCTGCCACTTCAGGATATTTTAGTTTTAATTAAATGTCACAATCAAAATAACTAATGAGTGAGCTGTGCTTGGTCTGGTAAAGAGACTCCGGGCTTACCTACCACGTAAGCACAGATTGCTTCACTCATCACTCAGTTGACATTTTCCAGACTAACTGGCATGAAGGGATATTTTTTACTTTTATTTACATTAAGTGATTTAAGAAAAAGGATTTATTTTAAAATATAGTACAGATGGTCTTATTGTTTCTATGTTTTGTTTTTTTTTTAAGATTTTATTTATTTGACAGAGAGAGACACAGCAAGAGAGGGAACACAAGCAGGGGGAGGGGGAGAGGAGAAGCAAGCTTCCCGTGGAGCAGGGAGCCCGATGTGGGACTTGATCCCAGGACCCTGGGATCATGACCTGAGCCGAAGGCAGATGCTTAACGACTGAGCCACCCAGGCGCCCCTCCATGTTTATTAATATTAAAGTATTGTTTTACTTTTATTAGTAAACTATTTTGCTGAGTATGCTATGCGTTGAAGTTTATTTAAATTTGAAATTTCAAAAAATAAGTAAATAGACAAATTTGGAGTTTCAACTTCTATATCTCATTCTAAACTTATTCCATGTTATTTAATTTCAGACAGTGTATTTTGGGTAAAAAATCATTTTGTCTATTTTTACAACAAAAATATATTTGAATCTGCATGAACTTCATTTCACAAACATTTCCTCTTTGCTATGATTTATTAGTAATCTCTTGGTAAGCCCAGATTTTTAAATGCTTGACATATGGGAGAATCTCAATACATAAGTGATTGATTTTTGCTCAGTGCTGTGGTTCCATGACGTATGAGAGTGTAATGATCATAAAATATATTGCCTCAACATGATGGTCTTCCCAAGCTCATCATCTCTTGACGTTTCTTTACAGACCTTCTCACTTTCCCTTGTACTTCTTCCTTTCTTTTTATCTTTATTTGCCCTTTCTTTTCCTTCACGTGTTCTCTTTTGAACATCAGTTACTTCTTTTTTTTTTTAATTTTATTCTTATGTTAATCCCCATACATTACATCATTAGTTTTAGATGAAGTGTTCCATGATTCATTGTTTGTGCACAACACCCAGTGCTCCATGCAGAATGTGCCCTCCTCAATACCCACCACCAGGCTAACCCATCCTCCCACCCGCCTCCCCTCTAGAACCCTCAGTTTGTTTTTCAGAGTCTATCGTCTCTCATGGTTTGTCTACCCCTCCAGAACATCAGTTACTTCTTGAGTACCAGTCATTTGGATGACATTTTTGTACACTTCAATTCACAAGTAAAATGCATGTTTGGATTGAAACACAAATACCCACAACTACTAGATAATCCATGACAGCAAAACAGTTTACTCAAAAGGCACTTAATATGTCACTAATTTAATTTATGCAAATGTTTATAAATTTAGCAAGACCTAGATTCTCAAAAATAGAATAGTCTACAGAGAATAAACGTAGATTTAAAACTGCTTTTTATTCAATTTAGCCAACAGAAACACTCATGGAGAAATATGAATAAAAAATTTTCATTTGCAGGGCACTTGGGTAGCTCAGTCGGTAATGCGTCTGCCTTCCGCTCAGGTCATGATCCCAGATTCCTGGGAAGGAGTTCTGCATTGGTCTCCCTGCTCCGCGGGGGGCCTGCTTCTCCCTCTGCCTCTGCCTGTCTCTCTGTCCCTCATGAATAAATTCATAAAATCTTTTAAAAAAAGAAATATTCACTTGTTTTTGTTTCATTTCCTATAGTATCACTTCATGTATGCACATTTTTAAGTTTTTATTTAAATTCAAATTAGTTAACACGTATTAGTTTCAGGAGTACAATATAGTGATTCAGCATTTCCATACGTCATCTGGTGCTCATCACAAATGCAGCCCTTAATCCCCATCACCTAATTCACCCATCCCCCACCCTCCTCTCCTCTGGTAACAATCAGTTTGTTCTCCATAGGTAAGAGTCTGTTTCTTAGTTTGCCTTTCAGTGAGTAAGATTCCTTGAGAGTTTCTATAATTACTAGGTAAGTGCCTTAGTTCTCCCAACTCCCTCAATGTGAAGGCCAAGGAATAAAAGTGCTTGCTTGAAAAATGTTACAAGTCATTGTACCAAGATAAATCAATGCCTTAAGTTCTCTCTGCATGTCTGTTGAATTTTAAGTAAATCCAACTCTGCTTTGTGTCAGGCATATAGTAGATTGATTAAGTTGTCAGTTTTTAAACCTCTGCAAGTGATAAACTGGCTGTTTTAAATGCCGTTGTTAAATGTTGTATCAAATTGCAACGAGCTCTTGGGCCCCTCATGGAACTTAGAAATGCCAGGGACTTCATTATATTTATATTCCTATAAATTAAGAAAGTCTCTTTTGAATATCTGCTATTTGATATGCATGCTTAACTATTAATTTAAGCTTTGTTATGATAGCAGTTACCTTTGTTAAAATGTTCCCTGTGTTCTATTTTGAGAAATAATTTTCATTTAGGAAACAAATTGCAGTTCCATATATTCCCTCCATTAGCTCTTCTCCTGATATTCTTTCTCACGTTGGTGACCCTTGTTTCATTGAAATAGAAAACCTTAACATCTTTGACTTTCTCCCTTTTTCCCTTTTTCACCAATTTTCTAATTGATCACAGAGGTAACTCCTATTATGATCTTTATTGTTACATACATTCCTGTCTTTCCATAGTCTTTGCCACCAGCCAACCCAGATACTCAACATAACATACTCTAAAAGTGCCTGTCCCCTTAATTCAGTTGTCAGTCATCCTATCTTCTGCCTAACCTTTACTAAATGCCAATTTTGTCATGTCAGTATCTATTTATAAATAATTAATGAAGGAAAATTTAAAGTTTGATATTTACCATGGCTTTTGAGATCCTCCAGTGTCTTTTCAAAACTATTTCTCCAATGATAATATATTATCAATATTATACATGAAGTTAACCTCCTCTATATTGATCTCCTAGCTATTCTCTGAATGTTCCTTGAATACTTTTGCCTTATCTGGAATGTCCAGCAGCATATATATTCCTTACTTGGAATGTCTACCCTCTTTCTGTCTATTACAATATCTATCACATCTTTTTCAAATTTTATTGCCCTCTGTGCAGGCTTCCTGATTATAAATCTCATGATGGCCATAATTGATATATGCAATCTTGTTTTATCATTTATCATTTTATGTAGTGTTAGTCTTTCCAAATAAATTGTAATTCCTTTGACATTTGGAACTGTGGCTTATTATTTTTGTATACCATTGCATTTAAAAAAGTGATTTGAAATGCATATAGTTAATAAATACTGATTTTTGTTGACAATTTTTAATTTACCTAACTCTATTTTTAAGGTTGATATTGCATGGATTTCTTTGAGAATAATTTACAGAGGATATAGATTTACCATGGCTCCACTTCTTAGTCTATGGATTAAAGCTTTTTCTTACTTTGAGAATCTATCATGAAGGGGGTGCCTGGCTGGTTCAGTCAGAAGAGCATGTGACTCTTGATCTTGGGGTTGTGAGTTTGAACCCCACAAAGCTAGGGTGTAGAAATTACTTAAAAAAAATCTATTATGAAAGTACTGGCATTTTTTCAACTATTCAACCCTAATTCTAATACAAAAAGATAGTTTATTGATTGATTTATAAGGAATGTCATTATTTAATCAATAATGGCCCTTATAAGAAATGAATCTATGAAATATTATACCCTTCACGGTTTTCTTTAAAGTTATTATACCTATTCCAAATACATAAAAAGTAAAACATCAAAATGAGATTGTTAGCATCAGTGAATGCCATTTTATTTTCAAATTCCAGTCCTAAATGGAAATTGTAATTAGAAATGCTTATTATTATTTTTTCTAAATGAAATAAAGGCCTCATATTACTATCCACTTTCATTTTTTTGTGTGTAACCAAAAATGGAGAGATTAACTAGGTGGTATCAAATGTATCAGGCCTGTCCACTTTTCTCTGAGCACAACTTTTTTTTTTTTTTTTAAGATTTTTTATTTATTTATTTGAGACAGAGAGAATGAGATACAGAGAGCATGAGAGGGAGGAGGGTCAGAGGGAGAAGCAGACTCCCTGCCGAGCAGGGAGCCCGATGCGGGACTCGATCCAGGGACTCCAGGATCATGACCTGAGCCAAAGGCAGACGCTTAACGACTGGGCCACCCAGGCGCCCCTTCTTGAGCATTCTTGGCAAACCAGAATTAATATTTTTGTGTGAATAGTTCCTTTTTTTTTTAGATTTTATTTATTTATTTGAGAGAGAGAATGAGATAGAGAGAGAGAGCATGAGAGGGGGGAGGGTCAGAGGGAGAAGCAGACTCCCTGCTGAGCAGGGAGCCCGATGCGGGACTCGATCCTGGGACTCCAGGATCATGACCTGAGCCGAAGGCAGTCGCTTAACCAACTGAGCCACCCAGGCACCCGTGAGCACAACTTTTGACACTACAAAACTTTAATTTTCTTCTGACATTTAGGTCCAAAATGAGACTGTTCGAGGTGGCTGTGGGTCAAGAACGATTACAAGAAACTTTGGATGTTAAATCACTAGAGCCATGATTAAGACATGACCTTAAATTTTAGTTCTCCAGGTTTTTCCTAATATGCACATGTTTTAATGTATCTGTAGAGGTCAATTAGAGCAAATCTAGCCTTTGGGAAATATGTATTTTCTTTATATACTTTAATACCTGAATTATAGCAATGTGTCAAGTCACCAAAATGTCCATGAAAAATATGGTCTTGATTAATGGTTGAATTGATAGTTTTTACTGAATGAAAAATTAACCAAGTATTTTAATACAAATTAACTAATTAATTTCAGGCTCAATTTCATTTTATTACAATGAATAGGTTATTTATTATAACCATCAGCAAATCAGTGTAAATTTATCCAGAACTATATTTAACATATAAAGTGCTTACACCCTTCAAGTTTTGTCTTTTCTATAAGAAAAGCAAATTTACTACAAAGACCAAAGATGGAAAGTATTTAAATAATAATTGACAGACATTTCTCAAACTGTCTGATATCCTTAAATTATTTTTAGGCAATGAAGTCATTCCACAATTTGATATTGTCAATAATGTCAGTGTTCTATCCATACTGTACAATAAGCTCTTGGTAAGTGTTTATGCATTGTTCTGCCATGCATTCATATTTTATCAGTTTAATTAAAGGAGAAACAGAAGTGAGGTTGATGAGCCTTCACTTTTAGAAATTTACATTTAAATAGGTAGAGAAATTAATATAATTAGCTATTATGTAAGTTTCATTCGTTTAATGAAAACGCCTACTGATCAAAGATACTTATTTGTTGATACCATAGAGGAGGCTATTAAAGAATGTTTTGTAAAGTTATTGATATTTTACTCTTGCTTTGAAGATAGGCAGCCATGTGGACATGTGAGAAAGGGAGAGAAAAGCAGAGGAAATAGCTTGAGTGAATCCATGGGGGCAGGAAAGTAAAAGAGTCCATGAAAAAGGTCAGGGATGATTCATTGTGGTTGTCTGTAGCTGCAGAGCATTGGGGAAGAGTAATTGGAACTAAACTTGGAAAGGCAAGTTTTCTTTCAATTAAAATTTGTATAATAATTAACTAATTGGGCTAAGCAAATCCACTTTGAGGACTTTTGAAGCAGGCAGGTGAAATTAAACAGTTTTGGAAACTTATGCATGCAGAAGCCTGAGAAATACTTCATGGAAAGAGAGATTGAAAAGATAAAAGTCAGAAAAAGAAGTATAGAATCTGATATATCACTATCTGAGATTAAAATAAACATCTCACATTAAAATTAATGAGTACATGTATTAGGGGAAAAGTGTTGGAAATAAATAAGAATGCAAGCAAATGATATTTCAGAGGCTGTATCTCCAAGACTTGAAAATTGATTGATGATGCCCCAAAATGGACTATGAACAGCGAGCAACTTTTGGTGGAAGGGAAATTAATTTGGTTTGCACTCAGAAAGTTTGAAATTAAAATATGCTATCCAACTGAATTCTAGCTGAGGTTGGAAATCACAGGATTAGGTTTGGAAAAGCACATACTAAAGATCCAAAGAGAAAAGGAAATGGGGTAATATCTTAAAAGAGAAAGAAAAGGGAGGAAAGAAAGAAAAAGTAGAACAAAATGGCAATCCCTATTTATTTCCAACCATATAATGTCTTTTCTGCCTCCTTCCCTTCTATCTGTTAGGTATGCCCATATCTTCCCCAATTTATAAAACCCCTGACCACATGCCCAGAATTGTGGATCCCCAAAACCTCAGCCATCTCTTCATATTCAAGCTTACTGTAGGAACAGTCTTAATTTCCTTAACTTATGCAATTTGCCTCTGTTGACCCCATCACACTTAAACTAAATGCACCTGAAGGATTAGTTACTCTTCAAAAGGAAAAGTCCTCACTGGAACTGGCCTTGTTTATATCTTTTAGATAACTCTCTTGCCCCTTGGGTCTACTAGTTTTCTTCCTATTCTATCTAACTTCTGTGCTTTTCTTAACCTATTTCTCTCTGAAATATCAGACTGACTTGACCACTTGTTGACCCCTATAATGTGCCAAGCACTCTTTGAGAATTAAGGAATTATGAATAAAAATAGGGCCCAGACTGAGGGGAGAGAAGAAAACAATGTAAGCCAGCCTGTTTCCCAAAGAGGTATCCCGAAAAAGAAGGAATTTATTATTTAATGATGGGGAGTACAAGAAAACGTATTTTAAAGAGCTTAAACATGTCCAACAAATCTTCCTTGATAAATATTTTCTTCTTTTCTCATGTTTTTGATTTTACATTACATTTCTTTAAATGTTTTCAATATAGTTACGTTCTGAGTCTAATTCCATTTTTGAAATTTTGTGGGTCTGTTTATCGTTTTGGATGTTTTAGTTGACTCTTGCTCACAGTGCCTTATTTCACCATGGTTTTTTATGACAGAATATGAATTTAGGTTGAAGAGAGCTTAATTTATAAACATATTGGGCAGTGTGGGCTAATGATATAGTTCCTCGGAAGGGGATTATGTTTGTCCACCACTTAGCTGTGAGCCCTACCTGGGGCACTGCTTTTTTGTTTAATTTCTCAGCTTGAGGTTCCCAAAGAACATGTGTTTATAATTAAATTCCCAAACCTGGGATATGGCAGAGTGTGGTTAATCTATTTAAATAGAATCATTTCCCCCCTCCACAGGCCAGGAGAGTCAACTGTCTTTATCACTGCCCTTTTGTCAGTAGGCTGATTTATTCTATACCCTTCTCATACTAAGGGTGAATTTTATTCTGCTCCAGTGTTATCTGGTGTTCCATAGCACCCACTTTTATAGACAAGTTTTGACCCCATCTTTGTGCAGCCTGTGCACCTTTTGCTTACTATAGTCCACAGATTTCTGGTATCACTTTATACTTTGATTTTTAGATTTTTCTTCATTTTTCCCCCCCTTGATGCTCCATTAATTTTCTGAAAGCTCAGCTATATGTATCTGGAAGTAAGGGATGGAGGGATAGGTTTTGGAATGTGGTCACACTATCTCGTCTACCATATTATTAGAAATACAAGTCTTTCAATTTGTATTAAAATATAATTCTAATTATCTTCTAAAATTTTAGAATGTTCAGCTATTTTATTTCAAATTTGACAACAAACTCATTGACCATCTCCTCTATTTTATTACCATTGTCCTGGTTCCTTCACTTAATTTATTTATGTTGTCAAAATAGTGTTCATTCACATTTCTTATACAATGTTTTTCTTCTCTTCATGGAAATATTTTAGTAGGTAATCAAAATGTAGTTTATGTTTTTATTGTTATGACAGTGTAGGATATACTCTTTCAAACAAGGCTCCAAATGTTGGGCAAAAATTTTTGTAGTTATTGCCCAATGTGGTAGCTAGCACATAGATAACCAAGAATGTAAATATGGAAGTGAGTATGAATTCACTCATTTACATGGCAAACAAATTTCAACATGCTTTATTAAATAAGTCCTGTATTTGGTCTGGTTGTGAGTTGCATACTAACGTTAACAGACATAATGTTGTTAGATTGTATTTTATAATTAGAATGTATTTTATAAAACTTTCATTTCTTTTTACAGGTAATAAAAATTTACAGGAAAAATAATTGCTGTTTGGATCATGTAGTTAATAGATCATGTAATAAAATCTTAGAATTCATGTTGAAAGCCATACTTAATTATGATTTAAATATTTTTTTCAGCTCTTCTTCAAGTGACAATTTCACTTAGCAAAGTAGAGCTTAGTGTGGGCGAATCTAAATTCTTCACATGCACAGGTATGTATCTGTACAAGTATTTTCAGATGATAACTTGTTTCATGCTTTAATTATTTAATATTATATACTGGCAAAATTTAGATGGTGAAAAACAATTCTCTGAAAATAAAACCTTATATTATCATTGGGCTTTGAGGTTAATAACTATATTTTGCATGTTAAAAAGTATGAATTTTATTTCTGTTAATTTCAAGTTATTAATTTTGACTGTCAAACTAGCTCATTTATTTTGAAAATAACTTATTATCAAATGTAATGTATGCACAATAACTTAAATAAATTCAAATATTATTCCTGTATAAATAGTAATATTAGAATGAACGTAAGTATTATAACTGAATTATCTTTGTAAATATGCAATGAATAAATTAGATACAGCTCACTGCACTGTAGTGACACCTGAATGAAAACTTTGGGACAAAGCAAATCAAATCCATCCTTATGAAAAGTGAATTTAAAAAAAGTAGAGATTTAATCAGCAAAACTTTTGCAAGAATTTTGTGACTATTAATCAAACTATCGTATATTATAATACCTGTGAGAAATTTTATGGACCTCATTTAGTTTAATCATGCACATGCAGTATTTTTTCAGAAGACATTTAAATACTTAAGCAACAAATTCTAATTCAGAGTACTGTAGAGCTCACAAATGCATATATTCGACTTCTATTTATATTCATCAAATTCATTTTTATGCATACAAGCCTTCATACCTAAAGTTTTAAATAATATTCATCTAGAGCCAGAATTGCTTTTTAGGGTATTTTAAAATTGTTGGTATTCCTGATTATGCTTAAGTAACACAAAACTGGATTAAAGTAGGCATTTCTGACATAAAATGCATTATACAAGTCTTGAGAATTACATGGCTTATTTAAATTATTACTAAAATTAATAAAAATAGAAATAGTCATAACATTTACAAATCACATATACCATATTATAATACACATACTATAGATATTATGTATGTATAATATCACATTTTATGTTAAACTAATAGAAGCCATGATTCTTCGTATGTTTGCCTTCCTAAAGGTCTGAATTGATAGGTCTGTGGATACCTATTTTTGCATATTGACAAATAGAAAGGCAGAGAGCAAATGAGATACTGATTCAACATCATTTATTATGTCAGCAGAGCTTTGGCATAAGAATGTAGATCATTGTTTTTAAATCTCATTCGTATTTTATATACACAAATGCACACATGCACACACACAGCTCAATTGTGTCACATATTCACAGAACAATGAAGTAGTTTAAAAATGAATTTTGAAAATGAAATTGTTTTTCCTGCATTTGCATATCACAATGATTTAGGTTATATAAGTTATATAATATTATTACCTCTGTAATAGGTCAAATTAAGACATAATTTAAAATTTAAAAGAATGAATTAACATCATTTAGTGTACTAAGTTTTGCTGGTAAAATAAGGCAAAATAATGAAACATTTTATTTTCCTTATTTACAAGAGCCATACTGTTGTCATGTAAGTGGCCTTATATATATGAAATAGAGTAGTAAAACAAGATCTAAAAAAAGATGTGGGAAACCCCTGCAAATCAGAATGCTTTCATGTATTTTTCCTACTACAATGCTGACCAAATTGCTATGACTTTGAAGTTTCCTGATATACTAAAACATAGACATCTAAACTCAATAAAATAAATGTCTTAAATTTACACTATCAGGTGGTCAGACCCTCAGCTAATAAGAGTACATCATAAATAGCAAATGGATTTGTATACCACATTTTTAAGAAAATAAAAATTTTACTGTTATTTTTTAGTATCTCCAGTAGTCTAGTCTTAATAAAATAACATGGGAAGTTTCACTGGAAATCATTATTTATTAGAGATGTCATAAAAAGAGAATCATGACTGACTGCTCTATGAAAATCCAGCATAAACTCTCCATGATAATGAAATTTTATACCATATTATTAAGAAAAAAATGTCCAAAATATTTCACAGAATGTCCAATATAATTTACTGTATAAAATGAGTTTTGTACTGTTCAAATTTAAAGTGCTGCTCATTTAAATTATTTGTTTGTAACTTCTCTAGGGAGAGGAGAATCAAAGCAAATACGTCCTGCAAATGAGTCATCCCATAACCACTATGGTTTTATGGTTCTGTCCAGAAAGAACTGAAGATAACATAACTAAGATCCATTTAAGATTTAACTAAACTCTCTTTCATACTTTTTGCTCAAGCATGTCTAATTTGATATAGAAAGCACAATAATTTGTTTCTAAAGCCCCTTCTTGAGGAAAAAATAAGAAGGAACAATGTTTTTCAAAGTGGTCCTGCAGATGTTAGTTAACTTTATGCATTTTCCCCCGATACTTTTGAGTTGATAGTATATACTGCTTCCACAAATTATCTCTCAAGTGATTAGGTGAAATACATCCTTTTGGTGAGTAAAAGCAAACATTGGAAGCTTCAGCTTTTACGAAGAGGATAATAACCTGGATTTTGAATTGAAAAAAATAAATGTTTACCCTGTAATGATTTGGTTGTAATTGCCTAGCAGTATAAGTATCATTTCAATGCATTCTAATTATCATATGATTAAATAGTTAACAGTTTTAGATTAAAATGATGAAACTATTCATTTCAATTGAGAAAAGAGATTAGGGCTCCTTTTTAAAAAATAAATTAGCTTTATCTGTACAAGTTTAACAATTTAGGAAATTAATTCCAAATTCGGTATCAAAGCCAAAGTTTTATTTTGTATAAGATTTACATTGTTATAAGCTTTGCTTTATTGGAGAAAAAAGTCCTATCTCCTGACCCTGGCAAAGAGAATTGGGAACAGGTGAAAGCATGTTAGTAATCATGTTTCTGTTCAGATATATCGATCACATTTAATTTATGTCTGACTCAGTGGCCAAGGCAGTTTCATAACTTAAATGTAGTAATAATTCATAGATTGCTATGGTAGAGTTTCAACTATCAGAGCTTAAATACCATACTGTCAGTTTCCTGTAGAACTTTTGGGTTTTGCTTACGCAAACGGGACTGAATTCTCAACGTTGGATAAGTAAGGATGAACATGTGTGCTAACATTTGTGTTTACTTACAATTTTGTAAGATTTTTCAGACTTCCAGCCTTCTCTTATTTACATTTTTCCCCAAATTGTTAAAAGTTGTCACATAATAGTAAATGTCAATGCCAAAACAAACATTTGAAACATATTTTCAAACGTTTATTTTCCATGGCTATTTGCAGCAATTGGTGAACCTGAGAGTATAGATTGGTATAATCCTCAAGGAGAGAAGATAATTTCAACACAGAGGATAGCAGTGCAAAAGGAAGGTGTTAGATCACGATTAACCATCTACAATGCAAATATAGAGGATGCAGGGATATATCGTTGTCAAGCAACAGATGCCAAAGGACAGACACAAGAAGCTACAGTTGTTTTGGAAATTTACCGTAAGTCATGCATTTATTAGTTGATTGAAATGTGGTTGTATAAAAACTTGAACAAAAAAATACATTTGGGGCGCCTGGGTGGTTCAGTCAGTTAAGCGGCTGCCTTCAGCTCAGGTCATGATCCCAGGGTCCCGGGATCAAGCCCCACATTGGACTCCTTGCTCAGCGGGGAGCCTGCTTCTCCCCTGCCTGCCGTTCCCCCTCTTTGTGCTTGCTCTCTGTTTCTTTCTCTCTCTAGCTCTCTCTGTGTCAAATAAATAAAATCTTTAAAAAATGCATTTAATTAAAACTAACACTCATGAAGAACTATGTGCTAGGCAATGTCCTAAGACCATTACAAATATCAGCTTATTTATACTTTACCATAGTGCATCTCTAAAATAGAATAGATAATAGGAAATAGTTTATTATAAACACATAGATGGAGCCAATTCTCTTGGTTAAATAAGAGAGATGAAAATGTTTTAATATTCTCAAGCCATTAAAAATCTGTTGGGTAACTAGAGAACAGTAGATTATTATGAAATTTATAGGGAGTGCTTTTTCACACTAAAATAAAAGGTCGGGATGAGAACAAATGAAATTACATGTATGATAGCAGCGATCAGTCTAGAATGAGAATTGAGGAAGGGTTGGTGAACAGGAGTAGACACAGAAAAAACTGAAAACTCATCTAGTGGAGAACAATATCTAGCTGGATTCTTCACCATCAGAATATTCATTAATAAAGTTTTCCACACTTACACTTCATCTTATGACTTGAGATTGACTGCTTTCTACATTCCTTCCCTCTTCTTACATTTAGGAATCATTAGCCTTTTTTTTTTTTTTTAAGATTTATTTATTTATTTTTTTTTAGAGAGAAATGTCAGGGGGGCAGACAGAGTGGGAGAGACAGTCTTAAGGAGACTCCGTGCTGAGCAGAAAGCCTGACACAGGGCTGAGCAAGGAGCCTGACGCAGGGCTGGATCATGACCTGAGCCTACACCAAGAGTCAAACACTTCACTGACTGCACCACCCAGGCGCCCCAGGAATCATGAACCTGTTTAAGAACACATTAAAGCCTGTTGACTCCCTAGGCTTGAAACCAGACTCTATTACTTACTTTTGTGGCTTTGAGCAAATGCCTAACCTCTCTGTTAGGTTATAGTGACAAATATAGGTTATAGATGACTTAAGACAAAAACCTCTTTGGTTTTGTCATCTATAAAATAGATATAATAATATTACCTCCTCATACGTAGAGTTGTTCTGAGCACTACATTAATCAATATTATATAAAATGCTTAGAACAATGCCTTACAATTAATATGTGATAGTGTTTCTACCCATATAAATGAAAAATATGTGAAAAACTATAAAGATTTTAAAATACTAACTCAAGGCATCTCTTCCTGACAGCTTTATTATTATTATTATTATCACTGTAGAAACAAGACATGAAAAAAAAAGGCAAAGCATTCCCACAGCATGACTTCCTCTTTGATGCCCAGTGCAATTTGTTGGCACATTACTGCCCTCATTTTTCCTGACTTTGCCCTTACTCCTGTTAATTTCAAAGTTCCTTAAGAAAAGATAGTGTAACTATTTATATGATCCCTACAGTATCTATTTCATAAATAGAAAAAAAATAAATTGAAGTGATCATTTCCTAGACATAGTATTTGGAAAGATTTTTCATTACTTTGAATGATGAAAAGGAAGGTGCCTGGTGTTTTGTTTGTAAACTAAAGAAATGGCTTTTTTCCCTGCAAGAACAATGAATGGCTTTTGTGAAAATTTCTCAACAAGCATAAATATCCAAGTTCATCCATTCATTGACATACTTATTGGGTGTCTACTAATGACAGGCAATATTCTAAGTCCTAGACACTCAGTAAAACAGAAAATGTCACTGGCCACTTGGTGCTTATTATTTTATTGAGTAGAGAAAGACAAACGATGAATGAACTTAGAAAAACACATGGATGTTAGATATACATGCTATAGAATTCTGTAGTGAAGAAAGTGCAGTAAAGAGAGGGAGAGTTGAATTGGGAAGGGGGAAGGTTATTTTATCTGTGAAGGTGGAGCAGAAATCTGAAGGAATTCAAAAGAGCACAAGGCCCGAGGATGAGAACAAACCTGGAGTGTTCAAGGGATTGCGAAGAAGATGGTTTGTCTGGATCACAGGGACTAGGAAAAGAGAGAAGAACCTGGGATCAGAGTTGTGGGGCTGATTCCAGTTCACACAGGACCTAGTATGGCATTGTGAGGACTTTGAATTTAATTCTCAGTGAGATGGGGAGCTCTCAAGTAGAGGAATTACGTTACCTGGCCTAAGGTTTTAAAAGATCTAGAGTTAACTAATGATTTTATCATCTCATCAATCAGCACATATTTTGGAATATGTTACTGGGAGAAGTGAGCAATAATACTTTTGTGGTTTGTTTTACTTTCTTGATACAGAAAAACTCACTTTCAAAGAAGTGGTATCACCTCAAGAATTCAAACAAGGAGAGGATGCGGAAGTGGTTTGCCGAGTTAGCAGCTCACCTGCCCCTGTTGTCAGCTGGTTGTATCATAATGAGGAAGTCACCGCTATTTCCGACAGTTAGTATTTTGGTAACTCCCTAAATTATATGTTCTCATAATATTGCAATTTTTAAAAATACTGAATCTACCTGACTGCATATAGAAATTTTATTTTTTGGATCCCAAGCATCAAACAACTGTTTTGAGAACCTTACAGCTCTAAAGTAGGAGTTGGCAAACCACGGACCTCAGGCTGCCCCCCTGCTGTCTTTATATGGTCATGAGATTACAGCCAAACCCGACGGTTACATAGTGTCCATGGCCGCTTTGGGGACAGGGTTGAGCAGCTGTGACACAGATGGTGTGGCCTACAAAGCCTGCAATACTTATCATTTGGAGATTTACAGAAAAGGTTTGCTGACCCCATCCTATTCAAGAAAATTTTGTACAAACAGTATAAAGATAATAAGTAAATGAAGGAATCAGTCCTGATGCATTCAAATTCTATATGTTACAGTTCAAACATCATCCCCTGGGCTCATCTATGTAATCTTAAAATAATAGCTATATGAACCTTATTTATTATTCTGGCACTGTTCCTTCAAAAACACCTACATGTTCTAAATATTATGCTAAGATGCATATGGATAATAGACAGAAAAGTACATTCATTCAAATTGTCTTCATAATTTTGATTCAGACTGAGCTAAAATTCCAGAATAATATGACATCTGAAACTGAAAGCATAATTTGCTTACATTATGCTACTTTACCATTGTGCATTGGGAGCATTTTCAATTTAGAGTATTTTTCAATGCACCTGCATTGCAGAGAGTTATGAAATAATTGAATCTTTTCAAATACTTTCCATCTTGGATGATTCCACTGTGTGTTTCTAAGAGTTAAAACTTACAGCATAAAGGAGAGAAAGCATATAGTATCTATTTTTGAGTATGTACAGAGAACATATCATAATCATGATTAATAGGCATTTTTTAAATTTTGAGGCAGTTTTTCTCATCTTAGCATTTTCAGCGCTTATCACTTATTGATTATCTCTTTTTTTCTATTATAATAAGTTAGTGAGAAATAATACTTTATTTCCTCTTATTTTATTTCAGGATAACTGCTTTATATTTCATTAACACATCACATGAGTACATTGTGCAATGTATTTTCAGCTATTTTTCCCTCAATAGTAAAGAAAAGGCAGTTCTTTTATAGCAGTTAGATGACAATGTCTAAACATTTTCAGATTGCCTCATCTTAGGCTTCAAGTGTACATCTGGTTTATTGTAAACCTTAATTACATGAAGGTTTTGAAATGAATTATAGTTTTTAAAAGACACAGAGAACAAAAGCCTCAGAGCAGAAATTGATAGTCAAGTGTGATGGTGATGGAGGAGCGCTCCTCTGTGCTACAACTCACACGTTTTCCCAGTATCCAGGGGCGAGATGATTTGAAGCTGGAATGCCATTATGGCTCTACTCCTTTCCTTGGCCTGGAAGCTTTGAATTTTCTAACCGATCTGTATCTAATTCAGATTCTCTCCCTGTAAACAGTGGGTTATTATCACCATTTTCAACAATAGTTGTGAGTTTCAAATAAGACTTGAGGCATATAATAAATAGTTGTTAAATGAATGAATTAAATAATATTTGCGTGTATATCAGTTTCTCAACACAATGACATTTACCTTTCTCCTTCCCTCTCACTGAGTTTTTAAATTTTGAGAATCAGTGTTACCAGAATTATAAGCACTTGGGTTATAACTAGAATAAAAAAATCCAGTGCAGGGGGAAGTGACTAGTCTAGAGTCAGCATGAAACCTAGCTCTGAGTTGAAGGGAAAGCAAAGAAGAAAAATGATGTAATTATATTTTTCCTTTTTAACTCTAGGCTATAAAGAATTTAAGTGAATTGTGAGGAAGGACAAACTTTTCTAACCTTTTAATATTGGAGGAACTCACCACATAGTTCATTGTTGAACGATTTGTACATTGATAATGGATTTATAAGAAATAATATTTTTCACCTGATTATACCTGATGGCCCCTTTATTAGAGCTAATGGAATAAGATTAAGTTTATAACTATGAAAGGAACATGTAAGGGGACTTAGAATAATGTAGTGTGTCCAGGTAACTTTCTGAAGCCTTAATGTGGCACGTGAGTAGTTTGCAGGCTCCAGATGATATAGTGAAGGTCTGGAAATGTCCATCTTATTAGCCATGCTTTTGGTAGCAGTATGGCAGATATTTATAACTAAAATTCCAATAGGACATTTGAAGTGGAGGTTTTCCATGTTGCTTGTTGAAGGGAATCCATCTGCTAAAAAATCCAAACATTTAGGGAGTAAAGATGACATTTTGTTACAAAAATTGAATACCCCGATTGGAAGGATATGCTATTGTAGATGCTCATTCAATGTCAGGCAGTTTGAAAGTTATCTCTAAAATATTCTAAATGCTTTGATCATTGCCCAGTGAAGTACCCTGTTTGCATCAAAAAATATGGATAAAATAATCTTGTTCAATATTTTTTTATGTTATCTACTTCCAGTATGAAAAATCATTCAATTTTTAACTAGTTGTTGAAAACCTAGTATATGCCATCCAGCACACTGGATGGTGGGTAGTCCTAGTTAACAAGATAAACAAGTTTATTGCCTTCAAACTGCTAATAATCTAGCAGAAAAAGATTAATAAAGAAACCAGTGAAAACAGGAATATTGAGGTCTATGAGAAGGAAAGTGCAATGATAGAGGATGATAAAGAAAGAACTTCTCACCTAGTTAGGGCAGGGGAGGGTGTCCAAGATGCCCACTGAAGAGAGAAGTAACCCTTAATTATGAAAAGGGGTTAGCCAGGCAAAGAGTGGTGAGGACTCTTCAGGAGGGGAAAACACCATCTGCAGCGGCCCGGAGGTGAAAGACACCATGAATGGTGCTTTCCAGAAAATAGAATTAGTTAATTATAATGAGAATTTATGACTAAGTGCAACTAGAATATTTATACTAATAGATAAATACAAACCAAGATTGATCATAAAGGATTAATAAGAGAGGAAACTGGAAAGGAAGTTTGAGCCAAGTCATTATGGCCTTGACATCTCTGCAAAGGAATCTGGAATTTATCCAAAGGGAATATCACTAAAGGATTTTAATCAAGGCAGTGACATGACCTGATATGAATTTGAGAAGGGTATTAGTGCTTCAGTGAGGAGAATGAATTGGATGGTGGTCAAGGCAAAACTCCAGGCACTGATAACAGTTCAAACCCTAATGAAATAATTGCTGAAGGAGAAGGAGATTTAGACTAAGTAATGATAAAGGGGGAAGTGACCGGACATGGGGTTTAATTGGATATGCAGATGGAGGGGAGATGGAGAAGTCAAGGATGACTCAAGGAATTTGACTTGGGCACATAGTTCAATGTAAAGACATGTGAAGACAGAACTGGAGAGACCATATGAGAGATTTCAGGTGGAGATAGTAAACTAAACTTTAAATTTACTGATTTTAAAGTACTTACAATCCTTCTCAGTAGCTATATCTGGTCTACCGTTAAACACTTTTATAGTCATGTAATGGCCTGATCTGAAGAAAAATTGTGTCTCAAAATATAGATGGTGCTTGAAGCCAAAAGAGTAAATGAGACCAACCATCAGTGGCTGGGGAATGAGAAGAAAAGAGGGCTAGAAAAAAATCTGTCTCTAGAAGCATAAAGCAGATCGCTTATTGAGTATTACTTTATTTCATTTATTTTTCTGAATGCAATAATGAAAACTTGGGTTTTAATAATTAAAGTTCTGTATAATTGAGAGAACAAATAATCTCTGATAATCAAATAGTTCTAATATCCATAATTATGTCTGATTGACTGAAGCAGTGCTTTCTTCAAATGTTTTCTGCCATTTGATAGTTTACTAACATCATTCCATGGACTTAACATACCTACCTAGAATTTGACATGTGATTTTCATGTAGTTTGTTTTCTGTTTAGAAACATCGATATGTATTTAGATTTAGCAGGTAACTACTGATTTCCTAATATTCTAATAGTTTTCTCCCAGCCGATAGAAGTAATATATTAAAATGGCCATTTGAAACTAAAATTTTACAATTAGAAGAAACACTGATTTATTCCCATCAAATTATGTGTTATATGCATTCAAATTATTTTCCTTTTAATATCAAGTATTGCCTTCCTGATTAAAATAGTTCTTCCCCTTACTACTTTTTAACTAAATACACTATAACCATTAAAGAACATTAGAGTTAAAGGATAATACATATTTTAGTAATTTAAAAATATAATATTATGGTGATCAAGGTATGATTATGTGCAGCCCTCTCTAAATTTGAACTTCTTAAATTGGTAATTGCTTCCCACCCTAATTTCCAGCCACATGCTTAAATAGATCTTTTAATTGACCTTGAAACATTCTAAATTTTTATAAGTTCTGAGTTACTCCAGGACTTCTTGTGGGTTTAAATTTAAAATTTCTTGCAGATTCTTTTTCTCCAGGCTTTTCTTGGAGAAAAGGAAAATTTACCAGGGGAAAGCATCTTCATGAACATTTGTGTCTCTCTTCTTAGGGTCAACCTAAAGAAGAAATAAACATGATGGGAAAGCTTGTGGAGTAGGACCCCTTGTCCACAGGGGATACATTTCAAGACCCCTAGTGGATGCTTAAAACCACAAATAGTTCCAAACCCTATACTGTTTCTTCCTAAAAAAAAAAAAAACTATGATAAAGTTTAATTTATACCTTAAGCATCTAATTTATAAATTAAGAGATTAACGGCAATTACTAACAATAAAATAAAACAATTATACAAATAGACTACAATAAAAGTTGTGTGAATGTGGCCACTCTCTCTCAATTTAGCTTATTGTACTGTATTCAGCTTTTTTCCTTTTATGACATGACACAATGCCTAGGCGATGAGATGCAATGAGGTGATGCAGGGTTAGGCTACTATTGACCTCTGATAAAATGACAGAAGGAGGATCATCTGCTTCCAGACCACGGTTGACCACAGGCAAATGAAACTGCAGAAGGCAAACTGTGGATGGGGTGGGGGGTGGGGGAGGGCTACTGTACTTCTTGAGCTGAAAATCATGTCCATTGCTTTATAATCAATATTTTCTATTTCTGGGATCCTCTGAATCTACATATTTCCACTCTTCGTTAATTACATCTTGCTTACCTATAGGAAGCATAATCCTCCCATAGCCCGATCACTCTCCTGTTTGTATTTGTAGCTCAAACTAGAACTGGTATGGCATTTAGGAATTGCATTAAGGACTCGCTATGGAAGATGAACTCCAAATCTGAATTGAACCCCAAACTGCCTGATATCATAGCAGTTTATTTCTCAGTTACACAAAGTCTGGTTGGCAGCAGGGGTAGGGGTAGGGTTGTACCCCATGCATACATTCAGCACTCTAGACTGAGGGAGGCTCTATCTTTTTCTCATGTGGTTTCCATGTTTGCCCTAACCTATCAAACCAGCAGATAAGGGAAGAGCAGTAAACATTGGAATAGGTCCAAAAAGTAACCTTTAATGGTATAATAGTAAATATCCCAGAGATGAACACCTTAAACTAATGGCATTTCTACTTTACTAAAAGGTCCAAGGGTGTCGAGGATGTATCTCTCTTATTTACCAGAGTATCTCAAATACTGTACATACCAAATAAATGATGTTCAATGATGTATTAATTAATGAAATTGAAGATATTGCTTTTGCAACCTGTTTTAAAGTAGAACTAGAGGTCACACTGTTCTTTATTTGATAAGAAGGGAAAAGGTCTTAACACTGCAACAAAATTGTGATGATTAAAAACTCAGGCCAGACATTGTGGAAACACTGTCAGGTTGAGATGGTGCCTAGGCTAGCCAGATTATCTTAAGCAATCAACTAATGCATGCCCTGTAACAGCTTATTTTTAATGTATATTCATGTGCATATACTCACACCTAAGGTGGAATCTTGAAATAAAATTAAGTCTAATCTGTTCATTCCTAAAGTGGATTATCTGCATTTAGAAAAAAAATCAAATAAATTTGAGATATGGCCATTTTATATGTCCTTTATGTGACTTGAATATTATTGTACCATTTAGCTGACTCTTCAGAGTATGCAAATTTATTAGTTTAATTATTGTGTGAGGAAGGCTGTTCAATCAATTTTCTAACCCTTTTCCATACTCAAGTTGCTACATATTTGCAGTCAAAATGTCTTCGTGTCTGCAATATCTAATCTCGCAGCATTGTTCTTTTGTGTATCATTTCTGCATTCAAAGTACCAAGGGGAAAATAATAGCCTAAGCATTTTATGTAGAAATAAAGTCTTGAATGTGTTTTAGAAAAAAGGTGTAACAAGACAGTGTGGAGTGGAAAAATTGAAGCCATGAAATTACATTTTACTTTCAAATTTGAATTTGTTTGTTGATGAAAAGTTTGATAGTGTCAGACAAGTGCCATATTTTAACTCTTAGCCGTTTAGAGCACACCGGACTCTGCTTTCAATTACTGATATAATTTCCTCCCCTTTGCTTACTTTCCAGATCGCTTTGCTATGCTAGCCAACAATAATCTGCAGATTCTCAACATCAATAAAAGTGATGAAGGTATATACAGGTGTGAAGGAAGAGTGGAGGCTAGGGGAGAAATTGACTTCCGTGATATCATCGTTATTGTTAATGGTAAGCAGAGTAATTTGTACCTATTTTGTTATTGCATGTTAGCAATATATTTATTTGTAGCCATGCAAATACAGCACTCTAATACACCTCTTCTCGACCTGGAGGAAATCTCCTGACCTCAGTGGTAGTGTCTATTACATTGTGTATAGCCTCAAGGGCAGGATCTGAGGCTTATTCAACACCATCTTTTTTTTACAAAGAGTCTTGTAAGAGAGTAGTTGCCTTTTGCTGGCTTTGTAGTTGTTGAAAGAATGCCAAGTGAAACATAGTTTATTTAAATTGCATGAGTCACTTGTTGCTTAACTAATCCATTTAACAGTTCTGTAGGTTTACTCAAATTTAAAGTTAATAATTGATTCCACAAGGAGATTAATAACTAAGTTTATGGCATCACAATGACATCTCTTCTTCCAAACTTGGCTTCTCCTGCTTTATTTCCTGCCTGTGTTAACATGACATTCTGTGAGCCCAGAAGATATTTTAACTTCAGCTTAGTTGTTTCTATTTTGGTAATCTAATCTGTAAATGACATGTGTACCACATGTTTTTAACAACTCTCAAATATATTCTACCATGATGCCCTCTGTAGGAGTGCCGCCCTTTCAAATTGTTTTTTCTTTTTCTTTTTCTTTTTCTTTTTCTTGAATTGCTACAAGTTATTTCCTCTACTCTCAGGCTCAACTTCTTCTCCATCCAGCCTCTTAATAGTAAAATTTGTCAATGATTCCCATTACCTTCAAGACAAAATCAAGACCACTTTTCTTGGCATAGGAAGCCTTTTATAATCACCAGCCCTCTTCCCTAACATTCAGCCATGAGCAGCCTATGCTTTAGCCATATGGAAATACTAGTAGTAACACTACACAAATGTACTTTTCTTTTTTCTTCTGTTTTAAAATAACAAGTTAGGAGTGCTTGAGTGGTTCAGTTGGTTAAGCGTCCGACTCTTGATTTCAGCTCATGTCATGATCTCAGGACTGTGAGATTGAGCCCCATGTCAGGCTCTGTGCTGGGCATGGAGCCTGCTTAAGATACTCTCTCTACCTCTCCCTCTGCCCCTTCCACTCTAAGAGAATAAAATAAAATAAAATAAAATAAAATAAAATAAAATAAAATAAAATAATAACAAATTCGTGATAACTATAATGACAGGATTCTATAAGCAGAATGTCATTTGTTCTTTTTAGAGTAGACAAAATATAAAATTAAGGAGTTAGCCACATGTTTCCTATGAGTTAGGGCAAGCATGGAGAAATAAATCTGTGTTTTCTTCTGTATCCTATCCCCATCCTGCCATGAGCTATCTGTCCAGTTTCTTGAAGACTGGAGAACACTAGGAATCTCATATAGATTTAAGAGAGTTCATTGGCTGAGTAATATTCCATTGTGTACGTATACCACATCTTCTTTATCCATTCATCTGTCGATGAACACTCGGGCTCTTTCCATAGTTTGGCTATTGTGGACATTGCTATTATAAATGGGGGTGCAGCTGCCCCTTTGGATCACAATGTTTGTATCTTTTGGGTAAATACCTAGTAGTGCAGTTGCTGAGTGATACAGTAGCTCTATTTTTAACTTTTTGAGGAACCTCCATACTGTTTTCCAGAGTAGTTGTACCAGCTTGCATTCCCACCAACAGTGTAAGAAAGTTCCCCTTTCTCTGCATCCCCGCCAACATTTGTTGTTTCCTGACTTGTTAAGTTTAACCAGAAATCTTACTATTTGCAACAACATGAGTGGAACTGGAGGGTGTTATGCTGAGTGAAATAAGTCAATCAGAGAAAGACAATTATCATATGGATTCACTCATATGTGGAATCTAAGAAACAAAACAGAGGATCAAAGGAGAAGGGAGGGAAAAATAAAACAAGACGAAATCAGAGAAGGAGACAAACCATAAGAGACACTTAATCATAGGATACAAACTGAGGGTTGCTGGGGGGGAGAATGGGAGGATGGGGTAACTGGGTGCTGAGCATTAAGGAGGGCACATGATGTAATGAGCACTTGGTGTTGTATACAATTGATGAATAACTGGACTCTACATCTGAAACTAATGATACACTATATATTAATTAATTAAATTTAAATAAAATAGGAAAATATAAATAAAAATAAAAGTTCATTGGTCTTTCACTACCTGCAGCAAAGGTAGTTTGACCACAAAGTCATGCTGAAAGAGAAAGAGAGTATGAAAACACTGCTATCTTTTTCTCTCCTTCTCTAAGTCTGTAATTAATTGAGATTTATGGATAATATAATGGAATAGACCAGACAGTATGACATGGAAACCAGGCAGGCTGGTAGAAATTGCACATGCTCGGGCGCCTGGGTGGCTCAGTTGGTTAAGCGACTGCCTTCGGCTCAGGTCATGATCCTGGAGTCCCTGGATCGAGTCCCGCATCGGGCTCCCTGCTCGGCAGGGAGCCTGCTTCTGCCTCTGACCCTCCCCCCTCTCATGTGCTCTCTCTCTCTCATTCTCATTCTCTCTGTCTCAAATAAATAAATAAAATCTTTAAAAAAAAAAAAAAGAAAGAAATTGCACATGCTCATGGAGGAGGCCAAAGGGTCAGGCCTTCAGAGGGTAAGTTTTTCTTTTTTAGAAGTGCAGAGTCTAGTATTTATTACAAGTACCATAGTCAGAGGTTTTGACCTTCAACACATGGGGAAGATTTCAGTGCATGAAGAATAGGTTTAAAATGGAAGTATGTATCTATATATATATATATCTCCATCTATTTCTATTACCAATAAGCATCTCTAAACTATTTGTCTATTATCTACAGTAAACAAAGATAACTTACACTATTTAGTTTAACTATTGACAACTTTCTACTGTGCTTTATTTCCAAAATAATTTATGTTGGCATATAAAAGTGTATTTTGTCACAGACAAATCATTGCGCTGAGTGTTCTTTTATGAAAATGGGGATTATAATATTAGTTCTTAATGTAAAGTTGTGGAGGCAGTATATAAATATTTATTATTATATGTTATATGTATGTCAAATTATGCACATATTTTTGCACTAAAACAGTAACTCAAGTCTGATATTAAAAAGGAAGTGTTGGGTTGCCTGGGTAGCTCAGTTGGTAAGCCTCTGCCTTTGGCTCAGGTCATGGTCGCACTGGGGTCCTGGGATCAAGCCCTGCATCAGGCTCCTTGCTCAGCAGAGAGCCTTTTTCTCCCTCTGCCTGCCACTCTCCCTGCTTGTGCTTTCTCTCTTTCTCTGACAAATAAATAAATAAATAAATAAAATCTTAAAAAAAAAAAAAAAGAAACTGTTAACTGAGCAGACATAGCATGTTCACCCTTCATTAACTATTTTGCTATTGTAACTTCTACCTTAATATATTTAATAAGTGTCCTAATCTGTTTCCATACTAGTTTATCTGTGGATGTTTATACATGATTATATTTATTTTGAAGGAAGCATTTTTGGGTATGAGTGTCTTCAATTAACAAAGTTTGTATCTTCAAGTCCATCATGGTGTGTGCTCAAACTGGAATATTTAGTTCTGTATGTCTATTCCTATTATGTCAGGGTTCACAAGTAGATAACATGAGATTGTGTTCTTTTGTGCCACTCAAATCAATCACATAGGCGGTTTTCTGTTCTGTCTGCATCACACTGAGCCTCCCAAAGGCAAATCATTCTCCTTCCACATCCCAATTTCCTCTAACAGAATCAACTACAGATCCTAATCTGACCTTTGCTCGAACACTGCTTTATCTCCACTTCTTCTAATTAGTCACATTTTCCCTTTATGGTCACAAAACTCTCATACCTTAGAATTCCTGGCACCACTTTTCTTCAAAATAACAGTGTTCACAAAAATCAACCATTGATTTATTCCCCTTCTGATGCAGTTGGACCCTGTCAAGGGAATGCATTGACTAATTCCACCGGTTCGTCTGTGCTTTGCTCTCACATTCTGCCTTTACTTTAGCCAGAAAAATCATTCTGCTCCAGTCTTATTGACTCTTGTGCTGTTTACTGGAGACCTGCTCCTTTTAAATTTTGAACTCTCCTTAAAAGTATCCCCCTATTAGTTCTCTCATATAAAACCTCTTAAAGACATTTCAATGAAAAGTTCAAGGGGGCAAAAAATAATAATAAAAGCAATAGCTTTATCCACATTATCTTATCTTACCTCAGTGACAAATTTGACTTGCTCTATGACCTTTTCCTCAACTTATGTTGTAAACCCGCTCTCTTAATTGTGACTGATTTTTATCCTGACTGATTTGGCTTTTATCCTGGACCTCCTTTACTTGTCTCCTTCCCCCTCAAGTACACTGGAATCCTGACCAAAGGCTCCAGGCAACTATTTATGGACATTTCCCTACTTCCTTGTAAAATCTTGGCTCTGGAAGAAGTTCTGCTCTTTCTTTTATTTTTTTTGCTCTTCGAAAACTTTTCCCTCACATTTCCTTTCTTCCAGTTCATACCCTTTTGTTTCAATAATTAGTCAAAGGATATTTTTGCTAGGTTCCTCTGTGGTACCAATAATACTAAATGTTAGGGATATTTTTTTTTTCTTATCTCCCTCTATTACTTTCTTACTATATTTCTCAATGCCTTTGTATAGTTTTTCACAAATACTTATCTCTCCTCCTTGAAGAGGTTATATGTCACTGCTCATTGACATGTGGATTATGGTGCTTCCAGGGGAAGAGTTGTGCATCCCCACCCAACTGATGACAAGACTTCTTCTGGCCAATGGCTTATAAGCAAACACAGTATACACTATGACTGAAATCAAGTTGCTAGAAGAATCACATGCTTTTTATCATGTTCTTTCCTTCTGACATGAAACTAGCATGACACAAGAAGAGACTTCTCCTTCACCTTGGACACCATGATGAAGACAGGTGCAGCAGAGTCCCAGCTGCTCTGCAGGTGCAGACACATAACATAAATAAGAAGTAAAGTACATTTTTTAAGCCCTGAAATTTAAGAGTCATTTGTTATCACAGAAAAGCAGACAAATGCAATGCCAGTGGCTTTTTCCTACTTAAAATAAGCAAATTAAATACTGTCTGACCCAGGGGTACTTCTGAAATTACTTCCCCGAGTATGACACAGACATCTTATAAATTCTACTTTCCCCTGATGGTGATCATTTCTTATGATTTTTTTATCACCTTATCTCAAAATATTGGAGTTTCAACTGAAGACTTTTGACTACAGTTTCAATATTAATTTATATAGCATTAAACAGGTGCATATGAAGTGCTAGCTATATGTTTAACACTATGTTATGCTCAGAATACTAAAAGGCTTAATGTAGCATCATTTCCCTCAAGGCACTTAGAGTTGTATCTTAATATAAAATAATCAACTTCACTAAAGTCCTTTATTGTTTATGGGGAAGCTGGATACAAAAGCATATACTAAGGGCAATTTTTATAGATATTAACAGACTATTTTATAAGAAGGGGCACCTATTGTAGCTGAAGGGGAGACTTGCTTGGTATTTGGGATAAATCTATTGATGAAAAGGTGTTACCTTGTAGAAAAGAGAGAGAGACAGACAGAGAGACAAATAAAGCAGCATCTGCAAAATCAAAAAGAGGTATAATGTGAAAAAGCATCCAATAGCTTAACTGTTCCTGGAATGTGATATTTTGGGGAAGGAGTAATGGTAGGGTTAGAGGACGATACAGCTGGAAAGTGGGTAGCCAGATCATGGAGGACTATGGACTCTCTTCTATGAGGCTAAGGTGAGCTCACTTCGAAAAGCAGGGAAACTAGAAAGCAAGGAAGTTGACAGAAGGATCGAGGCAGAGAGAGGAAGTTAGTTAGTTCAAGTGAGAGGTAATTAGGGACTGTGCTAAAAGACAAAGAAATGAAGGGGACGATAAATAATCGGGTATTATTTGAAGCAAAGCCTTTGTGTTACACGTGTGTCACAGAGGCTAGAGCAATCAAGGGTAATTTGAAGACTTTTACTGTAGGTTCTAGCTTTCCAGTATAATAAATGCAAACAAAATTGACCAACAAAGTGTGAACTGAAATATATCTGTTGGATTTGACCATTATGAGATTACAAGAGGCATTAGGGTCAATGATACCATTTGAGTAGCCTGGAAAAAATTCATACTGCAATGTCTTGAAAAATGAAGGTAGCAAAGGCACAGCATTTGTTACCTCAACTTATTGGAATCATATGTTAAATGGGAAACATCACAGGGTTGAATTAAAGATCAGAGGAAGTGGTTGGGGTTCTAGGACACTTACAAGAAAGATATACCTTGCACATAAATAGAGTATCTTTTATGTTGAGCCTGGAGGAAGTGTGTCAAAAATGAGTTAGGATGTGGATAAATTAATTCAAAGATAGGTCTGGTTGATGATTTGAGATAAATCTTGCCACATGACTTCCATATTCTATTTCTAATCATCTGGCTTCCCTCATCTAGTAAACATTGATGTATTCTGGATATTTCTCAAATATTTCTCCACAGTCTTATGTGCTTACATCTTCTCTTTATTGGATTTTCAAGTAAGCTTTCTAACATACCTAAAATTTTTTTCACAAATCTTCCAGTGGCTGCCTTCCTTTAATTACTATACCCTGTTATATTATTATATATTTGATAAATTGACTGGCCATCTTCTCTATAAATTCCTGGGCTCTTTTTACTAGATAATTATATTATACACCCACCCACATATACATATTATTGTGTGATATCCAAATCTTGGATACATTTCTTTAAAAGAGAATTCAAAATCATTTCTCTCTTCTAACCCATGCTCATTCTCCCCCATCAGATTCCTAGCCCTTATTTAAGTAGAATGCCCTCTAAAACTACTCAGAAAATGTCCATTTAAGTGACAGATCTGGAAATAACTTTTAAATTTAAAGTATAGTCAATAGAGAGTTATTTTTATAAAATGCTCTTTTAAAGTATAATGATTCATTATTTTCCGAATCTTTTGTAAATTTGTGGAGAGCGATCCACTAATTGCCAATTCAACCTTGGGATAGTGGAGGCAGGAACAATTGAGAATGGATGAAAAACACCTAGTAGTATAATTTTAAAGCAATTGTGTCTTTAGTCTTCCTTTGAACATTAAAATCAACAGTAAATGACAATGGCCAGAGATATTTGTGCAAGTACATGTCAGAATGGAGAGTGCACTTTGTTAATGCAGTAGCCCTCAGGCAGTGATTTTGTATTCCTACCCATTTTCTAGCCATTTCTTAAAATTAAGAAAATTGGAAAAAGTACTTTTCTTTTTTAAAAAAATGAAAAGTTAGAATTTTCCTCTTTAAATTGTATGCAATGTTATATAACATTAAGGATATATAAAAATATAAAAGACCATGAACTAGCCTCTTGTATATCAATAATACAATTGAATCAGCCATTCAGAGCAATAGTTTAAGTCAGTTTAATTACTGTAAATTCCTAATTTATAGCAATAATATATAATATATAATTCACCAAAGAGTCAGTTAGTAAGCTTTTGTCAAAACCAGAATATTTTCTGATATTATTAAGTATTTTTACCCCTAATGATCCCATTAAGTTTCAAAGATTAGAAGTCTGAGAATATAAGGAAGAAATTTTTTCTTTTTCTTTCTTTATTCTTATCCAACGTTATTTTAGAAATTCCTATAATATAGAAAATGTGATAGATATGTTAGTGGAGAGTCCTGTTCCCCAGCCTCAGTTCTTGGGTTCGACCAAGCAAAGGTCAAAGTGAAAGTACACTCTCAAGATTGACAAGCGGGCAGGTGACTGATGGGGGTGGGGGAGGGTGTCAAGGATGTCTTTTCTTTTTATGTTTGCATATGTAATGAGTCATAGCTAAGGTGGTCTCTGACTGAGGCTGCTTTCAATCTTCTAAGGGACTCCTCCTATCTGTGGGGAGGGGGAGTTTTTGGCTCTCCATGGTCTTTGTCAGAACTGTCATGGCAGCCTTCCCCCACAGGGAGGGGGGGTCAAAACTGCAATGTAAATATATCATAATGAAGCTATAGATTACTATAGGGCTGGGGTTATAGGGAAGAATGTATACTGATCCACCGGGGTCTTTCCCTGCTGTTTGGAACTTGGCTCCCACCCTTTTTTATCAGTTCCAAAGCACCTGTTCTCTGCTCATATCTAGCTAACTGCCCACTCCATTTGATAGATAGATAGATGATAGATGATAGATAGATAGATAGATAGATAGATAGATAGATAGATAGATAGAT
>NW_023270442.1:2968798-3256147 GCF_011800145.1 Mirounga leonina
GATAGATAGATAGATAGATAGATAGATAGATAGATAGATAGATAGATAGATGATGGACAGACAGATGGATCTGTCTAAGGACATTTTTCTTTGCCTTTCCTCTCAACATAAATAATTGGTGTGAATAGTTAATATAGTTTCTTCCTTTTCTTCAATCTGTATTTCTTTTTTGCCCAGAATTTCCTATGTACACTTAAAGGGCATAATATTATATTTGCAAGGCAGTAGAAAAGCATACATTTATTTTACAACTTATTCCTTTCCATCTTTGATTATAAGAGAAGGCAGAATTATCCCATTGTTTGAATCAGATCCCGGCTCAGAACTCAACCATCCCCTGGATGGCAGTCTCCTGGTTAGGTAGAGATTAGTCTTCGTAATTTTTCTCACACGTGCTTAATAAATACAGAAGTAAACACTACCATTTGTCAAAGCAAGAATAAAAATTTCAAGAAATCTATAGAGGACACAAGATACTGCAACAATGAAAATATTTTGCATTTCATTTAATCAATCAGTAAAGTAAAAGACACCATCAACGTACTATCTGGCATTGTGCAGATGAATGACATTGAGGACAATTCGTGTCTAGATTACATTCATGACATTAATGTGTTCTGTTCTTCAAACTGGGCTACACTAAAGGATGACTTAGGAAGCAGTGTCACTATTTTATTCATATTGCAAGTTACTTATGACCAGTATCTCTTGCTTTCACTTTTTTTTGTATCATGCCCAATGGCTTTCAATAAAAGTGTAGATGGCCAGAGAATGTGTCTTGTTTTTTTTTTCTTTTTTTAAAATTTTATCTTATTATGTTATGTTAGTCACCATACAATACATCATTAGTTTTTTATGTAGTGATCCACAATCCATTATTTTCATATAATACCCAGTGCTCCATGCAGTACATGCCTTCCTTAATACCCATCACTGGGCTAACCCATCCCCCCACCCACCTCCCCTCTAGAACCCTCAGTTTGTTTCTCAGAGTCCATAGTCTCTCATGGTTCATCTCTCCCTCCAATTTCCCTCCCTTCATTTTTCCCTTCCTTCTCCTAATGTCCTCCATGCTATTCCTTCTGTTCCACAAAAAGGTGAAACCATATGATAATTGACTTTCTCTGCTTGACTTATTTCACTTAGCATAATCTCCTCCAGTCCCATTCATGTTGATGTAAAAGTTAGGTATTCATCCTTTCTGATGGCTGAGTAATATCCCATTGTATATATGGACCACATCTTCTTCATCCATTCATCTGTTGAAGGGCATCTCAGCTCTTTCCACAGTTTGGCTATTGTGGACATTGCTGCTATGAACATTGGGGTGCATATGGCCCTTCTTTTCACTACATCTGTGTGTTTGGGGTAAATACCCAGTAGTGCAATTGCTGGGTCATGGGGTAGCTGTATTTTTAATTTTTTGAGGCACCTCCACACTGTTTTCCAAAGTGCCTGTAACCACCTTGCATTCCCACCAATAGTGTAAGAGGGTTCCCCTTTCTCCACAACCTCTCCAACATTCGTTGTTTCTTGCCTTGTTAGTTTTTGCCATTCTAACTGGTGTAAGGTGGTATCTCAATGTGGTTTTGATCTGAATTTCCCTGATGGCTAATGATGATGAACATTTTTCCATATGTCTGTTAGCTATTTGTATGTCTTCTTTGGAGAAGTGTCTGTTCATGTCTTCTGCCCATTTTTTGACTTGATTATTTGTTTTTTGGGTGTTGAGTTTGGGAAGTTCTTTATAGATCTTGGATACCAGCCTTTTATCTGTAGTGTCATTTGCAAATATCTTCCCCCATTCTGTGGGTTGCCTCTTTGTTTTGTTGACTGTTTCCTTTGCTGTGCAGAAACTTTTTATCTTGATGAAGTCCCAAAAATTCATTTTGCTTTTGTTTCACTACCCTTTGGAGATGTATTTTGAAAGAAGTTGCTGTGGCCAATGTCAAAGAGGTTACTGCCTATGTTCTCCTCTAGGATTTTGATGGATTCCTGTCTCACATTGAGGTCTTTCATCCATTTTGAGTTTATCTTTGAGCATGTATCTTTTTTTTTTTTTCATTTATTCATTTTTTATTTTTATTTTATTTTTTTAATTTTATTCTTATGTTAATCCCCATACATTACATCATTAGTTTTAGATGAAGTGTTCCATGATTCATTGTTTGTGCACAACACCCAGTGCTCCATGCAGAATGTGCCCTCCTCAATACCCACCACCAGGCTAACCCATCCTCCCACCCCCCTCCCCTCTAGAACCCTCAGTTTGTTTTTCAGAGTCCATCGTCTCTCATGGTTCGTCTACCCCTCCGATTTCCCCCGCTTCATTCGTCCCCTCCCGCTACCTTCTTCTTCTTCTTCTTTTTTTTTTCTTAACATATATTGCATTATTTGTTTCAGAGGCACAGATCTGACAGTCTTGCACAATTCACAGCGCTTACCAGAGCACATACCCTCCCCAGTGTCTATCACCCAGTCACCCCATCCCTCCCACCCCACCCCCCACTCCAACAACACTCAGTTTGTTTCCTGCGATTAAGAATTCCTCATATCAGTGAGATCAGTGGAAACAGTTAAGAAAAAAAGAATTCCATTTAAGTTAGATATAAATTAAATAAACATGCAGTTATAAGTAAAATTAGTTCCCTGTACTGAACACATTTTTAAGTACAGTATGGTGTGCCCCTTTATGGAGGTACACTTAGTTTTACTAGGATAAATGAGAGTGTGCCATCTCTATGTCTAATTAGTCTTCGGTCTCTTACACACACACACACAGACACACACACACACAACTAGCCTGATTTCTATTCCCCTTATAAGACTTAGTTCAAGTATCATTTCTAGAAAACTTTTCCCAATTTAATCTGCCTTATTACCTAACTTCCTCCCCTTGAGATCTCATAGCACTAGAAAATTTTATCTCTGTAAAATTTTCCCAAGTTCAGATATTTGAAAGGCCTCACCAAATTCCATATAGTATGCTCATGTAAAGGTCTTATTTTAAAGGAAAGAATATGGTGCAGCAAGAGGAAAAGAATGCAGGAAAACATCAGACAGGTCTCCAGGATACAGCCCCCTGTGTGAGATCCTCCAGGGCCCTATTTGCACACAAAGATGCTCTTTACCTTGAACCACCACTATCTGAGTGAGGAATCTTCAAGAAGCTCTCAGTGGGGGTCCTTAAGTAATTAAAGCAGGTTTTACAAATTGGTTAGTCCAGGTACAAACTATTAGTGCAGAAAATGTTTGGGGATCCCCAGGGGAGTTTCTGGTTCATCATAAATTCTTTGTCCAAAGTCAAATAACAGACATCCAAGTATCCCCAAAGGTATTTTAGAACTTTTTCAGCAGAGCTATTAACCAACTCCATTTCTACAATCTTATTTATAGCAATCTTATTTATAGCAATAAGAGTTTTGGATATAGAAAGCAGTCAACTTTTGAAATAATGTCTTCAGTATTTAATTATTTTATACAAAAGTATCATTACCCCAATCACAGAAGATATTTTATTTAATAATTATCACCACTTACATTTTTTTCTCCTTAGAGAATAATCCAAAATAATCCAAATTATTTTACTATCACTTTGATCACATTTCCCTGTTATTCTACCAATCTACTAATCCAATTTCAGTTATCTTGCATGTATTTTAAGTTTTATTGAGTTATATATAATACATAATAAAATGTATTTAAAATGCCGTATAGATACATGAATGCCAAATATATAGTATGAACCAATCACCACAATCAAGATAATAAATTTAAGTGAATATACCCATTAACCACAAAAGTTCCTGGAATTTATGTAAAAGTAATCTTGCAGAGGTGCCTGGGTGGCTCAGTTGATTAAGTATCTGACTTTTTTTTTTTTAAGATTTTATTTATTTGACAGAGAGAGAGAGAGTGCACACAAGCAGGGGGAGCGGCAGAGGGAGAAACAGGCTCCCCGCAGAGCAGAGAGTCTGACGTGGGGCTTGATCCTGGGACTCTGGGATCATGACCTGAGCCGAAGGCAGACGCTTAATGACTGAGTTGAGCATCTTTTCATATGTTTGTTTACCTTGTGTCAATTTCCTTTTAAAATCTTTAATCTACTTTCTTTACTGGATTATTTTCTTCTTATTGGAGATTTCAATTGCCTTGACCCTAATCTTTCAGGGGACATATTCACTCTTTCAATGTCAAATATATGGTTAGCTGTTGGCTTTTCGGAGATGCTCTTTATCAGATTGAAAAGTGACCTTTTCCTAAATTGGTAAGAAATTTTATCAATAATGATTTCTGGGTTTTTCCAAATACTTGTTTTCTGAATCTAATGAGATAATAGCAGTTTGTTTTTTTTTTAAAAATCAATTAATTTGGTGAAATACATTGTCCAATTCTAGAATGTTAACTAACCTTACATTTCCACGTGGCCATAATGTGCTATTCTTTTATATAATATTGGATTTAATTTCCTAAAATTTTGTTAAGAATTTTTGCATTTGTGTACTTAGGAGATATTATTCTGCAGTTTCTTTTCTTTCTTTCTTTTTCTTTCTTTTTTTTTTTTTTTTTAGTTTTCTTCTCTTGTTATGCCTTTTTCTGATTTTGGTACCAGAATATTATTGGTCTCATTGAGAATTGGAATGAACTTTCTTTATATTGTGAAAGTTTGTGCTGGGTTTAATTTTTTTCATTAAATATTTAATAAAATTCATCATTAAAGCTATCTGGGTCTAGAGTTTACATTGCAGGAAGATTTTAAACTGCTATTTCAGTCTTTAATAGATAAAGGTTATCCCATTCAAGTTATCTATTTTTTCTTAAGTGAAATTTGGTGGTTTATACCTTTGAAAGAATTTGTCCATTTCGTCTCAGTTGCTGACTTCTTTGGCATAAAACGGTTCATAATATCTCTCTATTATCCTGCTAATATCTTTAGAGTCTATAGTCATCTTGACTTTTCAGTTCCAGTATTAACAACTTGTATTCTTTCTCTCTCTCCTCCTCTTTCTCTGTCTCTGCTCTTGTTCTCTCACTTTTTTTTCTCTGTCCCTCACTCCTCTCTTCTTTTCTGATCAGTTTGGCTAGTATTTTACTAGTTATATTGGTCTCTTAAAGAAACCAATTTGGTTTAATTAGTTTTCTATTTGTTTACCTTTTTACTTTATTTATCAATTTCCAATCTGATCTTTATTATTTTATCTTTTTTTGCTTATTTTGGGTATATTTGGGTAATTTGGGTAATGTGATCTTCTTTTCTATGTTCTTTAAGTTAAACCTGAAGACACTGATTTGAAACCTTTCTTCTCTTCTAATGCATACATTGAATGCTTGAGAATGCCCTATTTGTACTGTTCTAACTTCATTCCACAACTTTTAATATGTTGTGTATATTTGCCATTCAGTTCAAAATGCTTTGCAATTTCCCTTTTGATTTCTTATTTGTCCTATGGGTTAATTTAGAATTGTGTTTTTGTTTTCAAATATATAGAGGTTTTCCAAATACTGCTCTATCATAGTTTCTAGTTTGGTTCTAATGTGGTTAGAGAACCCACTTTCTTTGATTTAGATCTTTTCAAATGTATTTCCTGTGCAGTAGAAAAGAATGTGTGATCTGCTGGTTTGGTTAGAGTTTTAATAATAATTAGTTAAGTTAGGGTCAATTGATAATGTTGATCAAATCTTCTTTATCCTTCTTAACTTCTTGTCTACTTGCTCCATTAATTATTGAGAGAGCACTGTTTAATCTCTAATGAAATTATAGATTTATCTATTTCTCCTTGCAGTTCTATTAGTCTCTGCTTCATGCGTTTTGAAGCTCTGTTATTATGTGCATAAAAATTTAGAATCATGTCATCTTGATGAATTGACTTCTTGATCATTAGGACATTAAGCAGTATATAGTCAGTTTAGTGGTCTTTTTTTTTTTTTTTAATTATCAGTTCTGACAGTCCTTGACTTTGTATTGGAGTATTTGCACAGTTTATGTTAAATGTCTCATTGATTTAGTTGGGTTTAAATCTTGATATTTGCTTTCTATATATCTTATCTGTTCTTTGTTCATTTCTTCTATTTATGACTCCTTTAGATTTTTGGAGTATTTTATATCAATCAATTAATTTTCTATCTTGGCTCGTTAACTATAAATCATTGTTATGTTATTTTAGTCGTTGATTTTCAGTCTTTCATCAAGTGATGTTATACTATTCACACGTTGAGTAACAGTATTGCCTTTCAGCTTTTGTGTAATTGCCATCATATGTTTTACATCTATATAAATATGAACCCTGTGTTAGTTTTCCATCTGTGGTAACAAATTACCACAAATTTGGTGCTTGAACAACACAGATTTATTACTTCATAGTTTCTGTAAATCAGAAATCAAAGTAGGCTCAACTGGGATCCGCTCAGGGAATTGCAGGTCCACAATCAAAGTATTTACGGGATTGTGCTCCTTGCTACCGATTCTGAGGAAGAATCCCTTCTAATATTCAGGTTTTTGATGGAATATGTCCTCTTTTTGTTGTAGGACTAAAGTTCTAATTCCTTGCTAGATATCATTCAGAGGAGGCTGTCCTTGGCTTTTAGGGGCATCTCTGGTCCTTACATGGGGGCTTCTTCCTCCACTGCCAGCAGTGGTGTAGTCAATCCTTCTCATACTTGGAGTATTTCTGACTTTCCCTTCTGCTGCATCTCCTTCTCTCTTCTGTTTTGTATTTCAACTAGAGCGAGTTCTCTGCTTTTAAGGGCTCATGCAGTTAGTCTTACCTGGATTATCTAGGATACTTTAGGATAGTTTTCCCATTTTAATGTCTATAATCTTAATTATTATCTGCAAATTTCCTTTGCCATTTAACTGAACATATTTATAAATGGCTGGATTTATGCATTGAGACATTGACGGCATTAACACCTTTACAGAGGAGAGGGACATTATACTCTATTCTCTATTGCCACTTTCTCTCTCTCTCTCTCTCTCTCTCTCTCTCTATATATATATATATAGTTGTTTAAATTGTCAATGAGTTCTTAAGGTGACTTTAATAAGGAAAGCAAAACTTTTATATGTAAACACATTGTTATCATTTCTAGAGTTCTTCATTATTTTGTGTATATCCAGATTTCCATCTGGTATCACTTCCCAAATGCCTGAATGACTTTCTTTAACATTTCTTACAGGGCAGGTCTACTAGTGCTGATTCACTTCAGTTACTGTATATCTGAGAAAATCTTCATTTTGCCTTCATGTTTGAAATAAAATTTTGTTGAGTTCGAATTCTAAATTGAAAGGTTTTTTTTTTTCTTTCAGTACCTTAAAAATTCTGAGCAATTATCTTTGGCCAGAGTTATTTCAGATGAAAAGTCTCCTCTAATCTTTATTTTGTGCTTCTGTACCTAAAGAACCCACCCACCTAGTCCTCCTAGATTCTTGAATATTTTTCTCTTTATCACTTGTTTTAGGCAATTTGGATATGATATACTTTGGTGTAGTTTTCTTCATTATTCTTGTCCTTAGCTTTCATTTTGACACACTTGGGTTATAATCTTTATCAGATTTGGAAATCTTTCAGCCAGTAGATCTTTACATACTGCTTTCTGTCCCAGACTCCTTTGGAACTTTAAGTTCACATCAACTAGGCCACTTGAACTTATCCTACATCCCTCAGATGTTCTGTTCATTTTCTTTTAGTTCTTTTTTTTTTCTTGATGTATTACTTTTTTAATAGTTTCTGTTACTTCTTTCAAGTTATCTTTTCTTCTGCAATGTTTAATCTACTACTAATCCCGTCTTGTGTATTTTGCCTTCAGACACTGTAGTTTTAATATGTATAAATTTGATTTTTAACATAGCTTCCAAGTCTGTAACATGATCAGTCTTTGCTCTAGATTCTTGAACATATGGAATGCAGTTATAGTAACTGCTTTACTCTTCGTGTCTGCTAATTCTGTCATCTGTGCCATTTCTGGGTCACTTAAGGTTGGATGTATTTTTCTTTTCTCATCATGTCTCATATTTCCTGCTTCTTTTCATGGTGAATAATTTTAAATTAGATGCCAGAATTTGTGGATTTTACTCCTTTACTGTGCTGAGTATTTTTGTATTTACTTTAAGTCTTTTTCAGGAATCCAGATGAATTACTTGGATACAGTTTCATCCTTTCAGTTCATGCTTTTAAGTTTTGTTAGGGGGGAACAAAATAGTCCAGAGCTAATTTTGCCTCATTCTTGAAGTAAAATCTTTCTAAATTCCTTATTTGCCATATTTTATGAGGTGCTTTTGTTTTGTTTTGTTTCTTCTCATTTTTTTTTTTTTTTAATCTGGCTCATGGGAATAAAAACTATTTGTTTCTCTGTTTGAGCTTTGCAAATTGTTTCTCCTGAATCTTTTGGGAAGTTCTCTCCCTGGACTCAGTAGTTTCTTTTCATGGACATACGTGCAGCAGTACTCATCTGGAAGACCCCAGGGAAACTTACTGCAGACCTGAGGAAGTCCTCATTGCCCACCTGTCTCCTGTCTGGTACTCTGTCCTGTGAACTTTGCTTCCCCTGACTGCCTTCCCTGCCTCAATGCAAGGAGACTTCTAGACTCCAGCTGGGCCCCTCCTTCCTCTACTGCAGCTTATAAACTCTCTCTAGATAATTACCTCGGGCAGTAGTAGGACACACCCATTTCCTTTTATATTTCAGAGATCACTGTTGACTGCTTTGTTGACTGATTCACAATGTCTTGAAAACGGCTGTTTTTTTTTTTTTTTAAGATTTTATTTTTATTTATTTGAGACAGAGAGAATGAGAGAGAGCACATGAGAGGGGGGAGGGTCAGAGAGAGAAGCAGACCCTCTGCCGAGCAGGGAGCCCGATGCGGGACTCGATCCCGGGACTCCAGGATCATGACCTGAGCCGAAGGCAGTCGCTTAACCAACTGAGCCACCCAGGCGCCCCGAAAACTGCTGTTTTGTACAGTATGTTTGATTCTTGGTTCTTTCTTTTACTTGGTAGAATAAATCGGGTGCCTCTTTCTACATCTTGGTTGGAAGCTGACATTCTTGTATATAATATTTCAACATAGTAAACAAAATTCTACAGAGAATGACAAGGATTTGAATAATGCTAGCAGTATGTTTTGTTTGTGATGTTGTTAAATCCTGACCTCAAAATATCACAGTCTCCCGTTCTGTACTGAATATAAAATCATTTTGTATCTATATATCTATGTCTAAATTTCATTTTCTGCCTGTGTTGTCCATACATTTTATTTTGAAATTAATTTATTTTTGTTAATTAATTAATTGTACTCCAGTTTTGACACTGACTGTTGATAGCAGGGTATCACAAAGCTACTCTGAAAGAGCCAAAGCCATGAACTGAAACATGGCCAACATTCTAGGCCAACAAGTCTATGTCTCATAAACAGAAAGACTATAGAAACTGTGGAATCTGCAGTTCATGATAGATAAAAACAAGCAGCAAGAAGTAAAGGGATTTTCAGAATTCATTTGGCAGATCAGAGTAATGAGTTAAAGAAAGGGGAGGAGTTTGATAAAGTAAAGTAGAAACAAGCACATCTTGAACATGAGCCAAGACTCTCTTAAATTGGGAAATTTATGAGATTTTCCTGCTTCTGAACAATGGGCAACTGACTTCTCCAGGAGTCGTGGACTGTGTTAGTATGTCACCTTAATGAATCTGGTGGATAATTGTTATACATTTAATTATAAATTAAATAATGCCATTATTTATATTATACAATTATAGTATTTATAATACAATTATAATTTTCTAAAACCTCACCATGCAATTTTTTTAAAAGTTTGGATATTTGATTTATGTTAACATACAGTAAAATTTACTTTTTTTATTTTCGCTGTATAGTTTGATGAATTTTAATGTATGCATAGATTCATGTAACCACCACCACCACAATCAGTAAACAGAATTCTTCCATCATCCCCAGACACTTTTATTTTTTTCCTTTTGAAGTTACATCTTCCTATAACCTCTAAGCCCCACATAACCACCACTCCCTTTCCTTCACTATAATTTCATCTTTTCAAGAATGTCACATAAATGGAATCATCCAAAATCTAACCTATCTAAGGTAAATAAATACCTAGGAGTTGGGTTCCAGGGCTATAAGGTTAGTGCATGTTTTTAATTGCATGAGAAACTGCCAAATCATTTTCCACAATGGCGATATAATTTGAATTCTTTCTAGTAATATATAAGAAGTCAAGTTGCTTCTCATTCTCACTGGTGTTTGATCTTGTCAGTTTTTGATTTTTTGTTTTTAATGCTACACATCAAAATAGGTGTGTAGTGAAATCTCTGTGGTTTTATTTTTTTTAATTTTTTTTAAAGATTTTATTTATTTATTTGAGAGAGAGAATGAGAGAGAGAGAGAGAGAGAGAGCATGAAATGGGGGAGGGTCAGAGGGAGAAGCAGACTCCCCGCTGAGCAGGGAGCCCGATGCGGGACTCGATCCCGGGACTTCAGGATCATGACCTGAGCCGAAGGCAGTCGCTTAACCAACTGAGCCACCCAGGCGCCCCAATCTCTGTGGTTTTAATGTGCATGTCTGCAATGTATTGCCATGGCTTTATGCTGTGGCCAATGATAGTGCACACCTTTTCGTGTGCTTGTTTCTCATTCCTGTATCCGTATATCCTTGTCTGTGAAATGTCTTTGCAATGTCTGTACCCATGTTCTAATTGGATTATATTTTTCATTACAGTGTTAGGGTTCCTTACAAATGTTATAAGAGCAGTTTTGTTCTCCAAACAACCTCTTTAGTGATGTCTGTTCACTTCTTTTGCACTTTTTTTTCTTACTATTGAATTTAGATCGTCTATATATTTCAGATACAATTCCTTGCTCAGAGATGTGTTGATTTGCAAGTACTCTCCCTCATGCTGTGGCTTATCTTTTCATTCTCTTTTAACAGTGTAATTCAGAAAGCAAAGCCTTTTAACTTTACTTTTAAAGAGGTCCAAGTATTAATCTTTTTCTTTTATGGACCATTCTTTTGGCGTCATGTCTAAGAACTCTTCACTTAGCCCAGAGTCACGAAGATTTTTCTCCCAATTTTTCTCATAAAAGTTTTATACTTTTATTTATAAAAGTATATTTATAAAGTGAGAGACACAGGGAGAGAGGGAACACAAGCAGGGGGAATGGGAGAGGGAGAAGCAGGCTTCCCGCTGAGCAGGGAGCCTGACGCGGGGCTCGATCCCAGGACCCTGGGATCATGACCTGAGCCAAAGGTAGATGCTTAAGGACTGAGCCACCCAGGTGCCCCAAAGTTTTATACCTTCATGTTTTCAGTTTAGGTCTTTGATTCATTTGGGGCTCAGTTTTGTAGGAGGGATAAATTCTGTCCTCAGGTTCATGTATTTGCATATGGATAGCCAATTATTTAAAAACCATTGCTATAATACTATTATTTCTTCATTGAAATGCCTTTGTTCTTAGCAAACTAAAATTTTAGAACATTGGCTGTATCGTAGGAGTCTATTTCTGGACTCTTCTCTGTTCCACTGATCTATGCACCTATCCCTGAACCATTATTGTGCTTCCCTAGTTGCATAGTTTTACCCAGGTCTTAAAATCAGACAGTATGATTTCTATGACTTTGTTCTTCTTTTACAAAAACATTTTGTAAATTCTAGTTTCTTTGCCTTCCACTTAAACTTTAGAATCATTCTGCCTACAAAATTATATACTGCTGGGATTTTAATTAGAATTGTATAGAGTCTTGATAGCAATTTTGAAATATCTGACATATTTTTCAATGTTGAGTCTACAAATATATCAACAGGGTATGTCTCCTTATTTATTAAGGTATTTTTTTCACTTCTTTGATCTGTTTGTAGTTTTTAGCATTCAGATGCCGTATGTGAATTTTGTTTGATTAATACCTAAGTGTTATATTTTGGAGCTATTGTATATACTTTTACATTTCTAATATTTCATTAAATATAATATAAATATAAATGTAAATATATATTAGTATATATTTAATTGTTCATTGCAAGTATGTATACAGAAAAATGATTATTTTTGCGTGTTTTTTTCTCATATCTTGTGACTGTGTTAGGTGCATTTATTAGTTCTGGCAATGTTTTTATAGAATTTTGGATGTGCAGTGAAGACAACAATGCATCTGCAAATTGGAAGAAAATTATTTTTTCCTTTCCAATTGTCTGCTTTTTATTCTTATTTGTTGCTTCGTACTGTGTTGCCCTTCAGAATGATGTTAATAGGAGTGTGTAGTGGGGATTTCCTTACTTGTTCCCAAGCTTGGAAATAAAGTATTTAATCTTTTACCTGAGCATCACATGGATTTGGTTTGTTTTCAGTGTATTCTGTTTTCCATTCTTCTATTTCCTCTTCCCTGCCTTCTTTGGATTGTGTGAACATTACTTACCATTCTATTTTATCTATCATGTTTTGGCTATATCTATTTTTCTCATTGCTATTGTGATTAAAATGTACCTATTTATCTTGGAACCAGTATTTTACTGTCTCATTTGAAATGTAGAAACTGTAGCACCATCTAGGTTCTTATATCCCTTTCTTCTTTGTCTTAGTTGTCTTCTGTATTATACCTGCATTAATCGAAAACCCCTATACTCAATGTTAAAGTTCTATTTCAATCATTAGACATATTTTTACAAAGATATTTATGATTTCTCTTGCTCTTTCTTCATCCCTAAAGTTTCCTCTGATAAAATTTCTCTTTTGTCTGAAGAATTTCCTTTTCCAATTCTTTTAGGATATAATCTTCTGGTAGAAGTTTTATTAATTGTCTTTAACCTGAGAATGATAATGTCTTTATTTTACCCTCATTTCTGAAGGATATTTTTGCTGGACATATAGAACTTTATTCTGACATATCGTTCTTCATGACACTTTAAAAATACTGTTTCACCTCCTTTTGGCCTCCGTGGTTTCTGATAAGAAACCTACAGTTATTTGAATTATTGTTTTCCTATAACGGATATATTTTTTGTAATTGTATGGCTTTAGCTTTTAGCAGTTTATGATGTTGATATTTTCATTTTTCCAACAATCTGTCCAAATTCAGGCCACATATTGTGACCAGACTTCTGTGGGCTGTGGATTAAAAATTAGTTACATTTTCAAAACCTTTGCAGTATTTTCAGATCTGTATACATGTGTACCGTTGGCCACTTCAGTACCTGTGTGGCGTTTTAGCTCTTAGTTCAATTCTCAAAGTCGTGGTACTGTTTAAGATCAGATCTACAAATGCACAGCTCAGGGCTGAGCCCAAGGTTTCATGAATAACTTGATGCAGTTGTTTTCCTAAGCTCTTTCTACTCTGTGATGCCTCTCATGCTTTCCTGTTCTGCATGTCTCCAGTTTACAGTCCCTTGGACTAAAAACTGGGGTTTTAAAAAATAGAAATAAAATAATAATAAAAACTGGGGTTTTATCTACCCCTCACTGCCATAGATGTGTCCTTATTGAGGGCCAACTAGCTGGAGGAAAGAGAAGGAGGAAAACAGTGGGATTTTCCTTGCCCTCTTGGGACCACCGTTCTTCTGACTGATGAGGAAGAATGTCTTCTTTCGGAGACTCAGGCACTTGCAGGCTCCCACTGCTGTGCCAGGGAATCTCTTCTGCTCCCTCAGACCAAACTAGAAAGCTTCTCTGGATCTCCAATGGGCCATGTTGATTATTTTTAGGGTTTCCAGCTGCCTTCAGTCCAACCAAGGGGTTCTGAAGAAAAAAAAAAATTTTTCACAGATTTTCTTTTTCAAATTCTGATATTTTTCTAGTAATGATATGCCTGCTACTATTTACATTTCAGAATCCTCAAAGAGATTATCCATGCATGCTGTCCTAGTGTTAGGGAAGAATTAAATGACATGGACAGGATGCATTGGGGTTACTTTCATTAACCCAGACCTAGAAATCTATATTATTTTTAAACTTGTTGACGCATATATGATCAGGATTTTTTGTTCATTTTTTAAACTCAGAATGAATATCTTTTCAATAAAAATATTAACTGAAATGATTTACAGCAGCTCACTTGATTGACACTCAATTTGTCATTCTAGTGTGGCTCTGAACATTTAACTCAGACTTTAGGATACCTCAGCCTACTTACTAACTTTTGACAGGAGTGTATTTAAGACCATATATATCTACTTTAGTGAATGGGGCAACATTAAAGGACTTTATAGGGGAAAAAAGAAAAGAGGCTGCAACTCTTCTTTCTTTCTGGCAGTCTATCACAGATGAAAATTATATTGGTCTTATAAAATTTGTTCTTTTAAAAAATATGTAATAGTAACATCCCCAAATTATGAGCTCTATGATCATTTGATGGTTTGTTCTGATATCTATTCAGATATTATAGTAAACTGAACAGTTTTTAATACCAGGATAACCTTTTTCCTCCCAACGTTTTTGTTATCATCATCATTACCTTAATTCCTGTTAAATAAATGAGCCAAAGAAAAACCCCCTCCTCCTATATTAATCCTCATGTTGTTTTCTTCTTCTTAGCATGGAAGGATTCCATCCTTCCACCATTAACTCAAAACCTCATTAGCACCAAATTCAAATTTTTACAAATCTATTGTTTTATTTTTTAATTTAATTTAATTTTATGTTATGTTAGTCACCATACAGTACATCATTAGTGTTTGATGTAGTGTTCCATGATTCATTGTTTGCATATAACACCCAGTGCTCCATGCAATACGTGCCCTCCTTAATACCCATTACTGGGCTAACCCATCCCGCACCCCTCTAAAACCTTTAGTTTGTGTCTTGGGGTCCATAGTATCTCATGGTTCGTCTCCCCCTCCGATTCCCCCCTCTTCATTTTTCCCTTCCTTCTCCTAATGTCCTCCATGCTATTCCTTATGTTCCACAAATACGTGAAACCATATGATAATTGACTTTCTCTGCTTGACTTATTTCACTTAGCATAATCTCCTCCAGTCCCATCCATGTTGATGCAATACCCAAGTGGGTATTCATCCTTTCTGATGGCTGAGTAATATTCCATTGTATATTGTTTTAAATATAGCCAAATATGCATATTTTAACCATTTAGAATCCACCTGCCTTGCACACCTTGCAGAAGTGCACCCACCTTCTGCTGGCTGTAGACAAGACAAACTCTGGGCCAGTCCAAACCACAGCTGCCCTCTGGAATTCTCCTGCTGTGCCGCTGAGTGACGTCACCTAGACACAGAAGCCTCCTTCTCAAATCACCTCTCCCAGGAGTTTCCTTGCCCTCCTCCCCCTCTGAGTGGTGCCCCTTCCCACACATACTGTCTCTGGTAGGTCTCTTGCTAGGAAGAATTCACCCTCTTATGCAACTGTCCAAGCACCACCCAAATAAACCCTATTGTCTCCTGCATGCCACCATGATCAGTCCTGAAATCCTCCAACTGATCACATTTCCCAACAGATTGACTTTTCCAGAATTTCTTAAAAGTGCTAATTACTGGGGGTACCTGGGAGGCTCAGTCAGTTAAACATCTGCCTTTAGCTCAGGTCATGATCTCCGGGTCCTGGGATCGAGCCCCACACCACTGCTGTCGGGCTCCCTGTTCAGCAAGGAGTCTGCTTCTCCCTCTCTCTCTGCACACCCCGCCCCCCGCTCATTCTCTCTCTCTCAAATAAATAATCTAAAAAAAAAAAAAAGTGATCATTACTGACTCTCTAGGAATGTGTTCTGAAACCTTACACATTAAGATTAATTTTAAATATATACTATGGCTTTGCTTTAAATTACTTTTCTTGACAGCATTATAAGACTTCTCTTTAAAGGCTAATTTGAATTACCAAATTGTGTTCTCTCATTTTGTACCTCAGGTGACATCAAAAGTTTTTGCCTTAGAACTCTTTATATTTGTAAAACTATTGGTGATTCCTCAAGGTTTTGTTTATGTGGGCTGTGCCTATTTATATATATCATATGTATATCATATTAGGCATTGAAATGAGAAGTTTTAAAATATTTGATTAATTCATTTAAATTTTAAAATGTTAATTTGTTAATTGTCAAAAATAATAAGTATGCTAATCCAAGTGTCATATTAAAGAAAATGACATTTTGAAAAATAGAGTAAAACAGTGGCTTTTTACATTAAAATTTATTATTGCAGTACAGTTGACAATGGCACATTTGTTTCAGATGTACACCTTAGTGATTCGATAATTCTATACATTACTCAGTGCTTACCATGATAAGTGTAGTTTACCATCTGTCACCATACAACATGCTTACAATATTAGTGACTATTTTCCCTGCTGCACTTTTTAACTCTGTGACTTATTTTTTTTTTATAACTAGAAGTTTGTACCTCTTAATCCCTTTCACCTGTTTTATCCAGCTCCCCACCCACATCCCTTCTGGCAATGACTAGTTTGTTCTCTGTATTTAAGAGTCTAGTTTCTTATTTGTTTACTTCGGTGTTTATTTGTTTTTGTTTTTTTAATATATTTTACATATCAGTGAAATTATATAGCATGTGTCTTCTCAGTCTGACTATTTCACTTAGCATAATACCCTCAAGGTCAATCCATGTTGTCACAGATGTCAAGATTTCATTTTTTAATGGTTAAGTAATATTCCCTTGTGTGTGTGTGTGTGTGTGTGTGTGTATGTATGTCACTCTTATTTATCCATTCATCTATTTATGGACACTTGGTTATTTCTATATCTTGGCTATTATAAATAATGCTGCAATAAGCAGAGGGATGCATATATCTTTTTGAATTGGTGTTTTCATTTTCATTTTCATTTCAATATTCAGTATTGAAATTACTGGATTATATAGTATTTCTATTTTGAATTTTTTCCGTTAACTCCATACTGTTTTCCATAGTGGATGCACCAATTTACAATCTGACCAACAGTACCTGAGGGTTCCCTTTTTTCTATATCTTCACCAACACTTGTTATTCCTTGTCTTTTTGATACTAGCCATTCTGACTGGTGTGAAATGATATATTGTGGTTTTGTTGGCATTATGGTTTTGATTTCCCCGATGATTAGTGATGTTCAGCATCTTTTCATGTGTCTGTTGGCCATCTGTATGTCTTCTTTAGAAAAATGTCAATTCAGGTCCTCTGTCCATTTTTAAATCAGATCATTAGGATTTTTAGTGTTGAGTTGTATAAGTTCTTCATATATTTGGGATATTAACCCCTTGTTGGATATATCATTTACAAATATATGAATATGTCTCCTCAGGCAAGGAAAACAAAAACAAAAATAAACTATTGGGATTATGCCGAAATAAAAGGCTTTTTTGCACGACAAAGGAAACAATCAACAACAAAAAAAGGCAAACTTTTGTTCTGTTTTGTTTTTTACACCTTTGCAAGTTTCTCTAGTGTGTACTGTAACAGAAGACAGGGAGATTCTTTTTTTTTTTTTTTAAAGATTTTATTTATTTATTTATTTATTTATTTGAGAGAGAGAGAATGAGAGACAGAGAGCACGAGATGGGGGAGGGTCAGAGGGGGAAGCAGACTCCCTGCCGAGCAGGGAGCCCGATGCGGGACTCGATCCCGGGACTCCAGGATCATGACCTGAGCTGAAGGCAGTCGCCCAACCAACTGAGCCACCCAGGCGCCCCAGAAGACAGGGAGATTCTTGTATGTGTGGCTGCATTCAATCTTCTGTGATATGTTTTTAAACCTGAGAAAAAGACTCTTTTAGACAAGGAGATTATTGAACTTTTCCTCCATTAGCACAGTCCTGTAACTGGGATTGTGAAAATGTGAGAATTTTGCAGGAGAAATCCATATTCACACAGATATGTGGTTGGTAAAGGGAAGGCATCATAAGATCCCCTGGATGGGTTTTGAGGACTTCTGGGGTTCTTGAAACATACTTTGTGTACTATAGAATATTGTTAATCATAGAATGTACTCCAAAAAGCATAAAAATGGCCATGCTTTATTGTCAACATGTCTAAGACTTTCAGAATTTTTTTTTTTATTTTGCCTTGAGTTATCCTCTATTATTAACTTTAGTCTTTTATTTAGTTATCACCTCTTACTGTGGAAACAAGAAGAAAATGAAAGTAGTGCTTTCCATTCTTCCAACTTCAATTTTTCACTTGGATGTTCTTTGGTAAGGGTTATAATGCTTATAGACATCCAGCTATGAATTAACTTTAGGAAATTATCTGAAAATTATTTACTTCAACTTTATTGTTTTACTTTCTTATTTGTTCATTATATTTTTTTTCTGGTTATAAAAATAATCCACAGTTGGAGTTGAAAATCATGTAATGACCACTGAAGGCAATTTGGTTTAATCCTTTCAGTCAAAATTGTATATGCATTTACTCTTTGACATATCAATTTTACTTCTAGATAATTAACTGGAGCATTGATTGCACTAGATAAAGATTGTAATAGATAAATATTTGGATATTCTCAGGTGACATAACACATGCCCAGTAGTTTATCCACATGGTAGAAGACTGTGTAATTTGAACAGGAGTGAGAAAGTTCTCTACATAGTAACATGAATATATTTCTTACATGTATTATTAGTTTGAGAAAAGAAGCACAGTATAGAAAAGGGTACATTTTGTAAAAAGAAGGAAACATAAAAAAATGTGTGTTAATATTTGCATGAAATTGCAGGTAATTAATTAAGTGGTTAAGGAGGAAAGGGGTAAGGTACTGTTGGGAGGGGAAGGTCAAGAATTTTAATCAAAATGTATTCCACTTTCTGTCTGTATAATTTTGACTTCTCTAAATACATAGTAAGTGGAATCATAGACTATTTGTCTCTCTGTGACTGGTTAATTTTACTTAGTATAGCATCCTCAAGGTTCATCCATGTGTAGTATATGTCAGAATTAATTTTCTTTTTAAAGCTAAATAATATTCCATTTTGTTCCTGTACAACAGTTTGCTTATCCTTTAATGCATTGATGGACATTTAGGTTGCTTTCACTCATAAAATACTGTGAATAATGCTGCTATGAATATGAACATGGCTGTACGAATTCCTCTTTGAGACCTTGCTTGCAATTCACCTTCCATGTCTTCCCCTGGAAGCTGCAAACCTTCAGTAGACTCCAGAGATCCAAGATAGATTAGACAGATTCTGCAATTGCTGCTCAAGTGGGGAGACAGATGCCTGGTGCTTACTATTTTACCATCTTTTTCAAATCCTCCCTAATGCTAATTTCTAAGTGTCACACAGCCTTAAGAGTAAAAACAAGGAAAAGTAAATAAGCAAGGGCCGTGGGTCTTAATTTTAGTAGTCTTCTGCCAGATAAAGGATATACATGTGAATTTATTTGATGATATATATTTTGGCCAGATCTGATTAATCAATGAGTTATGAAAGAGTAGCTTTCCTGACAGTGGTGGTGATTGGGGGTGGGAAGATTGTTACCCTTATCCTGAATAAATTTGGGAGGATTATTGGTGGTGGTCAATTTGAACCACATGAGTATTCCATAGTTAATACTATGTTCTTCATCTTCTGAGAAATATCTAAGGGTTAGTGTGTGGAGGAAGACTGCAAGGCACAAAAGACATGTGGGACTGCTGGATGCTATTGTTGATGAAAGGGAATTAAGCTGTCAAATTAGTGGGAACTTTGGGGCCTGAGCAGCCAATGAGGGAAATTATAACATGAAGTTGGACCAAAATCTCCATTTAAGTCAGAGTTCTGGAGCTACCTGCCTCCACATTCTCATGTTTCTTAAAGCCAAAGAATGAGAACTGAAACTTACCAGAAAATATTGGCTACTTAATATATACAGAATATAAGCCTTTGTAAAGTTATTAAAACTAGATATTTCAGATACAGTCAAATTAAAAAAGTATTTTTAAGAAGTTAAAGTAGAGTAGAAAAATATACTAGATATGGGTCTTATGAGATAACAAGAAATTTGGATGAAATATAATTGTAATCCCTTTTAAAATTATTTAATCCAGGGGCGCCTGGGTGGCTCTGTTGGTTAAAAGACTGCCTTCAGCTCACGTCATGATCCTGCGTCGGGCTCCCTGCTCTTCCCGGAGCCTACTTCTCCCTCTCCCTCTTCCTGCCTCTCCTCCTGCTTGTGCTCTCTCTCTCTCTGTCAAATAAATAAGTAAAATCTTTAAAAAAATGCATTTAATCCAACTCAATAACGAATTCAGAACCAATGAGGCAATACACATAAAAATGCTCTATAGTCTAAACCGCGGCTAACAAATTCCTTGAATATCTTGGCATCAGAACTAGTGAATACTTCTGCAGGTTTTGAATGCTATTATTCTTCAGAATAGTTCTGAAATTACTCTTAAAATTATCATATAAATATGGAATAGTAATATTGTTCGACAAATCCACACTGTAAGAACGCACATTTCATGAGCACATTGTATCATAAAATGTAAACATTAAGATTTGTCAATTCTTACAGATCATCCAGCATATGCAGTTTACACTATAGAAGAGAGAATTATGATAAAGAATAAATAATTTGTTTCAGTTAGTAAAAATAATTGGACAAGAACTGGAGCATGTGATTCTCCATTTTGAAGTGTTTCTATTTACACAAATGCTTTACTATAGATAGAATTTCTATTAAAGAGTTCATTTGCATTCTAATTATCTAATGGGTTAAAATATTTATTGTTGTAATAAAAAATAGTCATTGTGCTATTGCTACTACGTTTATTATAACAAAATGAAAAGCATTACATTTTGATTAAAGTGTTCTTTTCTATAATTACAAAAGAACTAAAACAAGATACAGAAAGTCAAATTTCAGTGTACTTAAAATACAGAGTTAATGTCTGAAAACAGTCCATCCTATTGTAATACTTGTAATTATTATGTTACTTTAGAGACAGCATGTCAGATCATGTCCCTTGTATCTAAATTCATAAAGGCAGAAACTTGATTTATCGTGCTTAATTGCTAAGATACATATCAGTTCCTACTCCCACCACTAATGGCAATAATACAGCATCAGTGCTGACCTGAATGCTATTGTAAAGATATTTAATTATTATCAAACTTCTAAATGCCTGTCTGGTCATGTTGTTTAGGATATATAAAAAGCAATTCTATTAATATAATTAATTTTAGGAATATTAGTTGTCAGATTCAATTGAAAATCATAAAAGTGTGCATTAAATAAAAATTTGTGCTGTACTTTGAAATTTAGCATCTATTATGGATGCTATTGATTTGTTTATTGCAAACAGTACATTTTAGTAACAGTTTCAACGTGTCCAAAATGTGCAGCATATACAGTTTTTGCAATGTAATTAGTTAGAAATTGGGGAAGTTTAATTTTAAAATTGAATTGTTCATGAAAATCTATTTCATATTCTCTATGGCTTGAGCAGTTTCTCTTCATAAAATGTTCTATAGTTGTGTGAAGAAATTAAGTGCAGTTAATCAGAAAGAACATTATAGTTTGACACCTAATTTGAAAGCCCTGTCCTGAAGCAGTGAATGATTGCTTATAGAATTACATATGCCGATGAGGACCCAAATAGGAAATCCATTTATGCTCCAAGTAGATCTCAGTGTTGATGTCAGTCAGGGTGGTATTGTCTGTCTTTTTGTGAGAAATATTTCATAAAAGTATATATATAAAAGTATATATAAAAGCATATGATCCAAGAGCTTTTCTTGGATTCTTATATATAAAATAAAGTATATATATATAAATTTGTTAAATGTCTCATTTCTCATTTAGTTTGATAGGTTAAAAATAATAAAATAACATTAGCATGAATTTTTTAATTATTGTACATTGGAAGGCAGATCAGTGGTCTTGAAGTCATCTTACTGTGCAACCAAGTCAGTCCTGTTGATATAAGTACGGAGGTAAGAGATCAAGTTCTAAAGCTTAGCATTTTAACAAAAACAACAACAAAAAAGTAGTTGTCAGAAAGTCCCAATGGCACTGGTGAAATGTTTTTCATCTCTATTTAATCCATATTCATCTCTTTTTTCAGTGCCGCCAATGATCACAATGCCTCAGAAATCCTTTAATGCCACAGCAGAGAGAGGAGAAGAGATGACGTTATCCTGCAGGGCCTCTGGCTCTCCAGAGCCCTCCATCTCCTGGTACAGGTAGGTTACGCATACACGTCCTTCTGGCTTATGTCCAGAATCAATCTCATGGAAAAAGTTTTCTGATCTTATTTTATCAAGACTAAAAACACTCCTTTGAATTTTATTAAAAGGTTATGGTGGTTTTGTTTTCAGTTAAATTGGTTAGATTAAAATGTTAAAGAGATTAACAGAGTGATTTAACCCAAGTCAAAGGCTACACACATGGTGCTGGCTTTTCTTTGTATGAGGCATGTTTCTGGCCCAGAAGCCCAATGACTGATTCAACCACGTTAATGTTACTGCTAGAAAGTATCTAGAAATACAAATGCTAGTATTAATAGTACCACCATCGTATATATATAAAAACCATTTTATTGGAATGTAATTGTATATCTTAATTATGTACCATTTTATTCAGGAAAAAAGCTAATTATGTACAGTTAAATTTCCATAAATGTAATGTCATTTTTAAAAAGCTTACTTCATCAAATGAATAAACTCTCTATTCTCAATCTGTTCTTTGACAGTTTACTTTTATATATTTCTAACGAACTTTTCAATGTTATTTGATTTCTATTAACCATCAAACAGATATCAACATATTTCATTCTTTTATGTTATGGCTCTGTTAAAAAGGAGACAATGAAACTTTACAAATGGACAATCTTAAAAATACATCTTAGTTATTAATTCAGGTTACCACTCAAGCATAGCTACGGATATTTATAGAATCTCTTCTACACTTCATAAACCAGTGTAAGAAAAATCACAAGAAAACAATTAGTAGAAATATATTCACATTGGCAAAAAGTAGCCACAGTGAGGATTAGGTTTCTTCAAAAAAACAATTTTAAGAAGAATAATTGCAATCCAATTCCCCTTTTTTCTGTTTCTTCCTGAGCACTTACTGATATTCTGTGCATTTCAAACCTTTATCCCTTTAATACAGCAGGTAGCAATAAACAAGATATTTCTTCAAATAAGGTAAATAGATGTTCTTTGCAAACATGAATTCCTTTGTGACATACTGTTGGTATTTTCTAAAGGATTACACATCAAACATTAACATATTCACCCCAGATAATGATCCTGTTATCTCAGAGACTTCTGGTTTCTGGTGTGTATCATTAAGAGTCAATATTACATCTAATTGCAGCACAGAAAAGCTCTTGGATCATTCATTACAATGAACAAATATTGTTCTAGAATCTCATTCTCATCATTTTATCTTTCCAGAGAGACTTCCTTCTGTTTAGATTTCTGTCTTAAAGTTCAACATTTGTTCAAAATTCTCATATTTAAGTGGAAACATAATTATCATACAGGCTAGAATAAATCAAATTCAGAGGTTAACATAGTAAGTCATGTAAACTATAATTTTTAATCATTATATCTTCATATGACATTTGTTTCATCCCTTTAATGGTGTAAATAATAATTGTTCTATTCTCTGGATATTTAATATATAATTGGAGAATGGGAGTATATGATAGTGACATTGACAAAGTTAAAATTAGTATTAGAGGAAGTTTGTTTTTTTTTTAAAGATTTTATTTATTTATTTGACAGAGAGAGACACAGCGAGAGAGGGGACATGAGTAGGGGGGGTGGGAGAGGGAGAAGCAGGCTTCCTGTGGAGCAGGGAGCCCGATGAGGGGCTCGATCCCAGGACCCTGGGATCATGACCTGAGCTGAAGGCAGACGCTTAATGACTGAGCCACCCAGGTGCCCCTAGAGGGAAGTTTTTATTTTGACATATTTATATGTAGATATAAGCATGTTATCCTCGCTAAAAGAAAAAAAATCCTGTAATCATTAGGTAGTATAGTCTACGGCCATCCCACCCTCAGCGCGCCCAGTCTTTAGGGCAGCAGTCCAACGAGAAGGACTACCTCTTGCACAGAGATATTTCCAAGGGATATGAGTGAAGCCGATAAAGAAAACGGTTGAGGACCAAACAGTGGGGAAAAATAAGTTTTCACAAAGAGAATCAGGAGCACTTGGTGACATGGAAGCCAAAGTGGGAATAAAAGCCGCTACTCTAGAATATCTCTACCTTCATTCCATTCAAATGCTTCTTCTACATCTTTTGAGAATATCATATGGATTTATATCATTAGCCCACTAATCAGTGAATTCCATTGATTTTCAAATGTTAAAACAGTTTCACATTCCTTGAATTGGACCCACTTGATTATGCTATATTGTCTTTTTTATGTATTGCTAGAGTCACTATGCTAATTTGTGAAAATTTTTGCATTTAGAGTTATGAGAGATACTACTGTCTTTTTGTGTTTTTATTCTTGAATTGTTTGGGGTTAGGGCAATACTGACCTCATAGAATGAGTTAGGGAAGTTTCCTCTTTTGTTTTCTGGTAGAGTGTATATATAATGCCTATTATTTTTTACTTAACTATTTGGAAAAATTTCCAGTGAAACAGTCTGTGCTAGGACTTTCCTTATGTAAAGGTTTAACTACAAATTCAAGTTCTTTCATAGATCTAGGTCTATCCTAGTAATACCTTTGTCTTTAGTGATCTCTGGTGATATATATCTTTCCAGCAAGTTGTTCATTTCATTTTAGTTTTTTTACTAGCATAAAGTCACTTACAGTATTCTCTTATTATACTTACAATTTGTGCATTATCTATATTGATCTTCCCTCTGTCATCCTGATAAGCTGGTAACTGGTTATTTGTTCTCTCTCTTTTTCATCCTCATCAGTCTAGATATAGGTTTATGAAAAGAATGATCTTTTCAATGATCAGCTTTTGATTTCAGCTATTTTCTGTTTTGTTTTTCTGTTTTCTAGTTAATTGATCTCTGCTCTTATTTTTATTATTGTCTTCCTTTTGTTTACTTTGTGCTTACTATTCTCTTCTTTTTTAGTGGCTTAAAGTGGATACTTATGTCATTTCAATCATTTATACTTTCCTAATATAAGCATACATTTTTCCCTTTTATTTTTTAAGATTTTATTTATTTATTTGAGAGAGAGAGAGCACATGAGAGGGGAGGAGGGTCAGAGGGAGAAGCAGACTCCCTGCTGAGCAGGGAGCCCAATGCGGGACTCGATCCTGGGACTGCAGGATCATGACCTGAGCCGAAGGCAGTTGCTTAACCAACTGAGCCACCCAGGCGCCCCTACATTTTTCCCTTTAAATACTACTTTAATTGCACCTTACTAATTTTAATATGCCATTATTGTCTAGTTCAATTATATTTTTTAAAGATTTTACTTATTAGAGAGTGTGAGTGAGTTGGGGGAGGGGAAAAGTGAGAGGGAGAAGCAGGCTCCCCGCTGAGTGCAGAGGACCCCGAGATCATGACCTAAGCTGAAGGCAGACATTTAACTTCACTGAGCCACCCAGGTGCCCCTTTATCAAACATTTTTAATTTTTTTCTTGCAATATTATTTTGTTTGTTTCAAGTTTTATTTAAATTCCAGTTAGTTAACATATGATGTCATATTAGTTTCGGGTGTAGAATTTTAGAGATTCATCACTCACATATAATACCCAGTGCTCACGGCAAGCGCCCTCCTTAATCCCCATCACCCATTTAACCCATGCCCCCCTCACTGCCCCTCCAGCAACCCCCAGTTTATTCTCTATTAACAGTTAAGAGTCTGTTTTATGGTTTGCCTCTCTCTCTTTTTTCCCCCTATGTTCATCTGTTTTTGTCTTAAATTCCACATATGAGTGAAATCATATGGCATTTGTCTTTCTCTGACTTATTTCACTTAGCACAATACACTCTAACTCTGTCCACATCATTGAAAAAGGCAAGATTTCATTGTTTTTGATGGCTAATATTCCATTACATACACACACACACACACACACCAATTTCTTTATCCATTCATCAGTCGATGGACATTTGGGCTCTTTCCATAATTTGGTTATTGTTGATAGTGCTGCTATAAACATCAGGGTACATGTGTCCCTTCAAATCAGTTCTTGTAATGTTATTTTTGACATTGGTTATTTAGAAAGTTGCTGATTTGTTTCCAAATATTTGGGTATATTTCATATGTATTTCTGCTACTAGTTTCTAACCAAATTCCTTAATTGTCAAAACATACCTTTCATGATATCAATTTATTTAAATTTATTGGGTCTCATTTTATGATCTATATTTTACAGAAAATTTATATATATATATATATACATATATATATGTATATATATATTCATTGTATGGAGTAGTCTCTAAATATCAAATAGGTCAGCAAGTTGATTCGTATTAACATCTTCTATACCCTTATTGATTTGACAACTATTGTCTATTTCTTTGCTCAGTTCTCTCTGTTTTGTTCTATGTCTTTTGAAGCTCTGTTACACATACAAACATTTATCAGCATCAGATCAGTATTATAAAAATTATTAAAGAACTTTGTTTAGGAATAAAATGATACCTGATAGAACTTTGAGTCCTTTTATCTCTGTTTTCAATTTTTCATGTCTTTAAGTTCACAAATTATATTGATATATTTTCAAGTTCATTGATTTTTTCTTTTTTTTAATATTTTATTTATTTATTTGAGAGAGAGAGAATGAGAGACAGAGAGCATGAGAGGGAGGAGGGTCAGAGGGAGAAGCAGACTCCCCGCCGAGCAGGGAGCCTGATGTGGGACTCAATCCCGGGACTCCAGGATCATGACCCGAGCCGAAGGCAGTCACTTAACCAACTGAGCCACCCAGGCGCCCTCACTGATTTTTTTCTTTCACAATGTTTAATCTGCCTTCAAATCTACCAGAGTATTTTTCATCATTCTATTTTTTCTCTCTTTAAGTTTGATGGAGTACTTTATTTTTGAGGTAAAATTGGTATATAGCATTATTAGTTTCATGTATACATCATAATAATTTGATTTTTGTATACATTACAAAGTGATCACCACAATAAGTCTGGTTACCATCTGTCACCATATGATGTTTTCCCTTCACCGATTTCACCCACCCCCTACCTGCCTTCCCCTTTGACATCCACCAGTCCATTCTCTGTATCCATGAGATTGTTGTGTTTGTTCATTTCTTTTGTTTTTTAGGTTCCATGTGTAAGTAAAATCATATGGTATTTATCTTTCTCTGTCTGACTTATATCACTTAGCATAATACTTCTAAGGTTCATTTGTGTTGTCACAAATGGCAGGATCTCCTTTTTTTTCTATGGGATTTTTCCAGTTTTCTTCTTGTAATTGATTTCTAGTTTCATATCATTATGGTCAGAAAAGATGCTTGGTATGATTTCAGTCTTCTTAAATGTATTGAGACTTGTTTGTGGCCTAATGCCATTTATCCTGGAGAATATCCTATGTACACTTGAGAAAAATGTGTATTCTGCTGCTTTTCGATGGGCTGTTCTGTATATATATCTATTACGTCCATCTGGTCTAATGTGTTGTGTAAGGCCAATGTTTCCTTATTGATTTTCTGTCTGGATGATAGATCTATTGGTATGAATGAGGTATTAAAATCCTCTACTACTATTGTATTGCTGTCAATTTATACCTTCAGGTCTGTTAATACTTGCTATATATATTTCGGTGGTCCTATTTGGGGTGCATAATTATATACAAATGTTATATCCTCTTTTTCGAATGACCCTTTTATCATTACATAATGCCCTTCCTTGTTTTTTTTTGTATAGTATTTTTCTTTTAAAGTCATTATTTTGTCTGATATAAGTATAGCTATGCTAGCTTTGTTTTCATTTTCATTTGCATGGAATATCTTTTTCTGTCCCTTCACTTTAAATCTATGTGTGCCCTTAGATCTGAAGTGGGTCTCTTATAGACAACATATCAATAGGTCTTGTTTTATCCATTCAGCCACTGTATGTCTTTTGATTGAAGAATTTAGTCCATTTGCATTTAAAGTAATTATTGATAGCTAGGTACTTAGTGCCATTCTGTTCATTGTTTTCTAGATGGTTTATAGTTCCTCTTTGTTCCTTTCTTCTCTTTCTGTCTCCCCTTGTGGTTTGATACCTTTTTTTAGTGTTGTGTTTCGATTCCTCTCCCATTATCTTTTGTGTATCTACTATACAGGTTTTTGCTTTGTGAGGCACACATATAACAGACTCCATATATAGCAGTTTAAGTTGAGAGCAATGTAAGTTTTGAAAACACATTAAGGACTCTAGATTTTTTCTCCCCCACCCCAGCTTTTATGTTTCTGATGTCATACGTTACATCTTTTTATTTTGTGTATACCTTGACAAATATTGTAGTTACAGTTGGTTTTACTACCTTTGTCTTTTAAATTTCATTGTAAGTTTTTAAGTGTTAATCCACGATCTTTAATATATTTGCCTTTTCTAATCAGATTTTTACTTTCATACGTTTTCTTGTTATTAGCTAGAACCTCTTTTTTTTTTAAGATTTTATTTATTTATTTGAGAGAGAGAATGAGAGAGAGAGAGAGCACATGAGAGGGGGGAGGGTCAGAGGGAGAAGCAGACTCCCTGCTGAGCAGGGAGCCTGATGTGGGACTCGATCCCAGGACTCCAGGATCATGACCTGAGCCGAAGGCAGTCGCTCAACCAACTGAGCCACCCAGGCGCCCTAGAACCTCTTCTTTTTAGCTTGAGGAGGTACCTTTAATATTTCTTGCAAGGCTGGTCTAGTGGTGTGAAATCCATTAGCTTTTGCTTATCTGGAAAAGTGTGTCTCTCCTTTATTCTGAATGATAGCCTTGCTGGGTAGAATATTCTTGTTTGGAAGTTTTCCTTTTAGCACTTTGAATATATCATGCCATTCTCTTGTGGCTTGCAGAGTTTATGGTGAAGAATCAGCTAATAGCCTTATGAGGTTTCTTCATATGTACCAAGTTGTTCTCTAGCTGCCTTTAAGATTTTATTTTTCTTTAAATTTTTTCATTTTAATTATAATGTGTTATGATGTAGAGCTCTTTGGATTCATCTATTTTGGAATTCTCTGTGCTTCTTGGACCTGGATGTCTATTTCCTTCCTTAGGTTGGTTAAGTTGTCAGCCATTATTTCTTCAAATAAGTTTTCTGTCTCTTTCTCCTTCTCTTCTCCTTTTGGGACCCTATAATGTGAATGTTACTCCACTTGATGTTGTTCCATAGGTCCCATGAGCTATCTTCACTTTTTAAAATTCTTTTTGTTTTTGTTGTTATTGTTGTTGCTGTTCCTTTTGGATAAGTTCCATTGCCCTGTCTTCCAGGTTGCTGATCTGTTCTTCTGCTTCATCCAAACTGTGGTTGAAATTCTTTAGTGTATTTTTTTCAGGTCAGTTATTGTATTCTTCAGTTCCATGATTTCTGTTTGATACTTTCATATATTTTCTGTCTCTTTGTTTGATGTTTTCACTGTGTTCGTCCATTCTTCTCCCAATTCAGTGAGCATCTTTATGATTTATTGAACTCTTTGTCAGGTAAATTACTTATCCCCATTTCAACAAGGATTTTTTTTTTCTTTTCTATTTTTATGTTGTTCTTTTTATTTGGAATGTATTCTTGTTTTCTCATTTTGTTTTTCTCTATATTTTTGTTTCTGTATATTAGGTGGAATAGCTATCTCTCCCATTCTAGAAAGAGTGGCCTTGTGTAGGCAATGAAACTTTTTGTTCAACCTTGCCCTAGTTCTTGGTTGTATCTTGAACTTTGTGCTTACCTATGTAGTCTGATTTATTCTTAATAGGGGAGAGCACAAGGGTGGAATGAGCCACTTGCTGCAGTGGGACCCAGGGAGATACAACATGTGGGCAGGGTGAGCCTGCTGGCTTCAGAGAGGCTATGGGGGAGCACAGAGGGGACCCAGGACAGGAGTGAGCTCCCTGGCAGTAGTAGGGCCACCAGAGCGTGTGGGTAGGGCAAGCCAGGCGGCTGCAGCAGGGCTATGGGAGAGCAGCTGCAGCGGGGCTATGTGGGGCAATCCCTACAATACTAGCAAGGTTGAATGAGAATGCAAAAATGGTGCTTGCCGGCATCTTCTCCTCTCGAGAAAATCCTGCCAGACCACTGTGTCTCCAGCGCATGCTAATGAATGTCCATTGCATATAGAACGGTGCTTTCCAAACTACGTTTTTTTTGGAGATTCCTGGGGTAAGTCTGTAAGACCTTTAAAAGCAGCCTTTCCATTTATCACAGCCTATTGGATGTCCAGGGTATAAGCCCTTTTGCTTTGCAGAGTCAGATATTTTGGGTGTTCATCTCTCCAGTGTAAACCCCAAGGGTTAGGGTGCCTGATTTGGGGTATAAGCCCCTCACTTCTCAGGGAGAAACTGTGAGGTCCCCCTAAACAGTGATTTGCCATGTTGAGGGTAGGGATTTTAGCAAGATTATGTCTCTGCCTCTCTTACTGTCTCAATGTAGCCCTTTTATCTTTTGTTGTGGAGAAGCTCTTAAGCTAGTTTTCAGGTATATTTCAAGGGGAATTGATCTTTGTGTAGCTGAAGATTTGGTGTGTCCATGGGAGATGTTGAGTTCAGGATCTTTCTACAACATCATCTTGAACCACCCATTCATTTACTCAGTATTTACTGTGCATACTATGATAGAGGACTTTCTCTTTTCTTCCATTCCTCTTACAATGCTCATATTTTACTTCCTTGAACATATAGAATATATTCTAATATTTATTTTAACAGTCTTTTCTCCTAATTCTATTATTGGTGTCATTTCTGTATCTTTTTAATTGATTGAATCTTCTCCTTATTATGTATCATATTTTCCCACTTATATACTATCCTGGTAATTTTTGATTGAGTGCCAGGTATTAATGATTTTATGTTTTGGAATACTGGATATTCTTGTATTCCCTTACTCTATTTTTAGATATAGTAAGTAACTTCGGAAAAGTTTGATCATCTAACGATTGCTTTTTTAAAAAAAAATTATTGTTATGTTAATCACCATACATTACATCATTAGTTTTGGATGTAGTTCCATGATTCATTGTTTGTGCATAACACCCAGTGCTCCATGCAGAACGTGCCCTCTTTGATACCCATTATCAGGCTAACCCATCCTTTCACCCCCCTCCCCTCTAGAATCCTCAGTTTGTTTTTCAGAGTCCATCATCTCTCATGGTTCGTCTCCCCCTCCGATTCCCACCCCCCTTCATTCTTCCCCTCCTGCTATCATCTTCTTCTTCTTCTTCTTCTTCTTCTTCTTCTTCTTCTTCTTCTTCTTCTTCTTTTTTCTTAACATAACGATTGCTTTTAGGCTTTTTTAGTGGATCCAGAGCAACCTTCAGCCTCATGTTAATGTAGTTCCATTACTGAAGCAATATTCTTCTGAAGAGGTGACTAAATCTCCTGCGTTTTAAGAAGTCTTTATACTCTGGATGGTTGAGAGGCAAATTATTCCTGGTTCTGGGATTGTTGTGCTTTATCTTTTCCAATGGTTCTTTTCCTATGCTGGAAAAGCCTTACTGGCATGCAGTCACTAAATCAGTCCTTAGTTAAAGATTGGTTGGGAATGCACTGCAGATCTCTACCCTCTTTCTTGTGCAGCTGTCTTTTCTTACATTCTCTGATCCACAAATTCTAGTTACTTTAACCTCCTCCAACTGAGAACTCTGCCTGGCTGAGTTTGGGTTCTCCCTCTATGGAGCTACAGCTTGGAAACTCTCTTCAAGTAACTATGGTGATCTTCAGAGGTCACTGTCATGAGCTACTTGTTGATTAGTTTGAAACAGTTTGAAAACTGTTATTTAATCTGTGCCCATTGTTGGTTGCTGTTTACAGTTGGAGGGTAGATATGGTCCCTTTTACTCCATTATGGTTAAAAGTGGAATTATCCTCTCTTCTTTATCATTTCCACTAATTCCCTGATTCTAATCCTTACTTTCTTATGCTTAGAACAGGGGTAGTTAGAGAGTAAGTATAGGCTTGCAGAATTCTGTCAGAATTCTTTGGGAGTCTTTTTCAGACATGGCATTCCTCAGAAGTGGACTGTGTGTAAAAACAAGTATATTCTATATCATAACTTTATTAGGAGAGAGGTTTTAAAGAACTATTACTTTGGTTATATGCCTTGCTGATATTTTTAAATTGAGCTCTTGAAGGGAACATAGTCTTTACATATTGATTTCCTCTAAATCTCTTCAATGTCTAACCATGTACTTCAGAGCCCAAATCATAAATGCTTTTTCCCATGAAAATTTCCAGAGTATTTTACCCATGTTCTTTTTCCTTCTCTCCTACTATGGTAGATCCTTCTTTACACCTACCCAACATACAAAAACTTATGAATAAATTCATTAATGGAATCTACCATATCCTCTGTTACTGCCAATCATATTATGAATTCTTCATGATAGGTAGCCATGTCTCATCATTTGTTGTACTTCAAACATTTAGCACAATATTCCAAATGAGGTAGGGAAATAACTCTCTTTATTAGAAAGAACACTAGAATTTAGTTAATCTGCTGCTTATATTACTGTGTAAATCTAGGTTTCTTCATCTATGATTTCAGGGGTGGGAAAATCATACTTGCAATTTTAGGTCCGTAATCTGTGTCATTATGAGGGTAGGAAGGAAAATGGACATAGGAGCTAATTGTGAGTTTTGAACCAGGTAGAATATATAAGGAAAGAGTTTCATAAGCTATAAATTGCTTAAACTTCTAGGGTATTATTATTGTTGTTGTTGTTGTTGTTGTTCTACAAATTAATACTTTCTATTGACTAGAGTAAGAAATATATTGTATCACTAATTGCTGTGAAAGTTCTATCTGTATATTATATTCTAGACAAAATTGCTGAAACATCATTTTAGTTGTTACAAATTTTAGATTAATAAAAATATGAAAAGAACATTAAAAATACAGAGCAATATATATATATACATATATATAGTATTAGTATTGTACAAACTGCTAATGCACCCCACTCTTATGTAATTTTTGCACATTTCATGATATCTTTAAAGATGTTGCTAGAAACCGGAAAAACAGATGTTAATGAGTCATAGAAGGATAAGTATTATATTAGGATATGTGCCGATGCTTTCTGGAAAGTGAAACCAGAATTCACTGGAAAGATCACTTAGTGTATTGAAGAAATGTTCTCTTTCATTCTAGGAAATATTTGTTCTAATCCTTTCAGAGATTTTTTTTTTTTAATTTAAACTTGTATGGACAAATAGATATCCCATCCCCTAAGGACAGATCCTAAAGGTTTTACATTAGTGGGCCTTATAATCAATTCAATCCTTCAAAATACCGTTATAAGAAAATATAGAAGGAAAGCTAAAGGAGAAAGAAAAAGAGAAGGAGGAAGAGGAAATGAGGGGAATAAACAAGAATGGAAGGCAATATACGGTATAAGAAGGTTTCACACATATTAAGGGGAATTATAGAAATTATTTAAGATTTAAATATATTTAAGGCCTTTCTTACTGTAAGTTATTATAGAAAAAGTTTGAAAGACATCGTTTTTATAGATAACAAAAACTAGAACTGGAGGAGAGTGAAGACTATTTCAACTCAGAAAGAACTTAGAAAATACTGCAAATTATTTATGTCCAAGAGGGAACATATCTAAGAAAAGTGGTTTCTTCTCATTAATGAATTAAATCATCATATTCAGCATTATTTCTCTAACTGCATTTGCACATAATTGTTTCATGTTACCCTCCTATTGGTAGTACTTATTTGCAATATAAATTGGTAACATGTTTAAATTACGTTTACTTTGAAACTTCTTTAAAGGATGTTTCCATAGAAATTCTCTTAAATGTGTCCTAGGGACCTAGTAAATAAATATGTGTTGACTCACCAACATAAAAAGTGTATATGGAATTAAAATCAGCAAAACAAAATTTTTTTTTGCTAATAATCAAAGTAAAAATTGAACCAATGTGCTTTTCTTTGCCTAAGATCAGTGTTAAGATTTCAACAGCTCAAATGTTATTCTTGTCTCTAAATTCAAGCAATTTTCAAGTATAATTTTAATATCTAATAAAATTGAGTTATACTGAGCTACTAAAAGTATACTTGTGATTAGAATATAGCTTTGTCTATCCAAAGCCATGTAATGATTGACAACTACTGATCAAAAAATTGAGTACAATCTCCTCCTGAATTATGAAGTCAGATTTATGAAGATCAACCTCTGTTTTCTTCTTTAGGAATGGCAAGTTCATTGAAGAAAATGAGAAGTACATATTGAAAGGAAGCAATACAGAACTCACTGTGAGGAACATAATTAATAGTGATGGGGGTCCTTATATCTGCAGGGCCACAAATAAAGCAGGAGAAGATGAAAAGCAGGCATTTCTCCAGGTCTTTGGTAAGTATTATAGCATAGTGGTTAAAATTATGATGTCTAGAGGGAGGTCTGAGTCAAATTCTACTCTGTCACTTATATGTCACTAACTTTCTAAAATTAAATCTGTTTTCTCATCTGAAATATATTTTAGCATTGCAGCTACCAGATAGAATTATTTTAAGAATTACATGAAATGATACATGTATATTCTTGTAAAATATTGGCTGACTGATAACAGAAGATGGAAGAAAATTCCTTTAAATTACACATACTGGGAATCTGTTATAACTTACAGATAATTTATATTTACATATATATGGGTTGGTCTTCATAAATCTTTGAATGACACATGTTGAGATTAGTTGTACTTTTAATACACTTCAAAACAACACACCTATAAAGCTATAATTAGGAAATATTGACCTGTAACTACAAGAAAATGCTCCCTTTCATGCTATTAAAAGGAAATATAATATTAATATCTTCCATATTTACCAAGAGCCATATTGCCTTCTTTGGGAAACTTACAGAAAGTGAAGAACTAGTAAGGTGTTTTTTTTGTTTTGTTTTGTTTTGTTTTAAATTGATTTAGCTTCCATTATGTTTGTAAGAAGAAAAGCAATTTTACTAGTGTATTTGGAATATATCATTGTCTTTAAGAAGCATAACACGAAATTGTATGTATTGATAGCGTTTAATAAACACTGTTATCAAAATGCTTTCACAGCAAAGAGGGGAGGTGGGAAGAAAGGAAGATAATTCTGTGAGAATAAGAAGGACCACGATTCATGTAGAGGAAAGAGTAAATAAACTAAAAACTGTTAGAAATTATAGAAACCCTTAACTCATTCTAGCAGTATTCCCCACTTAACAAGATTGTTCTCTTTAGAACCTACAGTAAATAAGTATGACTCAGTATAAAAATAAATTAATTAATTAAAAATGATAGTTTCTGAGATAATCCCAAAGGGTAGATATTCTCAATTTACATCAGAGAGCTGTAATGAAATACTATACAGTCATTTGTTGTTGTTGTTGTTTTTTAAATAGGATGACAGTGAGTGAAAACAAAGAGATAAAAGAAAGATTCTAATATTTTTATCTTTTCAAATGGAAAATACTTCATGATATGGTACCTCACTGTTGTAATCACTTTTTTATAGTAACACTAAACAAATTTGCATTGTGTTAGAAACAAAATCAAATATATATAGTAGAAATTCAACTAAATCCATTAAAGTCAATGGAGTAAACACGGAGTTGTTAAAAATTATACATGCCATATTTCCAGTATTAGGAACCTAGTTTTCTAAGATTAAAAACAACTTATTTATATTCCATAATTAATTGCATTTAAAGATTAAAACACCAAATGCTGGCTTTTATCCCTTTTAAGTTCTATCATGTAAAAATTAAAGAAATGCAGATAATACAGACTTTACAATCATATAGTTCTGTGGTATCATGTAATTTTGTAGATGGACATAATTTTTAATATAAAGATAATTTAAATAAGTAGAAATAATGTATTTTCTCATTACTGAAGTCATAATTATAAAGAAATGATTAGCTACCATGCCTAAAATATTGTTAAAATAAATTGAAGTAAAAATAAGTTGATTGGGATAATATAAGAAACTAATGTATATATATATTTACTTCATAAATATTTTAAATATTGTACATAATTATACTTAACTACATATTCAAGATACAATCATTTTCTTCTTGGGTGAAATTATTTTTAAAGCTTACGAGATAATCACTAAATAAGCAGATGTCACACGTAAACACACACACACTCATAAACAGGTACCATGTGGCTTTAAAAGAGGAAATTTTAATTTTGTAGCTTTAAGAGGAAAAAATAAGTCTTTTAAATTACAAAATTTCAAAAGGAATTATAATTTGTATGTTGGCTTATAAGGCACTTCAAATTATCTGTATGATAATTGACGAGAATTATTTTCTAAAGCTTTTTCTCCTGTCCTTTGTGAGTCTCTTGGCACAACTTTAAAGCAAAGCATGCTGCTGTAACTGCTACAAAGTTATAATATATATTATATTATAATATAATAATTCTATACTCCACTAATGTGGACTTAAATGCCCACTATGGCTTTTGAGTCTGAATGGTAATATTTTCCTCCCATACAGATTGAGTAATGTATATATTCTTTACAGTACAGCCTCACATAATACAGCTCAAAAATGAGACTACGTATGAGGATGGTCAAGTCACACTTATATGTGAAGCAGAAGGGGAACCTCTTCCAGAAATCACTTGGAAAAGAGCACTAGATGGCATCACATTTTCCAAAGGCGATAAGGTAATAGGAACTCAATATATAGTGATTTTCAATACCATTGTATTCTCAGAGTTTTGCATATTATTTACTCTCACACTGGACTCCAGTTTACCAAGTAATTTGTAGGAATGCAAGAAATGGCTTAAATTTTAAAAAGGTAACTCTACCACAGTCAGCCTAAAAATAAGTGGAGGAGAAAAAAGTGAAAGTGTGATATTTAAAGATGTTCTTCATTAAGCCACACAATCTTAGGTTGTTGGTGTTCTTAAGTTCGCTTACATGGACTTTCGGCATACATCGAGTCTATAAATTTTGTTATTGTAATTTTAGCCACCCCCCCCCCTTGCTGTGAAAATGAAAGTCATTCCAGTTCACCAGAGTCTGCTGTCACCATTAACTCTTTACGCTTTAGAATTGTCTTTGTGCAGTGGTAGGTTAGGTTTTTGCTTTCATGTAATTTAGAATATAATAAAGAGAAATAAGCAGAAGCACACCAAAATACAGCATTTTGGCAATTGTCATTCCCATGTAAATTGGCGACCTGTCACCAGAATGCGTTCAAATTACTAACAAATTAATAGATTTTCATTATTGTTACTTTTCATAATTATTTGTATAAATCTCCCATGTATGGACAAAAGTGAAACAGAAAGGAAAAGAGTGAATTAGTGATATGATGAATTGACATTTCACATGTGTTAAAGAGGGTAAGATTAAGCTTACAGATCTCTTTTCTTAATATTAAAGAAAACCCCTTTAAATTTTTCATTAATTTAAACCAAGTTCTATGAAAGAGTGATTTCTGCAATATAAGTACCTTTGACTTACCAGCACTGATAGCAGAAAAATTTGAAACCTATTTATCTGACAGGCATTTTCTATCCCTCCAAATCATCATGTAGTTTTGAACAGTATGCTAACTCCATAAATTGACAAAACAGCCATCTCCTTGTCTATTTACTATTTATTCTTTGCAAGAATTGTATTCACATATATGATATGTATATATGTATGTATCATATATATATAAGATGTACATGATATGTATTCATATATATATATATCTATATTTCACATTTCTTTGCCTCATTTCCTCCTCATGATGACATTTTTAAGAGAGTATATCTTTTTTGGTAATAGTTATACTATTTTGATGTATTTATTTTATATGTACAAATTGAAAATCAAATTTATAAAATATCTTCTGACAACCCAGAGAAACCATACAAACTTTGCTTTAACATTTTCTTAACAGAAAATCACAAATATTATTAAGGCACAGTTGTCAAATCTGAAAGTAGTTATATTTTCATAAAGTTATTTTAAATAATAAAAAATTAGATATATAAAACTGTAACTGTTTTTCTGTCAATTTAGTACATTTCTATAGACAAGATCTGTCAAGAATAGTGATTTTCATTTCTATAAGCCCTTATTAATTATACCTTCATATTCCTAACTCATGCTTTCATTATATTCTTGTCCACTGTAAAACTCCTAAAAGTTCTCATCCTTTTTTTTTTCATTAGTAGCTGTTTATTGATCAATGGTTTGATGTAAAGTTATTTAAATATATGGAATGCTTCACGAATTTGCATGTCATCCTTACACAGGGTCCATTCTAATCTTCTCTGTATCATTCCAATTTTAGTATATGTGCTGCTGAAGTGAGCCAGCCAGCATCTAAAAGTTCTCATCTTAAAGATGTGTTTACTCTCATTTAATAGATGTTTCCTAATGTGTATACCAACGATGAGAGATACATTATATTCAGTTATTTTATCATGAAAAGTTATCAAATAACCAGAAGGCTGTGGTATTTTTTTATACACTGTAAACCCCAGACCACTCAAAGCCATATGCAGAAATTTCTTCTCTAGTAGTTCTGAAGAATAACTAACTAGCTTTGTTTGTATAGAACTTTCTCTGTTAAAATACTCATCTTTTCTTTTTTATTTGGTTTATTTGCTACAAAACTATCATAGAAACCCATATATGCTTTTGTTTTTCCAAATATAACTTTTATCCAGTTGATAAAGAAATTAAGGTTATTCACTTTCTATCATGACATTTCTCCAAAATCATTTTAAGATTCATATCTTATTTTCTCCATGGTAAGCTTCCTTTCTCCTAACATTACTAGTTTTTTCAACAGCCAAAATTCAAAAACTGAATGGTTGACCTGAGCTTTGAAGTAAGGCATATCTAGTTTAAATCTCAGCTCTGCCATTTGACAATATTATCTGAAGTCTTATTAATATGAGTTTCTTCATCTTTAAAATGTGAATAATAGTATTTTCTTCCCTTAAAAGTATACGAAATCTGAGGAGTATACCAAACTCTTTACATTTTGTAAATATTCAATAAACTTTTTTTTATTATATCACTCTGTCATATTACACAATTTTCAAAGCATAGTTTATCTTGTTTCTGTTATTCTGAATAAATTCTAGTTGTTATTGGCTCCATAAAGTCTGGTACCTAAGGTTTGATTAAACACTATCACAGAGTATTTTTAGATCATATCTCTCTTGTCACGGAAAGTATAAGATTGTATTTTCCACAAGAATCACTTGGAGATCCTGTTAAAATGCGCTTTCTAGAATCCCACTCCCCGAGGTTGACTTAGTATGTTTAACACAGGACCTAGAAGGACATATTTAATAAACTCATAAGGTTGGTATATGGTTTGACTTCAGGCCATACTCTGGAAAACAATCCCTCAGTCACATGAAATTTAATAGCTAATCCTGTCAACAGAAAAATGCTCTTAACAGATTACTTGGCACCTGATAGGGGCTTGGGAAATACGGAACAAAACAAATCAAAACTTCGCATCATGCATACACTATCAAAGTTTTGATGAAACTGCTCATTGTGTAGGTCATAACAGTGAAACAGGATCAATGCAATGTGGCTCATACTAATAACTTCATCCAAAACTATGACCGTGCACTTAGCAAATATGGTCATCAGTGTAGATTTTCAAAGGATGGGATCTCAATTAATAGGATCCCCTTTCCTTGCCTAAATTTTCAATCACCAGATAAGACAAAAGAAATAAACGGGGATAAAATGTCATGTGGCTTGGGTGCCTGGGTGGCTCAGGTGGTTAAGCGACTGCCTTCGCCTCAGGTCATGATCCTGGAGTCCCTGGATCGAGTCCCGCATCGGGCTCCCTGCTCGGCGGGGAGTCTGCTTCTCCCTCTGACCCTCCCCCCTCTCATGTGCTTTCTCTCTCTCATTCTCTCTCTCTCAAATAAATAAATAAAATCTTTAAAAAAAAATGTCATGTGGCTTAAATCTGCAGGTCAGTTAGTGTTCTTATACCATACTAGAGAATTAGATAGACCTACCCAGCACAGTCCTGAGTAGAATTAGACCTTGTAGCCCCCCACTATGGGAAACTAGGTATCACTGCTAAGGTTACCATCATGGCTGAGTGCAAGGAAGAACCTATGGTCTCTACAGGAAGGTCCTTTCTGAAAATAAAAAAGAGCAGCTAGGAAATGCATATTCAGTATGATGCCCCCATAGCTACCAATCAAACATCTGCCTGGTTCTCATGGGGAAGAATAATTAAGGAGTTGGAAAGTCCAGAACTGGTATGTGTTCACAGAGCTCCCTTCCCATGGAATAAATGTTAGGTGTCCGTGAGAAGTGTTCACTGCCCAAAAAACTTTATATTTATAACATCTTAATAAGCACTATATATGCATTGTCACAATTTAACTTCTGGTATTCTTACTGCATGGTAAATGACCCCAAAACATACTGGAACAAAACAACCATTTTGTTTTGCTCATGATTTTGTGGATCAGGAATTTGGGGAGGCTCAGCAAAGTGGACATCATGAGGTACCTCAAATTGCTCACATGTATATGTTTTCTGTATCTATAGTTTTGTAGAATGATTGAACTATGTATATTAGTATACCATAAAATATCCTTGCGTAATATGGCATCCTTCAGAAATGACAACAAAAAATACGGTGCTTAGAGTTCCTTTAAACACATGACTCTTTCATCTAACCCATTTTAATGCATCTTATCTACATTTAAAATAGTATATGTAATTTGTACAACTTCAGAAAATTTCAAAAATATGTGTAATATGTAAGAAAAAGAATATTCACTTGCTTTAAAAATTGTTTCTTAATATTCATTGTTATTTCAGAATAACATTTTGTTCATCATTTTATTGTTAAAGAAATTTCACAGCTTTCACTAACTTTTAATTACCCACTTATTGAAAATTTCTAGGCACTTTAGTGCAACTTAAGTATTATTTATGATTCTCTATAAAAATATTGATTTACCAGGGTTATCCAGAAATTCATTACACTGACAGCTTAATATTAGCACATGATTTTGGAGTCATCTTAAGATACCTTTGTTTATAAAAATCAGAAATGCCTAGCCTCTTCATTTAATAGATACTATACACATAATCTGAATAATATTTAAACATATATAATAAAGTATAGGACAAAAACCAAAGCTATTGTTGCAGAATATAAAACAGCCATGAATTAAAACGTATAAATTGCTTTGTAATTTATAAACTAAGCAATCTAATTTTTATATTAAAATCTCTATTTTTAACATCAAAAAGTAGTGATGTAATATATGGTGATTAACATAACATAATAATAAAAAAAATCTCTATTTTTAAAATAAAACCATGCTTCTTTCACAGAGTTGATCTACAGATTATATAAAATGATGCTTCTACAGTGTTTGACAGAGTCCCTGGTATTAATACCTGTCATCTATTTTGAACCAGTTTCTTTAGATCATTCCTTCTTATCATTCTTATTAATCAATAAATGTTAGTATATCTAAGATTATAAGTATTGATGAATTAGTATGAGAAGTCATGCAAAATGTCACACAAATTAAAGTTTAATCCTAATTTTGTCATTTTGGTGCGTCATTCATGATATTACTTCTTATATCTGACCAGTTTTTGCATGTCTAAATCAGGATAATAAGATGTCCCTGTAAAAAGTTTCGGAAGATGAAATGAAAGTCTACATAACAATATCCCAGACACAAATCAAACATCTTAAAAGTGTTAGTTTCTCTTGTCCTTGGAGGTATCCAGTCTTCAGATATTTTATGCATGAGAAAATGATCATATTAATTCCCTGTTAATGACTGCTGTCACAAAGGGAACCAGATTAAAAAAAATTGCGTGAGCATGGTCATATGTCCTGTATGAATAACACAACAGTAGAATGGTGTTATAGCTGTTACAGATTGTGCTTCTATGACATAACTATATGTAGAATTTACTAGAAAATCGTCTCTAGCAATATCAATTCAAGATCTTGTAACTATATATCACATCCCTCATGGAAGTTGACAATGTCCAGAATCTGCATTTGCTTATTCATCTCACTCACTGTATGTTTGATGTCAATCTCCATCCCTGCAGGGAAGCATAGATGAGGGCTCAAACTTCCTATCTTGGGTGAGGATAGATTCTTATGCTAAAGAAAAGCTGGTCCTTCTTCTTATGAAACACAAAATATCACAGATTTCTTTCTGCTCTCTCGGGTCTGTCTTCTCCCCCACCCCCAAATTTTCTTCTTTAAGAAGCGATTCATTTTTTGCCCTTTTTTGGGCCCTCGTAGATATCCCACATTACATAGCAATAAATATTGATTCTAAATAGACTCTTTCATATTGTAAGAAAGGCTAAACAGGTCATTAAAATGGGAAGAAAAAAAAGATGCCACACTCCATGAAGCAAGATTACTTAAAGTGCCTTGTCTATAAATTTTCAAAATATGATTTCATAGTCATCTGATAAACCTGGTGTTTTTTAAACATTTTTTAAAGACATATTGTTACTTGTTATTTTAAGAGTAAACAGAAGTAAAAAGATCTACAGGGAGTGATTTTTACTTCTAGAATTCTTATAAAATGGTAAACACAACAGCATGCAAACCCGCCTATATGAATAGAATGTTTTATATAATAATTATAAAGTGCTTATAATATTATGTGGGAGATGACATCTCACATGTGCCACTTATCTACTCTTAAGATACAGAATCTATAATTATTTTATTCCTGGTATACTTGTCCTGCATAGTAAATTATAGGCCTTTCTCTACTAGAAATTAATCCCACCCTACATGGAATAAGAAGTATTTGAAATGTATAGCAATAAGTTATAACTCTCTTAAAGCAGAATTTGTCAAATTTCAGTCATTCGACAGCTCATCTTTCTCTTTTTCTTTTTTTATTAAATTCAATTAGCCAATATATAGTACATTATTAGTTTCAGATGTAATGTTCACTGATTTATCAGTTTCATATAACACCCAGTGCTCATCACATCACGTGCCCTCCTTAATGCCCATCACCCTGTTACCCCATCCCCTCATCTCCCTTCCCTCCAGCAACCCTCAGTTTGTTTCCCTGAATCAAGAGTCTCTCATGGTTTGTTTCCGTCTCTTATTTCTTCCCATTCTGTTTTCCAATTTTCTCTCCCTTCCCCTATGATCCTCTGTGCTGTTTTTTTTTTATATTTCACATATGAGTGAAACCACATGGTAATTGTCTTTCTCTGCTTGACTTCAACTCTTTTGTATTCATGGGCTGCCTGTTACACACTTAATTTTTTTCTTTAAATTGAATTAGTTTTTTCATTTATTCTAATCCTGCCCAAAAATATCAGTGGAATCAAAAGTATGAATATACACTAGTTATACTTTTAAATATCATTAAATAAGTATAAAACTATAAAATAAATATTGTTTTTCAAAGTCATACAAACCTAGCATGTGTACCTTCACTGGTACACAGACTATCCTTTTAAAATAACTGCTTTTCAAACATACTTTGAATTATCATGATATAAAGTGTAGTAATGAAATTTTGGGGACTGGAGCACATTCAAACATATTCTGATTAGGACAGAAACCCATTCTCTGTCCTCCTATTGATGGGACCAAGCACTTCCCTCCAGTAAATAAATATACTTCATTATTAATCAAAGGCTAAAGAGATTACAAATCATAGTAACAGGAACTCATTTAGTTTCAGTCCTTAATACCGAGTGGTCCTTTCAAAATGATGCCAATAAACTCAATACATAAAGCGGAGTGATTAACTCAAAAACAATTTCTTCTTATTTTTGCTGAAGTGAAACATCAAATTCTAGTCATGGTCTGAGTTTAGATCAATTCAAAACTTTGTGATTAAAATAATAGGATTTTCTGTTCTTTTACATTTGTTTTGAAAAATGTGTCTGTGTCCAAGAGAGCAACCTGATTCTACATTAACTTTCATATTTTAAGTCCATACTTTTTGTCACTTCACATAGATGTATTTAAACTGAAATTTAAGATTAAAATTACTAAGCATGAATAGTTTAACATTTAGTTTTGCACTTATGTACAAAAGTCATAGTTTTTGAAATGTTCCTTTCTATTTTAATAGTGTAGAAATGGTGAACAATTTTCTCCATGTATTTAGGCACTGTGATATGGACAATACTTAAAATGCTCTTGCAGACTAAAATACCAGGTCAAAGGGATTTCTGGCAATAATAAAGATAGGCAGTTCTTTCATACAACTACCTGAACAAAATATGATGTTTTAAATTTTATAACAATTTAAATATCTCAGCATATATTTATTATTACATGACTGCATTCATTTTTAGGTTATTGTTTTATGTTTTAGGATATTATTCCTTATTGTCCATGTACAGCTTTGGACCTAAGGAAACTTCCTGTTTTAAAAAATGATAATCCCTTTTAATGAAAGGCAGAAGGTAATGGAGTGGATGTTTCACATCACATGAAAAACTACACTGAAAATTCTTAGATTTTTTATATTTAAAATGTGAAGATTTACATTAACCTTTTCTTGCGTTTCTCTTTTTTTTAACTCTAAAGCAAATATGACTCCCTGAAAAGATAAATTTCATAAAATGTAAGCAGTAAAATAATCTTTAAAGTGATAGGATTTTATATGACTAATGTTTTCTTTATCACTTACCCAAATTCATTTAACAACTATCAGCAAATACTACTGAGAGCTGTTATGTTTGCATGAACTATGCTAGGCACAAAGAATGCAGCAGTGAAAAAAAAGTTTTCTGTTTTATGGTGCATACAACTTAGGAGGGGAGTTGGAATGAAAGCATATTTAAAATCAGTAGTCTTTTCCTTATGAATATGCGATTTTGAATTATGCAATTTTCACATCCAAAATACCAATTTTGAGCATGTAAGTGAACTTTTACAAGACTACAGATATAGCTTTGGCATATTTTTCTGTGCTATTACAGACCCAGTTCAACTTGTCCTTCTGACTGGTCTGTGTATTCATGCAGGTTGGAAAGTAGGTCTGCTCTCATCAGAATATCTCCACTCAGTTTGCTCCAGGCTGATAAAAATTGCTTAGACTCTGATTTAAAAAACAAAAACAAAAGTAATGGTAAAATTAGCAGCACCTTTGTATTATAATGAAAAATATAATATTTTCAACTTTCTTTTCCTCTTTAAATAGTAGTTAACAAAATGAGATCAACAAACCCATAATTATTGATTTAAAAAGAAGAGACTGTAGAGTTTCAAATATCTGTACTTTATTATAAATGCTCTAGTGAAATGAAAAACTAAAAGATGATGGCATATTTATAGCATCATCTTTAAGTATGAAGGACAGTATGTAAGTATCTTTTATATATCTTTTAAATAGCTGTACTTCTGGGCAAATTTTTTACAGCTGTATTTTTATCGCTTTTATGATGAATTTTATTTATACCTTTTTTACCAAACCTAGAAGATGCATTTTGGTATGCAATTATGGGCAATTTTTAGTGCCTGATTCTAAGATCAATAAAACAAAACAAAAACACAGGAACATAGGTCAAGGTGAGAAGTATAATGTAAAAAAACAAATAGGCAAATAAAATCAATAGAATGGTTTAGTAAATAATTGAAAGAGCAGTGATGATATATTTGTTCAAGTATTTTAAAGACATCCATACATATAGTTGAACTAGCCATTTGCTTAAGGTGGGTAATCCTATGTGAAATGAGGGGAAGTTATTAAAAGGCATAAACTTTCCATGAATCAGGCATTACAGATAATGAAATTATTAAATTTCAAATGAGAGAATGCCCAGTCTCTTGAATTTCTCTAGTGTAATTTGCAAAATCATCAGTGTCTGAAGGAAATCCCTTCATTTGATGTGATGTTGCTTTAGAGGATCTCAAAGAGCTACCCATACAGTAAGATACATAAAAAGAATCATTTGCATAACCCATGGGTTCCTAACCATGTTAGCTTTGGTATTCTCAGTTCATATAAAATACAGTCTAATGAATTAGTGTTATGTAGTAGTTGTAACATTGATTCTTTATTGTAATTCTTAGATTTGCCTTTTACCTGCTCTCTCATATCAGGTAAATTGCCATATTTTTCAAAGGTACAATTCCGTTGTTTATATAGTAAGTCCCCATCAACCTCTACCATTTCCTTATTCTATAAATCTTTTATCAATTAAGTAGAAAACCACACATTTTAATATACAGTTTTTATTCCAATTCTAAGCTCTTTTTAAAATTATTTACTAATTTTCAGCTTATGATTTTCTAATGGCTTAGTATTGTGAGGCAGTGTATTTGCAGTCTCCTTCTTCTATAAAGCTTTTCCATACAACTCACTTATAAGGAAAGTTAAGACTACTTTGGTAATATCTTTGGGAAGAAAAAGTCAATTTCTGATTGTAGAGAAGAATGCCAAAGAACACATATTCTTGGCACCTGTAGATTTTAATGCCTGCATTTTTTCCCCCTTTGTAGAGATAATGGGCTTTTCTGAAGGATTTTGTATTTGAATGACATTTTTAAGGTTCTCCTAATGCATTTTTTCATACTAGTGCTCTGAGAGCATATTTTAAGTCCCTGCTGGGCAATAGGCAAAATGGATACTTCTATTCCCTATCTGATGTAGGTGGTAGAATATAATTAGGCAGGTTGGAAATCTGCCTGGATGCTACTGAGCTTGCTCAGAGGTGGGTTTTCAATCATTTACAGCTTCCTGAAATTTCTTTTCCAACCCACAGTTTGAATAACAATTATCAAAAAAGTCAAGTCATAAGTTCAACATATCCTTTTAAAAACTACTTTTGAGAAAATTCTGTGAAATATCTTAAAAATAAAAATGTCATTGTTCTTTAAAAAACATTATTTATTAATGAACTATTATTTTTAAATGTGTTATTAAGAATTTCTACTTGAAAAAAACTGCCATCAGGTTTGTAAGATGATATAACTGTAGCTCACAATTTTACAGGAACTGTTTTGGGGAAAAATGTTATTTATATACTGAAAGTGATTTTACTATGGCTTCGTAGCAGAAAATATATTTTCTTATAAATACTTTATCCTACATCAACTTCTTATGAAGCAATCTAGTACTATCTCCTGAAAAAATATAAAATCATACAGCTATAAGGAAATATGGAGATGTCAGTGAATATTAATAGACTTAAAAATAAATTTCCTCATATTTGTAACTTTGATATTTTGTGAATAATATAAACTAAATTCAAGAAACAAGCTGAAGCAAATTTGAATAAATGCATGACAGCTAGGCAGGCATTTGGGTACAATTTAAAATAATATATATGAAAAATAAATTCAAGTTACTATATAATAGACACAACATATCTGTGAAAATATGTAAGCAAACATCTAATAAACAGCTTGCATAAAAGTAATACATCTGATGTATTTCATTGTCAACTTTAAGCATGAGACAAAAACAGGTGTATAAAAGAATGTTAGTTACACAATAGTTAATGAATAAAGTTGAATACATTTTAATGAAAATTACCTTAGCATAGTTATGCAGTGCCTTCATTGCACTTGACTGAGGGGTTAACAGATAATAAATTTAAATGATACATTAAACAAAGATTTTCAATAGTAACTCTGTTCTGCCGTGTACTGAACAGTTGTGTTTATGATGGGGGTTGGGGGTGGGACAAAAATGTTTTAGATGTAAATCAGCCTTGGCTATAATGTTGCACTGTCATGATCTACATCTTTGAGCAGCATTATTACAGTCGCTTTGTAATCCTCAGAAAGTTCTTGTCTAGCTTTCAAATCTCTTATTCTCAGATGCCAGATGCATATTTAATAGTGCATCTACTTATAAGAAAAATGTATTTACACTCTATCAAATATGTAAGAGCAATGCAATTCTAGTATTTGTGGATCCTACCATTTTTTCCCCCTGACCTAGACCACCCATCTCGCGCACCTCTTTTAATCCCCATACTAAATATCATTTTCTATTATTATAATTAGGACCTCATATGCACTCCTCAATCTTTTTTGGCTTCATGAGATGTTTCTGGCACAGCACCATTCATGGTTTAATTAACCTACACATCTATTCCACAGATGTGTTAGGACAGCTGAGCTTACCTGGAGGAAAAGCCTGTAATCATTCTGAATGGTCTCTCTTTAAAGTTGTGGCCCATATTCAGTGTGTGTTCTTTGTGTTGTGTACCATTCATTCCACATTTTCCTGGCCCGTTTTCTTGGGCACTTTTATCATAACTATCTTTTGCATTTCCTCCATCCTCAAATTTGCAAGTTTCCTCTATCCTGAAACTTTTCTGATGATCTGCTTCCTCTTTTACTAAGAAAATAAACAATCAAATAAAACTTTAACAAATTCTTACTACTACATCCACACTCATACATAACTGAACCTATATGTTATCATGAGTGAAATTTTTTTTGAGTTTTTATGTGGATCCTAGTAGTACCCTTTCTAACATATGATGGATGTAAGTCCAGTAATTCAGATCCCTATTCTCAACAATATTTTATTTGGTACCTTATTTATCATTCCTATCAACGTTCAAAATATTCTATTATTTTTTCTTTTATGTATATATTATAGATAACATATACATTTTGCAGTATATCTGTAACATACATATATACCACTACACATACATGAGAATATACATGTGTACACAGCATATAGACAGGCAGATGGTGATGATAGATGATAGATAGATAGATAGATAGATAGATAGATAGATAGATAATCTCCTCACCTCCAAATACCATCTGATTCTCCATCCTCTCTATTTACAGCAAAATCCCTTGAAAATGTTGTTTAACCTTGCTCTAATTTTCTTTCTCCAATTATTTCCTGAATACAAACTTTGATCATATCACTCCACTAAAGCTCTCTGACAAGTTTACCAGTAACTTTCATCTTTTTAAACTTAATGGCAAATTATCAGTCCTCATTTTTTTTCTGCCTTCTCCTCATTTTCATTCCGCCAATGAAATTATCTCTTTTGCTTAAAGCATGTTCTTTGGCTTGCAGTATGCTCCTGGTTTTTCTTTTGCCACACTTCTCACTACTTTCAGTACCCTTTGATCACTCTTTGCTTTCTAATTGACCTCTAAGTGATAGAGGGCCCCATTTCAGGGGCCCATTCTTGAATTCCTTTCTCTATGTTTAGTCCCTTGACTTATTCATCTAGTCTCATGGCTTTGATTATCACTTGGATCCATTAAACTCTAAATCCCAACCAATGGACCTCTTCACTGAACCTTAGTCTTCTGTATCCAATGGTATACCTTCATTTAGATATTTAATAAATAGCTGAAAATGAAAATATCCAGTACAATTCTGTACATTATCTTCACATTTGTTTCTTCCTAGGTCATCCCACCTCATTAAATGGTGAATCTTTCCTTACAGTTATATAGACTAAAATTCTTGGTGTTATCTTTGATTCTTGTCTATTACTACACCCATATTCTTCTTTTTTTTTTTTTTTTTTTTTTTTTTTTGCAAATCCTGTTAGGCCAATTTTAAATATATTCAAAACTTGATCATTTCTTAACACCTACCTGTTACTGTTCGGTCCAAGCCATCATAATTACTTGCCTGGATTATTGCAATAACTTTTTAAGAGGTCACAATACATCCCCATACCTCCCATCAGTCTCATTAAAATAGGTAGTTTGCTCCACTTGAAACAAGCCAGATAATATCACTCTTTTGTTCAGAAGTTTCCAGTAGTTTCTCATATCATTCAGAAATTCATTTTATTACCTACACGGCTCTATATGGTAGGCTACTCTTCCAATTTCTGTTATCTCCTTTTTCCTCTTATTGTTACGGAACCTGGACTGAATCGCCTGATGGAAGAACCAAGCAGCCCTTGGAGATCTGGGAGGATAGGAGGTTTATTTAACACCAGGGGGCTCAGAGGAGAGTGGTCTCCAAAGGTCTGAGCCCCGAACACAAACAAAGGGGGCAATTTATACACTTCTACTTCCACATACTTGGCACTTGTGGTGTGTGCTTGAAGCGGGTCTGGGAAAAGGACTCGGATTGGTGCATGCAGGAAGCAGAGCAGGGAGAAGAACCCGGAAGAACCCCGGGACAAGGATTGGGAATTTCTTGTTGGCTTGGTTGGCCATCGTAGGACACAGATTTTCTTTATCATAATGTCCTACTATTAAGATCAATTAGTTTCAACCAGTAAGATTTCATATTCCTCCATCAGTCCTTGGATATTGCAAGTTTTTCAGTGGTGTTTCTACTTTATCCATCTAGAATATTAACTACAAATAGCAAGTCATAAGTGTAGTGAAAACTGTCACAAATCTTTGATGTACTGACTGCAGGTTCCAGTTACTTTGGAGTCTTCTGAGAGAGTCCTAGATGGCCAAATTGAAGTCTATATAATAGATGATATATTTGTTTTTTATTTTTTTATTTATTTTATTTATTTTACTTTATTTTTTAAGATTTTATTTATTTATTTGACAGAGAGAGATATAGCAAGAGCAGGAACACAAGCAGGGGGAGTGGAAGAGGGAGAAGCAGGCTTCCTGCCGAGCAGGGAGCCCGATGTGGGACTCGATCCCAGGACTCTGGGATCATGACCTGAGCCGAAGGCAGACGCTTAATGACTGAGCCACCCAGGTGCCCCTATTTGTTTTTTTATTAACATATATTATTTGTTTCAGGGATACAGGTCTTTGATTCATCAGTCTTACATAATTCACAGAGCTCACCATAGTACATACCCTCCCCAATGTCCATCACCCAGCCACCCCATACCTCCCACCCCCCTCCACTCCAGCAATCCTCAGTTTGTTTCCTGAGATTAAGAGTCTCTTATGGTTTGTCTCTCTCTCTGGTTTCATCTTGTTTCATTTTTCCCTCCATTCCCCTATGATCCTCTGTCTTGTTTCTCAAATTCCTCATATCAGTGAGATCATATGATACTTGTCTTTCTCTGATTGAGTTATTTCACTTAGCATAATACCCTCTAGTTCCATCCACATCATTGCAAATGGCAAGATTTCATTTTTGATGGCTGCATAATATTCCATTGTATATATATATATATTTTTTTCATATATATGTGTGTATATATACATATATACATATATATACATATATACATACATATATATATATATATAATTTTCACCACATCTTCTTTATTCATTCATTTGTTGATGGACATCTAGGCGCTTTCCATAGTTTGGCTGTTGTGGACATTGCTGCTATAAACATAGGGGTGCATGTGCCCCTTCAGATTGCTACATTTGTATCTTTGGGGTCAATACCTAGTTGTACAATTGCTGGGTCATAGGGTACCTCTATTTTCAACTTTTTGAGGAACCTCCATACTGTTTTCCAGAGTGGCTGCACCAGCTTGCATTCCCACCAACAGTGTAGGAGGGTTCCCCTTTCTCCGCATCCTCACCAACATCTGTCATTTCCTGACTTGTTAACTTTAGCCATTCTGACTGGTGTGAGGTGGTATCTCATTGAGGTTTTCATTTGGATTTCCCTGATGCCGAGTGATGTTCAGCACTTTTTCATGTGTCTGTTGGCCATTTGGATGTCTTCTTTGCAGAAATATCTGTTCATGTCTTCTGCCTATGTATTCTTGATTGGATTAGTTGTTCTCTGGGTGTTGAGTTTGATAAATTCTTTATAGACTTTGGATACTAGCCCTTTATCTGATATGTCATTTGCAAATATCTTCTCCCATTCTGTCGGTTTTCTTTTGGTTTTGTTGACTGTTTCCTTTGCTGTGCAAAAGCTTTTTATCTTGATGAAGTCCCAATAGTTCATTTTTGCCCTTGCTTCCCTTGCCTTTGGCGTTGTTTCTAGGAAGAAGTTGCTGTGGCTGAGGTCGAAGAGGTTGCTGCATGTGGTCTCCTCAAGGATTTTGATGGATTCCTGTCTCACATTGAGGTCTTTCATCCATTTTGAGTCTATTTTTGTGTGTGGTGTAAGAAAATGGTCCAGTTTCATTCTTCTGCATGTTGGCTGTCCCAACACCTTTAGTTGAAGAGACTGTCTTTTTTCCATTGGACATTTTCTTGCTTTTTGAAGATTAGTTGATCATAGAATTGAGGGTCCATTTCTGGGCTCTCTATTCTGTTCCACTGATTTATGTGTCTGTTTTTGTGCCAGTGGCCTACTGCCTTGATGATTACAGCTTTGTAATAGAACTTAAAGTCTGGAATTGTGATGCTACCAGCTTTGCTTTTCTTTTTCAATGTTCCTCTGGCTATTCGGAATCTTTTCTGGTTCCATACAAATTTTAGGATTATTTGTTCTATTTCTTTGAAAAAAGTTGATGGTGTTTTGATAGGCATTTCATTAAATGTGTAGATTGCTCTAGGTAGCATAGACATTTTCACAATATTTGTTCTTCTAATCCATGAGCATAGAACACTTTTCCATTTCTTTGTGTCTTCCTCAATTTATTTCATGAGTATTCTATACTTTTCTGAGTACAGATTTTTTTGCCTCTTTGGTTAGATTTATTCCTAGGTATCTTATGGCTTTGGGTGCAATTGTAAATGGATCGACTCCTTCATTTCTCTTTCTTCTGTCTTGTTGCTGGTGTGTAGAAATGTAACGGATTTCTGCGTATTGATCTTATATCCCGCCACTTTACTGAATTCCTGTATGAGTTCTAGCAGTTTTGGGGGTGGAGTCTTTTGGATTTTCCACATAAAGTATCATATCATCTACAAAAGTGAGAGTTTCACTTCCTCTTTGTCTATTTGGATGACTTTTATATCTTTTTTGTTGTCTGATTGCTGAGGCTAGGACTTCTAGTACTAGCTGAATAGCAGTGGTGATAGTGGACATCCCTGCCATGTTCCTCAGGGGACTTAGGGGACAAGCTCTCAGTTTTTCCCCATTGAGTATGATATTCGCTGTGGGTTTTTCATGGATGGCTTTTATGATATTGAGGTATGTATCCTTTTTCCTTACACTGAAGAGTTTTAGTCAAGAAGGATGCTGTACTTTGTCAAATGCTTTTCTGCATCTATTGAGAGGGTCATATGGTTCTTGTTCTTTCTTTTATTAATGTATTGTATCACACTGATTAGATTTGCAGTGGCTAAAGAGCTTCCTACTAAAGAATGAATAGGTCAACCAGGAAATAAAGAAGAATTTTAAAAATTCATGGAAACAAATGAAAATGAAAACTCAACTGTTCAAAATCTTTGAGATGCAGCAAAGGCAGTCCTAAGAGGAAAGTATATAGCAATACAAGCCTTTCTCAAGGAACAAGAAAGGTCTCAAATACACAACCTAACCCTACACCTAAAGGAGCTGGAGAAAGAACAGCAAATAAAGCCTAAACCCAGCAGGAGAAGAGAAATAATAAAGATTAGAGCAGAAATCAATGAAATAGAAACCAAAAGAACAGTAGAACAGATCAATGAAACTAGGAGCTGGTTCTTTGATTTTAGTTTATGTGCTGCCAAAGCGAGCACTAGGAGCTGGTTCTTTGAAAGAATTAATAAGATTGATAAACCCCTGTCCAGACTTATCAGAAAGAAAAGAGAAAGGACCTAAATAAATAAAATCATGAATGAAAGAGGAGAGATCACAAACAATACCAAAGAAATACAAACAATTATAAGAACATATTATGGGCAAAAATATGCTAACAAGTTAGATAATCTGGAAGAAATGGTTGCATTCTTAGAGACATATTAACTACCAAAACTGAACCAGGAAGAAATAGAAAACCTGAACAGACTCATACCGATAAGGAAATTGAAGCAGTAGTCAAAAATCTCCCAACAAACAAAAGCCCAGAGCCAAATGGCTTCCTAGGGGAATTCTACCAAACATTTATCTATTTTATTTATTTTATTTTACATTTTTAAAAATTTTATTATGTTATGTTAGTCACCATACATTACATCATTAGTTTTTGATGTAGTGTTCCATGATTCATCATTTGCATATAACACCCAGTGCTCCATGCAATATGTGCCCTCTTTAATTCCCATCACCAAGCTAACCCATCCTCCCAATCTCCTCCCCTCTAGAACCCTCAGTTTGTTTCTCAGGGTCCATAGTCTCTCATGGTTCGTCTCCCCCTCCAATTCCCCCCCTTCATTTTTCCCTTCCTACTATCTTCTTCTTCTTCTTCTTCTTTTTTTTTTTTTTTAACATATAATGTATTATTTGTTTCAGAGGTACAGGTCTGTGAATCACAGACCTCTACCAAACATTTAAAGAAGAATTTTTTTTTTAATCGGATTTGAAGATGTTTATTGCATTCTGGTTTGATGAAAAACAAACAAAACATACATGTATTTAGCATGAGCTGGTGGGTTACACCGAGCCTAACTGGGTGTGCAGCAATCTGAGAACGGAGTCGTGAGCGGCCCCACTGTGACGAAGGTTTCCTGCAGCAATTGGGCACAGGGCGTAATAGTCCCTAGTTCTCTCCTTTCAGCACTGGCAGCAGCTCACCATTGTCTCCTAGTTCCCTAATGATATCCAGACCTCTAACAAGCTCCCCTTTCACATACAGCTGAGGTATGTGGGCCAATTTGAATAAGTTTTTAACCGCTGAGGAACTTCTTCATCTTCCAATATATCAAATGTCTCATATTCAACACCAGTATTATTTAGTATTTCCAGAATTTGTTTGCTGAATCCACATTTTGCTTCCTGTTTGTTTCCTTTCATAAAGGGCATCACAGAAGCTTTATTTGTCAGTACTTTGAGCCTTTCCTCTAATTTGGGAGCTTTAGGGCAAATTGTATCTAGTTCATCAGATGCTTCAAGCTCCTTAATTATATCAAGTCCTCCTATGAGCTCTCCAGAAACATAGAGCTGGGGATAGGTGGGCCAGTTGGAATAGGTTTTGAGGCCCTGACGAACTTCTTCATCTGAGAAGATATTAAAACTGCTAAACTGAATATTATGTTTGTTAAGGATTTCTACCATCTGCTTGCTGAAACTGCAGCACGGCTCCTGAGGAGTTCCTTTCATAAAAAACATGCAAGGGGCGGCATGAGTTAATTTCTTCAGGTGAAGTTTGAGATCTTCTTTAGGATGCTCATTACCACTGGGTGGGAAGGAGCCACTAGATGCATGGCGCTGAACTTTTTTGGTCAACTCTGGGGCATGTGCACATTCTTCTGAAATTGTTCCAAAAAATAGAAATGGAAGGAAAACTTCCAAACTCATTTTATGAGGCCAGCATTACCTTGATCCCCAAACCAGACAAAGACCCCATCAAAAAGAATTACAGACCAATATCCCTGATGAACATGGATGTAAAAATTCTCCCCAAAATACTAGCCAATAGGATCCAACAGTACATTGAAAGGATTATTCACCACGACCAAGTGGGATTTATTCCTGGGCTGCAAGTTTGGTTCAATATCCGCAAATCAATCAATGTGATAGATGATTGATTTTTAACAGTATTAACTCTGGATATATTTAGGTTAGTTAATGAGTTCTTCAGGTAAACTAAGGATAAATTGCAGACCACTGTTCTTTCAATTACGAAATTCAAAGCCAGTTAAGAACTTAATCTATGTCTAAAACATGAGAGTTCATTTATTCTATGAACATTTGCATTCAAGTCTGAAATTCACTATATATTTGGAGTCATAGGAGCTGTGATGATACAGGGACAAAATTTTAATAATAAAGATGTGTAATGCTAAAGTAATAGTAACATATCTATAGGTCAATAATTTGATTGAATTGATATCATCCTTTGATTGCTTAGTGAATTACTGATTTGTTTATTCTTAAATTAATATATACTTTGGAGTCAAATGATAGAAAAGGTGATAATTAAGGGGATCCCATACACAATATATATAGAAGAAGGAGACTACCAAGCCATTAAATTGCACACTTTTCCTGTGTGTACCATAGAGATGTTGGAGGTTTATTGAGGCCTTATCCATCTCTTCCTCTATTACACGAACCTGTCTGGCTGGCTGTTTTGATCAGCACCTTGAGATAGCACTTTACATATTTATTCACTAATGGTATGCCTTTTTAGTACCTTCTCATAAAATTACAACACTCTGCCCTGTAGTATAATTATTTGACCTCTTCTTATGCCTGCATATTCCAAAACACAATTAGAGGCTTGATGAAAGCTGTTTCTCATCAATATTATGTCTTGTAGCAAAGGTAGTATAATTTCCCAGACCATTTCTGCTTCCTGGGTCCTTAGCTCCACCAGATTGCCCTTTAATAATAATATTCTTAATTTTTTCATTATCTAATGATTGATATACATAACTGTAAAGATTCATCATAGACCTGTCTGATCCATAATTTTTGGATTGTTTTAGAAAAAGTAACTAAATATAGAAATATACGATGCTTTATCTTCCCTTCTTGTTTTTGACAAATTCCACAACGTACTTTCTCTTTCCCATGGTTTAGGGTTGTAACATTGATTCATTTATCCCATCAAGTATTTTTAATTCTCTTCCTCTTTTTCATGATTGTCTTAATAACTTCTATGAGATCCTCTCTGAAGACTTCCTTCTCCTTAATTGAAGACTCATAATAATGATGAAAAGTTTGGTTTGTATATACAGTCCTTCTTTTAACTTCCCTATTCTTTATGGAGGATTACTTTATTTACTATAAAACAAGCAAAATCCAAACCAAAACAAAAGCAGCTCAATGAAGTTTATATATTTGTTACATACAGTTTTAATTTCTAGCCATTTCTTGGAGGTAGGTTGTTTCTGTGTCTGTGTAATGATTTGATGAAATTGCAGTTTTGAGTATTTTGGTGTATGGTGAGTAGTTTCTGGTTTTTACATTCATGCCTTATATAAAGCATTTCCAATAAATATACACTGCTCTCATTTAAGATGATTATGTTAATTATATATGAGTCAGATAGCAACACAGCTACCCAATGCATGGTTATGAGACATGAAATAAAGTATTTAATCACTCAGCATAGCTCTCTGTTCAAAAAGGAGCATATATTTGCTATAATACTAGTGGCATGCATAATAATTATGTACATTAGTTATATAAAAGTTCTTATCTATCCAATGATGTAGATAGACATTGGAATATATATTTGGCATGATGTAATTTTTCAAAAAGAAGGAAAAATGTACACATACATTGCCAGGTACATTTTTTTTCTTCCCATTTTTTTTTTATTTGAATTCCAGTTATTTAATATATAGTGTAATCTTAGTTTCAGGTATAGAATCTAGTGATTCATCACTTGCAAGTAACACCCAGTTCTCATCACAATGAGTGCCCTCCTTAATACCCATTACCCATTTATCCCAACCCCCCACCTACCTCCCCTCTAGCAATCCTCGTTTGTTCTCTACAGATAAGAATCTGTTTTATGGATCCCCCCTTTTTTTAATCCCTATGTTCAACTGTACAAATTTTTTCCTGTGGTTGACTTCAAGTTTCATAGCATTGTGGTTGGAAAATATGCATGGTATGATCTCAATTTTTTCGTATTTGTTGAGGCCTGATTTGTGACCCAGTATGTGATCTATTCTGGAGAATGTACCATGTGCACTCTAAAAGAATGCTGCTTTAGGATGAAATGTTCTGAATATATCTGTTAAGTCTGTCTGGTCCAGTGTGTCATTCAAAGCCATGGTTTTCTTACTGATATTCTGCTTATATGATCTGTCCATTGCTCTAAGTGGGGTGTTAAAGCAATCCGCTATTATTGTATTATTATCAATGAGTTCCATTATGTTTGTTATTAATTGTTTTATATATTTGGGTTCTCTCAAGTTAGGGGCATAAACATTTACAATTGTTTGATCTTCTTGTTGGAAAGACCCCTTTATTATGATATAGTGCCCTTCTTCATCTCTTGTTCCAGTCTTTGGTTTAAAATCTATTTTGTATAAGTATGGCTACTCCAGCTTTCTTTTGACATCCATTAGCATGTCTCCATCCCCTCATGTTCAATATGCAGGTATCTTTTTTCTAAAATGCATCTCTTATAGGCAGCATATAGATGGATTTTTTTTTTTTTTAATCAGTTCTGACACCCAGTGTCTTTTTATTGGAGCATTTAGTCCATTTACATTCATTGTTTCTGGAAATTTTCTCTGTTCCTTTCTAGTCTTTGTTGCTTTGGTCTTTCTTTCCCACTCAAGAGTCCCATTTCTTGCAGGGCTGGTTTCGTGGTCATGAACTCCTTCAGTTTTTGTTTGTTTAGGAAACTGTTTATCTCTCCTATTCTGAATGACAGCCTTGCTGGATAAAGTATTCTTGGCTGCATATTTTTCCCATTCAGCACGTTGACTATATCATGCCATTCTCTTCTACCCTGACGAATTTCTGTAGAGAGGTCTGCTGCTAACCTTTTTGCCTTCCCTTAAGTTAGGGACTTCTTTTCTCTTGCTGCTTTTAGGATTGTTTTTCCTTATCTCTATATTTTGCAAATTTAACTATAATATGTCTTGAGTTGGCCTGCTTTTGTCAATTTTGCTGGAAGTTCTCTGTGACTCCTGGATTTGGATGTCTGTTTCCTTCCCCAGATTAGGGAAGTTTTCAGCTATAATTTACTCAAGTAAACCTTCTCCCCCTTTTTCCCTTTCTTCTTCCTCTGGGATTCCTATGATACAAATTTTATTACACATTATGGAGTTGCTGAGTTCCTTAAGGCTACATTCATGATCCAATATTTTTCTTTCTCTCTTCTTTTTAGCTTCATTATTTTCCAAAATTTTATCTTCTATAGCAAGTATTCATTCTTCCACATCTTCCATCATTGTGGTCATTACATCCATTACATCCATTACATCCACTTGGTTTTACATCTTAGTTATAGCATTTTTTATTTCTGCTTGACTAGTTTTTAGATCTTTTATCTCTGTGGTAAGGGACTTCCTGTTGTTGTCTGTGCTTTTCTCAAGTCCAGCTAGTATCCTTTGATTGTTGTTTTAAATTCTGGACCAGCCATATTACTTATATATCAGTTAGATCTTTGGCCTGTGACCTTTTCTTGTTCTTTTTTTCTGGGGTGAATTCTTCTGTCTTGGCATTTTGTCTAGGTCTTTGTCTTCTGTATGTTAGAAAAGCCTGTTATGTTTCCTGCTCCTGAGAGTAATGGTTTCATTAAGAAGAGGTCATATACTGTCCAGGGCCTGGCACTTCAGTAAGTGTCTTGGGTGTTCTGTGTGCACTCTGCTGCTGTGTTTTAGCTGCTCTTTCCCTCAGGTCAGTCCTCTCCAGAGTTTCTCCTCTCTTGCAGTGGGAGGTGTTTGGACTTTGGTCAGAGTGTCATCCTGATAAAGAGCAAAGTCAAGGATACGTGCAAGCCATCCACAAATGTAATGGCAATTACAGACAAATTCAATATCTAGAGTTTTATTAGTAACATTATGGGTGTAATAAAATATAAATCCCGGGGCGCCTGGGTGGCTCAGTCGTTAAGCGTCCGCCTTCGGCTCAGGTCATGATCCCAGCGTCCTGGGATCGAACCCCACATCGGGCTCTCTGCTCCACGGGAAGCCTGCTTCTCCCTCTCCCATTCCCCCTGCTTGTGTTCCCTCCCTCGCTGTGTCTCTCTCTGTCAAATAAATAAATAAAATCTTAAAAAAAAAAAAATAAAATAAAATATAAATCCCATTATTCAGTAATTTAATTATTTATGTGTGAAATGTTTTATCATTTATCAGTAGGAATTTTGCTCTCCTATAGTAGTTTTTTCATCCTAATTTTAATTTTGTTCTTTACTGAACATACTACATATTTTTCATTGACAAAATATTATAAATAATTGGGATGTAGTTCATGGGATTGTGAGAAAAGTCTAGCAAATGCACTGGTGAGTAAAAAGAAGATAGGAGAGTTACTATTTCTTTGTGAGACAGAATGCCTTTAGCTATCACAATGAAATGGATATTGTATAAACTTATATATTTATCACTTGGGTCTGGATATCAGCTGTTTTATGTGAATTTATTTAGCATGTACTAACAAGTCCTAAGTTCTACAAATATTCACTCGTTTAATCTGCATAGCAATCCTATGAATGTTGCATTCTTATACCCATTACACAGAGAGAAACTGAAGTACATCTAAGTTAAATAATTAACTCCAGGTCACAAAGGTTGTAGGGTGGCACCATCAAGACATAAACTTTCCAGCCTGGTTCTGCAGTCTTAGCTGCTATGTTATGCTAAAGTTGGCAGCACACCACCCAGGCATTAATATAAAATAAGCAGGTCACATTCTGAAAACCATCATTTTGACAATTGTTAGTTGGAACCCACCTTATATAATTTTTTAAAATTAAAATCTCTGAAAAGTTTATTCTACTTTCACTTTATATCAACATTTCATTTATTAACTTTTCAATTTTAAATATCAGTTTTAGGGGTCCCTGGGTGGCTCAGTCATTAAGCATCTGCCTTCAGCTCATGTCATGATCCCAGAGTCCTGGGATCAAGCCCTGCATCAGGCTCCCTGCTCCTAAGGAAGCCTACTTCTCCCTCTCCCACTCCCCCTGCTTGTATTCCCTCTTGCTGTGTCTCTCTCTGTCAAATAAATAAATAAAATCTTTAAATAAATAAATAAATAAATAAATAAATAAATAAATAAATAAATATCAGTTTTAAAGTGGTGAATATATAATATGGAACTGAATTAAATAAATATGGGTACATATCATAAAATATGAATATATGCATACATATGTATAATTTATGGACATACAATAGTTTACTAATGATAGAATATTTCCCATCCAGGGCTCTGTGACAGAAACCTAGAAATACTCTTGTCCTCTTTTCTTTCATCACCACTTCTCATTCAATCATTTACTAAACACTGTTGATTCCTCTTCAGTACATTTCTAGAATGTATTCTCTTCTTTCCATCTCCACTACCACTACCTTATCATTATCAGTGCCGTGTGCTTCCACTGGGCCTCCCTTCCTCCTCTTGAATTCCTTCTTCACTCCACAGCATGAATGATCTTTTCAAAGAGCAAATGCATTTGCCTTGTAGGCCTACAACCTTTCATATGCTTTTCCAGTTGCTTCTAGAACACCTAAATTTTTCCTTTGTCTTTAATTTTTAACAGTTTTATTTACAAATAACTCATACAGGATGCAATTCACTCATTAAAATGTAAAATTATGGGGCGCCTGGGTGGCTCAGTTGGTTAAGCGACTGCCTTCGGCTCAGGTCATGATCCTGGAGTCCCTGGATCGAGTCCCGCATCGGGCTTCCTGCTCAGCAGGGAGCCTGCTTCTGCCTCTGACCCTCCCCCCTCTCATGTGCTCTCTCTCTCTCATTCTCTCTGTCTCAAATAAATAAATAAAATCTTGAAAAAAAAATAAAATGTAAAATTAAATGTGTCTTAGTATATTTACAGAGCTGTGCAATCATCCACAGAATCAATTTTGAAATATTCTCCTCATCTCAAAAAGAAATTCCTCCCTTCTTGGCCATCACTCCCAATCTCCTCACACCACCTGCCAGCCTTAGGCAACCACCAATACACTTCTGTATCCATAGATTTGTCTATTATGGAAATTTCATATAAATGGAAGCAGTCAATATGTAGCCTTGGTTACTAGCTTTTTTCACTTAGCCTAATGTTTTCAAGGTCCATCCATATTGTAGCCCGTGTAAATATTTAATTTCTTTTTATTGTCATATAGTATTCCATTGTATGAATATATCACATTCTATTTATGCATGCATTAGTAGATGGACATTGTGATGCTTTAATTTTTTGGTTTTATTAATACTATTATGGATGTTCATGTATAAGGTTTTGTGTGGACATATATCTTTAATTCTCCTGCAAGTGTAATTGCTGAGTCATATAATAACTCTGTGTTTAACATTCTGGGTAACTGTCAGACTTTTTATCCAAAGCACCTGCTCCATTTTTCATTCTCACCCACCAGCAGTGCATGAAAGTGCCAATTTGCCTACAGCTTCACCAACACTGTTATCTGCCTTTTTGATTACAGCTAGCCCAGAGGGTGTGAAGTAGTATTGTGGTTTCAACTGACATTTTCATGGTAGCTAATGATGCTGAGCATCTTTTCATGTTCTTACTGGTCTTCCTTTGACTTTTGAGGCTCGTTACAGCAGCCTTGTCCCTCTCCAGCCACTTCATCTCTTACCACCCACTTTATATTGAATATTCCAGTTCTAGTGAGCTTCTTTTATCTTTTGAATGTGCCATTTTCCCCTTCTGGTTTAGGCCAGTGTGGTTCCCATTTCCTTCCTCCTTTCTCTCCTTCTTGCTTGAGCAGAGCTGACTTCATGAATGTAATACGTGCACAGTTGCATGGAGCCCGACACTTGTAAGGGCCCTGTGTTTGCTTCAATGTATTGCTGTGGTTGCCTTGAAATTCACAATGAGTTTTGGACAAGAGACCCCACATTTCGTTTGGCAGTAGGTCCTGCAAATTATGTAGCCAGTCTGGTGCCTGGCTCATCATTGTTACTTATCCTTCAGGTCTCAGTTTAGACAGAGATACCTACAAGACATTGTCCCCCACCTCCATAGACTGTATTATGTGTGCTTCCCGAAGTTCATTTATACCAGCATGTATTATGATTTGTCATTTCTTTCCTCTAAGCCCTTTGGCCTATGAGACTTTGTCTTTCTGATCCATGGTTCTGCCCTCAGAAACCAACTTAGTGTGTATCACTTAGCTTTGGTAAGATATGTAGTTCAACCACACAGTTATGGCTCAGGTGATGAGCCACAGAGGGAAAGTAATTCTGAATATGAACTCCAGGGCCACACAGCCTCAACATCCAGTGCTATCATTTGTAAGCTGTGTGGAAGCCAGCTATTTAATGTTTCTGTTCCTCAATTTCCTCATCTTTTTTTTTTTTTAAAGATTTTATCTATTTATTTGAGAGAGACAGAGAGAGAAATAGTGAGAGAGAGCATGAGTGGGGGTGGGGGGAGAGGGAGAAAAAGGCTCCCCGCCGAGCCCAACATGGGGCTCGATCCCAGGACCCTGGGATCATGACCAGAGCTGAAGACAGATGCTTAACCAACTGAGCCACCAGGAGCCCCTCGATTTCCTCATCTTTAAAGTGGGGATAATATTAACGAACCATGAGAGACAGTGGACCCTGAAAAACAAACTGAGGGTTCTAGAGGGGAGGGGGGAGGGGGGATGGGTTAGCCTGGTGATGGCTATTAAAGAGGGCACGTATTGAATGGAGCACTGGGTGTTATACGCAAACAACGAATCATGGCATACTACATCAAAAACTAATGATGTAATGTATGGTGATTAACATAACATAATAATAAAAAATATAAAAAAGAATAAAGTGGGGATAATATTAGTCCAAATCTCTTAGTAGCATAACTGGGATTAATTGGGATTGAGTGAACTAATAAATGTAAAACATTTAAAATAGTGTCTAACTGTCATTGTTACCTGCTATCAGTGTTATATTCAGTTCCTATCTGTTGAATAAATTATTGACGCTATATACAAAGAGAGGAAGAGGGCACTAGAATGTAGGGAAAAATTATGTAAGTTAAGAAATTACATTGTCCATATTACTCTTCCTTGCGTGAATTTGCAATGCTAAGAAGAAGGGTAACTGTACAAAAGTTCAGTTTAGGTAATCAAAATAGGAAGAAAATTAAGAAGCTGGGAGCAAGCTCAGAGGAAAGAGAAATTAATGCTAAGAGTAAGTATAGGAATCTCATAAGGAAGGAAGAGAATCTTTCTGTTTAAAATTCTTTGCAGAAATTATTCAACTTAACACAATGTTAACACAATTTTGAGAGGTTAGTTTGGGTAAATTAATGCCAGTAACCTTTGGAAAGTATTTCCTTGTTTATATAATTAGCAGTTATGTTTTGACATTATCTCTAAGTATTTGAAGTTGCATTTAATTTACAGTCAATAGAGATATAATGCCATTACGAAAAGGCAACCAGAATGTGTAATAAAGGGGTGCATGTTTTCTGTATGTCTGTATTTGTCTGGAGTTCAGCATGCTGTCTTTGCTTGCCTGTCCAACATCAGGAGATCCCATGTGCCCTTACTCTCTTCTCTGTGCCTGCTGGCTTCTTTTAGTTCCTTCATATGCCTTCTGGGGGCACAGGCTTAGAATTCTCTCTACAAAACTGCTCCTCTTTCACTATTTTCAGTTCATAATCCACACCTCAGTTTATCAGGGAACATTCCTCTAACTCAGCCCCACCCCTCCATTGACTCACCCATAAGATGAAACTTTGGTATTCCTACATGGTACTTTTCAGTTTACTTGTATGATTTTTTTTTAATTAATATCTGCTGAACTTTAATTTCCCAAAGGTAAAAATTGTTCAGTTTTGCCCAACATGTATCCCCAGTGCTTGGGTGCTTCTTGTAGAATAATTGCACAAGAAGACAATTGCTGAGTAACTAAGTGACATGATTCATCAATTTCCCAAAAGGCCAAAGAGGTCAATGACATTGGTATGAAGAAGAAAGATGGGGAATACTGTCACCTCAAATGTGTTATGTACTACAATTGGGTTCTAAACTTGACAATAAATGTCTAGTCGGGTAAGGTCACAAAAACAATCTATAAACCTGATACATTGTATAATTTCAAATGTCCAACAATTAAAATTGACAACAAAATATTTGTGTTGGAACTAAACTCCAGAAGGTAGTTATCACATAGATATTTCATCAAGTGATTCTTGAAAGGACAGTAAACTCTGTAAATAACCATTTCTTTTCAGAAAATTCTATAAATAACCATTTTATAAAAATATTGAAATACTATTCAAATAAGCAGTTCTTAAGCTGACCTTCTGGAAAGGTAAAGAATATAACGTTAAATCAAATTTCAAAGAGTGCCTTTCTGTAAAGGATTGGGATAATAATGTATAGTCAAGTACTTTACTTTCTAATCATCTTACTTAATGCAGTGATAGAACCTGAATATACTAGATGGACAGCTAATATGCCCATTAACATGTCTCAATCAAATATCAGATGTCTTAAGTGAATCTTTGGTAGGTGGTGAATCAAAGCCAAGATATAAATTAATTTTCTTTCAGAAGTGTGTAATACCTTTTTGTAGCACAAAGAGAAAGATGTCCTTTGAAATGTCAGATATGAGAAGGAATGACTTTGGTCTTCTAGTGTAAGTATTTGAGATAAATGAATATTGTAATTATTATAGAGCCAATGTCAAGTCTGAAAATGACTTATGATTTCCCAGGGAATCACACACCTTCTCAAAGAAATTCTGTTCTTCCAGAATTTCTGTTAATAATTCCAGATACATTGAAAATAACTTTTCAATTCCAACATCTTTACTAATATCATACTAATTTTACAGACACCAATAGCTTTTTGTAAGTCAAAAATCATATCATTTACAACATGTAATAACATGAGGACTTGTTTACTTTCAAAGGAGCTATATTTGCCTTTCAATTCTGTGAAAGAACAATATTTTTCCTAATAGAAAAATGAAGAATTTGTTTTGTATCATTAATAAGGTATTTTATGCCATTAATAAAGATACTAAATGCAAGTTTTCAACTCATAGTAAATAATAGCTAGAGGAATACTTTTCCTTTACTCAACTACATCTCAATTTCACTATAACTCAATTTGCTTTAAAGATATTAGAATATAATGGTTCTGTCCTTGGTACTAGTCCAGGTGACTTTAACATAAAGTACCATAAAAATAAAAATAAAATAAAAATAAAAATAAAATAAAAAATAAAATAAAAATGTTTTCACATTTGTTCAACTATAATATCACCATATAACATAATTCATCAAGATGAATTCTTTTTTTTTTTTTTTAAGATTTTATTTGTTTGACAGAGAGAGACACAGCGAGAGAGGGAACACAAGCAGGGGGAGTGGGAGAGGGAGAAGCAGGCTTCCCGCCGAGCAGGGAGCCCGATGCGGGGCTCGATCCCAGGACCCTGGGATCATGACCTGAGCCGAAGGCAGACGCTTAAAGACTGAGCCACCCAGGCGCCCCTACAGGATGGATTCTGAAGTTCCAATAAGATTAGAAAAAGTAGTGTATCCTAAGAAAAGCACAAAGTAGTACATTTAATAATTATATAAAATAGTCAATTTATTTTGAATATAAATTGATATTTTCCCAAGAAATTAAAGGAATGATGAGAGAATCCTGCCATGTAAATATGGAAGGGGTAAGGGGGGAAAGGTTGAGACAGGGCTGTGTAGGGTGCTTATGGAAATGACAGTAATTCAGATTAATTAGAAGCCAAATTAATGGTATCCAAATTGTAAAGTGTGCTTAGACAAAAAAGCGATGTCTTAGAAAGGCAATGTCAGATGGAAGTCCTTAAATGTCAGGCTGAGACAGTGGGAGTTTATTCGGACATCAGTACAATGTTAGTCATGATTATAGAGCACAGGGGATATGAAACCTTCATGAAGTTGTTATGAGAATTAAGTTTGCTTTTTAAAAAACTTATTCTTAGCTACATAAGAAATAATTTCTGCATCTGCAATGAGACTTTGCTAGAGAAACATAAGAAATAACATAATGCTGACAGCTTTTGCAGAGTCAGGGAATCTTTTTTGGTTACATACACCCTGAGTGTGATTCTTGTTCTCTCTGAAATCCAGAGAAGCCCGTTAGTGTTCTTCCAACTCAACAGCATGACTAAGATTGCAAATAGGTGAAGCAGAGAGCAGATAGGTCCATGGAAATACAGTTACTAAACATCGAAAATGATAATGTTGAACAAGATGATAAACTGAGATTTATCATCATTTAAAATATCAATAGATAAAGGTTCAGAAACTGATCTAAGACTGAAGACATGGTCTAGCACGGGCATGAGAAATAATTAGTACCATTCATGGAAGGGAAGACCGCAGGAGAAGAGCAGGTTATACTGGGTGAGGGAGTGATATGTTCAGATCTGCGCATGCTGGTTTGAGAAACCTATCAAATGGGCATGTCCTGAAAGAGACAAAGCTGGTTCCATAGCTTTCCAGGCAAAGCGAGATCCTGCGTGGAGAAAGAGTGACTAGAGATCGCAACTGCTAATATGGGAGGGGATGAGAGTGTCTAAGCAGAGTGCATTGGGTGCATCCAGGACAGAAGCCAGAGGCCCCAGGGAGAGAGGAAGCTGCAACCCAGACTAAAAAGTAGTCAGGTAACACAGGAGAGTGTGGGTGTCCTGAAAGCCAAGGGAAGTCTGCCCTTAAGGAAGGAAGGGTAGTTCAATAGGGGCCAAGGATAGATAGAGGTACAATAAAATAAGGAAGTAATGCCCATTTAGTTATCAAAAAGTAGTTAATTTGCATAACAAATGGCCATTCTGCTTTTGAGTTTACTTATTCTAATTTTAACTTCTGTGAGTTTCTGCATTTTTTTCTTTCCTCTCAAGTAAGTGATTGGGTTGGCAGCCGAACATCTTAAATATTGGCAGAAGAGAATGCCTTCTGCTTGAAAGCCTCACCTTACTATTTTTTAGCAATACTTGAGAGTTGGGGAACATATTTTTGGCCTGATCTGGGTTGCATAATACATTCCCAGCATGTTTTTGTTTCTTTGTTTTTATTTTTTTATTTTTTTTAAACATTTTATTTATTTATTTGACAGAGAGATAGCGAGAGCAGGAACACAAGCAGGGGGAGTGGGAGAGGGAGAAGCAGGCTTCCCGCCGAGCAGGGAGCCCGATGTGGGGCTCGATCCCAGGACCCTGGGATCATGACCTGAGCGGAAGGCAGACGCTTAACAACTGAGCCACTCAGGTGCCCAGTTTCTTTGTTTTTAAAGAACGTTTTTACGATAATGATGGTAAATGAATTATGAGTGACTGATATGGTTGTATAGTAATTGCATGCCCGTATAAAACTAGAAGACAAAAGAGTGATCATATTGTATCTCAGTCAACTTCATGTTTGAAAAAGAGCTTTAAAATAGTCTGTTGATATTAATAAAAGAAAATAAATAAGTTTTAATAATACAAAGTACATGTATTGAAATTTATTTGAATTTCAGTTATATAGAAAATTAAACAACCATTATATTATTACATAATAACTTACATGTTTCAAAATAAATGTGTGGTATGAAGTTTTTATTGAGGCACGAAAACCTAAAATATTGAAAATAATCAATTCAATAATAGTAAAGTACATTTACAAATTAATTATAAAATGCCAAATTTCACTATATTTCCTGATTGTACAAAGTAAAATTCAGTAAATAAACTGTCTTTGTTTTAATATGTGTGCTATAAAGGTATTTAAGTGATTTAAGAAAACAATTGTAGGTATACCAATTAGTTTGTACACAAGAATTCTTATTTGAAATGTAATCTATAGGCTATTGGATTATGAGCAATTCCTTGATTTGCATCAATATTCATCAAATATGTGATTAATCTTTTCCATGTTGTTTCCATTGACTTTCTAAGAATGACTTAAATAGTGCTGTTTTTAATAATTTATCTGTTATGAGTAATGTACTAAATAGGTTTAGGAACAGTGCTGTTTCATTCATTCAAAAATAACTATAAATTCTTATTAAAGGCTTTAATTCTCAGACATCTTGATACATTATCTATACATGGTGAAATAGGAAACTAAAGTGAAGGAGGAATATCATTTTCTGGTGGGTTTCAGCCAGAATTGAACAGGCATTGTTGTTCTGTTATGTTTGCAAGGAGCATAATTGGAAGCCAACAAAGCCCTTCCTAGAAGAACAAGCAAGCTTTTTAAAAAGCACAGAGTGCACTAAATAAAAGAGGTTGATAAAACATGTGTTGAAGTTTTTACTACATGTTAGTGTCCCTGTAAGCAAGTGGGCAGGTACAATGGAAAAGCCAAAAACAGTAAGTCATAAATACAGAAACATTGCTTCCAAAAAAAAAAAAAAAAAGTAATGCAGTTAAGACTTTATTTTCATTTATCATATATGTGATAAACACCCTATGTTTGGTCATCATTTGCATGAAACAAGCGTAAAATCTTTCTTTTTCCTGAATCAATGTAAACAGAGCCCAGATGGCCGTATCGAAGTCAAAGGGCATCACGGAAGCTCATCACTGCATATTAAAGATGTGAAGTTGTCAGATTCAGGGAGATATGACTGTGAAGCTGCAAGTAGGATTGGAGGGCACCAAAAGAGCATGTACCTTGATATTGAATGTAAGTTATTTTCCTTTTGTATGTTTATTAAAACAATTTTGTCTGCTTTGGAAAATACGAATTTTGGTAGGATCCTCAAAATACCTCTGAAGTTCATGATTCGGTATTTGACTCATAGCTCTAGAACTAATGTAGCCATTCAGAGTCAGTTATTAGAGACATCTAGTGGATGTTATAGGGCATTTCACAGTGCTATTTAATGGTTTTGATACTACTTACTCTGAAAATTGTGATTTTCTTTTTTTGCAGTGTGTTTAACCCAAACACAATATAAATTGAATTGTATTAGTTATCAGTAATTGGTTAGTATCTCCTTAGAGTTTTATCTGTTGATTTATAATATTAATGGTCCTGTGTTTCACCTGTGTAGTTATTTTGTTGAATTATTTTACATCCTCATAAGATATAAAATAGTATTTTTAAGATGATTTAATATATCAGCATTCATATTTATCAGAATAATGCTTATTGTCTGTAAAGAGGAATTATGACAAGGAGATGTGAGATTGGTGGAATATGAGGACTAATGTACATGCACAATCCACCTTACATCATTCAATGAGATTTTAGAATAATTTCATATGTATGTTCATAAAAAGGAGGAAATTTAATATTATTTTCAATAAATATTCAAGAATCATCAATGTTGGAGATTCTCTGATGTTTAAGAAGACATAACTGTCATAGTGGGAGTGTATAAGATGCTCTTATTGACAAAACATTTCTATTGGAGAATTTCTAGTACATTAATATTGATAGAATGTTGTGATAACTATGAAATAAGATGTATTTTCTTGTTGAAAATGTCTTTAGAAAGCAAATATTTCCTCAAGAACAAACACAAATAATCCATATTATTTTACCTATTCATAAGTGTCCTTGTTAAGAAATTCATGGAAAGGCCAATTAAACAATTATAAAAAAAATTTGAAGGATATTAAATAATTATTTCACAAATTACAGATTTCATTTGCTAAAGTTAGAGAACTTCCAAGAAAGTTGTTTTATTGCCATCATACATCTTAAAAAAAAAAAAGAAACAAAAAAATGCTATGATATTATTCAGGGCATACAGAGGAAGAAGTGATGCTAATAATTTATTTAGCTTTTTTTCATAATACTGTTTTCTACTATTTTCCCATTATTTTATATATACATATTAATATGTTACATATTAATACATATACATTTCTTTTTCAAGTCAACATTTGTAGCAAATTATAAATATTTCTCAAACTTTCAACATGTTTGCTTATATTTTATAATTCAAAATATGTATTTTAATCCAAAATTTATTGTTATTTTTTTCCTTTTCTTTAATGTGGACCTACATGAGCAAAAATTTAAGGGTGACAAAACATGTTTACTCAAGCATAGCCACATCCTTCAAAGGTGTCCTAAAACTTCTAAATTGCCCTCCATGGACGCCTACCTAAGTTTTCATTATGAAATAAATGAAAAGCTAAATTAAAATCTATAATTTCTGTGTCTATGTTTTAAAACCTCATTGAAAAGAATTCTAAAAAGCCATACTAGATCAAACCTAGGGTCTTTTCATTGAGCTGTTTAAGGTTTAGAATCGGTACTGAGTGATTGTGGACCCAAAATGAATACAACAGAGCTCATGCTTTATTAGAACACTGGATTAACAGTGATTTAAATCAACCTCAACTTGAATTCAAATATCAAAGTGATAGATGGAGAATAATATCCCCTATAATGTGAAATGCTGCTATAAAATGATGTGAGATTTTTAGATATTAGTGATTTCACCTAGGTAAAAAATAATGGGGTAAACACGTGGATTGTATGTTGCAGTACAAATTGCATGTTCTTGTGATCTTTTAATATATGAATACTTTAATACAAAAAAAAATACTTAAGGCACTGTGTTTTTCAAGGACTGATATAACAAAGTACAAGTTGCTTTTGATCACAGAGGTATTTCCCCTTTGCTTTAAAGGTTTAGACATTGGGGCGCCTGGGTGGCTCAGATGGTTAAGTGTCTGCCTTCGGCTCAGGTCATGATCTCAGGGTCTTGGGATCACGCCCTGCATCAGGCTCCCTACTCAGCGGGAGGCCTGCTTCTCTCTCTCCCTCTACTACTCCTCCCTGCTTGTACTCTCTCACTCTCTCTGTCGAATAAATAAAATCTTTAAAATAAAATAAAATAAAATAAAATAAAGGTTTAGACATTGGTCAGCCTGTTTAATTTTCTGAAGTAAATGGTTAGAATAAAGCTCACAAACAAATTATATAGTATCTCTTATTTAGGGAGGTTTAAAAAAAAACAACTTGTTTTGTAAAAGAATGTTTTGAAAATTCTTTGAACATTCCTTGAGATTGTTGTTTCTTGTTGATTAGAAGCTGGCTAGGTAAAACTATTTTAAAAGTAATAAAATAGTTTTTTTTCAACTATTAAACCATTGTTTTAAGAATAATTTTTGTTTTGTTTTATTGATAGCTTTTAGAACATGTGATCAATTTTTCCTTTTTTAAAAATTTAACTTTATTCTTCTTTAGTAGAAATAATTAGAAAAATAAATATCCCCTGTTCTCAACCTTACTGAAATATGGTTGGACCATAGTACAATGCCAATATATAAAGGGCAAATGTGATCAATTTTGACATATGGATGTGCCCGCAGATCTATCACAATCATCTAAACAAACATTTACATCACCCCCAAGAATTTTCTCAAGCTCCTTTGTAATGCATTTATTCTTTCACTCTCCTCCTCAGGCATTTTTTAGTCTACTTTCTATCACTATAATTTAGTTGTACTTCCAAAACTTTATATATATGGAATCATGCATTACTTTAATTTTAATTTTTGCTAAGCACTTTCAGTCAACACACATTGATATGTTGAATATGAATCAAATATTTATAATGTTTTCCTGTCTTTGCATTGTGTGGATAAAATAGTTTATTTAGTCACCTGTTGATGGGCATTTGGTTGTTGTCAGTGTGGGGCTATTATGAAACGCCTTTGTGAACATTTTGAACATTGTGTGGAGATAGTTCTTTTTTTCTGGAATAAATATGTTTCTTTGAAGAGCAAAAGATTTTAATTTTGCTCAAGTCCACCTTATCAAACTGGATGCATATATGATATTGTTCATGTTCCATCTAAGAAATCATTACCTAACCTAAGGCCACAAAGATTTATGTCTAGGCTTTCTTTTTATTTTATTTTATATTATATTTTACTTTATTTTTTTAATTTATTTTTATTTATTTATTTTTATTTTTATTTTTTTAAAGATTTTATTTATTTATTCATGAGAGACAGAGAGAGAGAGAGAGAGAAGCAGAGGGAGAGGCAGGCTCCCAAGGAGCAGGGAGCCCGATGCGGGACTCAATCCCAGGACCCTGGGATCATGACCTGAGCCGAAGGCAGACGCCCAACCATCTGAGCCACCCAGACGCCCTTACTTTATTTTTTTTAAAGATTTTATTTATTTGTGTAAGAGAGAGAGCACAAGTAGTGGGGAAGGGCATAGGGAGAGGGAGAAGCAGATTCACCTCTGAGCAGGGAGCCTGACATGGGGTTGGATCCCAGAACCCCAGGGATCATAACCTGAGCCTAAAGGCAGGCACAACCAACTGAGCTATCCAGGCACCTCTAGGCTTTCTTTTTAATGTTTTGTTGATTTAGATTTTGCATTAAAGTCTATGATCTATTTTGGATTCATTTTTGTGGAGTCTATATATATTATTTTTCATACATCTATCAAAATAACTCAGCGCTATTTTCTAAAAGACTTTCTTTTTTCTAATCAAGGATTTGCCAATATTGTTGATATTTACCAAATACTAGCTTTGGGCTTTGTTAATTTACATTCTTTATATATAAATCTGTTTTATAATTTGTTGATTTCCATTTTATTTTCATTATTTCCATTCTATATATTTTGGACTTGCTTTGATCTTGGTTATAGGTTCTTGAAGTGAAATATTAAGTCATTTACTTTAGGTGTTTCTTATTTTCTAGTATAACCATATAAAACTCTAAACTTCCCACTAAACAATACTTCAACCCAAAAATTATGATATGTTGTATTTTTGTTGTCATTCAAATGGTTGAAAATATTTTATAATTTTTCTCATGATTTCATCATTGGTCCATAGTTATTTGTAAGGATTTAATCTCCAGATATTTAATGTTTTCCTAAATATTTTGCTGTTATTTATTTCTAATATAATTTAGTTTTGCTCAAAAATACCCCATTGTGTGATTTTTTATTCTTTTTTATTTATTGAGATACATGTCCCAGCATCTGATCTATCTCAGTAACTACACAGTGTGTATGAGAAGCAGGTGTATTCTGCGGTCATAGAATGCTGTGTTCTATAAATATCAGTTAGATAGAGGGAGGTGACAGTGTTGTTTAAATCTTCTGTCTTTACTTTTTTTATAGCTGTTTTATCAGAGTGAGAGGTGTTAAAACCCTCTACCATGATTGTGAACATTTCTCTCTCACTTTAATCCTGTTGACTTTTGCATCATATATCTTTAGGCTCAGGAGGCCATGAACATTTATAGCTTGTATGTTGTATTAGTTTTCTATTTCTGCCAAAACCAGTGACAACAAATTTAATTGCTGGAAACAACATAAATACGTTATCTTTCAGTTCTGAAGGTTGGAGGTTCAAAATGATTTTCACTGGAATGAAATGTCAGGAGGGCTGTGTTCCTTTGTGGAGGCTCTAGGGGAGATTGTTTTCTGTCCGTTTCAGCTTCTAGAATCTGCCCACATTTTTTGGCTCTTGGTCCTCTTCCATCTTTAAAGCCAGCAAAGGCAGATGGAGTCTCTCTCACATCACCCCACTCTAATTCTGCTACTTTTCTCACATCTTCTCTGTCTCTGACTTTTCATTACATGAGATAATTGGATACATTGGATACATTGTATCCATACATTGGATAATCCAAGATATTCTTCTCAACTCAACATCTTTAACTTCATCACAGATGCAAAGTTCCTTTTGCCATGTAAAATAACATGCTTACAGGTTCTAGAGATTATGATGTGAATATCTTTGGTGGGGGGAGAGGTCATTGCTCTCTCTCCCACATATGTCTTCCTCATGAATTATTTTTTATTTTCTCCACTAATCATTTGCCTTAATGTATTTTATATAATATTCAGATAACTACTCATACCTCCCTATGCTTACTGTTTATATACCCTTTTTCATTTATTTACTTTCCACCTAGCTATATTTTTATGTGAAATTAAATTGTGTCTTTTCAGGCAGCATATGACAGAATATTGCTTTTTTATTTATTCTTCAATCTCTAAATTAAAATTTAAAGTGTTTGAAGTAGGGATCAGCAATAAATGGGCCAGGTAATAAATATTTTAAATTTTCCTTATATGATCTCTGTCATCTACAAACTATCTTAAAGTCTCGTGCATTGCTCTCTTACAAATGATTAAAAATGTAAAAAACATTCTTAACTGTAAGCATACATATAAGAGGTCCTTGGACTATATTTTTGTCCATAGTTCATAGGCTAGAATATTAAACTGAATGGTGTTATTGATACAGTCTCATTCAGGTATAAAATTTTGTTTTCTGCTTTTTTCCCTCTTTTTTTTTTTCATGTTCTGTTTGATTTTTCTGCATTATTTTGAGTTATGTGAGATTTTAATGATTTATTTTAATTTGTGTGTTGGCAATATGTTTTTGGTATTGTTTTGCTCAGGTGATTCTATAGGAATTATAATACACAAACCTAACATTTCACAATCTTATATAGAGTTAATATTTTGATACCTTATATTAAGTAGAGAAACTTCGCAACTATATAGATCCCTTTACACCTGCCCCACCACTGATCTTTCTATTGTTGATTTCATATATATTACATCTACATTCATTGAAATCTCACCAGAAATTATGGTAAATTGTGTATTGAAGAGTCATACATATTTTTAGGAACTGAAGAGAAAATATTTTAATTTACTTATCCATTTACCATTTATTTCACTCTTTCTTCATCCCTAAAGATCCAATTTCTTTTTGATATTATAGACCTTTTATTCCACCATCTCCTTTCTGCTCCTAAGCCCAGTGAGTTTTTTGTTTTAAGATATTAATTTTTTTCCTGAATTTCTAATTTTGTTCTGTTTTATATGTTTTGTTTCTCTGCTGACTTTTTTAATTCTTACTCATTTTATCTATGCTCTCCTTTATCTCATGGAGCATAGTTAGAAGAACCGCTCCAAAATCTATAAATCTAAAATCTGATAGAATCATTACATCTGGGTCATCTTGGGATGCATTTGTTGATTGTCTTTTCTCTTTAGAATTGATCATATTCTTCTGGTTCATTGGATGTCAAGAAATGTTGGTAGGAGTCCTGGATACTATAAATATTATGTTGTGCAGACTCTAAGACTTTTGACAAACATCTGGAAAAAGTGTATTAAGCAGATATTCACTTCTAAATTCTTTGTTGCCTACTATGAGTGGTGACTCAAATCTCAATTAACTTCTTAAAGCCTTTGTTATGCAAGTTTGTGCCTGTCCCATGTATTCAAAGCTCAGGACTTAGGCTGATTTCTGTGATTTATAGGAAGAATTCTGGCATCTCCTTCTATGATCCCTATTTGGGATTGCCCCTTCCTATTCATCTTGTATTGGCTTCTTCCAAGGAACTGTTGTACTTCTGGATATATTTTAGCTCTAGTATCATGGTGAAGCACCTCAACTATGGCCTGCCCTCTAGACAAAGTCATGAGAGAGAAAAAGAAGTGGGACATCAATTTTAATTCCCTTCCACAATCTCCTGATTTTATTTACTCTACAGAAGGCTTAAGTAGTGACTTTTGCTATTGTTTTGTATTTTTGTTTAATTTGTGTCATCTCTAGAGCTTTTAATCATTACCAGTAGGGGAGATGGACAAATCACAAGTTTATACTGCCATTATGGAAGCAGAAATTTCTATATATTCTATTCTTCATACAAACTTAAATCATAAAAATATTTGGTTTCCCTATTCTCTGGAATTGAGATACGAATGTTTTAATTTCAGTTTTTTGGAGTTTTTAGTATATTTCTGCCTTTTACTTTTTTTTCAAATTTCTTATTTTTGTTTTTATTTTTTATAAATCATATATTCTCAAATAAAGCATTACACCAATCAAAGTTTATTTAAAATGCAAAGTCCTAAAAGGAGTTAAGTTTCTTTTTTCCCTTTCAGTAAATCAGTCTTCTGTTCAATTTCATTTATCTCTACAAAGACCTTGATTATCCTGAAAAGTGTATTAAGTTCTCCATATGTAAATCATTTCAGATTTTATTTTTTTTATTTTTTATTTTTTTAAAGATTTTTATTTTTTGACAGAGAGAGACACAGCAAGAGAGGGAACAACAGCAGGGAGAGTGGGAGAGGGAGAAGCAGGCTTCCCACGGAGCAGAGAGCCCAACGTGGGGCTAGATCCCAGGATGCTGGGATCATGACCTGAGCTGAAGGCAGACGCTAAACGACTGAGCCACCCAGGCGCCCCTCATTTCAGATTTTAAATTAAGAGACAGGATAGCTTTAGCTGAGGTTTAGAATTAGATGTTCAAAGTTTTTAATGGCATCCTTCAGCTATAGAGAGATAATTCTGATAAAGGCTAAATTTTATGTAAAACAAAAGAAAATGTCTTATATTTTAAGATGAATAAACACATTTAATTGTGCATTCCATTGACATTTTTCCTTTTTTTTTTTTAAATCTCCAACTGAAAGGAGTTTTTCCTGTGGTTCTAACCTACACATGGATGCTATATATAAGATGTTTCCTCTTGTTTTCTCCTCATGATGAATATGATTTAAATAGCCATTATAAATTATTTGTAAGTCTCTAGAAGTCTAGCTTCCTTTTTGATTAATCCAAATTTTTATGGCATTTCTTCATATACCTTAAAGAGAATTCTTTATTTTTCACAATTAAAATTACTCATGAATTCCAGGACAATACAAAATATGTTGGGAGCCTAGCCCACTTTTCCAACTTTATACTACATTTAAGAAAAATTCTAGCTTTAGCATGATAAAATTTTGCCCATCCATGTGCCTAACCTCTTCTCTGTGATATGTTTATGAGATTATTACCTTATGGATAATATAATTTATTAAAACTGAATATAAAAATGCTTAAAGTTGATGAAAAAGATGGTGGAAAATTCATTTATGCTAAGTTATGTAAATATGCTGGTGAGAGATGAATTTTACTTAAATAGAAATTAACATAATTATTAACCTTAATTTCATTAATTGCTAAAGTTCAGCTTTTATTCTTGTGATAGAAATAGAGGAAATGGCACAATGGTATCATTTGTCTACAGTTAGCATTATTTTGGGGTAGCGTTAAAATGATCATTTGGAATATGTAACCATGGTCATCATTTAAAATTTAGTCAGCCTGCTCTTCTCTTTCCATTATTTTCCTTGTAAATTAGAGTAATTTTGTTATGAAATTTGGAACTTTTTTTTTTTTACATTTATGATACCACCATTGTAATAAAAAATATTATATTCCTTCATATAAAGAATAGTAGAAATTTTTATTGGATATTGCACCAATAATAAGTACTGAAGCTATCTAATAAGCTTATTTCTTGGTAATTAAAGCCTGTGTTGTTTTAAGATAGGATGTTTTATTTAGCAGCTAATTTATAATACCATTGAAACTTTTAGAACCTGACACACAATGCTATGAGAAGTTATTTTTGTAAATAAATATTTACAATTTAGAAATGGTAAGAATATTTTTATTCTGCATCTTTAAATCAAAAACAAGATAGAAACTATGAAAACCACAGACGAATTACACAATGTCATAAAACACTGACCAGAACAATCTTCACTGCCTAATTCAAGCAGCTACAGTCTCTTATTTCTAAAAAGGAGTGAAAAAGAATCAAGCCATTTATAATTGTTACCAACCATATTTACTGTAATAGCGCTAAAGTTAAGGTGTTTGGATTAAACCCCCTTTTTTTAAAATTCAAAACCTCTTTTATGTTTCATCTGAAACAGATTTCTTGGCTTCCTGACAGGTCATTTTCAACATTTCAAAGGCATTACCCTTACTAAGAAACATAGGTTGAACTAAAGTTCCAATTTATAAAACAAAGGAGATAACAGGCATGTGATATGTGGTTTAATGCAATAAACACCGATTACATAGTACCTTTGATTAAAATTAGAATATCATTAAGTATTGTGACAATCTACTCATTGCATATTACCTGTTAATTAGACTTAATTATTTTATGTGAGAAATTTAATTTAACAGTTACATGATAACAATGCATGTTAAGAAATATTGAATTTTTCATTTACATTTTATTTCTCATCCAGCTTTCTGCACCTGCTTAGACATAACAGCAATATTTACATGCATTTTCTTCTGTAGTGTAAAAGCATTAGGAATATCAGAAACCCCTTAAGGATGTGGCAATATTAATTAATCTTACAACAGACTCACGTTACTTCCATTATTTACATACCTGTCATAGAATTGATACATCTTTGCTTTATCACATAATTCTTTCCTCACATTTCACAATCTCAAGATAACAGTGATTCTCGTAGCATGATCTACTGCATGTCCAGGATAACGTAGATAAGATGTGAACAGGATTTTAATATTTAAGAAATAATCTTAGTAAATACTTTGAAATTAGGAAAACTTCTTGGTCATAGTGGATGCACATTTATATCTGCGATTGAAATATTGTCTTATGATCCTAACTTTTATACTCACCATAATACATTTAAGCTGTTCAGACTTTAAAGAAGATGGCTCATATTTAGAAATAAGTTGGTTCTAATGCTGTTTGGATTTTATATCCAGTATGATAATTTCAAGGACAGTATCTGAGAGAAATATAAAGCTTATCTCTATATGCAGAAGATAAGAATAGAATATTAAAAGAAAAAGGTGAAAAATCTTTTACTGCTCAGGTGTATTTTTTAACCCAAAATTTGCATGTGTCCACTGGGAAAATTTGAAATACCATGCTCCTCATGTAAAGGTATCAGTTATTCTAGTCTTACCACATTTTTGTCTATCTCTGATAGATATCATTTGATTCAAATCAAATCATTTTGTTCAAATGTACTTCAGAGATTATGACAATGAACAAATATCAAACAAAGAAATAAAAATAGTCATATTGTGTAACTACTGGATTTATCACTGCCTCTTGGCACCTGCTTAACTTAACTGCCTAGAAATAGTGAGCTCTGCCTCCAGTTGGCCACAGCTTTCTGTCCTTCCTCTGGCTTGAAGACCTTGCCCCAGAAATCCCAGTTCTCCCTAGCAAGTGAGTGTCTTAATTTGACCTGCGATAACAAAATAGCATAGACTGAATGGCTTAAACACAAGCATTTATGTCTCAGTGTTCTGCAGGCTGGAAGTCCAAATCAGGATGCAGGGTGGTCAGATTATTGGTGAGAGCCTTTTTCTGGTTATGTCCTTACATGGCCTTTCCTTGATGCAAGTACACAGATACCTCCTATCTCTTCATCTTCCCTAAAGGGCATTAATCCCATGATGGGATTCTAGTCTCACAACTTCATCTACAACTAATTACCTCCAAATCCTATCAGTTTAAAGATTAGGCCTTCAACCTATGAATTTGGGGTGGGGTGGGGATGGTACACAAACATTCAGTCCATAGCAGTGAGCTTTCTTGATTTGACAGAGATCAGCGAGAGATGGAGCTACTGCAGAACTTCACAGAGTGAAGCTGCCCACCAAGATCACATCCTACCAAGACTTCACGGACTTTGTTGAGTTTTACTGTCTTGAAGATCCTGAAAGGATCTTGAAAGGATCCTAAAAGGATCAAGATCAGGGAGCCAGCATGGTGGGGTTCTGGTGCAGACTGTGGCTTCTATCTCTGTCCCCATAGGATGTAGAGCAGAGCCTAGGAACAATGCCCTCTCCTGACTCTTATAGGACACTGATCCCATTCATGAGAGTTCCACCCTTATGACCTCATCTGCTCCTCATCACCTCCCAGAGGCCATGCCTCCCAATGCCTTTATACTGGGGAGTAGGGTTGCTACATGTGAATTTGGTGCGGATGAGGCACAAACATTCAGTTCCTAACAATGCTTCTCCACCTTCCTGCTCTTCCTTAGGATGTGGTGCCAGTAGATTTACCTTGTTGGGTTTGCTACTTTATACCTTAGTCCACAATAGCATGGCCACCAAAAGTTATGGTTATTGATTCTTGAAAAAGTCCAGTCCAACAACTTGAATCCAACCAGCCAGAATTCTGTGGCCATAAATCCTTTCATTCTTTAATTTCAGTGGAACAGTGGCAAGGACAAGTTTTTCCTAATATTATCTATGTATTCTTGATACCTAACCAGTGACTGAAGTCAGCTTTTGTTTGTGGTGATTTAAACTAAGTCGTAGTTTTCTAATATATTGGGCTTTACAAAAATAATATGAGAATGTCATAGTATTAGCAGCTATCCTTAGATTTTAATGAATCTGCTGGATCTAATCCTAGGAGATTAGTCATTTAAATTATCGAAACTTCAGTTTCCTGATTGGTAAAGAGGGAGAGATGGATCTAAACTTGTTATTTTATGAATTTAGGCATGCTGAGGTTAGAATCTTGATTATATATTTTTTCATTCAACAGTATTTTTTAGGCATGTACTACAAACCAAGCACTCTTCCAGGTGTTGAGTATAGAGAATTAAACTAAGCAAGCAAAAATGACTTTATGAGCCTTACCCTCTAGCAAGGAAAACAGATACTAAACAAAACAAAGTAGCAAAATCTATAATATGGGACAGTGAAAAGGGCCAAGGAGAAGAAAATAGAGCAATGCAGTGAGATGCATCAGCAGCTAACACCACAAAAATCGTACATAATAAACACCCCCAAATTCAGCGACACTTCCATGCTCAACTGGAACCAGCTGACGCAGGCTGACTTCCAATGGGGAGCTTTGTGTCCAGCAGCAAGGCTTACCTCCATGCTATGGGTCCAGTAACACTTGTAACCAGGCAGAAGAGGTGACAGCTACAGGGAGGAAGGAGTTTCATGGCAATGGCAGAGGCACGAGAGAACAAGCCCCATAACAAAAGCTGATTTGGGGTGTCTATTCATGTCACATCCAGAAAGTCAGGTGGCTAAGCCTATCACCAATCCAACAGGGGAATGCACTTCCTTTGGAAGGGCTTTTGGAGTGAATATCTGCTGCATAAACAAGCCATTTCAGAAGTATGTATCTGTGAATGAAAGATCATTATTCAAATTTGTGAAAACATGTATATTTACATTTTCTCTAAATTGCTTCAGAATTTTATCATCACATATTGAATAAGAAAAACCGACATAATTTTCACTATGTTGTTTTAAAGATGTTAAAGAAGTAAATGGTATTTTTGTATCTTCATTTAATGATCTTCATAATAATTATTCGGGTTCATAACATTTATTGTATAACATTAGAAGTAATATATTATTAGTGCTTTTCAAAGATGCAAAATGATTGAAGGGATATACAAATATTGCAATATATCTAGGAAGCTGGAATCTACTTATATGGATCAGCTTAGAAACTATCATAAAATAACAGAATTTAATGCAATTATAATTAAAAATGTGTCATAGAGATTATACAAATGAGCTAATAGAAAAGAACACACAAAATCCTCTTAGAAATGTAATATCTTCATAATATTTTGAAGACGTAGAATCTAAGATCCGATAATATTGATTCTGTATCCATACAATTTCAAAAACTTATGTGACTCAGTTGCCTTACTACATTTACTCACATAGATCACTTTATTTCATATGTTTTGGGTCCTCAGGAGTGAAATGTCTTCTCTGCTCTAGTATTGCTGATAAGAGGAACCATTTATACCCTTCTGATGAAGATGAAGGCTTGATAAGAGTAATTCACCTCTTTACAATAATTATTTTTATCACTCTTGCTATCTTAAAAGGCTGCCTATGTAACAGGATTTAAAATATTACTTGTTAGATACAAGTAATTCAGTGATAATCCTGTTTGTTTAGGAAATCTTTGATTTATCTTGGGATTGCCAAAAAGTCTTCTAAAGATTATAAGAGCAATTATCAATGTAGTCAGCCCAATACCATAAAAGGTACTCTAATTTCTGATACTTTTATTTTTTCTGTGATTTTCTCAGATTTCATAATGTGATGAATTTTTGTTCCCAGTTCTTATGAGTCATCAATGCTAACAATTGATTTAACCATTTTTCTTGCCCTGAGAAACATGTCACATGATTGCTTATTTTAATTATTTTTTAAAAGAGTGTTATTTTAGATTTTTATCCAAGAATAAAAATTAGATATATAAAAATTCAAGATCATATCCTAGTAAACCAAGATAATAATTTCACTTGAATATGTACACATTTATTTAAAAATTTTATTTAAAATTGTTTGATTCACACAATGAAATAGTCTTTCCTAGAATGAGTAGAAATGATTCCACTGTAATATAACATGCACAAAGCCAAAGCCAATTATTCCTAACATCTTTTTCTAAAGTGGGAAGAAAAAAGAAAGTAAAAGAAACACGTATTTATGATTTTCCAGAAGCTCTCTGGGAAGTACCAGAGCTATTTAGATATGTAATAGATATATTTAAATCTTTATTTTTTTTCTAAATTTAGAGATTTATTTTGGGAAAGCAAAATCAAAAGCCCTTCCCAGATTTGTTCACCTGCCTGAATTAAAATTGTAGGTGTCTGAGAAAATACTGGTCACCTATTTAATCAAACTTACAATAAAATAATTTAAAATAAACATAAAAGGAAAAAAAATGCTTCCTTGATAAAATCTTTGTTATACAGTGGGTATTTTTCATTCAGATTATGGTTTACAATGTGTTCTTGTTTCAATATTATTATTATTTTTAAAGATTTTATTTATTTATCTGAGAGAGAGAGAGCACAGAGGGAAAGCTAGAGGGCAAAGCAGACTCCCTACTGAGCAAAGAGCTTGATGCTGGCTCAATCCCAGGACCTTGAGATCATGACCTGAGCCTAAGGCAGATGCTAAACCAACTGAGCGACCTAGGCACCCCTCAATATTATTTCGATTTAATTTCTCTATTTCTTAAATCCAATAATATTATTATAAAATTGTTGATTATTTATAATACAAATTTTGTACATAATAGGATAGTGCCAGCTGCTTGATACTTATTGCCATATTCATTCATTAAATTAATATTTATTTAATGCTTACTGTATGCTAGGCAGTATACTGACCCTAGGGAAACACAAAAAGAATGCACATTTTTAAGCTCAAAAATATATATATAAGGATAAAGATCCATGTCAATATTATTTTAGGAGAGGTTGTACATTTTTTGTTTTTGTTTACTATGATGCAGTGCTCTGAAAATATATCACACATGATTCATTTCCAATCGTACTTGAATTACTTTTATTCCATTTGACTTAAAATATTTTGCTTTGTTATATAAAAATAATTTTTAATAATAGCTTATCACCTCTTTAAATAAAAAATGTTCTAATCAAATGCATATTAAAAATATAAAATATAGGGACACCTGGGTGGCTCAGTTGCTTAAGCTTCTGCTTTCGGCTTGGGTCATGATCCCAGAGTCCTGGATCAAGTCCCACATCTGGCTCCTTGCTCAGGGAGTCTGCTTCTCCCTCTGCCTGCCATGCCCCTGCTTGTGTTCTCTCTCTCTCTCTCTGACAAATAAATAAATAAAATCTTTATATATATATAAAGATATATATATATATATATATGTCAACGTAAACAGTAGTTAGGCAGAAAGAAACTGAAAAAAGTCCAATTAAATAATACTATGGGGGTGCCTGGGTGGCTCAGTCATTTGGGCTGCTGACTTGATTTCAGTTCAGGTCATGATCTCAGGGTCATGAGATCCAACCCCACCTTGCAGTTTGCACTCAGCAGGGAGTCTGCCTGAGAGTCTTTCCCTCAGCCCCTCCCCCCACTTGTTCACATTTGCATGCTCTCTCAAATAAATCTTAAATTAATTAATTAACTAATTAATTAATTAGTACCATGATTACTTGAACGTTAAAAATACGTGACAATTTGATACCAATTTTTATTCAAGACATTTAAAGGAAGATATAAGAGTTTTACATAATTCCCCACATTTTAGCCTCTCACTTAAGAGGCAATAAATATAAAGGTAAAATAGTGTTGATGATACCTAATGTAATTGCAACTAAATTTGCTCACTACATAACATGCTTAAAGATTACTTGACAGGTCATAAACACCACGTTAACTGTTATCATCATTATTATTTCTAATGTTGCTATTATTATAGTTATTATTATTATATTATAGCAATAATGCTGAGTTTTGTTTTTTGTTTTCCATTATTGTGACCCAGACCTTCTTTTATGCATATAATAAGCAACATTCTAGAATGCACAATCATGCCCTTTTAGATTAACAGTGAAAATGTTTTAGTTTGTTTTTGAAATTTTTAGTTCATCAGTGTTTGATAAGTTCATGAAAGGAATTAAACTTACTGCATATAAAATTAATAACCTAGACATCAAATTGAATTACTTTTAACCTGATAGGGCTTTCTTTTCAATTCTAATAGTAGTGACAAACTCCAAAATTGTTTGACATCAATAAGCACAAATTACATAAACTACAGAATGTGCTACAGTTAAATCAGATTCTGAAACTAACATTATCGTTACTTATAAAACAAGTTTAACACTGCTATATCCGTATGACCAATCATTGTTCTTTGGACAACTCAGAAATTTTTATGAAAGAGATCCACTTAAGCTTTGTTCCCTAAATTTCTATGTAAAATTGTGCATAATAATAACATAGTCCTTAAAATACTGTAGCTTTATGCAAAATTCAATTATATAAAGCGGCCATAGAGGAAAAAATAACCATAGGTAGTAAAATACTTTTACTAGTATATTTATGTATGATTTAAGGAAGAGAAATATTAAGACAAGAAAAAGAATAGTAGTAGAAAGAATATTCACTGTACTTATAATCAAGGTTTTCTTATTATCCGTTATAATTATATCACTAATATCACTCAAATTAAAGAGAAACCCAATGTGTGCTAAGAAGTAGGCATTATCTTCATATGACACTTATGACTCCAGGGTCATAAAATATGCTGAAATTTATGCATAACTTGGTGTTCAAATTTGGTACTGAAAATGCACATCCAACACTATGGTTGGTTAATTGGCAATAAGCACACATCTAATTTAGTATTCCATGTAGCCTCTAGAATTCCCATGGTACATGGACTGAGTCCAGTTAATTGCCATAGCAGATTCTGCCTATGAATGAACATGCAGTAGAGCTGGATCTAGGAAATTATTAATTGAATTATCTTCTAAATGTGCCAAAGAATATATTAGTTTTTATTCCCTTGGTAGTTTCTCTCAGCATAAATCAAATGAGAAAATTCAATGACTGAAAAAAGCATCAAGGTATTTTAGATATTTAAAAAACATGTGCAGTTAATTCCCAGTTAATTTAAGGGGCTGGCCTCTTTACAAAATAAGCAGTAAGAGTCTATGAAAGACAATGTATTACCACAGAATTAATACGGGATCAAAGTCCTAAATTCTGCGATACTGGGAAAATGAAACACATGTAGGTATACCTTTCCTTCTCCATTAAATGCAGTGATGATATTTAGAATCCATACTTACCTGGATTTTCACTCATTTATTTAACTGTTATTTCCTGAACATCTATGGAATGTCAAATATAAATTCAGGTCCCGTATAAAATTGTGAGAAAAGCAACATTGTCCTTGCTGTCATGGAACTTATGCTTTAATTCAGGAAGCACATTAAGATGAAGTGTATCAAAAAGTGATGAGACAAATGGGAAGCTAGTGCAAAGTGATGAAAGCAGGAAAGTAGGTTAGGGATGGTGAGGGTCTCAGATAGAAGTTAACTCAAATAGAGACAAAGCAGATGCAGAAATAGGCATAAGCCAGCTAATGTGGAACTTTATAAATCTTTATAGAAGTTTTTGATTTCAGAAGTGTGAAGAGAATCGTATAGGAAGAATTAATCAGGATAGTAACATTGTCTTAAAATAGAAGCTGGTAGGTTAGTAAGCCAGTAAGGACCAGCCTTCTAAAGTTAACCAGGTAATGATGACGGCCTCAACCAGGGATATAATAGTGACAACTGAGAGAAATGAATGGTATTTTTATATACTGTGATTTATTGGTGAGGAATGAATGTCAAACCTTTAAGAATATTTTATTTTATTGCAGTTCTTAAAATCTAATATTAAAGAAGAAAATTTGAAAATGTTATACCAGAAGGTATGATGATTAGAAGAGGGTAAGGTGGGGTGCCTGGGTGGCTCAGATGGTTAAGCGTCTGCCTTCGGCTCAGGTCATGATCCCAGGGTCCTGGGATCGAGTCCCGCATCGGGCTCCCTGCTCAGCGGGGAGCCTGCCTCTCTCTCTCTCTGTCTCTTATGAATAAATAAATAAAATCTTAAAAAAAAAAAGAAGAGGGTAAGGTGTTTCATGGCAGTATAGAAACCATTTGGAGAGTGTGCAAGACAGATTTGCTATAACCCCAATACTGTTTTAGAAGGGCAATACATGTTGCATCATCAATATGATTTTCAAAAACAAATTTATTTATAATGATTGTAAATCTTACCCTATTATGCTTTTCAATTTGATTCACAAAATGGATAGTGTATAGTGAGTTTGTGTAGTGAGTTGCCTGATTCTATTATTCATGAACCTTTGGAAATTCAGGTCAAAGATTTTTATAGCTCAGATCCCAGAGCCTGTGTGTTGTGTTTTGTTATCAGCTTCAGCCAGCTCATGAGCAAGCAGAATTCATGAATCCAGGCCAGCACTCAGCAAGAAGTAAGACTTTACTCAGGTCTCAGGTACCAACCACAAATAAACCATGTTCAGAAAAAAGCCTTCAGAACTTGAAAGGGAATGGCAAGAAAGTGAAAAGCTTGCATTAAGCAAATAATCAAGGAGGGAAGTTTTGTGCAGTGTCAGGAATGCAGTGATGAGTGCTGGCTGCTCCTTCAGCCCTAAGTCTCAGACATAATGCAAAAGATAAAATAAAAAAGTACATTTACCAAACAAGAGTAACTTGGCACCAAGCTTAAGGCAGTCTTCAAAGTTTCTTTAATGTCTCCCGGTATGCCTGGAACATACTTTTCCTGATCCCCACTTTGAGGAATAGACAAATTCACTCTGCTGTTTCTTCTTCTGCTGGCAGCTTTAAATTAGAGATTCAATCAAGGTCATGGATATAAGTACTGTTGAAATATCCTAGCTCAGCTGCCATTTAATTAAATTTAAATAATTTCTCTTTAGAGATCTTTCCATTGTGATAATAGCTAGGAGAACATAGTTGTTTGATTTTTAAGGTCTGTATTCATTTTATCTCCAGTTTTACATATTCTCCTTCTCACAGTCTTGCAATAATGTATATAGTCTTGTTAATCATATATTCATAAGTAGAAGATGTAGGCCTGAAAATCGTGTGCTTCCCAATATTTTTACCACCAAGGAACTGACATGATTTTCTCTCATGCATTCTTCAGTTTTAAAGTTACTAACTTGGGCGCCTGGGTGGCTCAGTTGGTTAAGCGACTGCCTTCGGCTCAGGTCATGATCCTGGAGTCCCAAGATCAAGTCCCACATCAAGCTCCCTGCTCAGCGGGGGGTCTGCTTCTCCCTCTGACCCTCTTCCCTCTCGTGCTCTCTGTCTTTCATTCTCTCTCTCAAATAAATAAATAAATAAATAAATCTTTAAAGTTACTAACTTATTAAAAGGATATTTATTTATGTATTTATTTTTAAAGATTTTTTTTTTTTTTAATTTGAGACAGAGAGAATGAGAGACAGAGAGCATGAGAGGGAGGAGGGTCAGAGGCAGAAGCAGACTCCCCGCCGAGCAGGGAGCCTGATGCGGGACTCGATCCCGGGACTCCAGGATCATGACCTGAGCCGAAGGCAGTCGCTTAACCAACTGAGCCACCCAGGCGCCCTAAAAGGATATTTAGTAAAAAGGATTATTCTTCATTTTCATTATATGAATACATACATATGTATGTAATTACATGTATGTGTGTAAACTCCCAACCAGAGGCTTTTATAAACATGAAATAATTAACATTATCCTGAAGGATTTATAATTCTAGCCAAAAGCAAATTTCACCTTTATATGGTCCAGTGCTTCTTTATATATGGTAATTATTATAACCCTCTCTCTATATTTTTAATTCGTCCAAGACTCCTGTTTTCTGTGTTAGTAAACTCCTAGAGATTAAAGAAACAAGTTCAACTATTAATTCTATAAAGAAAAAATAATCAAAAACCCAAAGCTCAAATTAATAAACAGAAAATCAAGGTGACAAAAAAAAAAAAGCTGTCTGGCAGAGTTGGGACCTGAATCCAATGGCAGGCCTGATGCTATTTCTAATATAATATTTTACTTATAAAGAGCAACTGCAAAATTCTGTCTTCTATTGTAGTTCAGCCACTATTTGCGTGTGTGTGTGTGTGCGTGTGTGTGTGTCCAGATTCTTATTGTCAGGCTTAATGTGACAATCGATGGGAAGAATTTAGGACTGTATTTATCATATTTTGTGTGCTCAAAAAATGTTAGAGGTAAGGGATCATGATCTTCTGGAAGTTTTCTTTGAGCCCCCCTGCATATCTTAATTAGGTTCGTGCTAATACCTTTGAGACAAGAACCTTACCCATCCCACTTCCATTGTACGGCATACTGCTCTCATGATAGTTGTGTATTTCTGCATCTGCCTGACCCACTAGAAAGGATTCCCTGTTGACATGAATCCCCCACATTTTAGTAGTACTTAGCATAAAATGGACACACAATCATAATTTGGGATAATTAGCGCAGCAGCTATCTTTCCCAGAGCAGTGCATTCAGAATCGTTAAGAGGAAGCCTTAGACATCTGATTTTTTTCCCCACAAGCTCAAAATATGATTTGATGAATAGCCAGGTCGGTGAAACTTTTATACCTAAACAATTATAGCCACACTTGCTAATGGTTAGCTTAGTGTCAGTGGACATAAATTTTGATATTTTGATTGGAGATGTGCTATTCAATGATTTAAAAATTGCAGTATTTTGTTTGGTAAGGCACCCTAAATATTAGTTAAAATGTCAAACCAAATACAACTAAACCATAAATAAAATGTTAATGATTCACAGTAGTTTATAGAACATACATAATTCTTAAACAAGTTATTGTAGAAGTTATTATTTAAGGGATCAAGTACAATATATGATATCACAATACTGAAAACTGAAGATGAATTTTGCCCTTTAGGTAACACAAGAAAAAGATATAATACTGTTTTTTAACTCTCAAACATATTACCTCATATGCAGTACCTTAAATTTTAAAAATATGAAAATGAAGCCACTTATGATTTAATTCCAAATAATATCTCTCAACAAATAAAACAGATAGCTTGAAATTTCCCTGAAACGATGCATATATAAGTGTTCACACTAGAGCAAACACACACACACACACACGCACACAAGGTTTGTAAATTCACTGAGACTAAAAAGCATCAAAATTAGAATTTCACTGTTGAGAAAGGTACCAGTATTTATGTTTGCTATTTTTAGAATATGGTGAGTATTTTGCAATTGCATTTAGTATTTTTTGCTATATCCTGTGAATAGAGGTTATTAGAGGCATTGTATTCTCAAGAAAAGTATATTTAGGGGCTCACTCAGTTAAGTGTCTGCCTTCAGCTCAGGTCATGATCCCGGGATCCTGGGATCGAGCCCCGCATCAGGCTCCTTGCTCCACAGGGAGCCTGCTTCTCCCTCTTCCTCCATCACTCTCCCTGCTTATGCTTGCTCTCTCTCTCTCTGTCAAATATATAAATAAAACCTTTTAAAAAATGTATTTCGACATTAACAAAATACCTATAAAGTGTAATTATCATATTCAGATATGAAGATATCATACTCAAAATGACAATTGCATAGCACATGTTAGGAATTAGAATGATGGAGGGAATGTAACACATTTTCAACTCTTAATGTTTTGAAAAGGGATGGCAACTTAATTTCCTAATAAATATCCTAATAGGAAGTTGAATATTAAGCTCAACTTGGGAAATTCCTACAAATTTTCCTGATGTAAAAATTACATAGTAAATTCATTTTTTAAAAGATTTATTTATTTATCTGAGGGACAGAGACACAGAGAGAGAGAGAGCAGTGGGGAGGGGAGAGGGAGAGGGAGAGAGAGATTCTCAAACAGACTCCCCACTGAGCTTGGAGCCCAATGTGGGGCTTGATCCTCAGGACCCTGAGATCATGACCTGAGCTGAAATCAAGAGTCAGATGCCCAACCGACTGAGCCACCCACGCACCACAATAAATGCATTTTTAGATGAAAAATATAATTTAAAAATTGTTTAAAAAGCAATTATATTTTAAGGCATTAGTAAATATGCTCATTTGGGGATTAAATTTATTCTTTATTGAGATGTTGAATGATGTCTTCCATTTATTTGAGGAATTTTACTTTCAATGCAAGACTTCACTTGTCATGAATCAAGAGCAAAAGTGCTATGGTTAGCATATTCATAATTTCTTAACCGCAAGAGGGTTAGACTGCAAATTTTGAGATTACCTTTGAAATACCAATCTTATATATAAGCAGTAAACAAACAAATTTTATACACTACTTCAATATATCTTTTTAATTCCAAATGAAAGGTATATTCAAATTTCCAAACTGGAGTTTAGGGGATTATCTTTGACTTTCTGATATTGAAACAATGGATTAACTTTTCTCTCTGTTTACAATTTTAAATAAACTTATAGTTTATTATTTTAACTTTTTGTGTTTTGATGCTGAAATTGATGAAAGTGTATCTGTGTGTTGTTTCAAGTTACCTCAAATTATAAAATAAACTTGAGAGAACATAAAAACTTCAAGAAGGTGGGGGACTTTGTCTTTTCATGTTCAGCATTTGGTCCCCAATACCCAGAATGGAACACAGGATGAAATCAGGAAATATTTATAAGATATAAATTCTACAACAAAGCAAAATATACTTTATTGTCTTCTATCCTTCTTCTTCTTTTCCTTCTTCTTTTCCTCTTCTGTCCTCCCACCCTCCTTCACTCTCCCTCCTCCTCTTTCTCCCCACTCCAGGTTTTGTTATTTTTTCAATTCTTAATATAAGGTTAACTATCCTGCGTTTTTGTCTAAGCACCTTTTATTCAAGGATATATTGCTAAAATATGATTCTAACCGTTAAACCCTTAGTGCAGAAAATAACTGGCGTGCCCCAGAGTACATTTCTTCTTACATCTTAGCTTCTCATACATCAGCAGAAAAATTGGAAAAGTGGCCATGATTTTAATTATCTCATTTTATTGACTTCACCTAGAAATAAGTGAATGTGCAAATGTGCACTGGTTTCAATCAAAATTTTTTCTAAACTGTATTACATGTTTCCTTTATTGCTTGAATACAGCATATAGGACTAATAAAATACTTCCTTGATTACTTGGTATAATCACTTCAAACACTAATTTCACTATTAATGATCTACAGAAACCACTCTCTGAAAATGTACTTAGTTATTAATAGAGTAACTGACACAGTGGTATGGTTTCATAACACAATCATAAAGAGCCAAAAGACTATGGGTTGACTCTGCCACCACCTTCCCAAATATCCCAGAATCAGGTTTCTTGTATGTAGAACAAAGCTTTATAGATGACTCTCATGTTCCTTTTCATATATTAGATGCTATAAGATCTGTCCAGTTCGGCAGAACTTGAAATGACCATGTGCAGAAAGTATTACAAGTTTAACTTTTTCATAGGTAAATACAATAAATACAAAGATCTCTTCACATAATGAGAACTTGGTGAATTCACACACAGTTGGATATAAATTTTTCATATCTCCCTGTCTGAAAGTCTGATTGGGGTAAATTTCTTTATCATGTGATTGATTTTTAAAAGTTGTTTGAAAAATAAATAAATAAGTAAAAATTGTTTAATTCTAACAACTTCAACTATACAAAATATAGAAAATAATTTAATATTCTTAACACAGTCATATTTGCTTCAGATCTTTGTTTTTTTTGGTTTTTTTTGTTTTTTTTTTTCTTTTCTCTTAAACAAAAGGAAACACGTTTTTCTTTAGTTACCTTTTTTGGGGAGTGTACTCTATCTTTTGTCAAAGAGAAATTATACTGACATTTAAAAATGGTAAGGAGGACTTTATTCAAATCTATTGCAGTGGGGGTCAAGACTGTTACAATAGGAGAGAGAGATTGAACTCAATTCTGACTACGACAAGCACAAGTGGGGACTTAAAGCCAATGAGCAGAATGATAGAAGTCAGTGGATGGAAAATTACTAAGAGAAACTTTATTACATTTCAACTATAATGTGCTTCTTGCTAAACGAGCCTGACAGAATTCTTGCTAAAAGCAGGCCACGGACATGGGCATTAAGGGTGGGTGATAAAGGACTTGATCAGATTTCAAAGATACTCGGATATCAGTGGAACAATTCCCACTAAACCGACTTAGCAGGAGTCTTTACTAAAGGAAGAAGCAGACCAGGGAAGGGCCTAAGGACAAAGCCAAGTGCTTAGAGAAAGGCTTATAGAAGCCTGACAAAAGTTTTGTCAAGGAGGGCATTGTTGCCACTCTCCTTGGTTCTCATTGTGACCAGAAGCTTTCTGAAAGGGCTCCTCTCCTCTTCCATCGAGTGAATGACATATTTCATCTTGTCACTAGACAGGTTTCTCTGATATGTTCCTCTACTTGGCTCAGATAAAATGTTCTTCCAATAAAGTTATTTCTGCTCATTGAAATTTGTAGAATATTTTATTTTGGACTTGAATGGGACTTGGGGGACATGCAATGCCTTGAGAGACATTTCTACTACTTGATGTCCTGTTTATGCCATCTTCCTCTCTCCTCCTTCCCCCTGCTGTTTGGTTAACTGCCAAAGTTTATTTCCTCTGCACAATATTTGAAGCCTTTCGTGATGTGAAAGGCCTACTTTTTTAAAAGGCTGATGCTCTGAAAATTACTATTTTTGATTTATCAACATGAAACATGGCTACTGGTTTTTAGCCTGAAGTTTTCACATGTTGTTGGTAGCAGAGTCACATCCCTCTTCAACCAGTGACCCAACACTAATTGCTGGATTTTATTAACATGCCGATCTTGTGCCCGTGAACATTGCTGCCTTGGTACTGGTATGGTATCTACGAAGCATATACTGTAGAGGAATTTACTTTATGTTTTACTGTAGATGGAAGTTATCAATATTTTCTTGCCTCACACCACAAATACATTTTTTTTAATGTGGCTTTCACAATGGCATGCATTGCCTGTAAGCATGTGTGCATTCAACATCAGTGATTCCAAATTAAATTCCTACTGAGATCATCAGGCAAACAATTAGCAGCAATTACTTGCTTTTGTAGAAAAATCAAATCTTGCCCTAAGTTTATGGTTAAATTATAACACTATAACACATATTCACGCAGATGTCACATGATGGACAGAGTGGACTGTGAGTCAGCTACTAACAGTTCCATTAGCATGTATGACTTTCATATTGGGCTACATTTATATGCAAATAAATTATCCAAAAACCTTTCCTTAGAATATTATATTAAAGAGATTATATTTCATATTTATTAAGAGTAATAAAATATTTTATAGATAGAGCTAGAGATATAGATATAACCTTAGCTTTTGACTCTGAATATCAGGAAGTTTGGTTTCTCTTAGAGTTGCACCCCTAACACATCCTTAGATTTTTCACTTAATCTTCCCAGGCCTTGAAATAGTTTTTTTTTTTTTTTCTTTTTTTTTTTTCTCCTTGAAAATACCTTCTGTTCAATTTAGCCGAACTGTTGAATTGAAAATTCATTGACTGCTTAATTTCAAGTGAATTTGATGTACAGTTTTTGAGAACCAAGTAAGCATTATACACAATGTAAGGTATCACATATATAATTGTGACCGTATCTTAACTCATGAGACTCAGATCATTTGGGGGAGAAACAATGACATAGATCCTTCCACTGCCTCTTACCATGCTGAGGGAAAACATAACATCCGTGGCATTCTGCACAGAGGACAGAAGCTCACCCACAGCTGAAGGTCATGGAAAGGCTGTATTTACGAAGTGTGGGGCTCAGTTTTGAAGGTAGCCAGATGAAAGGAAGGACGGCGCATTGCAAGCTGAGAGAAAACCATAGGCAGATAGGTCTGTGTGATATTTAGCACACCTAAGTGCCAAGATGTGTTATTACTTATTTAGACAGTTCTCTTTTGAGGGATGTTAAGTTCTTCTGAGTTTTTGTTAAGATAGCAATGCATTAAGGGGCGCCCTGGTGGCTCAGATGTTTGGGCGTCTGCCTTCAGTCCAGGTCATGATCTCCAGGTCCTGGGATCGAGCCCCGCATCTAGCTCCCTGGTCAGCAGGGAGCCTGCTTCCCTCTGTCCCTCTGCCTCTCCCCTTGCTTGTGCTCTCTCTGTCTCTCTCTCTCAAATGAATAAATAAAATCTTTTTTTTTTAAAGATAGCAATGCATTAAAAGTCCTTTACATAACCTTTTAATATTTCTACCTATTTTCTCTGGAAAGATACCTAAGACTGGATTGCAGAATCAAAATTATAAAGCTTTTTAAGATTCTTTATCTTCCTGAAGAATTGTTCAAATTGTGTTCACTTCAATAATGTATGATAGGATCCACATCACCAAAATGTTGCTAGCACTGAATAATATAATTTTGTTCCTGGGTTGAATGGATATATAATGAATGGTCTCTGGTTAAAATCAACGCAAATTCACATCCCAGACCTACAACTTAGTGCTAGAATAAGCTTGGCAGCTCTTAATCCAGATCCTTCGTGCTTACAACAGGATAACACCTTCCTCACAAGGTTATTGAAAAGATAAGATAGAATAAAATGTATAATCTTATTGTCTTACATAGAAAAAAACTCAATTAATATTTCATACCTCTGTGTGAGATTGGCAATATAAACATACACTAAAACAAATATAGGACAAGAATTTTTCAATTACTTGTGCATTTGTACTGCAGATTATAATTCTTATGTATCTTATATAAAATCCCTTGATAAACAAAATTGGCGTAGCTCATTTTTAAGTAATTAGGGGTAGTAAAACAAAACATTTAAGTTAGATTACTGAAGTCGATAATTAATGAAGTGATATTTTTAAATGGTTAATATTTGTAACAATAATAATATAAATACCAGCAACATTTTAGTTACCACTTAATGTAAGGACTTTGCTTTTATGTAAAAATTTTAAAGATGAATTCTTTCAAATAGTTATACAGTCAAGATATTGAGACTCAAAGAGGTTATGATTGATTGGCATTTGTGCTACATCCTAGTTCTAGAATGGAGCAAGACTAAAAACCATTTTGTATGTCTTCACAATTAGGTTACTTCAATAAAATAATATAATAATATTGTCTGTTTTTTCTTAACTATTTTTATAGTGGTCTGATGTAGGGTCTGGAGAATTGACAGAGCTTCATAGGAACTGATTAATTTTCAAGTCAACTCTGTGGATTAAATTAAAGCATCTCTGGTTTAATTAAAACTAGAAATGATAGTTCAGGAAAAAAAATCTTAATTGTAATACTGACATTTCAACTTAGATTTTATATCTGTTTCAAAATATCTGATAGAAGAGATTATATGAGTAAGACAAGATTTAAAAATGACACAAGACCACTGATTTTGTGATCCTAAACTCACACTTTATAATGAGGTTTGTTCCAGAAACAGATTTCACATATGTAGATAGCTATTAATTAATTGAATAGATAATTTTTGTCAGATTATTAAAAGCAAACTTGACTCTGAGCATTAATGTTTCCTATTTTAATAATTGATCAATTTCGAATATTTGTATAATAATTTTAAGATTATTTGGTGAAACAGTCAAATGACATATTTTCATGAGTTCTGATGTCACATATTAAATATATGAAGTTAGAATTGCTGTGGCTTCTTTTTGTAGTCAAGCAGTTATTACTATTGTTTATGCTAATCAAGTGATTATTTATCTTAAAGTAAAGGTCCATAAACGTTATGTTATTTTGCTTTACAGATGCTCCAAAGTTTATATCAAACCAAACAATTTATTATTCTTGGGAAGGAAACCCGATCAATATAAGCTGTGATGTGAAATCTAATCCACCAGCATCAGTCCATTGGAGAAGAGAGAAATTAGTCCTGCCAGCAAAAAACACCACTAATTTAAAGACGTATAGTGCAGGGAGAAAGATGATATTAGAGGTAAGTCTTCATGTACATATGAATAAGTAGTACTATTTGAGCAGTTGCCTACTATTTTAGAATATATATATAAATATGTTAATATAAATACATTTGTATAATATATATTTATAGTATATAATATATATACACATACAAATCTTATTGTGTATCTTTCATGTGTATTTACTTAAAAAGGAAATTTTATGCATTTGGATCATGGGCCATTGATGATTAATATCTCACTCTTTACTTATATAGAAATATGAGTGTATAGCAAAAGCCATTATTTTTCATAATTTTTTTTGGAAAAAAATCAATTATATCAGGAAAAAACAGGGTGAGGGAATGAGTAATTCATTAGTTGTTAAGGGCCCAAAGTGTTCATACTAGTTATTGATTCTGAGATTATGCCTTCCTTCTAAGACTGTCATATATAACATTTTGGTGGGTACGTATTTACAAGTTTCTAAATAAACCGGATTTACTTGTTCAATGCCTCATTTCATCTTATATTTTAAATTAAGATTGTAGATAATTGTCTTTATACTGCCAAATGCCTGGCCTTTAAATTCTGTTTGAATACAATACCTTTTTTATTTTTCTACTTTATTTTACATTGTTTTAAATTTTATTATGTTATGTTAATCACCATACATTACATCATTAGTTTTTGATGCAGTATTCCATGATTCATTGTTTGCGTATAACACCCAGGGCTCCATGCAGAACATGCCCTCTTTAATACCCATCACCAGGCTAACCCATCCCCCCACCCCCTCCCCTCTAGAACCCTCAGTTTGTTTTTCAGAGTCCATAGTCTCTCATGGTTCATCTCCCCCTCCGATTCCCCCCTTCATTTTCCCCTTCCTACTATCTTCTTTCTTGAATACAATACCTTTTATTTATTAATTGTAGATTGTGTGTGTGTGTGTATCAATTCCCAAAGTTTGTGGGTCTATGATCAAAATCATGAACACTTCCAGTTTATCATGCTTTCAGTACAATTGGGAATCTCTCTCAAATAGCCTTATTTAGCTGAAAGGATGCTATGTTTTTTCCTGATCCATCACTTCCCCAAATATTTGGGTAACTGACTCTTTGCTAATTAAACAAGTGTCTTAATCTGTTTCTTTTTTTAGTTTTGTATTTTATTTTATTTACTTATTAATATAGCCAAAAAAGATAAAAGGGTAGGACTCTAAAAGGAGCTATTGTTTTGCATCGATTTTCTAGACCTAGGGCAGAAAGGCTTTGATTATCACCTATATGCCCAACAAATACATATATTATAAAATATTAGTAAGGCAAACATCTGTGCACACCACCCATTCCAAAGGATTTAAACACCTTGGGATGGGTGGTGTCTAAATCTGTTTCAATTTATTAAATTGGTTTCTTTGTAACTTTATTAGAAGAACTATTGGTGAATTGACACAGAGGTCAATTTCACAAAGACATGTGGTTATATTTAACTTAAAACTTAGGTATTTAACTAATAAAAAACTGTTAGGTTTAACTTCGGTTTTGGGCACTGTGTTAGTGTGCAGGCTGCCATAATGAATAACGCAGACCGGGTAGCTTAAACAAAGTAACCTCTTTCCCCCCACATATTTCTGTAGGCTAGAAGTCCAGAGGGTTGGGTTTTGGTGAAACTTCTGTCCTTGGGTAGGGGATGTGCCCTCTAACCATGCACTCACATGGCTTTTCCTCTGTGCACATAAAGAGACAGCTCTGGTGTCTTGACTTCTAATAAGGGCATCAGGGCCCATTTTTATGAACTCATTTAACCTCAGTTACTCCCTTAAAGACCATATCTCCAAAAACATTAGAAGTTAGGGTTTCAACATATGAATTTTGTGGGGTGACACAATTAATTCCATAACAGGTAGATTTAAGTTCATGTTTAAGTGACAGACTAATCTGTAATTTCTGCTTTAGTTCATTTTACCACCTTTCAGTTTCTGGGATAGCTCATAATTCTTCATAGTCAGTGTCAAGCAACATGTTACAAATCTGATATTTAAATATGTTAAACATTTTATATTTAAATATTTAAATATTTAATTCATATAAAGCTCTTCTGCCTACATAGCATTCCTCTCCAACCCAAACTGAAAACTAAGCAATTTTTGTTCATACATGCCGCATGATCTGTTGGCTAAAGCTTTGACTTTGAACATACGCTTTCTATGGGTATACTATTTTTTAAAATTAAATCAAAATCCTGAATAAATAACTAACAGATAGCTGATACAACTTAAAATAAAACAAAATAACAATAACTACAAAAATGAAAACCAATGAAAACATTACTAATTTTGAATTAATAGCATACATAGTTGCTTAGGATAGTAATTATTATAATAGTCACATAATTGCTAATTCTTAGAACATATAATACAACATACAAAAATTAAGTTTGCAATTGATAAATTGGTCAATGACAGATTTCTTGAATTTATTTTTAAAGTTTTTCCTTTTTCACTGAGTATATATATTCAATCTTTTAAATTTATAAATTTTAAAATGTAACAAAATATTCTATAAATCTTTCGGAGTGGTGCCAATAAAATCATCTGTAAAGGTCATCCATTTATTTTTTCCTGTTCATTTCTGGAGGTAATAAGCCAACATTTTAATATATGGGTAAAAATTGATGTAGGAACTTTCTAATAGGCTAATTGGAATAATATTGTGCTTTTGATCATCTGTATGGTTGTTCCTTGTCCTAAGTAAAATGCTAACTATTAAATATATAATTTTCTTACCATGGAACACATAGAAAGAGGAAATGAAGTTTATGAAAGTTTAGGAAAAAGACTAGTGAACTCCTTTATTAACATTGTACTCCCACGGCACCTGGGTGGCTCAGTCGTTAAGCATCTGCCTTCGGCTCAGGTCATGATCCCAGGGTCCTGGGATCGAGCCATGCATCGGGCTCCCTGCTCCGCAGGAAACGTGCTTCTCCCTCTCCCACTCCCCCTGCTTGTGTTCCCTCTCTTGCTGTGTCTCTCTCTGTCAAATAAATAAATAAAATCTTAAAAAAAAAAAAAAAAAAAACCTGTACTCCCAGCTCATATTTTGATGTTCAAAATTATATTTGTTGATCTGTTATGTACTATTAAAGCCCAATATCTTAAGTAATCTTGAATTATTTTAACTGCATATTAAAATGTGAAAAATTGGTGTCATATATAGATGTTTCTAGAACTTCCTGTATAAATATCAGCAATAATTGGTATATTTTAAACATTTAAATATATATATATATATATATTTTAAAGATTTTATTTATTTGCGAGAGAGACAATGAGAGACAGAGAGCATGAGAGGGAGGAGGGTCAGAGGGAGAAGCAGATTCCCTGCTGAGCAGGGTGCCTGATGTGGGACTCGATCCCGGGACTCCAGGATCATGACCTGAGCCGAAGGTAGTCGCTTAACCAACTGAGCCACCCAGGTGCCCAACATTTAAATATTTTTAAATTAAAGCTTTAGAATATATATTTGTTGTATAATATTTTATTTTTTTATAAAATTACCTGTCATTTCATTGTGCTGGGATTGGGTATAAAGCAACCATTGCACGTTGTATTCATATTGCTTTCCTAGAACACATCAAATATGCTGCAGGGCACATGATCTGGCCAGGTTATATCGAAGTCTGTGGGGTTTTTTTTTTCTTTTTTTTTAATAATCTGTGCTACTAGGGGTGTCTTCTATATTTGTTAATCATACAACATGATAAAGAAATTATTTCAGATAAAACTGTAAAACTTTTAACTTTTAATAAGTGAACTCCCAGGAACAGAAAACAAACAAATAAATGAAAAAACCCTGAATTGAGCCTTTTAAAAGCTGTTCCAATGAGGGGCGCCTGGGTGGCTCAGTTGGTTAAGCGACTGCCTTCGGCTCAGGTCATGATCCTGGAGTCCCGGGATCGAGTCCCGCATCGGGCTCCCTGCTCGGCAGGGAGTCTGCTTCTCCCTCTGACCCTCCCCCCTCTCATGTGCTTTCTCTCTCTCTCATTCTCTCTCTCTCAAATAAATAAATAAAATCTTTAAAAATAAAAAAAAAATAAAAAAAAATAAATAAAAGCTGTTCCAATGAAACTGGCTATATTTAAATTACTTTTTTAATATTGAGGGGCCGCACAATAGTCCTGATTCTTTGTCATGGCCATCCTGTCTGCCTTTTATCAATTCAGTGCACATTGTTACCTATGGACTATACAAATTACTCCCCTATGCAGAAATTTTGGGGGCAGATTCCTTTCTCACTAATAAAATTATTTTCAAGTTAAATTACCCTGGTTTATTAAAAGCTGAATGTGAGAAAAATGAATGTTTTAATCACTCAGGAGTACTTTCATAAGAATGGTTAAAGCTTCTAATTCTTAAACTCATGATCTATTCCTAGATAGACAGCTAACCAGAGAATGAGTGACACAGCTTTTTTGTACTTTTTCAGAATTACCATCTTCAATGGACCTCAAAATTGTACTTTTAGTTAATAGCCTCCCATTACCACGAAATCATTTTCCCCCCTTTTGGGATAGAGTTGAAATTAACAGCAACTCTTGTTGTAAGCATATTCTCTCTTAATAATAGTTACTGGGATTGAAAATTGTATCTATTACTATCATCAAATCTCTTTCCTGCATTGATACTTCAGAATTTCGGTACATTAGAATTACAGAGTTGGCCCCAACATTCAGCAATAGATTTCTGAAAGGTTAACTGAATTATGGATTTCAAATGCGTAAGGGCTGAGGTCAGCTATTTTCCACCTAAACTGAAAAAGAATGATAGAAATTGAACAGAAACGGAGGCAAGATACTATTATTAGCCATCAAGATAATGTGCCTGTCTACAGGGATTGCTACACAAGGAACAATATCTTGCAAAATGGGAAGGTTTTTTTTTTTTTTTTTTTTTAGAATGAGTCTTCATCCTTCATTAATATTTTATATTCAATAAAATCATGAGAGGGGCAAAAAAAACTAATGCATTTCCAGCCTGTCGTGTACTTTAAATCTGCTTGACTTTAGGCTAAAAAGTTCATGTCTGCGGCAATTGCAGAATATATATTTTTCCAACTGTGTACTACTTTATGAGCTTTACATACCAAATATCTAATGATTTTGCTATTCAATAGATATAATAAAATGGTGGCATTTGTCTATTGCATAAGTTAATAGTTAAACTATACCTTGCCTAGTGCTGTGGAAATATAGGTTCGTGTATTACATTTTAAAAGGGTGTGATGCTTACTTGATAGAGGAAAAAAAAAGAGTATGGCAAGAAGTTGTGAATAATTGAACATGGGTGAAGTTGGTAGGAATACTAGAGTCTATTTTAAAACTTCCATATATTGTTTTAAAATTGTTAAACTTTTATTATTATGATTATTTTAGATAGCACCTACATCTGACAATGACTTTGGACGATATAATTGCACAGCTACTAACCGTATAGGAACAAGATTTCAAGAATATATTCTTGCTTTGGCTGGTAAGTATAGCACAATAATTTATAAGATCTCATAAAATATATCTATAAGCAAATAGCTCTACATTTTAATAAATCATGATACAGGTTATTATTAGGAAGAATGAACCAGTGCTTAAAAATTTAGAACAGTTGCATCTGACAGATAGATAGTGAGGACTTAGAATATATTTAGTAATCAGGATTGATTTAAACCCTGATTCTAATCTCCCAACTTTACAAGTGAGCTATCTATAAAAGAAGTAGAAGAGGTATATCTTAAGAAAGCAAATTATATTTTATGCTAAGTAAGAATCCTATCAAAAAATTAAAAAGACATCTTGAGAGAAAATAAACTAAAATTAATCTATTTTAAAATCCTAAACTTGAAAGAACAAATAATAAGCTTATTTTTAAGGTAAATAGAAAATTTAGAGTTATAAAACTTGCACTGAAGGCTGTTGCATTTTGTGTATGAAAGCATTCTAGTTGTTCCCCAAAAGCTTAAAGATATCAAAATAGTAACATGTAGATACATTCATTTTAACTAGAAATCCAGTTATGTTTTTAGTTACATAAAGTTATGTATAACACACACATATATATTTCTAGAATTTGCATTATGTTTTTACAAGACCAATTGGAAGTCTGAAAATATACATTGTAGTATATTTTGCATAGGTCAGAAGATAGAAAAACACGATTCATTGCCTTTTAGGACTAGGTAGAGAAATATCAGAAAATTATTGTAATGTTATGTTTTAATAGATAAGTAGCTTCCATGAAAATATTTTTAAATGTTTTCTAAGTAGAGTTCTAGTATATAATTATAGTTTTATATTAAGTTACAAAATATATTTACTTGTATTAATATGTAAACCATGTCATTAGTTGTAAAGACCAAAGGGAAATTTAAAAGTTTACAAAGCTAATAATACTCAAATTATTATGTACCTGAAATCTGTTTCTCTCCACTTCAGGTTGTGCTACACCAGAGAAGGGATTGTGCGAAAGGGCTTTAGGGAAGAAAGGAGGAAGGAAAGTATTGAGATTAGAGGGAATTTAGGGAGAAAAGGAAGGAGGGAGGGATTAAGGAAGAAAGAAAATAATGAATATCACCTTCCATGAGTTCTTTAGAAAATTAATCTCAATGAAAATCATAGGAAGTAGACTATCCACATTTAGGCATATGAATAAACCATTACATAAGCAATTAAATTCTAGGAAAATGAAATGTGCTGAGTCATACCAAAATTCATGGATAATAAATTGAAGTGAGCATGATCTGTACTGATCAGAAGCATTCATTACTTACATTAATTCCAAGCCTCAGGAAATTAGGCAAATTTTCTTGTAATTAGTATGAACTTTTTAAATAAATAATAACTAAATATGTGACCAATATATGCATATGCAATTATATTAATACTAATATATATTTTACATTACTTTCTTACAAATGATGTAAGTGTGTGTCTATTAGGTAAACTTATTAATGACCAGATTTTTAAAAAATTTTCATGTGCTTGTAATTCTAGAAAAAATATGAAAAATAGAATATTATATTCATGAGATTTTGATATCTTATTAAATTCTCAGGAAATGGGGCACCTGGGTGGCTCAATCGTTAAGCATCTGCCTTCAGCTCAGGTCATGATCCTAGGGTCCTGGGATCGAGCCCCGCATCGGGCTCCCTGCTCTGCCAGAAACCTGCTAGTCCCTCTCCTACGCCCCCCTGTGTGTATTCCCTCTCTCGCTGTCTCTCTCTCTGTCAAACAAATAAATAAAAAATCTTAAAAAAAGAAATTCTCAGGAAATATTTAATGTCTGTATACCTGCATAGCTCACATTTCTTACTATAACATTTTTCATTGAAAAATATGTTTGATACCTATCCTTCTAATGAAGATATTAAGTTAATGAGTTTCCCTCAACCTAACCATAAAAAAAAAATAGAAAATGTTCACTCAAGCTAACAGCTAAAATGTTATTGGAAATATTTCTTGAATACTGCAACTTTTCTAATATTTCAAAATTTTGTGACAAATGCATACCTAAAATTTGTTTCAGAAGAGGTAGTTTCAACTGAAATTGTAACAGAGATATAAAAATAAATTAGACCCTGAGCCTTAGATGGGAAACATACGTTTAAACATCAGCATTTATAAACATTATTCCTTTGATGGGAACTCTTTATTTAATGCTTACAAAATTTAGTCTTTCCTGAAGAATTTGAACAATGAAAGTGCAAGGTGATTTTAAATAAAATGTTATGTAGAAATTTAAATATTTCAAAATAGATGTCAATATCACAGCTCAATATCTCATTGGCCTATCCGACCTAGTAAAAGGTCCAGATCATTTGGCATGTGGTATTTTATTGTTTTTAAGATTTTTTTTATTAGACAGAGAGAGACACAGCGAGAGAGGGAACACAAGCAGGGGGGAGTGGGAGAGGGAGAAGCAGGCTTCCCGCTGAGCAGTGAGCGCAATGCGGGGCTCGATCCCAGGGTCCTGGGATCATGACCTGAGCAGAAGGCAGACGCTGAACAACTGAGCCACCAAGGCGCCCCAGCATGTGGTATTTTATACTGTAGCAGATTACTTTGACTTAAAAGGGCAATACATTAAAACAGCGACAATTGCATATGAAATTATGTGCTATATATTCAGAGAAAAATACAGGAAAAAGCTACCTTTTTAACTTCCTTTATTTCAAAAATCTCTTTTTCTTTTTCCTTTTCCCTCCTTCTTTTCTTCCTTTTTTACTTCCTTTATAATTAAATCTTACATCTGAGCGAAGGAGACATCTGTATGCAGGTGGGGGCACAGAAGCCTACCATAAGGGGTCAGACCCTCAGCAGAGTTAATAGACTAGAGGGGGGTTCAATGATCTGGTTTGAGGTGTTAGAGTCTAGGCAGGTGAGAAGGATTTGCATGTGCCAAGACAGAAACAGCAAACCGGAGAAGAATGTCGGAACCTAATCAGTGTAAGGAGGGGTCCAAGTAAAGTGGTGGGGGCAGTGATGGATGATTCATTGCTACAAACGTATGGGTAAGTAACATCCGTGATTATATAAAAATACAAAAACTAGAATGACCCCGGGGTAATGGTTGGGTATTGGAGTTACTGGTGTTAAATCTGGTTTTAATGTATGTAGATAGATATAGAAAGAAGAAAATAAGTTAAGGTGTGTGTTTGTGTGTATTCAGCCATTTCTACAAGGAACTTCTGGTTGTCAGGAATCTTACTCAGAAAACAATTTCTGTATATGTAAGTGATGAGTCGCTAAATGCTACACCTGAAACCAATTTTACTGTATGTGGTAACTAACTAAAATTTAAATAAAAACTTGACATTAAAAAGAAAAAGAAAAGAAAACTATTTCTGAGCTAGCTCTATCCTCTGAGAGGACTTGGGAGCTCCAACCCTTCAAGAGCAAAGAGCACACACGGCTGGCAGCCATGTCTTGGTTTCTAATTCTGTTCCTTACTAAAAGTGACCAGGGTTTCTTGTAAAAGTGGCTGATTCTAGGAGTAGGACAAAGAGAGTACAAGATAAGCCTGGAACAATGTGTTGTGCCAGGCAGAAAAGAAATTAAAAAAAAAAAAAGACACATACCAAAAACATCCATCAACCATATTTATTTATTTATTTATTTTTTAAAGATTTTATTTATTTATTTGAGAGAGAATGAGAGAGAGAGAGAGAGCATGAGAGGGGGAGGGTCAGAGGGAGAAGCAGACTCCCTGCCGAGCAAGGAGCCCGATGCGGGACTCGATCCCTGGACTCCAGGATCACGACCTGAGCCAAAGGCAGTCGCTTAACCGACTGAGCCACCCAGGCACCCTATTTATTTATTTTTTTAAAAGATTTTATTTATTTATTTGACAGAGAGAGACACAGCGAGAGAGGGAACACAAGCAGGGGGAGTTAGAGAGGGAGAAGCAGGCTTCCTGCCGAGCAGGGAGCCCGATGCGGGGCTCAGTCCCAGGACCCTGAGATCATGACCCGAGCCGAAGGCAGACGCTTAACGACTGAGCCACCCAGGCGCCCCTCATCAACCATTTTTAACAAATACCATAATACAAATGAATTCACCTGAGGGGCATCAGTGGTTGCTAATACAGGTATATGCTGAGAAAAAAATTAGCAAGTTAGATGACAAAATAAATAAATAAATAAATGGATATACTTTTAAAGTGCCTACCTCCAAATTATTTTTTAATTACAAGAGAAAACAGCAACATTATAGTTGTAAGCTTACCAGATCCTACTTTAATTAAGTGATCAAAATTAACATCTCCATTAATGAGAAAATTAAACTTGGGTGCTACCAGAAATAGGCAACGAGAACAACACAGGATAACAATTATAATTTTCCTGCCAAAAGTGCATAATCAGAATCTAGTATGAGGAAAGAGAAGACAAATCCAAATTGAGGTACCATCTACAAAATAACCAGCCTTCAAAGTGTCAAAGCCGTGCAAAGGAATGATTAAGGAAATTTTCTATATTAAAAGACAGTAAAGATAAATATAACAAATAAATGCCATGCCTGCATCTTTTGTTATAAAGGACATTACTGGGATGACAGGTGAAATTCGATTGTAATCTTTGGATTAGATAGTAATTTAATTGTTTTCTAGAGCTTATGTAGGAGAGTGTTTTGTTATAGTAAATACACACTAAAGTTGACACCATGTCAACTTACTCTAAATGGCTCACATTAAAAAGATAAGTTCTGCGGGCTTTCTGCTCCTTGGGAGCCTGCTTCTCCCTCTGCCTCTCTCTCTCTCTCTCTCTCTGTCTCTCATGAATAAATAAATAAAATCTTAAAAAAAAAAAGATTAAAAAAAAAAAGGGTGCCTGGGTGGCTCAGATGGTTAAGCGTCTGCCTTCGGCTCAGGTCATGATCTCAGGGTCCTGGGATCGAATCCTGCATTGGGCTTCCTGCTCCTTGGGAGCCAGCTTCTCCCTCTGCCTCTCTCTCTCTCTGTCTCACATGAATAAATAAATAAAATCTTAAAAAAAAAATTAAAAAAAGATAAGTTCTGTGCACTACTTACAAGTTTTCTATAAATAGAAATTACATTTTTAAAAAAGAATAAGGGCACCTGAGTGTCTCAGTCGGTTGAAATCAGCTCTAGTCTTGATCTTGGGGTTGTGAGCTCAAGCCTTGCATTGGACTCCACATTGGGCATGGAGCCTACTAAAAAAAAAAAAAAAAAAAAGAAAGAAAAAAGGAAACTAAGGCCAATAAACAAATACACCTAAGATATAGTAGCTTAAGAAAAGCAACATAACTTGTGAATATAGATAGCATTCTTGATAAAAAAAAATCCAATCTTTTATGTGTGTGTATATATAATTTCTATATGTGATCTTAAAAATGGTTTTAAAATATTAAAAAGAATTTTTGCATATTAAATAATCATTGATTCGCAGACATCTTGTGTTTTTGAATATGAAGGTATAATTTTTACTCTAAAATACAGTAGTTTATTTAGACACCGTTTTAAAGTATAATAATAAGTATAGGGCGCCTGGGTGGCTCAGTCGTTAAGCGGCTGCCTTCGGCTCAGGTCATGATCCCAGCGTCCTGGGATCGAGTCCCGCATCAGGCTCCCTGCTCAGCAGGAAGCCTGCTTCTCCCTCTCCCACTCCCCCTGCTGTGTTCCTGCTCTCGCTGTCTCTGTCTCTGTCAAATAAATAAATAAAATCTTTAGGGTGCCGCCTTAGTGCAGTGGGCAGCGCGTCAGTCTCATAAAATCTTTAAAAAAATAAAAATAAAATAAAATATAATAAGTATAATTAGTATGGTATGTATAATAAGTATAATAATAAGTATAATAAGTATGATGATAGTACTGTTCTTAACAATGGTGGTATAGTCTTTATTTGGCAGGATATGGAAGTGTATGGTATAATAGTGTGTGGAAATTGGCATATAAACACCACTTATATTTGTGAGCTGGGTATTTCACTTCTATCTTTAGAAAACTACAATTACATGGGAAATATCAGATATTTCCCATGTGTGTTTGATAACCAATTTTGTTATATTAACTTTTTATTGAAATATCAAATACGAATACAATTAGATGAAGACAGGGACAGAGAGTTGTTTTTTTTTAAAAGACTTCTTCATGAATTTTTTTTTTTTCAAGTTCACTTCTTAGGGTGATAATGTTTTTTTCTAGCTAGAAAACATATTTCTTTTTCGATTTAAATACCTGTCTTGGAGCAAATTAAAGATGTAGAATACATAAAGGTAAATCAAATTGCAACCATATAGTTAACAATTATCATTCCTTCCTTATAGTTTTCTACTTCTAATAGAGCATGATCTGACAAGGCAGTCTATATATGTATATGTGTATTTTTTATAGTTTTTGTCCAATGACTTTTAATCTAACTTTTAAACATTATCAAATGATTTCATTCATAATTTTGACTTTCTTACTTCATCTTTGTTATATTTAACTCTTAACTGTAAACTTTTTCATATTAAATCTTAATATGATGAGCTCCCATTTGCCTCATTAGGTGATAGGTTTTTCTGATAAAGTCACCTTCTCCTGAGCACTTTTAGGGGAGGGACTCTGCTGTAAGCTGGCAGGGAACATATCTCACATTGGGAATGGGTGCTTCCATCCTGAAGGGGGTCCCAGTGCTCTACAGAAGCCATTCCAAGATCCACCTGATCAGAATTGTGTGAAGACTAAGTGAGAAAATGAATTCAAAGCACCAGCACAGGGCATGTTAAATATTAGCTAGCTACTATTATGGCCAAGCTGTAGTTCATACTGATCACTTTTCTTTGGCTAAAAATCAGTTTGTTAAATGTCTCTTTAGATGTAAGACATAGGTCTAGGGAAAAAAATACATAGATTTAGACATTATAGACCAATGCATAGTAAAACTTGATTGTGGGATAATGACCTCACTTATAGTGGACACTATATTTCTATTAAAGGATACAAAATTTCATGTGATTTTGCCACTTTTTTCCTTCTAGTCCTGTATCTTTTTCACACAAACTGCTCTTAAGTGAGTTCTCGCATGCTGTGCTTCACAATTGATTTTTATTTTAACCTCAGTCAGGACCCTGTACCTAACCCTATTAAATCTCATCTTGTCCATTTGGACACATCTTTTTAGCCTACTGAGACCCTGTCAAATCCAATGTTTTAGCCCTCTTTCCAGGATCGACTTAATTCAAAAATAACATGAACTGTGGTCATCTGTATTTTCACCTAAGTCATGGAGAAGTCTATCAAGTCATGTTTGAGAATAGAAACCTGCTTACAGTCTAACCTGGATAAATTGAACAGAATTCTGTATTTATGGAATTATAGTCAATCTGCGTGTCCTTATATCTGAATCATATTTTATCCAGACCCTTGTTACATAAAACTTGAAAGCAGTTGAAAGTTGGTTCATTTGGAAACAGACTTTCTTCAACTGAATACAAAGCCAAGTTTCTCTTACATGATCAGTTTTATTATCTAGCCTGGAAAAGTATACATCCTGCTCTTTTTTCCAAAACTAGGAGACAAACTTTTGCATGTCTTCAGAAACCATGTATGGCATCAGCTTAATTTTGTAATTCCCCTGCTCCTCTGGGGAAAAAAAAAAGAGGAAATTAGGATAGCTAGATATTATTTTCAAGGAGCCCCTGCTTGCATCAATTTTTAATCAGTTCACACTTAACATGTGTATAATGAGTTTCTAGTAAGTACCAGGCACTGTTTTAGACCTTGGGAATCAGGGGATGAGTAATATATGGCCTCTGATCTTTACATTGAAGTTAGAGTACACAAGAAAAGGGTTGCAGTAGAAATGTAGGTGAAATGCTTGGGAACAAAAAATTGAATTCTGTTTGGAATTCTTGGGGAGGGTTTCAAATAGGTGTCAACTTCTGAGTTCAGTCTGAAAGACTGAGTAGAAACAGATCCTTTGAAAAGAAAGGGAGAAATGGCAAGAATCAAGGGTACCATGCTGTGAAATGGCATGGACCCTACAGTAACCAGGAGACTGGAGGCCAAACTGGAGGTTTGAGGGGATCAATGATGGTGATGAGAACAGGAAAGTAGTGAGGTGGTCAAATTATGCATGTCCTTAAAAACATTTAGCATGTTTACATTCGCCTACATCATGTATATAGCAAGGGAAGTTTGGAGTTTTTAGTTATAAAGCAGCACAATCCTTCTATGTTGGTAGCACTGTAGAGACGGATCTCAAGATGACATAGGGTATGGGTCAATTGTCAGTTTCCATGTTTCTCTAATTAACCTAAAATTTATAAGTGTAAATTCAAACATCTTAATGTCTACTGTTCCAGAAAGGGAGATAATAGAATATATATTATATTCTTAATATGTATGTATATATGTGTGTGTGTGTGTGTGTGTGTGTGTGTGTGTGTGTAACAGCAAATGGATTGCTTTTTTGTTGTTGTTCTGGTGGGTGTCAGGGTAAAAAAGAAAAAGTAAGCTTTTTATTTCTGTGGTGGAAAATAATTCTTATCTTAAAAAAATCATCCTGACCTTATAAATTCTTCTGGCCACTGCATCATTTCTCTGCCCCCTCCCCCTCCTTAATAAATAAACTTCACAAAAGAATTGATTATATTTGCTGTGCCTAATTATTTTCCTCTCATTCTGTCACAAACTCTTCCAGTTGGGTTTTTACCTTTACTGCTCTATAAAACCTATTATTAAGGTAGCCGTTGAGGTTTTTCATGCTTGATCCAGGGGCCCATTCTCAATCCTCATACTTCTTGATCTAGTGCCAGAATATTAACCAGTTAATCACTTCTTTCTCCTTGAATCATCTCTCCAACCTCCAACTTAGCTAGCATGTCACCATCCTTTTCTGGTTTTCCTTCTTCCTCACTGGACTCTGCTTGATATCTTTTGCTAGTTGTTATAAATCTCTGACCTGTTAAAAATCACCATGCCTCAATTTTTGGATCTCTTTTTGTTTTATATAAACTCATATCCTTTATATACTAAATTCTTACAGATTTAAATACCACCTGTATTCCACCTGTAACTCCAATATATATCTTCAGCTTGGATCTTTTCCCTGAATGCTGTACTTTTATATCCAATTGCTTAATTCCCTCTCCGTTTAGATGTTTTATAGGTAATGCAAATGTCCAGATGTCCAGATAGCCAAAGCCAATCTCCTATATTCACCCCTACATATCTTCCTTTGGTATTCCTTCCATCTCAGTAAATGGCAACTGACCCTTTTCAGTTGTCCCTTTTCAGTCATCCTTGAATCTACTTATTTACTCAGGCCTAACCCTTTGATGGGTCTTGTTGATTCTATTGGAAGGTATTTTAAGATCTCATTGGTTTCATGAAATCAAATTCTGTATTCTGGTTGTTTTTATTTGTTTGGTTGTTTGGTTTGCTTTGCTTTTAATATAGATTGTTCCATAAATCCCTAAACTGGTCTTCCTGCTTTGGCCTATGCCCCCTTAGAGTATAGTTTAAAAAAAAAAAATGAAAAACAAGAGAACTTCTTTAAAAACAAAAACAAACAAACAAACAAAAAACATATTCTCTTCTGCTCAAAGCATTTTGGTGGCTTAACATTTTGCCCAGAGATGAAGCCATAATAATTATAAAGGCCTGTGAGGCTTCACAGTGTTTCTTCTTAACCTGCCTTCCTTGGCTTCTCTGACCTTTCTCTCCTTTATCCCACCTTAGTCATGTTCTGCACAGATCATCCCCCTTCTTTAAAAACCCAAGGCATAGCTCATATTTATACTTACTATTTTCTCTTCCTAGCATTTCCATACTTTTCTTTTTCCTTCCTTTAGGTCCTTGGTTAAATATTACCTTTTTTAGCAAAGATATTCTTGTTCACCCAATTTCTTTTTTCTTTTTTTAAAATTTTATTTAAATTCAATTAATTAACATATAATGTATTATAAGTTTCAGAGGTAGAGTTTAGTGATTCATCAGTTACATGTAACACCCAGTGCTCATTACATCAAGTGCCCTCCTTAATGCTCATCACCCAGTTACCCCATCTCCCCCCTTCCCCTCCAGCAACTCTCAGTTTGTTTCCTATAGTTAAGAGTCTCCTCTGATTTTGTCTTATTTTATTTTTAATACTACAACACTTCAACTTTCATCCCTATCCCCCTCAACCATCTCCCTTGCCTGCTCAATTTTTGACCACAGTATTTACAATAAATAATTTATATATATAATTACTTTTATGTAATTACAATGTAACCACCATAAGAGTAGGGATTGCTATCTCACTTTTACCCCCAACATAGAAAACTGCCTGGCTTGTAGTAAGTTTAGATGAATTATTGAATGTATAAAGGATTTAGTATGTTTTATTTAATTTGTTTATTAGTCATAGTTGAAATGCCTTATTAATAATGAGATATGGGAGTCCATGACTTGTGAGTATTATAGAGGGAAGTAATTTCCACTTATACCTCAGGAGTGAATGAGCACTTCAATGGAGGCTATTAGAGGTAAAAATGATTTAATTAAGGAGAGATCCCTGGGTTACCTCAGGTTAATCGTTGGACTTAAAAATATAGGAACAGGGTGCCTGGGTGGCTCAGATGGTTAAGCGTCTGCCTTCGGCTCAGGTCATGATCTCAGGGTCCTGGGATCGAGTCCTGCATCGGGCTCCCTGCTCCTTGGGAGCCTGCTTCTCCCTCTGCCTTTCTCTCTCGCTCTGTCTCTCATGAATTAAAAAAAAAAATATATATATATATATAGGAACAAATACAATGAAAAACAATTATTCAGAAAGTTAATATAACCACTTGTACGAAGAAAATTTTAAAGATGTGTGATCAAGTGTTGTGAAAAGATCAGGAGAACAATGCTTTTAGATTTGGCAATTGGAGAAAACCAGATAGGTAGTGAAATAAGAAATTTATAAGGTTTTAGATGTGTTGCAAATTTGCTATTAGATTAAGTTTACAATTGAAATAGGAAAAATATGTACAAAATCTTACTGGAAATAAAGTGACCACTCAGAGCAGAAGCAGATGGAACCCATCTTAGCATAGTCCCCAAGGTGCATGCAATTGATACGATATCGCACATTACAAAGTCTTGCTGAATCCAGAAAGGTCAGTCCTTTATGTGACAATTCCCTTAATACTTGGGTCTTTTATCAGATGGAGACTGACAAAGAAACCAAGCAGAGAAGAACTTAATATTGACAGTTGGGTGGCTATAAAATCATTGAAAAGGCAGAGGAAAGGGAAGACAAGAGAGTCACCAGTCTTTTGGCTTCAGGTCACGAATTAACAAAGTGCAGTTCAGAGGTCGTCTGCAACTGCTAACTGGAGGTCAGGAAACCCGACTGCCAAGTTACCCCTCTGTTGACTTCAGAGCCACCCCGTTACAGAAACTGTGTGAATAGCCTGTGGAGTATGGAGTCAGCTTCTGCCTTCATTCACATCTGTAGGTCCTCTTGTCCCGATGCACCTCCTCAGAAAAGTGGGAGTGGTGTTCCCTCCCCGTCAGTATTCTAAATGGCTTACTCAAGCATCTCATCCTGAGTACCTTCATAGCACTTAAAACCATGCCAGCAAATAAGTCTGGGACATGGAAAAAGGGAATAGCTTAGATGATAGAAATGGATGTGATGTGTCAACAGAAAATGTCTAAGATATTTCTATTACCTAGATTTAAAGCACCATTCTGGCCAAATACTCACTTGAGTACTTGCACTTAAGGGAAGGTTGACAAATATCAAACTCTTCCAACTGATCTAACTTTAGCCATACCACATCCTCATCTGTGGGGAAAGAGCTGAGTCCATGACTCTGAACCATACCTTTGTCACCAGCTTCCAGCATTTGAGAAAACCAAATTCCCAGAAGTAAAGATGTTAGGGCAGAAATTAGGAACAGCCTGTTGAAACAGCGTGACAGGAAAGAAAAGAAAAAAAAAAAAAGATTTTATAACCTGAGAATAGAGTAAGACTGAAGAAAGTGTGTCATGTGAGAGATCTTTATAGTTCATGGTAATAAGGCACAAGAAAGACTAAACATACAAAAGACTAAAAATACAAAAGGGAAGAGAAGAGCTCTCTGGTAACGCAGTGATCTGGAGAAGAGCAAAGTTAAAGAAATTACATTCAAAGATATAGGGTTTGGCCTTCAAAGAAAGAGGAAGATAGCCTTCCATTTTAGGTTTATCCAGAAGTGATAGGATACAATTTGAGTGAATTTGCTTGATGAATTCTATTTCACTCTTGATATTGAGAAATCTATTTATATTTGTTGGGAATTGTGGATGCAGTTGAGGAAGAGTGTGAAGAGCTAAAACACATACACAGAGCTAATCTTTGTTGTTGCTGTTGTCTTCAACATATTATATCTCAGTGTATCCTGAAGCCTAAGGAAATACTGTTTTGTAATTCTATGATTCATCCCACTTTAAAAATGTTTCTAAAACATTTACTCATCCACGATCTTATGTATACTCACATTATATTCATGAGCTCCCTTCCTTTTCTTCCACATGTGTATCTTTGGACATATACTTTCAGAATTTTACTTTATAAAGTGTATCTTTACTTTGGGATGCTTTTTTTTGTTAGACAGAGGAATATGATATTTGATGTATTATTTTGAATCTGTTTTCAAACATCTCTGTATATATCTGATTGCCCTGCTCTTTTTTATTTTTTTAAATAAGGCTCTATGTTTCACTTCACTTACTAGTTCCTCCTTATTTTTTTAAATATTTTATTTATTTATTTATTTGAGAGAGAGAGAGAGAGCATGCACACATGCAAGCAGAGGGAGGAGCAGAGGGAGAGGGAAAAGCAGACTTCCCATGGAGTGAGGAGTCCAAGACCCAGAGATCATGACCTGAGCAGAAACCAAGACGCCCAACTGACTGAGCCACCCAGGCATCCCATAGTTCCTCTTTATTTAATTCCATTATTTTGTTTTATCAGCATTAAAGTCAGAGAAGAGTGACTTTTTTTTTTTCATTGTTTATTACCTTTCACAAGATAAAATAATCACCAAGGCAGACTTTTTGGAAGTTTTCACTTTTATACTTTGATCAAGCTTTAGGCACGTATATAAATATCAAAATGTTTATCAACATTATTTATACACTGACAGCCTTTTTAAAGAAAGAATAAGTGAAAATAGTATTTGTGATTTTCCAGTGATTTATATCCACCAACTTATCCTCACAATGGCAAATTTAGTGTTGACATTGTTACCTTTTTTTTTTTTTTTTTGAGGAAACTAATAGCCAATGCAGTTAATTTGCTCAGGGTCATACAGCAATTCCTACAACAGTCTGCTAAAGATTGTTTTTGTCCTGCTCCTAGATAATGGCACCAATTCTTTGCTATCATACACCCTCCACATCTCTAAGCTGAACCTCAATGTTATATCTCTTACCTTCCATTTAACTAAAATATTACACTCAGGGTCAACTAAGTAACTTTATGTTGTTGAATTTACTTTGTTCCTTGACTACAAAAAATTCTACACAGGGATCTGTGTTCTCTGAAGCCAAATTGATGGTATTTTGTGATCCAAAAGATGTTGGGTTATGCATAAATTATTAAGACACTTGAATTTTTCTCCCAGAATATGATGTTCATTCTTAAGATACTACACAGGATGATGTATTGGATAAAAAAAAAAAAAAAATTGTAAGTCTGTAAATATGTCATAAATAAATAATACCTCAATTTAAAAAAATAAAATAAAATATTGACATTGTGGATACACAATAATGCAATAGCAGGGATATGGTTATCAGGGAGAGATAACAAAATGACGGTGACTAACTTTTGCCAAGTATATCTTAGGTTCTGTTTTGTGTATTGCATTACTTGATCCTTATTAGCAATCTTAGCAGTGGATATTACTCTAATTTCCACTTTAGTAAGAAAAAATATTGATGAAAATACAAAGAATTTGTCCAAGATTGCAGTTAAAAAAAGTAGCAGGGCCAGACTTTGGATCCATAGATTCTGAAGATATATATCCAGGCTCTTCATCTAACTCTACGCTGGTTCTAGTAGAGGTGAAAATAAATAATAAAGAAAGAAACACGTGTTTGTACAATTGTTCTATTCATTCAGTGATGGGTGACATTCATTAATTATTGAAATGGAAGGTGCTAGGAAGCAGTTTAGAAATACATGCTGACAATGATGGGAGCTTTGCGCATGGAATTCAATATCCACAAGCCCCATTGGAAACATAGGACTGTGTTTGATAGTCTTCTACAATATGATCCTCTGTTTGCATAGACCCAGTGAGATTAGATAATTCAAGATATTGAAAGCCAGACTGAAAAGTCTAAGCTTGATGTTATAAAGAGGAGGAAGCTTCTGAATACCCTACTCAAGGAAGTGACGTGATTGGAGTGGTGCTTTAGAAAGATTGATTTTGCATTTACATGCCATATGGATTGAAATTTGGTGAGATGTCCAATAGAAAAGGAAGCCAAGAGCCACTAATCATTGCAGATAGAGGCAGATAAGATTTGGGCTTAACGTGGAAACAGGAAGGAAGAGTAGAACACAAGAATTATGATGTGGGAATGATGAAAATAACTTTGTGACTTATTGTGATGTATATAAGAGATAGACTTGAGGATGAACGTGACTATACAACAGTGGAGAGTGGAGGGATGAATTAGAGATATTGGTTCTAGGCATATTAGACCCTATTCACTTGAATAGGTTCTGTACCTTTGTATATTATTTTTAATTACTGAAATGTTTAATTCATCATCTATTTCCTGGGGACTGAGCATAGTCCAGTCACTTTTCTCAATGTTACACACACACACACACACACACACACATATGCATGCATGTATATAAGTATGGAATAATTTGGTAGTCAGCAAGTGGTTGGACATATAAAATCAGAATGTAAAAGAAAAAAAGTATTTAGGAAGATACGAGAGCTGCAAGTCAACCATGTTTTTCCTTTTAGTCAGGTAACAGAAAGAGGAGTCCAACAAAAAATAAATACAAATGAAAACCCAGGGTAAGAGTCAGCCTGTCTGAAAATAGACTATCTGGCTAGATAAAGATACCCACTGGCTCAAGTTTTGGTAATGGTACCTTTGTGCTAACAAAAAAAAGCCTCTTATTTCTCTGTGGTTGTCTCATGTCAAGGGCACAGCTCAGCTAATGGTGCATGCCTCTGTGGTCTGAATAAGAACCAAAGACCATGTCTATTCTGAATGTATGGTCAGAGGTGGAGCCCGAGATGTATCGCATCTCTCCCTCCCCCCTTCAATACTTAGCACTTTTCCTTTTTAAATATATCCTTAAACTGAAGATTATAATTGCTGTGATGTCCAATTTAGACCTGGCTGACATTAGAGAGTAAATGGGCATGAAGTGAAGAATTGGCAGTCTTATTATAAACAATCAGCGTGTGGGTGTGTATATATATATATATATATACACACACACACACACACACATATATATAGTATATATATATTTATATTTATATTTATATTTATATTTAATGCAAACTTTAGGTCAAGCCTATAGATGAAAAGAACCTACAGTCATAATCTGGGATTAAAGAAGCATGAAACTATGATAATGTTTATGTATGGCAACTTTCATAGATCTTTAAGGTCATTTAAAATTTTTATTTCAGGGCGCCTGGGTGGCTCAGATGGTTAAGCGTCTGCCTTTGGCTCAGGTCATGATCCCAGGGTCCTGGGATCGAGTCCCACATCGGGCTCCCTGCTAGGCAGGGACCTGCTTCTCCCTCTGCCTCTGCCTCTGCCTCTCTCTCTCTCTCTCTCTCTCTCTGACTCTCATGAATAAATAAATAAAACATTTAAAAAAATAAAATAAATAAAATAAAATTTTTATTTCCAGGTAAGATTTTAATAGTCATATGACTTGGAATACATCAGTATTCTGCACATTAATCTCCAAACCTTAGAGTTATCCCATAATGCACTTAATAGGATATCCAAATAATTTACAGTTACTAATTAGAGCTGAAATGTACACTGTTGGATGTCTCTACAATATTCATATCTAAAAGGCCATAAACCTGCCCTCCTGGCTTTTGCTCAGTACCATTTATAAGGCATATTTTTATGTGATCCACAGTGCTCTCTTTCAAGTATAGCATATAAGGCACACTTGACTTTTGATAGCCATTAGAGATTTTTATATGAATCTTTGATTGTATCAGAACAGGAATTTGCATTTACATGTTATTTTCAATCAAGTTTTTTTTTGTTTTTACAAAATTAATTTCAGAGATGATATATTTACATATATATATATTTAAAGATTGATTGATTTATTTATTTTAGAGAGAGAGAGAGAGAGATCAGGGAGCAGGGACAAAGGGAGAGAGAGTCTTAAGCAGCCTCTACACTGAGCGCAGAGCCTGACACAGGGCTCGATCTTACGACCCTGAGATCACCACCTGACCTGAAACCATGAGTCATATGCTTAACAGACTGTACCACTCAAGCACCCCTTATATATTTTTATAATATATGTATATATTTTAAGTAAATTATATGTAAATTTACAACTTTATGATTATTTCAAATGTGATACTGAAATGAAAGAGAAGAGGGGCACCTGGCTGACTCAGTCACTAGAGTGTGTGACTCTTGATCTTGGGGTCATGAGTTCAAGCCCCAGGTTGGGTGTAGAGATTACTTAAAAAAAAAAAAAAAGAGGGCGGAGGAGAAAGAGAAACTGAGAGAGATCCCTTCAATACTTAACGTACCTCTAATTCTTCATGTTTCTGGAGTAGAAGTTTCATTAATTTCCTCATGAGACTTTTTTCTCTATTATTTTCTCCTTTTGCCTCTTTAGCATTTTTGCTAATTGTTTATAAGGTTTTGTATACTGGAAAATAAAGTTTCATTCAGCATACATTATTGAGCTTGAAATAATGTGTGTAATGGATTGACACAAAAACACACAAGACAGATTTTATAGCTGTTTTTAAAATATAAGGATTACAACTTAAATATTCCACATAAAGCTTTATTTTAGCTAAATAATACATAAGTGAAAGTAAAATAGGTAGTTTGCAGTTTTATTTAGTTCATAATGACATTTGCTCTAAACTTAACACTTTCCCCAAAATTATTAACATAATTTTAATAAACAAAAAGAAAATAAATCTCACATCTTCACAAAAGATATTTATGCTAATGATTCAATAAAGTCTTTGTTTCTTCTTATATTTTTAATTATACCTGCATTCTCCCTCCATCCCTTTCTCTCTTTCACACACACACACACACACACACACACACACACACACACAGGAGCTTGTTTTCCTTGAATGCAAATAAAATCCCCATACTGTATAGAAAAGGAAGAAGTAAAATTATTGCCTCAATCAATGAAATTTGATAATATTTTACTCTTCATTTTCTATAGTTATAAAGATTGACTAATGTATACTTTCTTGCAGTTTGAAAGCATCATTCAGCAGTTTATGCAAGCTCTCTAATTCAAATATATTAAGTGACATAGGGAGCAATTTTCCTTTATTCCTAATTGTCAGGATACCATTAAGTCTTAATAATGGCCATCCATATTACCTGGCTTACATTTCCTTTGTTTTCACTTTTTCGTAGATGTGCCATCCAGTCCCTATGGAGTGAAGATTATAGAGCTGTCACAGACCACAGCCAAGGTTTCTTTCAACAAGCCGGACTCCCATGGAGGTGTGCCTATTCATCACTATCAAGTGGATGTCAAAGAGGTGGCATCAGAAACCTGGAAAATAGTACGCTCCCATGGAGTTCAAAGTGAGTCAGTGATTTCAAAGTATGTTGGTTAATTCAAGCTGACCTTCAGTGTTCTTGTGTGATTGGGCTTTTATTTTTCTTCGATGTGTACTTTTTTTTTTTTCTTTTAATAAAGTAGGGCTGGGAAGACATTTCCATTGCCCTTTTCTTCTTGAGAATACTTTTAATAGAGAGTGGGAAAGTTTTCATCTTTAATAAAGATGGAAGAGTTTAACAAAATCACCAAAGTTCAATTTTAGGGGAGCAAATTTAATATTTAGAATCTTGGTGGTAGAAAAACAACTACTGACATGTCAAATTTGATGGCTGAATATTCTGAAATATGTTTGTTTTTCATTTATCTGTAAGATTTCTTCTGTAAGTAGTTGTAAAAGTCATACTGTAAAATGTAGAAATCTTATATATTTATGAAGCCATCTATAAAAATTATCTGTCTACTAGAATTTATTTCAAAATTATGTTTTGAAAACTGAGCTTTTTCCTATAAATTATGGCATTTTGAGTAATAGAATAAGCTAATTCTAAGAAGTTAAAACAATTTACAGCACTTCTTTTCACATATAGAATTTCATCATTGTGAAATTGTGATTTTTTTCCCATTAAAAGAAGAAGCTAAATTAGGAAATGATAATTAATTATAAGAGGGGGACTCTATTGGTTGGGATATAGAACTACATTGCATAGTCCAAAAGGACAGTAAAGAAAATAGTGAGGACACTATTGTTCCAAAGTGTCCCTCCTCTGCTGGTCCTGGCCCTGGCATGATCCTGACATGTATGGTGTAAGGGCTCTGTAAAAGGCATGAGCTGTCCTGTGAAGAAAACCATGAGCCCTCCTGTGAAGAACTGTCCTAGTGGACAACAGAGACAGAACAGATAAAATCATTGTAATTCCACCAGTATTGTCACTCCTTGTTCCATTTTTACTGAGAGTAACTATATGTTTTTTATAGAAGTGCCAGAAATATTCACCAATCTGTCATCAGTCATTTACTACATGCTTCAAATAATGCCCCCCAAACATGTCAGCCCTTATCATTTCTCTTAATGACGAGAGGATTTGGATAGGTAATGTTCTTTGTGCAAATGCTATGTGGTTCAGGAGAGAAGACAGTATCCCAAAAGAATGAGCAAGTGAGTTCTGGGACTCTAATGGAAGAAACCATTATCCTAGATTCAAGAATTCTATTTTTTAAGAGAGGGAAAACAAGAGAGATGAAAGGTGAGAGACAGAAAGAAAAATGAATTATTACTGACACTACAGAACACTCAGAGTGGGGGTGTTTGTGCACAATCAAGAAGAAAAGTAATGTTAAAGCTGAATATTAGAGAAATTAAACTTGGCAGAATGGTACTACCACACCTCATCCCTCCACCCTGCTGAAGAAGGTTAACAGATTCTCCCAAGACTTTTTACAAAGTTGCAACATCATGAAGGATTTTTAATGGCCTTGATCTGATGGAGTTGGTCATGTTCAAAAACCTGATTTTGTTACTCCATGTATCCATCTCTCAGAAGCAGGTTTCTGTGTTTATAAAACTGATATATATAAGAAAGGACATTTGCTAATTCACAATGAGAAAGCACTGTCCTGGAAATCAGACATGCAGAATATATATAATAGGTATATTCTTTACCTGTGAGTATTTTATGTAGGAAAGGAAATATGAGTCAGAAACCTGTTTGGTGAGTCTTGAATATCAGTCAAGGAAGTTAAGTGAATGAGATATCCAATGCTTTCAGACTGGGCCAGCTTAAAGCTTGCCAGTGAGACCAGAATACTCAAAGTCCTGGTTTTTCTTCCACTTCTTATAAGAACATTGATCCCATCATGGGGCTCCACCTTCATGACCTCCCTAAGCCTAATTACCTCCCCAAGACCCACCTCTAAATACTATCACATTAGAGGTTTTGGTTTCAACATATGAATTGGTGGGTGGGGGTGGGGATGGGGGTGGGGGGTGGGGGGAGGGTGTGTTTGGGGGGGGGGGTAGGGACACAAATCAGTTCCTAGTTCCTAAATATTCATTCTATTTTAGTCACTGTGTTAAGAACTGAAAATAAATCAAATCAATCGATTTTGAGCACAAACTGAAGAATTTGGTATTATCAATATCTTCTGTTTTACAGAGGATGAAGCTGAGGGCTATCTATATAAAGAGAAAAATTGAGACTATAAAGTTTAGCTTCTTATCTGTAAGGGAATATGGGTAAATAATGGAGAAACCAAAATTCAACCCCTAACAGGAAATCTAAAGATTTTTTATTTATTTATCTGAGAGAGAGAATGGGAGACAGAGAGCATGAGAGGGGGAGGATCAGAGGGAGAAGCAGACTCCCTGACGAGCAGGGAGCCTGATGCAGGGCTCGATCCTGGGACTCCAGGATCATGACCTGAGCTGAAGGCAGTTGCTTAACCAACTGAGCCACCCGGGCGCCCCACCTAACAGGAAATCTGATTGCAAAGCCTGTACTGCACTTTTCATCCTCTATTCAGTTAAGAGTTGAGGAAGTGGAACACAAATTACTGCCCTGTAAAGTATGAATATGACCCATTATATATATATATCAGTGTGTTTTATGTATAAAATTTGTAAGTGTTTTATATAATTTTAAGTATATTTATATATAAATAATTTTTATAATATAAAATGTAAATACATATAACATGTAATGCGTGTGTTTGTTGCAATGTGCTTTAGATAGCTAGTGGAAGGAATTATATAGAGAATTTAGGGAGCAATTTGCCTGACCAAGTTAAATATGAATTAGAGAGTTGAAATACCACTGTTATTTAGAAGTTTCTTCTTAGAAAAGCAAGAAGGAAGGGACAGGAAGGGGGAGAGGGAGAGAAAAAGGAAAGAACAGCCAGTCCGAATGGCTAAAGTTGGACATTTTAAACATGTTTCTTCACTCCACCCCATGTATGTATGGTTGACTAGACTACAGGGTCCAGAACAGGTATGATAGATATTGTGTGCATGTGAGTTGTGAGATTATGTGATGTAGTCATCAGTGGTTTGGAAAAGGATTACAATTGAGAGAGAAGTGATTACATAGTTGCTTTAATGGGAACATTGTACTTCAATTCAATACAAAGATGTAAAAACAGAGTAATTTAGTAAAAGAATTATTATAAAGGATCTAAAGAATGTGGCCCCAGTACACAGCTCTCTGATGCAGCTTGATTTAAGGGTGAAAATTCAATGGTCTTGAGCAGAGGGCAAGCTTCAACAATAGTGAAAATCTTAAAAATTGTCTTCAACTTTGTAATCGTCTGCACATATTATGGAAAAGAGATCCATAGCTTTCATTCATTTCTCAAAAAATGTATCTTAAAAAATTTTTTTTTTAGTTTGACTTTGTTCTCAAATTATAGTTTAGCTGAGTATACAATTCAAACTTGATAATTACTTTCCTTTGGTAATCTAAAGAGAGTATTTTACTCTCTTCTGTCTTCCCTTATTTTAAAGCCTGCTAGAAGTTGTTCTTTGTAAATATTTTGACTTCTTTTCTTAAGCTGGTTTTGTGATATCTACTTTAATTTGGTATCTTGAGGTTTAATCGCTTGTCCTAATGTGGAGTTATCTTTTCTGTTTGAGGTTCATTGTATTCCTCAATCCGAAGATCCATGTCTTTCATCAATTCTGGAAAATGTCATCATTACCTTCTTGAATATGAATATTATGTCTTCCCTCATTCTCTCTGTTCATTTTTTCTGATAATCCAAGTTATATGCTACACTTGTTATTTGGGAAGTTAGAATATCGTATCTCTTTACCTTTATTGTGTTTCATTCCTTCACCATGTTATTTTTCAGTTCTGTCTACTAGTTCATTAATTCTTAATTCACTTATATCTGCCATTAAAACTATTAAAATTTTAAAGGTCATATTTTTAATGTATGTAAGTTATATTAGTTCATTGTATGTCTCAACAGTATCTCACTCATGGTGGCTTGTTTAGTAGTATACTATATGATTTAAAATGATCTCATATTTTGTTAATCCTATTTACTAGAATCATGCAAGCCCTGGGGTTTGGGTGTATTCTTCCACAGAAGATATTCTTTTGCTTCGGGTAGTTGCCCTGGAACATTCCAAAGGTGGAAGCATCGGAGCACCCTAAATTAATTTCTTGATTTGAGAGTTTCTGTACTATGAGAGCAGGTTTATAGTTACTAATTTTCAAGAAGTTCTTATCCAACCCCCTTTGCCAAATTGGGATTTGGTTCAAGGCCAAGCCAAACAAATTTTTTTTCTAGCCCACACTTTTACTTGCTTCCAAGAACTTTGACATTCCTGGCTCCATGCAGGGGTCCAAGCCTCAAATCTCCCTCTTTCTTTTTTCCCTAGTGAGGACATTCAAATCCAATCTTCTGTATTACAGATCTGTGCAAAAGCTCTCAGCTGTCTGAGTACCAGTGAGATTTTCCACAAGACTGCAATAACTGATAGAAAAACAATTACATGGCCGCTCCTCTAGCTTCAGGTCTCCCCATCCACATCATTTTTTCATATTTCAGAGTTTGCCTTCCTTTTCTATGAGATAATATGTGCATTTAAAAAGATTTTTGAAAATGGTATGTTTAATTGTTACCATATTTAAAAGACTTGATTTTATGGCTGTATTGTTGAAATTTTGAAGACATTTTTTAAAGCATATACATAGTTTTGAATAGTGAAGAAATGCTTCTTTTGTGCCTTTGCTTTATAGTTTGAACTGATCATTCATCTTAAAGTTTAAGAGAGTTTTGTAAGCATAACTGTACTCATTGCCTTTGAGGCATTTGTTAGAATATAGATTTAGGTTTATCTGTGAAAAGACAGTTACTATGGTCATGAACATTTCAGCTACTATTTTTTACCCTCAGCATGGTTTTATTTATTTATTTTAATTTGCATGAGTTTAGTTGACATTCAGTTACTTTTCTTTGTTCATAAATATCTATAATTCATTATATACTATTCATGTATCTACTTTAACCTAGAAATAAATATCAGCTCTTGCTTGATTGTGTGGCATAAGCAAGAAAATTTTAGCAAAAAAAAATTTCCTATTAGTAGATTCTGATTCTAAGTAAGTCACTAATTAATTTCCTGTGAATTTCACCTGCTCACTCTGCACCTGGCCCTAGGTTTAGGGTGCAATTACGGTCTAGACCAATTATTAAATTCTTCAAGGTTTAGCTGAAGTCTTACTGATCATCCAATCACTGATGTGACACAAAACTAAATTTTGAAACATGGAGAGTTGTGAACAAATCTGATATCAACAACTTGAACTATTCAAACTTCGAATGTGAGCCATTCTGACATTTAATTTTGAGTGAAAAATATGTATCACAGGTGTAGCAAGACTTTTTGATTGGGAAGGATACATGACATTTTCATTACCCTATCATTTAACACTTTGTAAGCATGTTCTATATACCTCATTGGGCACAAATGAAGAGAAGATAATAATCTTGCAAAACAGCCACTCATTTTTCAGTATTCAAAATAAAAAATGAAAAATTAACATTTTAAAATATCAAGTTTTTTTTTTTTTATCAGAGCATAGAACAATTCTCTCAGATAGCGTAATCTATTTCTTTTAATTTGTGAAATGTTTAGCCAGCTAGAATCACACATAGATGCCCTTTCAATCTCAACCAAGATTATTATATACTCTGCTTTATTTGGGTCTAAGGTTATAGTAGAATTTCTCTTTGTTCTCTTAGTTCTATTTTAATTGAAATCTGAAGGAAAAAAATCAACTTGTATGGTAGAGAAATCCATTTTCAGCTTTGTGAAGGAGTTTTTCCAAGATTGTTTTGAAGTATAAGTTTGGATTTACAAATCACATGCCTATGCCTGAAAGGTCCACAAACTGATTTTAAATAGGAGCTTAAATTGGAATAAAGATTAATAGATCAAATACTAAGAAAGATTTCAATGCAACTAAAGAGATGCTACTTTCCAGTACCTTCCGTTCTCTCAAAGGGGGCACCCTAAATTCAACCAGCAGCTTTCAAAGAATCGTTCTGGCTTGAGTACTCCAAAACCACAAGCTTAATATCATTTATATAGATTCAGGCGGAGGCTCCACATCAACAATGAAAAGTTTATTTATTACATGCATGGGATTTCCATGTACAAACAGCACTGTTAGAACACCTAATTCCTCCATGTTTTAGTTTTTCACTAGGAATCACCTCCATGCTCTGCGATCTTCCCACCGCCCCCACCCCCGTCACTTTCTCTTAGTGCAGCAGGCTTGATATGGCCTACGAAGTGTGCTTTTACATTATTTGCTTCAGAGAATTGTTTAGCTTTTAAAACTGGACATTAATGCCCTTTAGAAGTAAGATAGATTTTGGCACAATTATTTTGTAATTTTTTTCCCATTGCTTTGTATTAGAATTTCTTAATCAAATGTTAGCTTTTTTCAAGTAATCCTCCCATATTTCCTGTGTTTTCTCTCATTGTCTCTACTTTTATCTTTTGCTCTACCCTAAATTTTTAACACTTATATTTTTCAATTTACTTATCAATTTTTAAAATTGTTAAATGTTTCATTCTCTGATCATTTATTTAATGTATGCAACATATTCTCTTATCTCTCCGATAATTATATTTCTTCAGAGTTATTTTTGCTCCATGATTTGGTTTTCTTTTCCTAGACTTATTTTGTTGTTGTTGTTATTTGTTTTGCTCTCTGTCATTCACATTGGAAACTTTCCCCAAGTATTTGGTGATCCTTGCCTGAATATGTGCATTTAAAAGTAAGAAAAAAATCACCCCTAAGCTCTGCACAAAGGTAGGGCTCTTTAAGCTTTGACATCAGATGGGTTTCTAACTTCCCCATCAACAGAGGTCTGTGAAATAGTAACTATTTTTGGGTATCATTTTGAGGTTGTTCAGTTATTATTGGCATAACTAGCTACCGGGACAATTTGGAAAAGCAGTTTCTGTCAAATGGTGTCAGATGCTTCCCACAAAGTTTGTCCGGCAAATCAACTCCATGCTCCCTTACGTTTAGAATTCCAGAGTACAAAACTTCTTCGGTCCCGCTTATCCAGATAATAGATCTTTCATCTTCTGTTGAGGTGAGAGAGAGGAATTCATCTTCTCTTAAATCTGAGGAGAGGGCAGGAGAGTTCAATTGTTTAAATGTTTGATGATCATCCAGTTTTGTGCTTTCATCTTTTTGGATTTAAAATTCCTGAGACTTTTCTGAAACTTCTGTAGGTCTAATTAGTTTACCCCCCCATCATATCATCTTCATATACAGATTTTTATAATTTTTGATGTAACATTATATTTTTATATGTGTTTTTTTTCAATTTTTAAAACAGTATTAAATTATATATTGATGACATAGTGTTGAAAATTACACTTTTAAGAAAAATGAGCATATCAATGTTACTTGCTAATGATAGTACCTATAATTATCTAACTTTCTGCTCTCTTGTGCTGCTTATAGGCAAAAAAAAATTCACATTTTTTTGGAAACTAGCTAGCTTCATATGCACATTCAGTAGAAATTTTAAATATAAATTAAGCTCTAAAATTTGGCAGTTTTGGGGCACCTGGGTGGCTCAGTCGTTAGGTGTCTGCCTTCGGCTCAGGTCATGGTTCCAGGGTTCTGGGATCGAGCCCCACATCAGGCTCCCTGCTCCGTGGGAAGCCTGCTTCTCCCTCTCCCACTCTCCCTGCTTGTGTTCCCTCTCTCGCTGTGTCTATCTCTGACAAATAAATAAATAAAATCTTTAAAAAAATAAATAAAATAAAATAAAATTTGGCAGTTTTCGCAATAATACCCAGAATAACAAAGACCATCAGATAGGGACACAGTGTAAGGTTGCATATATTGTGTAATATGCAACCACAAGAACTCTTTACAAATCCAAAAGATAATTTAATAAAACCAGCTCTCTATTGAAAAACATGCTATTTGATAGTCACCTCAAAGTTTTTTTGTTCAAAAACCCACTAATCATGCAATAGATTTCAGATTATTCAACAGTTCCTGGATTCTTCAGTGGTAATTGAGGAACATACTGTATATATACAATGCTATATCTATAAACAGAGTGAATAGTAATATAATAGGGCAGATTTCTTTCTATGAAATTATTAATTAATTTTTGTAGTGAAATTATACAGGATTGGTCCTCTTTTGTTCTGAATTGTGACTCAGAAAGAAAGTAACATTTTCAATGGAAACATTTTATTGAAGTTATGGCCTATAAATGTTTTTCTGTGATCATTATTGAATATAAAATCTTTTTGCTTTTGTTCATACTTAAAAAGAAAGCTAGTGATTGTTTAAAATACAGATGGAAAATAATGACAATGAGCATCATAACTCAACTAAAGCTAGAGTAAGCTCACACAGGTATTTCTTCAAATATGTCACTTTCCGAAATTTATCAGGAATTTTCTGTGTTGTGTTATGGTGCCACTAAAAATAATGAAAGGAATAATTGATATATCTTTGTTACTTAAAACTTGTTTTATTTATTTTTTGTTTTTGTTTTTGGTTTTTTTTGGAAATGCACCCCAGAAAATGTCCCTGCATGACAAATGACACCATCATCCTTTTAGGTCTTTCTGTCTTTTGTCTCCCCTATCCACCAACCAAACACACAATGGTCCCTTTTAACTATAAAATTAATTTCCTTTTTTTTTCTCTTACCTTTGTGTGTGTTTTTGTCTGTGTTCTTGAAACATATATTATCATACATTTTCTTTTGTTTTGTGATACATTGGCAGGCATCATTTCAAATTACACTTAAGATTGTTATTCCAATGTTTCTTTAATCTATTTACAGTTGCCTGGGTGACACTGGATTTCCATATATCTTACTACTCAATTTTATAGTTTTAGAAACAATTTTATTTTATTTATTTATTTTTTTTAAATTTTTTAAATTTTTTTTAAAGATTTTATTTATTTATTTGAGACAGAGAGAATGAGAGAGACAGAGAGCACATGAGAGGGGGGAGGGTCAGAGGCAGAAGCAGGCTCCCTGCCGAGCAGGGAGCCCGATGCGGGACTTGATCCCGGGACTCCAGGATCATGACCTGAGCCGAAGGCAGTCGCTTAACCAACTGAGCCACCCAGGCGCCCAGAAACAATTTTAAATAATAATTGTTTAAAATTAGCTCTAAACTACTGCAGATTTTAAAATCGTAATAAATTCCAGTGCTTTAAAAAATTCTCTACAAGGAATATTTTCTACAATTAGAAATATGCCTGAAGAAAAATGGTTATCATTTTAATGACTATATTTCACATGGTAAAAGAGAAATTGACTGCAAAAATCATCTATTTTAAATACAAGTGCAATAAACTCACAAATTGCAAAGAAAGGGGGATAAAAGTAATCCACATTAATTCAGTATTTTCAGTTAAAAGAAATTTGTTCTAATTTGAATGTAATGGAAATAATTCTATATGTAAAAAATCAAAACAAGAATATCTTGGACTGTTTTCATTGTGCCCGTTTAAAAAAAATGAGCTAACTTAGAAATTTATATACCATAGCAATCTTAATGAATTTAAACTGCATAGATCAAAATATACAGGTAATGAGTCTAGGAGGGAAATTGAGTGAAATAACACCCTTTAAGTAAAATTATTTGTATGCTGGAAACTTCCCCACATACCTCAATATGAAGACCCAAATTCATTCATAATTCTGTACTCAGCCTGGTCTCTGCTATAATGATAAAAAGAGCTTCTATACAAGTAATTTTTAAATTTTTAATAAAATTAATGAACTCTTCTATATGTATATAATTTTATAAATCAGGGAAATAAATAGTATGAAGAAATGAAATTAATTTATATACGAAAGATGTTTGTGAGTAGTAGAAAAGAAACATGAATATTTCATGAGTGTTTTATAGGAATTTAATCCACAGGAGGATGGAAGTATTCATTGTTACTAGAAACTTAAAAAAATAAGAGTCCATTTCACTGCTCAAACACACTTTTTTTGGACACCTTAATAGTCAGTGCAAGTATGATTTTTCCTAGAATATAGCTCACAATTTTTTCTTAATTCTAGCGAAGAATCACTGTGGGCTGACCATCATGGTTAGTTTAATAGTTAATCTAACTAATAAGGAATCTTAGAAGACATGTTTAAATTTTATACTCCTAAAATTTTTTAAATCATACCTAAAATATTTCTCTTTTAAATAAATATTATTTGATTTTTGTGATTGTTAAAGTTCATTATTATGAACAGTATCTTCTGTATTATAGTATATAAATATTCTCAAAGTTAAGGAGGAGTATAGAGATTTTCCTTTATATGCTAAATGGCTCAAAATTCTTCTGTCATTGGGAAGGTTCTAAGGCCTTCTTCAGTAATGCCATCCTATAGGCAGGATGACCATTGTGGACTGGCATGATCAAAAATGGTTTCAGAGAAAAAAAAAATGGTTTCAGAGACTGACAGTACTCTGGTCCTCAACTCATGTACATCATATGTGGACCATAGTGACAGCATTCTTACTTTTCATACTCTTGCCATCTCCTGTGTTCCTTTTTTTTCCTACATATGCAGGTCTGATTAGCATTTTACACTAATAATGCACTGCTTTGATTTTTCTTAAGGCCCTTTTTAAAAATCACTATTGCATACAGCAGTGATATCTAAAATAGGATTCTCATATTCCAGGATACATAAAAGATCAACCATTAGGGCCCATAAAAGTAAACTGGACAATATTGCCATTTCTCTAATCAAATTATGGAAGTGATGATTCAGATAATCGCATTTATAAATGGTTGACAATGCTAAGTATATGTGTGTGTGTGTGTGAGTGAGTGTGTGAGTGTGTCCCTCTTCTTCATTTTATAACATGTCCCCTAAATAAACACATAGCACATCAAAGCCTGCCCACTCACTGTGCATACATGCATTTTTATATTCTTACAACCATGCTTGAGTTTATGTTACTCCATCCACGCTTTCCTATCCATCTGTCAAGGTTCAATATAAATTTGAGCTTTTTGGTAAGGGTTTCTTTTTTAGTAGAAATATTTTTACAATCCTTTGAAACTCTGTAGTAAGTATTGCTTATACTAGGATTTGCCACCTTCTCACTTCATAATATAAATATTAAGATACAAGTCATAGTTCTCTATCTTGATTGCAAATCTGGGAGCCTGTGTAACATATTGTATGGACCTTTCAATCTTCTACATTACCTGAGATGAATGAATGGATTACTTAATTACTAGGTTTGCTTATATTCAAATAAAATTATATAGTTACTATTTCCAAACATCTGTCAATTTTGACTGTGTCCAAGCTTAATTAAATGGAACCATCTAAGCAAATTGGTTGTTTATTCCTTTCTTTGGAATTTTCAAAGATTCCACAAGCTTTTCTAGGTACTAATGTTATGGTTTTAGCTGTTCTATAAAACCTAATTCTATTGTATATTAAAAAAAAAGAAACTTCCCTTTAATTACTAAGATTAAAAAAATCTATTGTACCTTTTTAAAAAATTATCTGTTTAAACATAAGTAGACTATTGAGAAAATGGAGATAGCAGTTTCTCTTTCTCTAAAAAGCAGTCTTAATTATTCTTACTTCTTTTCACCACACTTCAGACCAAAGGGAAGCATCCAACCACTGTATGCCATGTGCTTTTGCTACTGGCTCACCTAGCATTAAAGAAAGAAGACCTCCTTAAGTGATAGAGCATGCGCGTGCAGTTCTGGAGACTGGGCATGTCAATGGACAGTTAGGATATTTATCATATCATAGAAAAATTAGTGTGTGCTCTGTAAAACTGCTTCAATTTAGAATGTTTTGCTAGAGATCTTCATCCTCACAACTGGGTATTGTGACACAGATACACATAGCATGAACTTTGGATTTGGAGTTCAAGACATGTGATCTCCTGTCCAGGGTAGCATTGTTTTATCCCCCCATCTGTTGGTGGGGCTGCTTATCCTACATATTATATCTATAAGGCTTTGAGTACTTTTGACATTTTAACAGTATTAGACATTCTAATCCATGGATATGGGATGTATTTTTATTTATTAATATCTCCTTTAATTTCTTTCACAACATTTTTACAAAAATATTTTGTAGTTTCTCTTGAGCAAGAGAAATTTCTTTCATTTAGTTAATTCCTAAGTATTTAATTTTTTTGATGCTATTAAAATGGAATTGTTTTTTGAATTTTCCTTTTTAGAATGTTCGTTAGTGTACATAAATGCAACTGATTCTGGAGTGTTGACTTTGTATCTTCTCACTTCATTGAATTCATTTTTTAGTTCTAAAAGTTTTTTTGTGGAATTTTTAGTATTTTCTACATATAAGATCACATCATTTTTGAACAGAGATAAGTTTACTTCTTTCTTTCTAATTTAAATGCCTTTTATTTTTTCTTACCTAATTGCTCTGGCAAAAATCCCGGTACTATGTTAATTAGAAGTGGTGAAAACAGGTATCCTTGCCTTGTTCTCGATTCTGGAGAAAAAGATTTTAATCTTTCACCATTAAGTATGATTAACTGGAGATTTTTAATATATGGCTTTTATTACGTTGAAGTATTTACTTTTTATTCCTAGGTTTTAAGTGTTTTTTTCATGATGAGGTATTAAATTTTGTCAAATGCTTTTTCTGCATCAATTGAGATAATGATACATTTTTCCTTTATCATATAATTGTAGTGTATTACACTGTTTAATTTTTGTATGTTGAAACATCCTTGCTTTCCAGGAATAAATTCTTCATGGTCATGGTATATAAATCTTTTACTATGCTGCTGAATTTGGTTTGCTAGTATGTGATTGAGAATTTCTTTATCACTGTTCATAAAGGATCCTAATTTATAGTTTTTTTATATTTTTTGTAGTGGTTTTATCTGGTTTTGGTATCATGTTAATGCTGGCCTCATAGAATGAATTAGTAAATGACCTTCTGCTTCATTTTTTTTAGGAATTTTTGAGAAAAATTGGCATTAATTTTTCTTTTTCTATATTTTTAAGATTTATTTATTGGGCGGGAGGAGCAGAGGGAGAGAGAGAGAATCCTGAAGCAGACTCCCCACTAAGCAACAGAGCCTGACACAGGGCTCAGTTCCAGGACCCTAAGATCATGACCTGAGCCAAAATCAAGAGTTGGATGCTTTACCAACTGAGCCACCCAGCACTCCAGTATTAGTTTTTCCTTAAACATTTGATATAATTCATCAGAAGCTGTTGAGTACAGGGCTTTTTTTTGTCAGAAGATTTTTGAATACTGAGTCAATCTTTGTACTAGTTATAGGTCTCTTCAGATTTTCTATTACATTATGATTTATTTAGTCTTAGTATGTTTTGTATATCTAGAAATTTGCCCTTTTCATCTAAGTTTTCCAATTGGTCAGCATACAGTTGTTCATAGTAGTCTCATAATCCTTTTTATTTATGTAGAATTTGTAGTAATATCTCCAATTAATTTCTGGTTTTAGTAATTTGAATATCTTTTTTTTTTCATCTTAGTCTATGTAGCTAAAGTTTTTTTTAACCTGTTGATTGTTTTTTGAAGAATCAACTTTTGGTATCATTGATTATCTCTATTATTTTTCTATTCTCTATTTCATTTTTATCTGTCCTAATTGTTCTTATTTTCTTAACTCTGCTGGCTTTGGGTTTAGTCATTTCTTCTTTTTCTAGTTCTTTATGTTGTAAAGTTAAGTTGTTGATTTGATATGTTTCTTGTTTCTTAATGTAAGCATTTAGAGTTATGAATTCCTCCTGAGCCTTGGTTTTGCTGTGTCCCATTAGTTTTCCATACGTGGTGTTTTCATTTTTATTCATCTCTAAGTGTTTTCTAACTACCCTTGTGATTTCTTCTTTGACTCATTAGTTTGTTTAAGTAGGTAATCTTTAATTTTCACTATTTTGTGAATTTTTTAATTTCCCTTGGTTAATGATTTTTAACTTCATACTGTTCTGGTCAGAAAAGTTACTTTATTTGATATCTATCTTTTAAAGTCTGTTGAGACCTAATTTGTGGCCTAACATATGGTCTATTTTGGAAAACTATCCCATGTGCAGTAAAGAATAATCTTATTGTTTGGACAGTATTCTAAATTTAGTAGTTTTATTTTGTTGTTTAAGTCTCCTGTTTCTTTACTTATCTTCTGTCTGATTGTTCTATCCATTATTGTGTCTGTAGTAACATGTATATGTTTATAATTGTTATATCTTCTTGTTGTATTGAAACTTCTATTAATATATAATTTCCTTTTTGTCTCCTGTGACACTTTTTGATTTAAAGTCGATTTTCTCTGATACTAGTATAACCAGCCCTGCTGTCTTCTGGTTATTATTTACATCGATAATCTTTTTCCATCCTTTCACTTTCAATCTATTTGTGTCTTTGTATCTAAGATGAATCTCTTATAGATAGCATATAGTTGGATAATATGATTCTAGTCATTCTGCCAATCTCTGTCTTTTGACTGGAGAGTTTAATCCATTTACATTTAAAGTAATTACCAATAAGGGGGGACTTCTGTCATTTTAATATTTGTTTTCTTTATGCTTTACAGCTTTTTTATCCTTTATTTTCCATATCACTGTCTTCTTTTGTTTTTAGTCAGGCTTTTTTTGTTTGTTTGTTATGTTATGTTTTGTTTTGTTTTGTTTTGTTTTGTTTTTGGTGAAATGTTTAAATTCCTGTCTCATTTATTTTTGTGTATATCTTATAACTATTTTCTTTGTGATTACCATGGGGACTTCATTTAACATCCTAAAGTTCTAACACTTTAATTTGAATTTATACTAGCTTAACTTCAGTAACATACAAAAACTCTGCTCTTGTATAGCTTCATCCCTATCCTTTTCGGTTGTTGGTATCAAAAAAATTACATCTTTATGCATTGCGTGCCTAAGAACATGAACCAATAATTCTTTTAAATGTGTTAATATCTTAAATTATGTAGAAAACAAAATTTGGAGTTACAGACTAAAGTTATGATAATACTAGCTTTTAGAATATTTTTTTAAAAAAATATAGCCTCTCAAGTCATGTAGAAAACCATGAGTGCAGTTGCAAATCATTGTTGCAGTAGGACCAACTTTTGTAGTTGTCATGTATTTGCCTTTATTGAGATCTATGTTTCTTCATACGACTCTGATGCATTGTCTAGTGTCCTTTTATTTTACCTAGAAGTCTCCCTTGAACTTTCTTGCAGAATAAACCTAGAAATAACAGAATAGCTCAGTTTTTGTTTATCCAGAATGTCTTAATTTATCCCTCATTTTTGGCAAACAGTTTTGTCAAACATGCACAGTTTTTCCCTGTTAGCACTTTGCCTAAACCCTCCCTCTGCCTTTTGGCTTCCACAGTTTCTGATGAGAAATCTGCTGATTATGTTATTGAGGACATCTTATATATAATGAGTTACTTTGCTTTGCTGCTTTCAAGATTGTCTCTTGGTCTTCAGCTTTTGAAAATTTGATTTATAATGTATCTTGGTGTGGGCCTCTTTGAGTTCAGCTACTGTGAAATTCATTGAACTTCTTGGATGTTTACACTCATAGCTGAAACTGTCAGGAATTATTTCTTCAAATACTCTCTCTGTTTCTTTCTCACTCTTCTTGTGAGACTCCCACAGTATGATTATGGCCCACTTGATCTGTCCCACTGCTCTCTTAGGCTCTGTTCATTTTTCTTCAATCATTCAAGAATTTTCATTGTCCTATCTTCAAGTTCACTGGTTCTTTCTTCTGCTCATTCAGCTCTACCTGTGAAATCTTCTAATAAATTTTTCATTTTAGTTATTGTACTTTTAAGCTCCACAATTTCTTTTTGGTTTCTTTTTAGATGTTCCCTCTTTATTTTGGTCATACATTGTTTTTTATTGTTGTTTTGTTTGTTTGTTTTCTTTGTTCACATCTTCCTTTAGTTCTCTGATCATCTTAAGAAGATTGTTCCAAAAGTCTTTTTCCAGTATATCTGCCATGAGATATTTTTCAGGGAAGGTTTCTGTTAATTTAAACTTTTTTCTTAAATGGGCCATAATTTCCTGTTTCTTTGCATGCTTTGTGATATTTGTGTTAAAAACTGGACATTTGAATTTAATAATATGATAACTCTGGAAATCAGTTCTCCCCTTTCCTCAGCATGAACTCTTATTATTCTTGTTTATTGTTTTTTTTAATTATTGTTGTTGTAGGCGATGTCTGTGCCAAGGATCAGACTGTCATGTAAACTTCAAGTCTTCTCAGGGCACTCGTTCTTTAAATCCTTGAGAAATCACTTTTGCTAGAGGAGGTGGGGCTTGCGATAGTGAGGGAAGGTGCAGCAATGGTTGCCCACCTCCTTGTCTGCAGCTCTGTGATCAAAATCAGAGCAAGATCCCTGGTATTTGGAGGAGAGTGTCCTTTTTATCCACACTGACTTCCACATGCTGTGTGCAGGCCACTCTAGCAACATGTGTGCAGCTGCCTTCTACTTGGCTGGGGTGGGAATGGGTAGCTATTTCTGTGCTAACAGCAGAAATTGACCAAATTTACCAAAATTGGCCACAATTTGCCATCCATATCTTCCACTAGAAGTTGCAAGCCTTGAATAGACTCTAAGGTTCCAAAATATTTACATCAGGCAGATTCTGCCAGTACAATTGTTTTTTAGGTAGGGAGACAAGATTCCTGGTGCCTCTAGGAATCCACTCCTTCCTAGAATCCTTCCCTTTCCATTTATAATTCTTCACATTCATCAACACTTTAATTTATAGACATTTATTCTTTCAGCTTTAAAATTCAAGACCGAGATGATTTTTTTAAAAACTTTCATGGGGGGACACCTGGGAGGCTCAATCGGTTAGGTGTCTGTCTTTAGCTCGGGTCGTGATCCCAGGGTCCTGGGATTGAGTCCCACATAGAGCTCGTTGCTCAGTGGGGAGTCTGCTTCTCCCTCTGCCTTTGCTTGTGCTCTCTTTCTCTCTCTCTTTCTGACAAACGAATGAATAAAATCTTTAAAAAAATTAAAAATAAATAAAAATAAAAACTTTCATGAGGGATTCCAGTGGAATTGTTCAGATGAGCCTCTTCAGTTTATATGAAATATTTGTAAAATTTACACATGAATATTTAGCCATAGAATTATATGCCTCATAATTTAAATACTCCAAAAAACATTTTAAAATGCTTTAAGTCAAATAATTTGATACTTTTAAAAATAGCTGTCTAGAAATATATTTTTATAAAATACTCAACATATTTACACATAAATTCTTTGTCGCAAGTTGTTTAGGGATATGATATCTGTAAAATATGAATGACAAGCATTCATATTAATTTACTTGAAACACTTAAAGTTTGATGGAAAATGAAATACATATATATTAAACAAGATAAAAAAGGAACATACATGATCCAGAATATTTAGATATAGTAGAATGTTTCTGTGTTCTGAAATTCATTGAAAAATATCAAGAAACTGATTAGAACTGATGGAGATGTCTGGGTTAACTACAGAAGAGCATGGCTTTTTTAGCTGAAATTTTAAGTACCATTATGAGTTTAAAAGATAGTACATAACTTCCTTGAAAAGAGAGAAGGAAAACTTTTTAAAAAGAAATGAGGGGGGGAAACTGCCCAAGTTGCACTTGGTTCTGAATCGTACATTCTAAGGGAATCTCTAAGCTGTCTGTATGGTTTGGTGTGTTGCAATAATAGAGAACATAAATAATAGAGCAAAACCAGTTCGTTCCTCATTATTTGGAAAAATGGCTAGGGATATATGGGCTTGAGTGGGATATATGAAATAATCTGTTTGATTTGGTTTAAAAAATAAATAGGAAAAAAATGGCCAAAATACACAGTAAGCAGAACCAGCTGGGAAATGTCTCTCTTGTGCAGTGAAAAGGCTCAAACTCAGAACTCAGGATCAGATAGTCTGATCGGACTTTGCTCTGAATCTCCATCATCACATTTCTGCTTTTATTATAATGTGCTCCTGTGAACTAAAGGGAAAAAATCACTGGATTGTATTTATCGTATGGTGCTGGGAATTTATGAAGATCATCAGCATGCATTTACATGGTTCTTTCTGATGACAATCCAGAAATGCATAAGTTAAGTAGAATTTTCCAAGAGATTGTGTTCTCTAATAGCTTAAATTAAATCTTAAAAGGCATATACAGTATTACCATTTTTGTTAGTTTATCATTTTTAGTTTTATATATAATTAGTGTCTTTGGGAAAAGAATATTTTTTCCTACATTTAGGTTTTTCTTACATATAGATTGCAAACTCTTTAAGTTCCTTTTTTACAAAGGGGTTTCTGTACTCTGGTTTTATAGGCCAGGATACAGCTCTGGGAAGATGCAAGGCTTTAACTCTAAGACAGAATCTTGTTTAAATCTAAACTTTACTATTTAGTGGCTGGTTGATCTTTCTGAGCTGCCATTTATTTATTTATGAAATGTAGAATGCAACCAAACTGGACTAGTCTAAGTGTGAAATGAAATACCATCAAATGGGATTTGAATAATGGATTTTTTTTTTCTGACTAGCAAAAAGTTTTTCTTGGAGAAATAAAATGTGCTTTCAGTGTTCAGCAATAAAAGAGTAGGGTTAATAAGTGATAAAGGATACCAGCTATAGATTTAGCAGTGTCCACTTTGGGTCAGCTTCTTTTATTTATTTTTTTTATTTTATTTTTTTTAAGATTTTATTTATTTATTTGACAGAGAGAGACAGAACACAAGCAGGGGGAGTGGGAGAGAGAGAAGCAGGCTTCCCGCGGAGCCAGGAGCCTGATGCGGGGCTCGATCCTAGGACCCTGGGATCATGACTGAGCCGAAGGCAGACGCTTAACGACTGAGCCACCCAGGCGCCCCTGGGTCAGCTTCTTTTATTTATTTATTTTTTATTTATTTATTTTTTTTTAAGATTTTTTTTTTTTTAATTTGAGACAGAGAGAACGAGAGAGAGAGAGAGCACATGAGAGGGGGGAGGGTCAGAGGGAGAAGCAGGTTCCTTGCTGAGCAGGGAGCCCGATGCAGGACTCGATCCAGGGACTCCAGGATCATGACCTGAGCCGAAGGCAGTCGCTTAACCAACTGAGCCACCCAGGCGCCCGGTCAGCTTCTCTTAAAGTGATATTTTATTTGACATATTTTTTAAAATATCAATTCAAAAACTTTATTGAATTCTTACTTTGCATTCAAAATGTGTAGGTTCTATAAAGGGTGGAGACTCTCTCTCTCTCTCTGTGCATATGTGTGTGTATGTGTGTGTGTGTCCTGTTCAGCGGATTCTTATAATAAAAACTTCCAACAATAAAACAGCCAAATACAAAAGTAAGGAGCAGAATCAATAACTGAGAAAAAAATATATATGTTATTAAGAGGTTATATTTAAGGCTTAAAAAAGGCTTAAAGTTTCTATAGGCACAGTGGGGGGGAGGTGGCATTTAATTTCAAAAGCTTAACTTATGCTCACAACCCCTGCCAAACAAAACAAAACAAAACAAAAAGCTACAGCAACAAAAAGCTTGTAGCATTAAAAGTTTTGTGGGCACAGACATTTTGAGAATTTAGTCTATTTATAAGTGAAAAAATAATACTCTGATTACCTTTAATCATCAAGAGATTTCGTGAGTATTTTACAAAAACCTGTCGTTTTAGACTATAGAAAGAGATTTTCGTAATTATAGATCCATCATATTTTATGTACTAGATGGGTCCTGAAAACAAGTATCATTTGAAATTTTCTGGATGAATAATTTTTATATGCTAAGTAATGTATTTGAAGTGAAAAAAGTATGAATTGTTTGTGAAAAAATATTCTTTGATGAAACTGTCCTGTTTTTAAATCAAGGTTTTTATCTAGAGTATACTTCAAAGGGAAGCCATTTGATTTCAAGAGGCAGTATGTATTTCTTGTGTAAAATCTCATGTCAGTTAAAACTCCCTTGTTAAATTGTTTATTTTATGCAGTTTATAATCATGATTAAAAAGAACATAAAAACAGTACAATAAAGAAAAAAATTATGAATTTCAGAAGTGATGAGCTTGTGGTCTTAAAATACTGCCATCAACATACTGTCTTGAGTAAAAGCCCCACACAAACCACATAATAATTTGATTAATTTTTCTCTCTACTTTTCATCTACACATATCAATATGAATTATGTATTATACAGAATCAATTCATAAATGTTATATATCTTGAAGTATATGTATCCATGCAAGTTATATATTATGATTCACAGAAGTTTTTAGGCACTTTTGAAAAGATGAGATTATATCCTTTTGCAACTAATGGAATCTTGAAACAATATGATTTGTACAAAAATGCATGTTTTACTTTTCAAAAATAAATGAAAATCTAGCTGAACTGAGATGATTACTTACATAAACTTCTTAAAACTTAAAGACACTGCACTGGAATAATCCCTCAAGTCATTCATATGTATGTAGGGAATAACTGGAGTGAAAGTACTAGAAAACATTCTACATTATGGATAAAATACACTTTTATTTAAACCTGTTGCAAACTCCTACAGAAGACAGTCCGATAATTCCTTCTAAAAAAAAAAAAAGAAGGGGCGCCTGTGTGGCTCAGTTGGTTAAGCATCTGCCTTCAGCCCAGGTCATGATCCCAGAGTCCTGGGATCGAGCCCCGCATCTGGCTCCTTACTCAGCAGGGAGCCTACTTCTCCCTCTGCCTGCAGCTCCCCCTGCTTGTTCTCTCTCTCTCTCTCTCTGACAAATAATTTTTTTTTAAAAGAAGGAATAAAAGAGTTTTTCTGGCTTATTTTCATTGTTTAGAGAACAAAAGCTGAATCTTAAATGAGAACCTTCAGGGTTAATTTTTCTCTCTACTTTTCATCTACACATATCAATATGAATTATGTATTATACAGAATCAATTCATAAATGTTATATATCTTGAAGTATATGTATCCATGCAAGTTATATATTATGATTCACAGCAGCAAGTGTAATTTTTAATGATGAGTCCCATCCTAGGTAAGCTTTGTGATTTCTCATAGCTAGCTGACCTGTCTCATGGTTCCTGAAAGCCTGAATAAGTGGTCTTTCAGGTGAGTGATACAGCAGTTCTACATCCAGGGAGACCTTACCTTCTTACACTGACTGGCTAGAAAACCCCATGGAGAGTCCTGAGGTTTAAGAGAGCCAAAAGATCATGGCTCAATCTAATCTCACTTTAGAACTTTGCTCAGCCTAATTAGTTTACAAATATGTAATTTATTTTGCTCCAAGGGTCATAAATATCCTGTAGCTTCTTCTTCTCTTGACAGCTAAAGGGATGGGATCTACAAGACGTAATCTGAACAAACAAAAACTTACTTTATTAACTCCCTTTAATGAAGTCTGATTCCCCTCTTAAAGGGAAAATTAAACTTCAGATTTTTCTGTCTAGCAATACCATCTCCGTACTTGCAAAAATAATGTAAAAAGTTTCTGTTTTCCTTCATTTGCTAGTTTCGGTGTCATTATTTTTATACAGTTCAATATTTGCTATACTTTTGCATTTATAGCCAGGTGACAAAATGGTCATTTATGAAACTCAATTATATTTAAATCAGGCAGAAACATTAAATTAATGAAGAAAACCAGATTCTTTGTAGAACTTATACCTGTTGCCATGTTACAGAAAAATTCGTGGTGGTTTATAATTTTCAGAAGAATTGCATTTTGATTTCCAAATCATGTTAACTGAATATCACTGTAAAATAATTTATGCCATTTGTCCTTAGAGAACTTGTAGTAGTTTGTAATCTAGATCTACTTTCACCTAATTTTTGAGTTTGAATTTCTAACAAATTATAGGGAAAGAACCCATCCCACACCTCAGTTTGTGGTTCTTTTGTTCTATTGTATGAGCACATTTGGGGAAAAAAAGTCGTCCATTAACTAACTTCATAATTTGAGGTATGAGTGTATTATAGAGTACACAGCCTTTCGTTTTTCAAGTGGTAGTTTGCTTTCAGGCTCTACCTTGGGTATTCAAAAACCCTGTGTTTGGTCCTATGCCAGGAAATTGTGGATGATTTAATGTATGTATCCTCTCATTTAAGAAAGGCAAGTCAAATTACAGATCCGGGCTTTGCCTCCCCTGAATCTTTTCCTTTCCCTCTCTTTGAATTGGTCCTAATTTATGGAGCTTTTTCTATTGCACACAATAATCTTTATGTTCACACAATGTTAATAAGCCCTATAATAAGGATTATTGTAGCAAAAGCCTTACAGGCGGGACTCAAAAACAGACTGACTTCTTGTTTATAAACTTTGTAAAACTTGCTTCAAGAGGTTTACTTACATGCCTCTCCCCTATAATTTTGAAGGCCCTCCACGAGGCCCCCTCATCCACTTTACCTTTGAGTGTTGTAGCCCAGTGCTCTAATAACAGTTCAGCCACTATTTAAGCTCTCTGCTCCTCTCCTCTGCAAACTGCTCTGCTGCGAAATTCAGTCAGCAGAGGGTAGAGTCTGGACATGGAGAACAGAAGAATATGAGGAAACTTGATTCTGAGTTGATTATACTGTAATTAGAGAAATGAATTTCCTCTTGGCAGAGATAGAGGGACAACTCAAAGCTCCTCACAAGCCCTGTGTAATGGGAGAAGAGGAAGAATGCTGACCGTTTAAGCCAGAAAGAGCTTTCACTAGAAACATTCAGATAATCCAAGTAAAATGTGGAAGATTTTTTATTTTTTTTTAAGGGGAGGAGGGAATTGTTGTTTTAATTGTTTAATCTAATAACCTCAATTTTCCTTCATTTGGTATGCTCTGATACTTTGCTAGCTCTGTTATCCATTTTTAACCTAAAAAGATGAACCGTCTGATCTCCACACTTTTGATTTACAGATGATTTTATTTACAATTAAAATTGTGTGATTTGAATTCTACTGATTTTCTTGCTGAGTTGTATCAAGGCAAACAAATGAACAGAAACATTACCAATTGTTCTCACCTACAAGGCTGAGTTACAGTGTATCAATGATCTTAAAATGATGGTATTAAAGAGGACACGTACTGAGTGGAGCACTGGGTGTTATACGCAAACAATGAATCATGGAACACTACATCAAAAACCAATGATGTATGGTGATTAACATAACATAATAAAATAATTAAAAAATAAAAATTAAAAAAAATAAAAATCACTAAAAGGAACTAGAAAACAGATCCTAAAAACCTAGAGGAAAAAAAAAAAATGATGGTAACAGTTGCATCTTTACATCATAGAAATATGGAGAGGCATAGCACCTAACAAAGTTTTCTGCAGCAGGAAAGGCATCTATAGCATTAATAAGTATCTAAATACAGAGTATTTTTGCCATTAAACAGAGTCGAAGATGAACAACTTTTGGACTATCAATTGCATTATCTCAGTGTCCATATAATATACCCATTTGCATAGATCAATGATGTGTGGTGATGATTATTTCACAGAGCACAGATTATTTTATCTATACCTTCTTTCAGTTTATTTTTCTACTTTTGTTTCTATGAACTTAATAAAAGTGTCTTTGTTCATGAGTTGGGAGACTCACTCAGCCCTGAGACGGTAGGATCTCAGTCAGTAGTGGAATTGGGCTCAGAACCAAATGACTTCCTTCATGATTTTAAAGCATGCATCATGACAGGATCTTCTTGCAAAGGTTTTTGTAGTCAGCCTAATACCTGCATGAGTCTAATATGTCCCCATGCTACATCAAGCCATTCTCCATTAGGGTAAAGGAAAGGGCAATCAAACACCCACTGCTTCATGACATCACATTCAACACTGACTGGTCTGTGAAAATATTGACTGTCCAAAGGCTTAAGCATTTTTATTATAAGATCTAAAGAACAAACATGCTTTTATAAAGCTTTAAAAATCTCTGCAGAACAGTAAGCCTATTTCACATTGACTTTAAATTTGTTATATTTATTTACCGGCAAATTGATAAGATATGATGACTTTTAAGCTCTTGAATTCCTTGTTATACTGACCTTAGACAGAATCTTTCAAGGACAGTAGGATTTCAACTTCTCAGCATTTTAGCTTTCTAACTTTTCATTTGATTCCCTCCTCCCTTTCCTTAATCTGCATGATCTAATGCACTAACCTCTCAGTCATAACTATTTATTTTTCTTGGACTGATATTATATATACATTGATTCCAGGTCACCAAACAACTGGATCTGGGTTTCCTGAAAAAGCTTACAGGTTGTTAGCTTGTCAGCAACACTTGGATTAAGCCTTTGTATTCCCATTTATCCTTGTAGCTTCTAATCAGTTATATCAGGATATACCTGCCCATCAGTCTTTCCCACATGGCCTCCCTTAACTTTGACACCAAGTATCATAATCTGAGGCTTTGACAAGGCAATGCATTCTCAAAAACAAGGTCAGTTTTCTTACGAGGTAGAGAAACTGAGAAATACAAATGTCAATTTTACCAACTGGAAATATATCCTTTCTGCTGGTTTTAGAACATCTGTAATGTATTAAATAAAGTCTGGTTGATATCTGGGATCTTTTATTGCCATTAATAATTATCTGATATATATGACAAAATATATCAGATACATGTAAAATATATATGTAACTTTTATATATTTTAAATTCTGCATTTTAAACAAAGAAAAGATCTTTACCATGCATTCAGCAACTTTTTTTCTTTTCTGTAGTTGAGTAATTCAATGACATTAAACAATTATAATAAAAAAGCTAAAGAGATGTCATGATAATGAATATTAGGGAAAAGTATGAAACAAAAGGAAGTATCAAAACAAGTTCATTAAGTATATTCGTACCATGTGGAATGAAAAATGTTACCTAAAGAATCTATATTATAATGCAACTAGTTTTCAGAAATATGCTAATAAATCATATTGTAATTTTATTGAATGTATCATCTTCAGGCATGGTTCATATAAAACAGTATCTCTACAGATATGATCCTGGTTACCTATGATTTAAACTTTTATTTTATGATTGATTATATCTTGTATTATGAGTTGATCATTTTACTTGGAGTTATTATATAAGCCAAACATAATTTCTTTCTGATTGTTTATCAAGGCCTTACCACTTCCACTAGTAAATTTCTGCACTACTTTTTTTTTTAAAGATTTTATTTATTTATTTGACAGAGAGAGAGACAGCGAGAGAGGGAACACAAGCAGGGGGAGTGGGAGAGGGGGAAGCAGGCTTCCCGCAGAGCAGGGAGCCTGACGACGTGGGGCTCAATCCCAGGACCTTGGGATCATGACTTGAGCCAAAGGCAGACGCTTAATGACTGAGCTGCCCAGGAGCCCCAATTTTTGCACTATTTAGCAAAAGCAGGAAGGCTGGAGGCATCTATGGAATTTTGTTGGCTTCCTCAGAGGAATTTGTAAAGATATGATATTTTAAAGCTACCATTGTACTCAAAATTCTTTGGCAAATTGAAGAGGTTGGCATGACCCAGGAGATGTTTCTAATAACCTTCACATCCCTGTACTTTTTCTGATTCTCTCTTCTTAGTGTCATGTTGAATCCAGGTCTCATAAAGTATAGAATTAAAAACAAATTCGGAGAAAAAAATACATGAAGGTGACAACCTTCAAACCAGTATTAAAAATAATTTGATTTGAGATTATCAAATAAATTATCTATTTTGGTTGTAGAGTCAGCTTTGTGACACTTTTCCACCATGAGTGAAACACCTTATACCTGAGGCCAGAGTTCTGTATATTGAATTCCATATCTCCATGAAGTTCCATAGAAATAATGGATGTAAGGGAGATAAAATATTTGGGACGCATACCATAAGGATGTTTTATTTAGATCATTCTTATTTCTTGAATATATTGTGAATGTATCATAAAAGAAGCTATTAATTTTCTTCTTTGGAAGTTACTGCGTGGAATCAGAAGGCTAACATAGAGGTGAAGAAGGGCAGTGTTCACAAATCATTATCTTATATGTATTTTCTATTTTTTCAGGTATTTTCTGGGAAGATTGACAGTGAAATTATTCACTCAGCTTTGAAATAGGTTGTTTTGTTTACTTATTAAAATATATTAACCATAGACATGTATATATTATTTTTCGTCTTCTAGCAATGGTTGTTTTGAGCAACCTGGAACCAAATACAACTTATGAAATCAGGGTTGCAGCGGTAAATGGAAAAGGGCAAGGAGACTACAGTAAAATAGAAATCTTCCAGACATTACCAGTCCGTAAGTAATTATCTCTGTTTTGTTCTCTGTTGCCATTCTCTTCATTTGCAAACTTATGGGATTTTAAAATGCAGGGAGGTGTTTCAACACTTTGGGGAAGTGAATTAGGTCTTTGTTGAATTGGTTTCTGAAAACGGTGGCATCTAAGTATTTAAAAATAACTTTTCTCTGGAACGAGACAAAAAAGAAAAGGTGCATTACAGTAAATACAGTAAAACTGCCCTCAGGAAATTGTCCTCATCAGGAAGGTGTCCTATTCATTAATAGTGTGATTAATTAGATTATAGTTCTCAGACCATGGTCTGTGAGAAGGTAAAAATAGTGACTATGTAACACGTCCAGTATTTCATTCTTTAGATGAGACATGACTATTGTCTTTATCCTATAAATTCTGTAGGCCCTAAGTGTGAGAAAAAGACACCACTGAATTAATCCATTGTCATGGTGACTGCAGAAGAGATAAGACAGAGCCTTGTCTCTGCTACTGTCCTCTCTTGGGGTATTGTAATCTGTAATCTGTGCATCACCCTGCTTGTTATATACACCTAATATGACAAGTTGGCTACAAGAGAAACCATTATTTTAATCAATTCCTTTTTGATAGAATTTACATTTGTTCTGAACTTTCTTTTCAAAGGAAGCAGCAACTGTAATGGAATCACAAATTTAGTGTATTGTAAAGGTTAAATGTAGACATAAATACTGTAAATTTATATGTTAAAACATTTGTAACTGAAAATACAGTTCCTGCTATTATCTCAAATGTTATTATCAAAATAATATTACAATATTATTAAATGAATTCAGACTGCACAACACATACATTCTGAAATTTAATTTAGAAGTGATATTAATCTACCTGAATATAAAATCCATCTTATCATTAGATTTTCCCACAATCTCTTAAGTCTTTTTAAGAAATTATTATACGTGGGGCGCCTGGGTGGCTCAGTTGGTTAAGCGACTGCCTTCGGCTCAGGTCATGATCCTGGAGTCCCGGGATTGAGTCCCACATCGGGCTCCCTGCTCAGCGGGGGGTCTGCTCCCCCCCCTCTTCCCTCTTTCCTCTCATGCTCTCTGTCTCTCATTCTCTCTCTCTCAAATAAATAAATAAAAAATCTTAAAAAAAAGAAATTATTATACTGTTTTTTACAGACATTTTAATTCATTTATCAAAAATATGTTATATTGAATACGGATCATGTGATATCATAATATCTGCACACTAATGTAATTAATTTTAATGAAGAATCACTCCAAAATACCTCTATTTGTTTTGTTTCTCTATGGCTCTAGTATATAAGGCTATTTTATTATATAGTTGCATGTCACCACACCCCACTGACGTATTTCCTTAATGATATGCCTTTTCTCAAATAAACTACTCACTTCATATGGTTACAAACACCATATTTAAAAAAGATAACCGGCTGAGAAAAAAAAAAAAAAAGATTGTCCAAATTTGGAGGCATAAAATCCTCTTCACTCTACTCTGCTTAGTTGGTCTTGACATTCCTCTGAGTAAACCCATACTACAAGTTTCTGGAACCTTGCAAACTAAAGCATGTCTCCTGAAAGTTCCTTAGTATTACTATATTCCTATCTATAGGGAATTGGAGAAAAAAAGGGTAGAGGATGACAGCGCATGCTGAAGGACATCACATAAGTGACACACAGCAAGGAATTCCCATTCCAAGTTGTCAAGCAGTGATGGCGTCCTTCACATATTACATTTCACTAGATCCCTGTTCATATTAAACATACAAGCATCTTTGTTATAAGACCACCTCCATGGGAAGAATAACATCAAAGGCAAATATGTTCATGAAGTTAGAAGAAAAAAATATATATTGGAACACATATCTATTGATTAATTACTACAAAATTTCTGTATTCAAATCTGCATCTTAATTTAAAAATACTCACTAAGGGGCACCTGGGTGGCTCAATCGGTTAAGTGTCCAACTCTTGGTTTTGGCTCAGGTCAAGATCTCAGGTCCTGAGATCGAGTCCCACATCAGGCTCTGTGCTCAGAATGGAGTCTGCTTGAGATTCTGTCTTTCCATCTCCTGCTGCCCCCCCAACGCATGTGTGGTCTCTCTCTCAAAATAAATAAATAAATCTTTAAAAAAAACCACTCATTAAAACAGATATATATGCTAAGCCATTATCTTTCTTGGTAAGTATATATTCCATATAGTTCTATAACTTAATATGTTTATATTAAAACATATGTACAAAATGTTTATAAAAATTTACATTAATAAATAGGATTGCACACTATTAATAACACAAGAAATAAAGTTTTCACGTTTATAATGAAATACTATTATCAGAACATTTGCATATCAGTATAAATAATATTTTGGTTCTTGGTGTCACTTCTATATTTATGTAGATTTATGAATGTTGCTGTTTCTTAGTTGGGGAGAAAGGATCAGAGATTTTATCACAACAAAAGGCAAATGGAAAATGGTAAATTCAGGATCACATCATGTTTGTTTTTTTTAATTATTACATGACAGTGTTCTCTTTATTTGAATGCAGTTTCTCCAGGTATCTGAGGTGTGTATAAAAATCAAGAATGTCGTATTGCTTATTTAGGTGAACCAAGTCCTCCATCCATACACGGGCAGCCAAGCAGTGGGAAGAGCTTTAAACTCAGTATCACCAAGCAGGATGATGGAGGGGCCCCTATTTTGGAATACATTGTGAAGTATAGAAGTGTAAGTACCTTTTTTATTATCATTTTGTACAGTGTTTTCAGATTGCATTAAATTTGCATTCAATTCATAGACATATTAGGCATGTATGTATATTAAGTAACAATGATAAACAGTTCTTCTAGAAATTCAACTGCTAATTGTCCATTGCTGAAATTCATCATTATAAATGGTGAAATACTTGCCTTTTGTGTGTGTGTATAAAATCTAAGCATTTATCATCAAAATAATGCCATGTATCCATCTTGTGATTTCTAAACTTGACATTTCAGAAATGAAATAACATTTTCCTTGTTTTTTGACAAGTTTAACAGGATGTTTTCACCTTTCATTCTGCTTGATATTAGTAACTTCAAGCTAAGCCCCTCTTCTCAATTTTAGTTATTGTATTATAAGTAATTATTTAGTTATTGTATCAAAATATTTTATTTTTATTTTTATGAATTATTAAATTATTTATACCTTAAATTTATAAGCCTTTTGATATGAATCATTTGATTAAATAACAAATTAATTTAATCAACATTTAACAAAGAATGGCCATATTGAACTTGTGGAAGAAGGATTAGTTTTTTTCAAGTTTAATTAGCACTAGCTAATACGGAATTTTGGACAGCTAAGAGCTGCCTTGGGACTTAATACAGTAGTAGATGAAGGGCATCCTCTGGTTGCAGAGTGATAAAGAAAGTGACCTAGTGGAATTTGCCTTTGGCTGAAAATTATACCCAAGGCCGCTAAAAGTGGCTTCTCTTAACATTGCCATAAGTGCCATTGAGTATTTGTGTCTATTGTGGAATATGTTAAAAGTGAAACACAATTTTAAATTATTATTTATTATTATAACTTATCTTTCTTTTCCAGCAACACAGTATATATTTTCTAAAAACAAAATTAAAATTATGTCCCATTAGAGAGAAATATTTCTCAAGACTGTCACTAAATGAAAAGTGGTTAGTTGGGTGTTGGGTCAACTAAACAATAGGGTCTGGGGTCTGCCACAAATTGTTAAAGTCATTATCTTTACTATCACAATAGCTGTCTCAGTCCTCTTGGGCTACCATAATAAAATACCATAGTTGGATGGCTTAAACAATTGAAATTTGTTGTCTCACAGCCTGGAGGTTGGAATTCCAAGATCAAGGTTTGGTTTCTTCTGAGGCCTCCTTCTTTGGCCTGCAGGTGACTGCCTTCTTGGGGTCATGACCTTTTTTTTTTTTTAATATATTTATTTTTTTAAATTCAGTTAACATATAATGTATTATTGCTTCAATTATTCATCAGCGGTAGAGGTGAGTGATTCTTCAGTCTTATATAATGCCCAGTGCTCATTACATCACATGCCCTCCTTAATGTCCATCATCCCAGTTACCCTATCCCCCATCCCCCTCCCCTCGGGCAGCCCTGTTTGTTCCCTATGATTAAGAGTCACCTTTTGTCTGTACACATACATCCCTGACCTCTCTTCATCTTCTTATAAAAATATCAGTCATATTGGATTAAAGGTCCATCTAAATGACCTCCTTAAATCCATATTTCCTAATAAAGGCACCTCGGAGTTTAGGGATTTAACATATGAATTGGGGACTGGAACACAATTCAGTCCATAACAATGGTTATCATACATGAATCCTGTGTATCTAAAAGGACCCACTATTGGCATTTTGAGTAGCATAATAGTGAGCCATCCAGAAATCTACCCCCTATTACAGAATGTTTAGTATCCTTGCCCTCACTCACTTTAAAGCCAGTTGTGTCCCTGGTCATTATTGAAGCCAAAATGTTCCCTAGAGTAGCACTGCATCTGTTTAGAGCCAATTAGATTCACAAAATGGGAAAAAAAAAGGCATTTTAGATATTCAAAGGGAAATTATATATATATATATATATATATATATATATATATATATATATAATTTATTCATTTTATTATTTTATTATCTATTTTTATTATTTATTATTTTAATTGATTAATAATATAAATGATCATTTAAAATGCTGACCAAATTTATTTTGATTTCTTTAACATAAATTAGAATTAATGTCTTATGGAAGTTTTGTGTGAAACATATATGGATACAAATAAGTTGAAGTGTTAAGTATAATAAGATTGGAAAACTTGGAGTAATTCAAATTTCCATAAAGATGATGAAAATATTTTAATTTTTTATGTAGTTGATATGGCTTAGTCTTAGATTAAAATTTGAATGAAGTTTTATTTTCAGTAAATTTGTATCTTCCATTTATTCCCTTCTCTCCCCCCCAAACTAATAATAGCTGTGCCCTATTTTCACCTATTTATTCAACATCTATGTTTCCCCTACCAGTAAAAGAAAGTTTTAGTCCCTTCTCAAGTCCGTCTTATTTCTGTCTTGCCATACCCCTCCTCTCTATTTCCAATCCCCAGGTCTTTCTAACTTGAAAAAGTGCTAGAGGATTTGTTTTTAAATATGATAATGAAAATAATTGGTTGCATAATTAAAACATAGCTACAGTTGACTGATAATTACTGTGTTACTGCTCTCAGACTTAATAGCATTTGGGGATGGAACACTGTTTTAGTAGCTGAATTTTAGGCTCCTATGGCAAGATTTATAAAAGCAATTCCTTGGGGCGCCTGGGTGGCTCAGTCGTTAAGCGTCTGCCTTCGGCTCAGGTCATGATCTCAGGGTCCTGGGATCGAGCCCCTCATTGGGCTCCCTGCTCAACGGGAAGCCTGCTTCTCCCTCTCCCACTCCCCCTGCTTGTGTTCTCTGCCTCGCTGTGTCTCTCTCTGTCAAATAAATAAATAAAATCTTAAAAAAAAAAAAAAAAAAGCAATTCCTCTCCACCCTTTGTACTTCAAGGAAGGCATTTCTCCCTCTTGGACCCTATAAATATAAATATAAACCATTAATCAAACATTGGTTTGAAGGGGAGTTGGAGACACAGTTATGGAATGAATAAGTCACTGGTATAAAAGACACAGCATTAGGAATATAGTCAATGATATTGTAATAGAGATGTGATGTATCTGGAAAGATGGTGCTATATTGGTGGTGAGTATAGCATAATGTATGAACTTATTGAATCTCTATGTTGTACACCTGAAACTAATGTAACATTGTGTGTCAACTATACTAAAAAAAAATAGATACTTTTTAACACTTTTTTAGTGGGAAAACTAAACCTTACAGAATGTGGGTAATTTGGTGGGCATGAAGAACAGATATCAGAACATAAGACTTTAAAATCGAAACAGTTTTGCAGCACAAAGTGTTGAATTGAAATCTGCCTGTGGAGATTATACCAACCCCTCGACTCTCTCATCTCACTTCAGTTGGCTAGCTCTGCGCGTCCAAAGTACAGCCATTCTGACCCACCTTATCTTTACCATATCGTTTATGGTATGCCTTCTACTTCAACACATTGAAATAATCTCTATATCTTTATTCTTTCCCTTCCTTCTCTGCCCTCTTCATCCTACAAACATCATGCTCTACAGGGCTAATAGGAAATCCCATGATTCAATGTAAATTCTATGAATGTGGTCAAACAAGAGCATATCTTGGGAAGGAATAATTTTCTCCACATTTTCTTTCTCAACAGATTAGTTCTTCACATTTAAAAATTCGGATGGCATAGCCAGGTGATGCGTAATGAGGAGGAAAAGTGTTGTGATAAGCACTGGGTGTTATATGCAACTAATGAATCATTGAACACTATATCAAAAACTAATGATGTACTATACAGTGCCCAACTGAACATAATAAAAGAGTCAAACTTGGGAAAAATAAATAAAAATAAATAAAAATTTGGATTTTAAGATTTGGCGGCTGTTTTATGGCAGTCTTTGCTTTGATATTTGCACTTGTATTGAAATAGTTACAATTTCAAAAAGGTTTTAAATCACCTGTTCTCTTTATGTGATTCTAAGCCACTTCATCTATTAGTTGCTCAAACTGCATGAATTCCATAGTGGAATAAAGTACAGTTGAATAACTTGAAAAATTATTTTGCGATATGCGATGCATTTTTTAATTGTATAACCTCTATGGAAAGGAAATAGGGGAATTCAGAAAGTAAGCAATATCATAGGAATTTTAAACTTGATTGCTTCTTTGACCCTATCTTTCAACTCTCCATGTGCATGAGACTGTATGTTTTACAATCTAGGAACAACAGAATTGAGATAATATATTCCCTACGTGAGTGTTGATTGCTAGCAGACATTGAATCTAAGTATTAAACCTGCATTTCACCAGGATGAGGAAAGACAAACCATATCCTAATATAGAGAATGTATAACTTAATATAGATCAGGAAATGCATATAGAGCACCTGACTTTGTTCCGTTACACATTAAGAAGACAGAATTTATGAGAACAGAACTAGAGTAGTAAAAGAATTAGATGTCTCTATGCATTCTTTGTGAAAATTAATGTCTCTAACAATAAGTCAGTAGGATTAAACCGTGTGTTTGGAGAATAAAACAAGCTTATTAATTTCATAATGTATATGGAAAAATGAAAGAAATTATTTTATGTACAGAATATTTTACATCTACTTTGTGTTGTAGAGCCAATGTAACTCTATATAATTTAATAAATAGTCTTTTTCACGCTTCCACGAGTTTTTCACTGCTTTCTCCCTAATTTGATGATAGCTGTGGGATCATAACAATCACTTAGTGTTGGCACATTAAATGTTTCCTGAGCTAAGAAGGACTAAAAAAAAAAAAAAAATTAGCTGCTTAAAATCAATTGTGAAGAAAGTACTTTAGGGACTAGCAACAGTGTTCTAGCATACGTTTCTGAGTCTTAATTGACCTTCTTAAGCTATTTGGAGTCTAGATGGCTGTATCTTAATGGCCATAGGAAAAGAAAAGATAATTTTAAAAAGGTTCTTAAAATAATACATATGTAAAATTGAGTTCTTGTTGTTGAGATAACTTATTTTCTAATTAATTATTAATAATAATAACTTATTTTCTGATTTACCTATGTTTAGGTGGGTACACTGAAATTTATTTAAAGCCATCAGTATAAGTTTTGAAGCATTTTCAAATAATAACTATGGACATTAAAGAATCCTAAGCTTTCTGATAATTTTCTTTGCACTAGTGAAGAGGATGAGTTTTATTCATTCTGGTATTGATATCCTCAAAAATACTATTTGTTGTCTGAATGAATAAATATATCAAAGAATCAATGAATAAACAAGTCTGTGTTGAGCAATTATACATAATTCTATAATTAGATTAATAAATCTAAGAAATAATGCAAGAGAAAAAACACTTGTACTGGCTGAATTTTTATGGGTTGTGAGAACACAGAAGGTGATGGATAGGAAAAATTAGATCTTAGTTTTCCCTAAAGAGATATGTGAGTGATGGAGACTAGGAATAGATTAAGTAGGATCCAGTTTACAAAATTTTGCCAAGCCTCAGGATATGGAACAAAGGCAATTTGAATCAGTTATGATAATAGAAAAAAAAAATCAGAATTTGAGTCAACTATACTTCAATTAAAAAGAAAGAAATTAGAATTTGAAACTTTACTAAAATCCTCCAAATCTTACATCTTTTGATATCACAGTGGAGTGTATGAGTGTGTGTGTGTGAGTGTGTGTGTGTGTGTGTGTGTGTGTGATTGCTAAATCACCTCTCTGATATTCAGAGTAATAAATGGAGCTGTAGAGAATTCTGGGGCCTTTTATAAGGTCATACAAGTAGTGAATACCTGAACCATGCTACCAGGAAATCTAGGAACCAGAAACCGCCTTACATGGCAACACAAAATCTTAAAGCATAACACAGGGGAAGTCACGAGGACCTTAAAATTCATCTAGTGAAAGAACAAGCTCACTTCCTCTATTGTCCTCTGTTGATTCTGTTTTCATTTAAGATGATGTTGAACATATATTCCCTGAGACTTGAAATAGGATTAGTGAATTACTTCTTATAAATAAAAGCAGTCAGGGAGTCCTCTACAAATAAGAAAACCAACACTCCTTTCATCTCTTCTCAGCTCTTCTCCCTATACGATGACAGCAAATATTTCCCCATATGCTGGTATTATGATTTTAAAATAACTGTTAAGGAGAGCCTCTTAACTGTCATTTGGCCCTGCTATCTATTTTCTGAGAAAAAGGATTGCTTAAGAGAAGCCATATCAGAGCAAAATGGCCATTTTTCTTTTAGTAGCTGCCCTTCAACATTTAATTGGCTTATTAATAATAGCCCTATTCAGCAAATCATCTCATTAAGTTACCTAGGGGAACATTTTGCAACTAGATTATCTTAAATCGTTCCCTAGGCATTCAAATTCTGTAAATTAGGCACTCTGCAGATGCATAATTGAGATTTTGATACCTAGGGGAGTATTTGGTAACACCCACTTTAATTTTTTTTTCCTATTCCCTAGGAATAGCAATTAAGGGATTAAAAAGGCTCCTTGTCTAATGTCGAATGGAAATTGACTAAATGGGGGGAAATATTAGAACTCCCTTTGGTTCCTTATGCCATCAGTCCAACTATCTAAAATGATGGAGGGGCTTTTAATTTATCATGTTAAGAGCTTCAACAATTAAAAGTTAAACGATGGGTAATTCAGAAGAGACTATCTGCATGTCTTGTGCTTGTCAAGAAGTTCCCTTCAAATGGTCAGTTCCCAGAAATAGTATTTTTGGAGGATTATGTGAAGGACATGAAGTCTCTCCATCACTCTGAAGAATAAATTTTGTCCTGGGGTAATCCAGATCTCAGCTGTTGGTTCCTTTTCTGGCTCTTTCGCCCATATCTCCACTCAGATCCAAAGCAGAACTCAACTCTGGATTTTCACCAAGGTATTCATTCTCACCAAGCACTTTACAGTTGCTTAGGACTTCTGGAATTATTGGGATAAAAGGAAGGCCATAGGGGCAACTCTTTAGTGCTTCATGTACCCTTTGTCTTTATCTAATCTTTCAGTTCTCCTGCTTCTTACAACCTCCTTCCTGTAGATGGGCATATGTGTATACACAGTATAGAACATATCAGATATTTATGTTATATAGATTTTATTGTGTCTGTATATGTGTATATATTGTGTCTATATATGTGTGTATGTGCCTAAACACATATACAGATATAGACACAATAAAATCTACATATATACATACATATACATATATACATGTAATGTATCATCTAAGATTGTTTTTGAGTAAATATTTTTAAGCTTTATTTTTTTGGTCAATACCTATAGTGTTGTTACATTTACTGAAAACAATAAGCCTATAGTGTGTATCTTTCTGTCTCCCAGTGTTGGTACAACTTTCTGAGATTTTCAGTCATTGTGCTTACTTTTGGATCTAAACCTCTGTGAAAGAATCACACTTTTTCATTAACTAAGTTAGGAAAAATGAAAAATGGCACTGGAGTTTATTATTTCCAATGAGGGTGACATCACTTCCCCAGAGAGACCTTCTGAGGCCCTAGACTCTCCTAAGTTTCCCTGTTTTATGCTCCCAGAGCATTCTTCATTTTTCAAAGAGCTCATGTCTTTCTTCCGGGCTGGTGTACATTCCAAGATGAGCATATTGTACATGTCCTGCTCACTATTGTGTTCAGAGTTCTAGAACAGCCCCTCTACCCAATAAAGATGGAATTAATAATTGATGGATGAATCGATGATGAAGGAAGGTGTTGGGAAAATCATGGCTGTTCCGTACAGCTGTCCCAAACATTTCAAAAGTGCTCCTCACTTCCTTTCTTAGACTTAATAATCATTTAGTGATGTAGACAAGTTACAAGCATTCTGGCCCAAACTATTTGGTTTTCCAATGGCCTCTTCAGTACACCTCAATACCTTAAATAGTACTGGACAACAATTTATAAACTTAATACATTTATAAGTTCAAAAAGCAAAGGAAATATCTCTTGTTTATATGATAACTTTAGGTGCTTTTCCAAAACCCATGGCTTCATAGCATTAAGGGTGCTAATATGTTTTAGTCTTAGATGAAATATCAAAATAGGCTGATACCTCTGTAATAAAAATTCTATGTAACCAAAAATAATTAAGTAGGAAAATAGAGTAACAGTATGGTATCAAAACAGTAATGTCTTCTTGTCTCCTTTTAATGGACACTTCATGTTTGTAGTATCATCAATTTAATGCGATCATGCATTTAACATCCACAATTTAATCTCAGAGAATAAATCCTAAATTTTCACCATAAATGCTGAAAACATTTTTATGCTTTATAGTCAAAGAAACATTGTAAAATATTGACTCAACATAAGGTAATACTGGGCTGAGCTCTGAGGTTAAAAAAGATTGATCTGTCTGTCATCTGTCTATCAATCTATCTCGCCAGACTCTAATTTACTTATAATTATATCTCTGGGAAATTGAGATTTGCAATTGCAGTGATAATTTATTAAATATATCATTCCAGAAAAAATGTTTTATTTTCATATAGTTATTATGGAAATAGGCTCTCCTTAATAATGGTTGTCATTTGTTAAGTGCTTGTAATTCCTAAGGCCCTGGACTACCCAAAGTACTTGGTTTTCCTCATTGCTCCCTCATAAAAGCTGACAGATGCAGCTGTTACTATCATTTCTGTAATAGAGATGAGAGAAACGAGGCAAAGAGGTTAAGGAATGCACCAGTGTTTAAATGGTTAATATGGCACAGCCAAATGTTCACATTGTTTAGGATAGTTTGAGTTATTAAGTTGTATAAATTTATTTTTGTGTGTTAATTGTAATCATAGTATATTTTTCAAATAAAGGTTAATTCAAATATGTGATCTAAAGCATTTCTTTTAGAAAGACAATCAGGATTTAAGTGTAGATGTTCAAGGATAGCATAACACATTTTATTTTCTGATGCTAATAACATTTTTAACAGGTAATATTTTTTCTTATGTGTTGTTTTATTATGAGTCTAAAACATCAGAGTAATAAAAATACTCTTGGTAATTTAAATCTGTAAAAAATATCCAACCTCTATTTGTAAGACATTTTGTCTCCCCGTCCCCCCACCTCAAACCTTAAACAATAGTCTCTGGCAATTATTTTAATGGACATACTAAGCTTTTTCTGTAAATTATGTTTCATTTTTTCTGTCCACAGGACTATTAATAATCAAAAAATGGCCAAACAGCAAAATGATATCTGTGAAATAAAAATAAATTCTTAATGAAGGTGAATTATCAGCCACTGAATTATCAAAAATTAATTATGAAATCATTATTTGGCTAAAATTTTAAAAAACATTACATTTTTATGGAAAATTCTCAGAAATGACTTCATTGATAAAGCAACTTTCTTTATCCCTGTAGATGATAATATATCCTTTCTTGAAGTTAATAAAAACACTTTTTCTACCTGAAGATAAATTATATTTTTTAAAAATCCCAACTTCAGTGTATTTACAAAATATATTTGATTGCCTCTACAGAAAGATAAAGAAGATCAGTGGCTAGAGAAAAAAGTGCAGGGAAATAAAGACCACATTATTTTGGAGCATCTACAGTGGACAATGGGGTATGAAGTTCAAATTACAGCTGCCAATAGATTGGGATATTCAGAACCAACAGTCTATGAGTTCAGCATGCCACCAAAGCCGAACATTATTAAAGGTAAGCAAAACTAGCTGCTTTCTTAGGCTGGCAATAAATATGATAATCATCTTTTTATAACTCCTCTGGATTTTTTCTTAATATTGAAAAACATAATTTTATAGAAGGAATTGTAAATTCTGAGTTCTAATTGTGATTATCATGACATGTCTTACTCAAGATTTCTCAAATTGTTCTTGCCATGGGGTATCAGTTAACTTGTAAATACACTCTGACTTTGGTGGTTGAAGCGATGGGGAGAGAATGAACAGAGGGAGGGGATGGAAGGTAAAAGTGAAGTGTCAAAAATCAACATGAAAAATTTCTGTTGAAACCAGAAAATCTTTCACAAAGAAGACTTCTCTACCAAACACACGGAGGCTGGCCCTTCATTTTTGGAAAAATGCGGTCAAAGATAATGATGAGCCCATCCATGACTGATCAAACCAGTTGATTTTGGAAAGGTAGAATCAATCACACAGTAAGTCAGAAACAACCACAGATGTAGCCCAGAAAAAATTATAACTAGGATTTCAAGGAGGCTCACAATGTTACAGGACACTCAACATCAGTATTCAAGCGCACTGGTGAATTCTACCTTTATTAGTAACAGTGCTTGCATCATTGTATGCTAGTGATAGTATCGAAGTCCACAGGAGAGATATTAATTTTTTTCAGATACATGTTATAGAGGTAAGGATGCAAGAATTTGTCCTGATTCATAGTCATATTTAACTCTATGAGTTATCACATGGGTCATACTTTAACATCTACCATTCCTTTAAATATAATATGTAACATTTACTGGTAAATCTCATACATACATGTATGAATATATGTAATATACATATACTCTTCATATGTATATATGTAGAGATGGGGGCAGCATATTGATAAGCATGGCTTATTGAAGTCATATTATATTACAGTGTTAGTATTGTTACATAACACTGTTGGGACTGGGAAAAAATAAAATGTGTTAGTTCAGTCATGTTCTTTAACCCCCTTGTAACTTCAGATAGATATCAATCTCATTATTGTGAGTTTGTGATATAGTGCATCTTTTTTTCCAAATTGAAAGCATCTTTATACAGTTAATCTTTCTATTAAAAAATAATTACAAAAAAAATTACTATTGGTTATATGGTTTAAAAGTCATTGATATTTGACTTTGTATGGCTAATATTAATAAGTGCTTCCAATTATAATTTGAAATTAGGAAGTTGGGAACATCTAGAACTAATATTGATATGTTGTAATGGAATTTTTAAAAATTTACAAAGTACTTTTGCATTTATTATCTCATTATCTCATTTATGTATCTCTGAATCTGAATTGAATGAGGAAGAGTTATACTCATTTTACAGATGTAAATTTGGAAGGTTAAGGGATCTGTTCAAGGTCAGAGATACTTTAGTCATATGACAAGTCCAATGATCTTATAAGATGATACACCTAAGAATATGATTGAATATACTATCAAGTTCATTGCCTCTGTGAGTTTGAAACACCAGTAACTACCTCTACAATTATAATGTTTTATTTTTGTAGTAATTATCTTCCATACAGATACCAGCAACATGATATAAATATGACTCTAAATCTGAGTCAGAATCTTCAAAGGAGGATTTCAACAGTGTACTCCATTTTCCTCAATCTTTAATTTAGCTTGTATGTTTGGAGAAAATAATTATTTTTATCAAGATAAAAATTAATGTTGTATGAGGTTGGAAGACAACATTTTAATAACATTTTATAGGTAACAAACAAATTATGAAAAAAATAGACTTTAGGCAGGTTACTTTATGTTATACTTCCAGAGTCCCTGCTAGTTTTATAAAAAATCATTGTTAAGGAGCTCCTGGGTAGCTCAGTCAGTTGAGCATCTGCCTTCAGCTCAGGTCATGATCCCGGGGTCCTGAGATTGAGCCCCGCATCGAGCTCCCTGTTCAGTGGGGAGTCTGCTTCTCCCTCTCCCTCTGCTGCTCCCCCTGCTTGTGCTCTCTCTCTCTCTAATAAATAAATCTTTAAAAAATCTTTTAAAAAATCATTGTTAATAAAAACCAAAAATAAGTATGGATAAAAGGGTAAAAAGTAAATAAGAATATATGTATATACATTTATACATACATATACATACATACACACATATATACATATACAGGCACAAACATATCTAAGATATATTATGATATATTTACCATAAAAACATATTTTGTTTGAATTTCAGAATCAGATTGTGGGCAGTACCTAGAAGACAAGTGGAAAGAATTATGGTTTATAGTTTCAGCTTTGCTCTTGTTAATTAATTTTTCTTGATATGCATTTTCTTATCTCTAAGCTAGTTTCTTCTGGTTCTGCTATGTTAGGATTCATTCATTTGTTCTAGGTATTTATTGAGGTCTTGCTTTGTGAGAATGACAGAAATGGGCACAGAGGAATGACCTGTGAAAAGTACAGAACTGGCCCCTGCCCTCAGAGACCTTACAATCTAGTAGGGCAGGTAGACATAAAACCTAGGGTTCGAATAACCACCAAATAATTACAACTAAGAGATATGCTGGGGCTGTATGCTGCCATGAAGGGGTTTGCACTTGTACCTAACTTGTGGTGGGAGAGGTAGGGGTTAGGGAAGGGTTCCTTTAGAAAGTGCCTTTCCAAAACAAAGTTAAAGGAAATGAGTCTTCTAGGGAAAGTTTGTATATAGAAGAAGCCTCTGAGAGAGAGAGAAAAAAAAAAATTTTTTTGATCTGCTTTAGGAACTAGATAAAACATGGCTGAAGAGAACCTGGAGGTGTATGAACAAAAATAAGGATAAAGAGGGATCTACAACCCAGATAATCCAAGGTCTTCTGAAAATTACATAAACAATCTTAAAAGCGGTCCTAGAGGCAATAAGAAATCATTTGAAGCAGGGACATTATATGAATAGATAGGCATTACAGACAGATTAATCTTGCTCATATGGGTAAAAGGAAGAGATGGATGAACAGGAACACTTGAAAAAAAGTGACAGCAGTAGAAAAAAAAAACGTGAATAAATTCTGGACACAGTGTAGATGTAGGTTAACCTTACATGTGTAACAGATTGAATTAAGTAGATATTGATGACTTTTGAGTTTCTTGCTTGGATAGTTGGAACACTGTTGGCATCATCTCTCAGGATGAAGAATTTGAGGAACAGAATTTGCAGAATAGGATCAAACATAAGATCGGTTTGGTAATCCTTAAGTTTGAAATGTCAAGTAGTAGTTATATATGTGCATATAAAGATGAGAAGATGTCATAGATTGGAAACATACATTATGATGTTAACATTAACAGGTGAATGGTATCTGAAGCCTGGGTGAGGATAAAATTACACAATGAGTAATGCCCAAGCTCCATGAAAAAGAGTCTGAAATACTCATAGATGTCTCCCTGGTACCTAGAAGCGTGCCTGGCACAGCATAGATGTTCAAGGAGTACTTTTTGGGTAACTGAGTAGAGTATAAAGAACTGAGTCCCAAGGAACTATTATATGGGAAGAGAAAACCACAGCAACCCCCCACCCCCCATGAGATTAAGATGTTGTAGAGTTCCTGGAAAAACAGAAGACTGTAGTATCTTGGAAGTTAAGGGAGAGTCATCTTTCAAGAAGAAAAGCTATAAATCGCATTTGCCACTTCAGATGCTGCCAAGAGGTCAACGGAACTCAATCGAAAGAGATGTGAAGTGTCCTTCATACATACAACTTTGCTGAAGTGGCTATGAGAGAAATTAGGTAGGAGTGGGCTGAGGATTTTATGTGAGGTTAGGAGGTTTAGATTCCATGTTTATTTAATGCTTTTAAGAAGGTTTGCTATGAAGGCGAGCAGAGATTAAAAAAAAAAAAAAGAATCAGTGTCAGAAGGACTTTAGGATGAAAAATGCTGGAGTGTGTTTCACAGCTGATGAGGCAGATCACGCAGTCAAGGAGAAGTCAGAACAAGCTATCTGAGAAGGTAGGAGAAAGAATTCCTCCCCCTCTAAACTGTGCAGCTGATGGCTTTCTTCATGGAAAGCCACATTAATGACATGCCTTTAGAGTTTAAGAATCGTTCAGCTTAGCTCTAGAAGGTTTTGGGGGTCAATTTTAAAGGCTGTAAAGGGTGATGGTGAATTTGGGAACCTTTATGCCCACAATATCCTACAGAGTTAAAGTTATGTATTGGTAAAATAAGGAAAATGATTTGCATATGCCTTCATCAAAATTACCCTGGTAGCTGTATGATTTCTTTTTCCATTTTAAAGTAAATATTATAAATTTAAACTCATATCTGAAATAAGTTATCAATAATAAACTAGCAGACCTTAAGTCTTTTTATGCCAGTTTTAGAAGATGTGAACTTTAGAAGTTGATTTAGTTTTAATTCATTTTTGGTGGCATGCGTTGTAAACTGTCTAAATAAGTTTATAGACTTTTTTTTTATTCTTATGTTAATCCCCATACATTACATCATTAGTTTTAGATGAAGTGTTCCATGATTCATTGTTTGTGCACAACACCCAGTGCTCCATGCAGAATGTGCCCTCCTCAATACCCACCACCAGGCCAACCCATCCTCCCACCCCCCTCCCCTCTAGAACCCTGTTTGTTTTTCAGAGTCCATCATCTCTCATGGTTCGTCTACCCCTCCGATTTCCCCCGCTTCATTCTTCCCCTCCCGCTACCTTCCTCTTCCTCTTTTTTTTTTCTTAACATATATTGCATTATTTGTTTCAGAGGTACAGATCTAAGATTCAACAGTCTTGCACTTTTGAATCTAAAAAGTCATTGCTTATGTGCATTCAATATATTTAACTTTTTGTAAGCAACAGGCTAAATATAGAGTACATGTATTTGTTGGACTGAAGAACTATTTTTTTAACAATATGCTCACCTTACATTCATATATAATATGTTACATTAACAATAATGGTTCTTCTACGTATGTATATTAGTGGATACCACATTTCTCCATAGTTTATTATTCTAATTTAAAAGGTACTTTGTGATGAATAATATTTTCTCATTTCCACTTATTAAACATATATTTACTTTGAAAGATGTGTTTCTTGATTTACATAGAACTAGAGTGCAAAAATCACAATCCTGTTCCCTTTTGGAATATTCATACAGCATAATGCCATCTCATTTTATTTATAAACAGTGAGAATATTGAATAGTTATGACAAATTAATTCTTATAAAATGATTACAAATCTATGGAATGAGAGTTTGATAAAATGACATTTATGGATTTGTTCTGTAATCTCTATGGCTAAAAATACTACTACTTTGGTGGATTGAATATAATCTAATGTTTTAAACAATCCTTGGTGATAAATAAATTTATTTTGAAAAACATTTCCCACTATTCTTTTGGTTTATGACAGGTTTAATACTGTTTGTTTTAACAACAACAACAAAAAAGGGGTCTTTTTTTTTCTTTTAGTAATTGCTTCCTTTTTCTGCTTTTGTTACAATGAATTGAACACATGTCTAATTTTAACACTATTAATATAATTTGGTGACAAATAATTGCATTCATACATTGTTAAGATCTGATGATAAAACAATTCTACCATCTGAATTCAAGCACGTAATACATCTATAAGAGTTCCTCAAATTTAAGAAGCTAGAAAAGAAATTATATAAATCACCACCACTAAATATGTTGTTAAAAATTTTCAGGTTTTTTTCCTTTTGTTTTTTCATGGTTGTTTTGATTATATTTCTAATGAATGTACAGTAAAATAATTTTGATATCACTCCGTCTAGTTCCACGCAATACTAGCATACCCTTACAGTTCTGAATAACTCAACATAAACAAAGAAAACAACATTTTCAAGTGCATGGCAAATACTAAAATGTCTTCTTAAAGTTAAATTTATGATCTGTTCAGAATATGAATAAGAGAAATTCTAAAACAGCAGTGAAATTGAAGTTCAGTTAATTGGAAAGAACTTCATTTTAACTATCTGGAAATCTCAGTCAAAGCTAAATGTTAATACTACACCCAAAACAGTATTTCTTTGAATTTAGCACATAATGAAAAAGTAAACCTATATTTTCATGTTCTTTTGTTCTCAAAGTTATTTTTAAAGAGGTACAATGACATATGTCTAGAGTTTGTCTTTGGTCAGTCAGGGCTCCTTGCTTCTTCTATTCTTATGGCAAATTTTCATTGTGTGAATAGGTAATTTTCACTGATATTTCTTGGTAGCTTATTCACTGTTAAAAATATAACTACTTTTATCAAATATTTCTTCTAAGATATGATGGCAGTGAAAAGTACTATCAGTAAACATTGCAGAATATGATGAGCTCATATTTACAGTAGCACAGTGAAGTGGAGGTGCCTTCTCGCTTATAAGATGTATCTTCATTCAAGAATAATTAAGATGCTTACATTTAAAGAATCAATGACAGAACTACTGTCTGATTTATGTGAAATAAACATTAATTAATACTGAGTATTAATATTGAGGCTCAGTTATGATTTAATGTGACAACTATTTCGTAATGTTCTGTACAGATTTTAGCCATTCTTTGTCTTGTATCAAAGTAATTTTTTTGTAGGTAATTTGTAATGGCTTTGTGTAAATCTTGCATTAATTATTTTCTCTTTTTTTTTCTTTCCTACTGTCACTTTTTTTTCTTTTTCTTTATTTTCATGTTTGTAACCCTACTCTTTTCTTTCTTAATTATTTTATTCTTATTCTATTTTCAAAAACAATTTCCGTCACGCAGATAAATGCTGTGAAGCGAATAAAGGCGAAAATGGAAGCCAGTCATGGCAGCTGAATGCTGCTGGGTTTTCTTTCATTATAGCCATAAGTTTGTCTTGGATGTTTTAATGTTGTTGTTTTATGATATTTCCTTTTATGCCCTGCAAATTTACAAGGCTAATCTGAAATTATGATAAAAGATTTTCTATGGTCCAACTAATTATGCATGTATCTTCACCCATGAACAATTAGCCTATTTTCCCTTCCCAAATTGTCAACCTTTAAAGTAAATAATTTGTCAGAAAATCACTGAAAGAACGTGAATCAGGATTGTTTCTTCTAGGATAAGTTCATTGCATAATTCGCTTCATTCTAAAGTTTCCTTTAATTTCTGAAGTTGACCTGTTAAATATCATGTCACTTTTACTTGGAACGTAAGCATTTACTGCATCTAGTCTTTCATTTGATTATTTTGCAAATATAATTCAATATCCATGGCCATACATTGTATAAATAGTAATTTTATTACGTAGAATTGTGGATCTTTTATATTGGTTTTAATTGTTACTCTTTTAAATGTAAGTTTCTAACTTTATGGACATTTATAAAATTTCATAGTGCTTACCATTTATATAAAACATAAACCTGATAACTTTTATTATATTAGATGTGTATCCTTATTGTGCGACCTATTTTCCATTTACCGACCTAAAATGTCATAAGGAATAAAAGTGGAAAAGTTTCTTCTTTTAAATTTGAACACCGATATTGAAATATCCATTTTTCATTAAGTTGAAAATACCTCTCTGCAATTGTCCCAAAATAAATAATAAAGTTAGAATGTGTTTAAAAAGTTGCATCCTGTTCACTGGATATGGACTGATGCTATTGTTAGCTACTTCTTGAGAGATGATGAAATTGAGAGGAGAAGGAGGTGTTACCACATTCCATTTTTCAGAGGAAGCTGGATTTGAGGGAGTATCATAAGTAATGATTTTAGTTTTGACATTTTCATTCATTATAAAATGAGAAAAGTGTTTTGTGCCTTTCACTCCCAACCACACTCTAGCAAATGATTCTTAATACTCATTCAGGACAATTAGAAAGCAGTCAGATTTACATATATCAATAGAGTGACCATACTTACATGGTAAATCAAATTACTAGATACGAGGCTTTGAGAGTCACTCATCAAAAACTGTTTTCCTGGGCGCCTGGGTGGCTCAGATGGTTAAGCGTCTGCCTTCGGCTCAGGTCATGATCCCAGGGTCCTGGGATCGAGTCCCGCATCGGGCTCCCTGCTCCTTGGGAGCCTGCTTCTCCCTCTGCCTCTCTCTCTCTCTCTCTCTCTCTGTCTCTCATGAATAAATAAATAAAAATAAAAAAAAAAGAAAGAAACAACTAGAAGCTTTAAAAAAAAAACAAAAACTGTTTTCCTGCATGAAAGTATTCTCTTACTATTTTTTTCTTTTTTAAATAGCTACAGAATCCTATTACATAAGATCTAATGCTAGACTTTTCTTTAGTAGTCTTTCTTTATCTTTTCTAAACTCTGCTGTGCACTGCTGTCCTTCTTTCTTCTGATCTAGCAACGGATCTTTAGAATGCAGAAGTAACCCATCCACAGATTAAACACACTTCTACTTCCTTCCCTTTTCTTCTGCTGAGACAAAGGGATTTCCAAACTTATGCAGTACGGAAATCTAACCTGCTTATGGCGAGTGTTCTGTTTTTAAAATCACCATAGCAGGGGTGCCTAGGTGGCTCAGTCGGTTAAGCATCTCCCTCCAGCTCAGGTCACGATCCTGGGGTCCTGGGATTGAGCCCCACATCGGGCACCTTGCTCAGTGGGGAGCCTGCTTCTCCTTCTCCTCACCCCCCACTTGTGTTCTCTCGCTCAAAGAAAGAAATAAAATAAAATCACCATGACCAACTTTTTTTTTATTAAAGAACTAATTATAAGTGCATATTATATTCCAGGATATCTGTATTTGGAGAAGGTATATAGACTTGTTGGTTACTAATATGTAGAAAGTCCTGGGACAGAAAAGAGTTCCAGTAACTCTTCCAGGAACAGTTTTCCCTGTTGACTATAACCTGACTGGATTTTTCCAATAAGACAAATGCTTCCACAAGACTCATGTAGAAATTATTTTGACATAGTATATGATAGCAAAATACATAGTATATGATAGCAAAAAAAATGGAATATGTATTTCATAAGATAACATAGTTGATTTTTTAAAATTTAATATTCTATGACTCAAGGTCACCAACAGTGTTACGAAGAATACTCAAATTCAGGTTTACATGGTACCTAAAGTGATATTTTGACAGTTGAGAAAATAATTTAAAATGAAAATTTTATTGTCTCACAGAATTATTTACATTTAATAAATTCATTTAGTTTTTATAAACACCTAAGTGCAGATCAAGTTTTTAATCCTGAAATTAAAAAGCAATCTATCATTTGGCCAAATGTTTATGCTTAGAAGAACAATTATTTTGCAATTCTGAGAAATGCATAAATTCTTGAAAATAAATCCTCAGACATCTTAAAATACAGGTTCTGTGCTTTGGTTTATTTCTACAAGAAATAGGAAAGCACAAAACTCTGAACAGTACAGCTATAACATTTCAATAAATGAGGCCTTAGAGATTGTAAATTACCTTCTCAGATTAAAAAAAAATCTTAGTAATATGTAAGTATTGCTAAATTATTTTTTTTTATTACCTGAGTTTTAGTTTTGTTATATGCAACCCTGTAATCTGACAGTGCTGTTTAGTCTAATTAGTATCTACCTATAGGTCTAAATGAATGTGATTGTTGGTAAGCAAAACATAAAAATTCAACTTATTTTAAGTCTCTCCCTCATATCATCCAGTGATTTTTTTTCATTCAATAAATTCTTAAATAAAACCCTGTGTCTCAAATGTATAAAATATGAAGTTGTGTGTTAAGGTGAGTTTTATGTTAATCATTACATGTAATATGTCTATGTCTACTGATGTGTATATCATATCTCCAAATATTAAATCATTCCAGAAGTTTGTGTTAAGCATCATCTACCAGTTATTAAATTAGGTTGATTTCCTTGTGGATGATTACTTCATCTGAATGTGGAGATCAAGATTAATTTCTTCTATAAACATGGATATCTCCTTTTTTTTTTCTCCTCACCATTTTTGCCTGGTTTGTCTTCTTTTCTCCTTTTATTATTTAGTCTTACTGGTTTCTCCTCTCCAAACCAAACTCCGTAATTATTCATCAGATCACTATAAGGCTCACCAATACCATGTACCAGATGTGCTAACAGAGTATGCCTAAGAAGTAGCAGTAAATTCTTTTCTAGGAAACTTCTTGGATAGGAGAATCGTAGGTCAATTGCCATTTTTCATCCTCTCTCCTCATATTAGTCATTGGGAATAACGACATTTTATAAATGCTACACTCGTACCATTTCCAAAAACATGAAACGAATGAACATATATGCATTCATTCGTGGTAGACATGGACGAGATTAAAATGTCTTATGGCTTATTTTTTTAAATTTCTTTCCCTTTTTTCCTTAGCCTAAAGTATCTTAAGTGTTTCAAAAAATTAAATAAATAAATAAATATATTCTAGACATTGGATTAACAGTTTATGTCTATAATTTCAATTGGACATATGAAATGAATACGTACACAAATAATTTAATTGCAAATAGTTTTCACTATTTAAATATACAGAAGGTTTTTTTAAATTAAGAATTAAAAATACAAGTATGCACAGTAGTTCACAGGTTATACAATTTGGGTCAATTTGGAAGCCATTATAATTTAACTCAAATATTTTCCATATAAGAACGGCGACTTAACATATTTAATTTAAACCTGAAATAAGGAAAATTCTACACTAGTTTCAACTTTGTACATTTGGATTTGTGGCTATTCAGTTATATTCAACAAAATAGAGTGTGCAAGAGGTAATTAATCTTTTTTGGGTCAGGGTAAACTCTATTAGATATCTGAAAAGTATCATATTTATTAATATTTATTAATCTTCACTAGGAGTGGAAACATAAATTTTAAAATTACAAATGATTTTAGTGATTTAAGATAGATATTTATATAAACAATATAATCATTAAGTATGTTCAGGTCTAGTTTTCAAGAATTGTTAGATCATGTTACCTATAATAATACTTTCAGTTTGAAGTAGTTAGGAAATCTCTTTAGTCATGTAAAATTATCTGAAAATTTCTACCTGTTTGTTTTTGGTTATGACATTAGCAGTATTAAAAACTTTAAATAGTGTGTTACAATACTACCTAAATTAAATGTTACTTATAATTTTCTTTAGCCCTTATGTATTATAATTTTACTTATCATGAAGGTTGTATCCAAATGTGTCATTTAATGTATTTTATTATGGCTCAAATCTGTGAGGTTTAATGTAATATCCTTTAAACAACCTTTGAAGAGGTACAGATTATGTAGGTTTTCTCTTATATTAGCTTATTTCCTTCCTTCCTTCTTTCCTTCCTTCCTTCCTTCCTACCTTCCAATTCATTCTTTCTAATATTCTCTCTCTCTCTCACATTCCCTTTTATTCCTCCTCTTTGTCTCTCTTGCCCTGTTGTCCTTTCTCTCTCTCTCTCCCAACCCCCTCCAGCCTTCCTTCCCCCCACCTCAATTTCTGGCCATGAATAAATAGGGTTTATTTTTTTCTACTCCTTTTCCATTAATCACTGGTAAATCTTAAAGTCTTAGCATTTGTGCTATGGATATATGTCATAAAACCTTCAGAAAGACTAATGCATTGAATATCCATTGGAGATGCAAATATTCTACAAATAGCCCTTGAAATTATTTCAATATGAATTGAAATTGGTAAAAATTCCATTTCCAAACCAGCTGATTATGTCATAAAAATAAAGAGAATTATTTGATCACTGTTAATACTTTATAATTTATCTTAGAATCCAGAAGGTATTACCACTGTAAATTTTAGGACCTAAAGAAGAAACAATCTTTCTAACATCCCATTAACCTGATCTCTTCTGTATTAACATCTAAATTGGTAGAGTTAACATCTAGAGTTAACATTTTTCTAACTTTTAAATATAAAGCTATAGTATTATCCCTTTTTAATTTATTGTACTTAAAAACTTGATGAAATACATAAAGGTTCTAAGAGTATATTAAGCAGCATCTCAATTTTTATCTAAGGCAAAAAAATTCAGTAACCTTAAATTTAATCTAATTGTTCTGAAATAAGAGATAAGAGTGTGATAATAATGCTGTGTTTTCCAAATACCTTTGGTTTTATTATCCTACATAAAATGAGCCAGATAAAGATTTTCTGGTAGTAATCATCCTTCTTCTATGGCTATTAACTAATTTCAAAGCCTAAGTTGAAAAAATATTGAAACAGCTAAGGAAAACACATATGTTCAAGAGTTCTATCATTTTATCTATGCTGACCTGAACTGCAACTAATGTCCTTATGGCTTTGTTGGTAGACTATTATTTTACCTAATTTTTAAAGCTAGGTTGATTCAAGTAGACTCAAATTTCATTTTACGTGTGAACTAATTGAATGTATTTTTAGGTATAAGGTAATGTTTCTTAATTTGTGTGTGTTCAAATTAAGTTATTCTTTATCATTCCATTTTAACTAATAAAAATATAAAGTTACACATTTGCAAACATTGCATAATATTAAGAGATAACATCTTTTTTCTTAATTATACCATATTTATTTTTATTCTATACATGTACTAAATGGGCACTATGAAATAAGTCTCCTAGTTAATCTTTTTTTAAATGCAAGCAATTAAAAATTACTGTTTTAAGTAACCTCCACGATTCATGAACTTCTTTAAGAATATTTTTATCTCACATCTTACACTGATTTTATGTATAACACTTGTGTTTTAAAGTGACTATTTCTGATCATTTTAATTGCATCTGTTTTCATCATAGCTTATTTTCTTGAAAAAAATGTATGTTATAAATGTATTGTTTTCAGTACCATCCCTTATTTAAAACCCTCAACATAATATCCAGCACTATGTGTAATCCTATGCATGTGTTTCATAGTATATTAAATGTCATTTTATTTTCTGTACCTCTGTGTCTCCATTGTTGTAATAAAGAAAACTGAGGAAAAGCTTTGTTATATGTGTTTTCTTTATTACTGGTACAAATCTTCTCTGTCCTTGTTGTGTGTTTTCATTTCTAACTTAATCAGATCCAATATTGCAGTGTAATAAACATATAATCATTGAGTGACTTCTATTTTGGGTCAAATAATACATCATCGGTAGACTCATATTGCAAAAATAATTTAGAAACACTACTAAATACTATTTCTTTCATAGTAACTAGTTTCAGAGTCTTCTTAGAAACTTCAATGACTAGTAGGAGACCAAAATAATCAGATACTATCTTAGTAAAATACAGGAATAAAGTTAATAATTTTAATAATGCAAGCATTGTTAAGTAGTTTCCTTTGCTAGCAAAAGTTTATAAAGGCAGATGTAAATGCTTAAAGAGATTTTTCAAATCTCTTTGGTTAATGTATTACTATAATTCCATTTAAGCACCATGAGAATAAAGTTGTAGAAAATTCCTAAGGTTCTCTGCTGATCCACAGCCAAGGTATGAAACAAAAATGGTGACTTTGGTTCTATTTCTTAATGTGTACTGTGTCACATGCTGTGTGTAATATTTCATTCACTCCTCATAAAGTCCCTCTGAAGTAAGTATCATTTCTTCCATATTTTAAAGGAGAATAGTGAGGCCTAAAGAAATTGAATAATTTACGTAAAGAGTCACAATTAGCATCCAGGTCCAGTGCTCTTAATAAAACATTATATTTCTCTTTTTGTTTTAGTACTGGACCTGGGTTCAAATGATAATTCTTTAATATGGAAATTATTCAATTAGTTTTTATAAAGTGAAAAATTGCTGGCCTAGATATGAATATATATTTCTCTTATATAAATGCAGTGAAGTGCTACATTGCCAGATAAAAATGAAATAGTATAGAAATTACAAAGGAGAAAAAGTTCATTTTCAAGATTTGCATTATTTTAAGGCACACTTAATCTTTCTTATCCCATAACAGCCCACTCTCAAATGTATATCATATATATATATATATATATATATATCCCCCATTAAAACATATTTGTATACATTTCAAAATGAAAATTGTAATAAAGTATCTGTATTTTGTTATAATTTTTGAACTTCTTTCAATTCATTCAATAGTTACAGAAGTTTTGTACATTGGGAGAGAAAGAAAGTTAAGTTTTCTTTGTTGTTCTTGTTTTTGCTTTTCCTGAAACCCCTTGACAATGAGATGGTATCAAGCAGGAAATATTTGGGAATTGTTGGACATTTTTATAGTGACCATCACAGTAACTTTACATTACTCTATTAGCTTTATATTACTTTATTGTTTGGGGTCACTGTGAAAAAGCTAAAGAGATTTGAGGAAATCTATTCTAATATCCTAATTTGAGGAAATCTATTCTAATACCCTAATCAATACTATTATCTTATTATGTCAACAAACTGAGGATCAGAGAAGCCCAGGGACTAGTCATTGACTCTCAGCATTCCTCCTTTCTTTGTTTTATCAAATTACACTGAATCAGAGATGACATAACTCAATCCTTTGTCTATAACTTATATAGTCCTGTGTCTTTGACCTAGTTCCTTTGATTTCTTCTTGATTGTGTCATAAAAAAATCAGTGTGGCTCAGGAAAGGTCATGTATTAACCAACCAGAGTTCCTTCCAGTAATCATGGTACTTCAACAAGTCAGCTTGTTACCTTTCTCACTTTAACTCCTACACAGAGCTGCTTTTCTATGATCAATGTAATAAACTCACACTCAGTTTACAACCCAAAAAGAATATCAAATTAAATGTAATCACTTTATAATTTTTACACATTTTCTGAAAACATCTTATAAAATGACTTTTTTACATTGTTCATAGAAATAAATCATTTTCTAGTAATGTGAAGTAATATTTTTACATACTATCTAATAAAAACTAAACTAGATGGTTTCATTTCAGCATCTGTCCTTTTCATTTTAAGAAATCAACATAAACAGCTTCAAATCAGAATTTGCATAGTGGTATATGTCTCCTTCTTTACTGATTTCTCATTTATTATTATAAAGAGAAATATAAAATATTTAAAAATGCATATTATAAAAAATAAATAAATAAAAATGCATATTATAATAAATATAGACTATTTTTTCCTGCTTAGATAAAGTTAACAAAAGTAAAAATTAGCTCTTCACACTAGCATTTCTGTTTTGAGAAATGCATGAACAACAACTCTCAACTTGCTGTTTCTATATAATTTCACAAAGGCTAAACTGGGTATATATGTTACATGGAAAGCTACATGCAAAACTCTCTAATGTACTTGCAAAATGATAAGAAAAATATTTTGCTTTGCAGTGCTTATTGGTGGAAAACAGAAAAAATATTGTGGGGTTTTTATATACTAGCCTGAGACTTAATGTTCCATCAAATGGTCAGACATGAAGGAAAGTTTATTTAAGGCAATAGATATATTTCTCTACAGCAGGGTCTGGTCTGGTTCATTGGGGGGTCCCATCATACCAAAACAGGAAACTAAAAATGTTTAAGACTTTCCTGTGTGTCAGTCATCACTTAGCATGTCATTTTTTAATTATTAAAGGAAATAAAATATTGTTTATTGAATTTATAGACATTCCCAATCTAGGCAAGTTACCATTTCTTGGAAGATTTTAAAGATATGACTCTATTTTTTTTTTCATTCTTAGATAGACTTTACTTTTTAGAGAAGTTTCAGGTTCATACCAAAATTGAGAGGAATGTACAAAGTTCCCATATACTGCCTGTCCCAATGCATGTATTGCCTCCCCAATTATCAACATGGAGAGTGGTACATTTGTTACAAGTGATCAACCTAGATTGACACCATTGACATCATTTTTACCCGGAATCCAAAGTTTGTATTAGGATTTATTCTTGGTGTTGTATATTATATGGGTTTTAATGAATGCATAATGAAAAGTATCCACCATTATAGTATTTTTACTAAAATAGTTTTACTGCCCTAAAAATCCTCTGCGTTCTGCCGATTCATCCGTCCTTCTTTCCTAACTCCTGGCCACCACTGATCTTTTTCATAATCTCTATAGCTTTTCCTTTTCCATCACTTATAGGAAGTGCCATCAGAAGCCATCATGTCATATATTTAGAATCATTTAGTATATATATTTTTCACATTGGATTCTTTCACTTAGTAATGTGCATTTAATGTTCTTTCATGTTTTTCATGATGTGATGGCTCATTTCTTTTTAGTATTGAATAATATTCCATTGTCTGGATGTACCACAGTTTATACATTCACCCAGAGAAGGATATCTTAGATGTATTTTTTAAATATATTGAAAACCTGCACTTCTATTTTAGAGTTAAAGTATACTCTACAAGATATTATTTAGATGCACTATGTAATAATTTACATTAGAAGTGTTCTTATGTGTTTAGATGTTTAATTTCAATAATGTAACTTGGTTGTTTTTTTATATAACCCTAATGCAGAAATTGAAATCTCTAAGACCCAATACAGTGAATGTTTAAAACTGGAAATTTTTCATAACCTAATGTTATAAATTCCTTGGAAAATAATACCATCCATATATTTATTCATATTTTCATTTATTGTTTTATATATTTATAAAACTCAAAGGTATGCATATTTAATAATTTCATAATAGATAGATTAAACAGTTTGGAATTTCAACAAAAAATTTGTAAAATATTAATTGTAATTTAATCCTATATGGGTGGGATTCAGTTTTGTAATACAGTCTTTAAGAAAAAGGTATTTTTGAGGTACCTGGGTGGCGCAGTCAGTAAAGCATCCGACTCTTGTTTTGTCCCAGGTCATGATCTCAGGTCTTGGAGTTAGACCCCACCTGAGGCTCTGCACTCAGCAGGGAGTCTGCTTGTCCCTCTCTCTCTGCTCCTCCCCCCCACTCACGTGCACACTCTCTCTCAAATAAATAAACAAATAAATAAAACCTTAAAGAAAAAGAAAGGTATTTTCTATTTGTGCAAAGAATTCCATTTTCTATATATGGAACAGCCTTTTAATATTAACAGAAAAAAAGAATTTGGCCAATTAATGGTTAAACCAAGGAACTAAAATTTAAATTATTCAATTCTTTGACACTGGCTAATGTCTGTTTTGGTCATATTCATTTCAATCTAAGAAGTTCTTTTCCCATAAGCCAATAAAAACCTTCATTATCTTTATTTTTTTTTAAGATTGTATTTATTTATTTGACAGAGAGAAACACAGCGAGAGAGGGAACACAAGCAGGAGGAGTGTGAAAGGGAGAAGCAGGCTTCCCGCCGAGCAGGGAGCCTGATGCGGGGCTTGATCCCAGGACCCTGGGATCATGACCTGAGCCGAAGGCGGACGCTTAATGACTGAGCCACCCAGGCACCCCAAACCTTCATTATCTTATGAGAAATACCTAAATCACCTTCACCAAAGAAAACTGAACACATATCATAAGATTTAAACTTCATATGGAGAAAGTATAGAGTTAGTGAGATAAGAATAAATTTCAAAAGAGCAGTTTGAATAAATATGACATAAAATATTTTATAGCTCTTTCTTTTTTTGTGTGTGAAATGATCAATGGTTTCCATTCAAGCACACTTAGCGAGTTGAAATGTCAGTGTAGTTAAGAGCGTAGGTATTCTGTTGTGCAAGGACTTTAGATATTTCACAGTCTCTCGTGGTTTATTGTTGCACCAGATTTGTAACAACACTTACAAATATTCATTTCTAAATTTTCAGTTATTTGAAACATTTATCAAGTGTGTTGTTATCTATAAGTGTTTAGCCAACTTTTTTTCAAAATTTAGCACAGCTTAGTTCTTTAATTATTTTTCTTACATTAAATATATTATTTTAACTTTTTCTGAGACTGTGTCAGGTTTCCATCAACACTCCCATAGAAAAATAATAACTTTATATTTTATTTTATTTATTTTTATTTATTTATTTTTTAAAGATTTTATTTATTTATTTGAGACAGAGAGAATGAGAGAGACAGAGAGCACATGAGAGGGGGGAGGGTCAGAGGGAGAAGCAGACTCCCTGCCGAGCAGGGAGCCGGATGCGGGACTAGATCCAGGGACTCCAGGATCATGACCTGAGCCGAAGGCAGTCGCTTAACCAACTGAGCCACCCAGGCGCCCAATAACTTTATATTTTAGAGTGTTTCTTTTTACAGGGAATTGTTCTCAAAAGATAAATATTAAAACCTTAAGGAGAATTGTGTAGATTAAAAACAAAAAACAAAAACGGTGTGAAGGTGATGAGCCTCTTGCAATGTCATTCCACTTAAAAGTGTACAGAATAATTATACATAATTGTAAATATACATTATGCAAATGATAATATTATTTTATCTTATACAGTGTCTATTTTTAAAATATATTAATGGACACTAATTATCTAATGCTGATTCAATCACTAATCACATGTTCCAGGCTGAGTCTAACTACTTCCTCACTGCTTCAAACATCAAGCAGAGATTGACAAACCTGGGTGCATTATGGAAATGGGCATGGGATAAGAGAGAGGGAAGACTGGAAAGACAGTCCAAGCCATAGCCCAGGCCTCCACTAGCTCCCTCCCTGCAACAGGTTCTACTTTCCTGTCTATGTATCTCAAACAATTCTCTACCATCTTTTGGGGAAAGATCACACTTTTGAGGTGTTGGTGGTGATGGTGGTGGTGGTTGATTTTGGTTTGGGTGACTTATTTGTCTATCTACTCAGTTTCAGGGTCCATTCTTTTTAACTTCTTCATTTTATTCACTTAACTCCGACCTACTTCAATCATCCTCAATATCTTAACTCTAATATTTGTATATCTATGCTAATTTCAAAACATACCATTTATTTTCATACATTTCCATGTTTGCTCATAGCATGTTCTGACTGAAATAAACTCCTTTCATCACATGGAAAGTTTCTCATTCTTCAATACCTTTCGAATATTGTCTTCTCGATCATCTTACTTGACCACTAACTACTAACTTATATGCTTTCCCACCTGTCTGCTCAGGCTACATTAATTTTTACCACTAGTAAAGCAATCAGTTGCACTGCATTTCAGTTTCTAAGTTACATGTCTTATTCATCTCTCCCAATTCATATGAGTCCCCAGAGAAGAGAGTCTTTTGCTTTTTTCATATTTTATCTTCACAACTGCTTGATAAAACTGTTTAATAACATTGAGCTAAAATAAAGGGTGATCATGCATTTTTTGCCCAATTTAGCCTTGGGCAAAAATATTTATGTAATATCAAAGGACTAGAAAATATTTTGAAAAGATAGTTAATTTATAATTCTGTCTTTGTAAACAATCATATATAAGAAAAGACATTCTTAGGAAAATGTATAGAGTTTTATAATTATAAATACCATTTATATAATATACATGTTTACAATTCCTTTTCCATTACCAACCAAATATCCTCAATTAGCTAATTGTCTTGCCCCAAATCAGATAGTAAACATAAATGAGAAAATAGATAGATAAATAAATAAATAAAGTCTGGTTTATGTGTGCTGCCCTCTTAACCCACCTTCTCTCAAATAATACTTCCTAGTAGGGAGAAGTGATTTGAAGGGAAATTTTGGATTATCATTATATATATATACATATATATATATATCATTATATATATATATCATTATATATACACACACACACACACACACGTATGAGTCTTACATATATACATAAAAATAGTTATACATGTAAAGAACATTTTAACATAAGAATCAAAATAACTAAAGAATAGAGACACAGTGGTAAGAAATAGGTGATGTAAAATACAATCTTCACCCTCCTCCCCCAAAGAAATTTGGTAGTAAGCAAGCAACCATCTACATCAATATTGCTTAACTGAGTATACCTAGAAAAATCATGACCATCTTATTAAAATGTACTGAAAGCTTGAGGATTTTAAACACAAGTAACAACAGTAGGCTTTGTTAATATATTTGAATAATACTGAAAAATTATTGATGAATTTTATTTGTAATATATAAAATCTGAAAATTTCAGGGGTACCTGGGTGGCACAGTAGGCTAAACGTCCAACTCTTGGTTTCAGCTTAGGTCATGATTGCAGGGTCATGAGATCGAGCTCTGCATTGGGCTCAAGCTCAGCGTGGAATCTGTATGAGTTTCTCTTCTCTCTCTCCCTCTATTACTCTCCTCTCTCCCTACATGCTCTCTCCCTCTCTCTCTAAAATAAATAAATAAATCTTTTTTTTTTTTTAAGATTTTATTTATTTATTTGACAGAGACATAGAAAGTGAGCACAAGTAGGCAAAGCGGCAGGCAGAGGGAGAGGGAGAAGCAGGCTCTCGACTGAGCAGGGAGCCAGATGCGGGACTCAATCCCAGAACCCTGAGAGCGTGACCTGAGCCCAAGGCAGACGCTTAACAGACTGAGCCACTCAGGTGCCCTAAATAAATCTTTTAAAAAAAATCTGAAAATTTCAACCTTTTAAATTAATGTGTGGATCCACAAATTGTATTATCAAGGATTATCAAGTTTTAATCTCTGACATGAACTTTTATAATTTGTTTTTAGATTATTGAAAGAGCTCCAATGAACTCAATACATGTCCCTTTAATACACAGCAAATTACTTTTATGTGATCCTAAAAATTAAAACTTTGTCAGGCTGGGCACAATACACTTATAAATAGTGCAATTTCATACAATTATATACTCCTTTCATGATGGTAACTTTTCATTTTTTATATATTTGTAAAGATTTTGAATTTTGAAATCCCAAGATTCCTTTCCCAAAATGCAATCCCTTATAAAAAACTCTGCAGTTTTGTTTTCCCTGGTAACAGTGCCCTTTCACAGCCATCACAGATATTACCAGCATTACATACTTTTTTCTTTTCATTGTTCTTTGAAAACTTCATGCCTGATAATTCATGCTGCACCTGCAGAGTTTTCATTCAGCTAGTTCTCAAAGCAGTTAGATATCTGAATAATATGAACTTGAGTGAACTTAAAAAGTTGCTAGTAAGTGCATTTTGTCAGGATGCTGAATGATGTAAATCCTTTCATTATCTTATGAATACTAGAAGCTGTCCAAGAGGGAACCAAGGTATGACAGAGAAAAGATTAGAACACAAAAGAGGTACAGTCTTTATTTTAAGGAGGAGGTTTTGATTCACATGGCAATAATCTGTTGAAAGTTTCAATCTTATTTTTTATTTCAGTGAAGACCAATGTGTGTAAAATGCACAAAATAACCATAACAACAAAAGAAATAATAATGATAACAGCAACAAAAAAATCTAATGGTGAGGTAAAGAAGGCAAGTGAATTACAGAAGAAAATACCAAAAAAAAAAAAAAAAAAGGATATATTCTTATCCCAAACCAGGCAAAAGTCAATTTCATCTATCAGAGACAATAAGAGAATTTTTAATAATTCTTTTGCTTTCATTTATTTTAACATCAATCTTACAAAGATCAAGAAAGATTTTCATTTGCATACAGAAGTATGGGAATGACCAGAAAGATAACTTGCTATATGAATAACGGACAAATAAAAAAGGATAATATTTAACAATGTTGAGTTCTAGTCACAGTGAAATGCACATCTAAAACCACAAGAATGAAAATGATCTTAAACCTTATATGTTAATGAAGATAATTTATCAAAAACAACAATAAAAATCATTTGTAAAATGTAAATATGTATTTACAATTATTTTTATGCATCATAGTTCATGAATGTTAGCAATATTCAAATGTTTAAGCTTCTAAAATCTAGGAAGGTTTTGGGTAAAAGTAGAGAAGTTCTATTTTTTTAAAAGAAAATACTGTAAACAAATAAAATAAGAAGTTACTATAAACAAAGTGAGCATAAAGTAATAAGTATAACAAATGAAATAATAATGCATTTGTGCAGTTCTTTGGAATTCCGAAACCATTTTCATAGTATGATTCTCAAAGCATATTTTAGCTAGGATACGTGAGAATTATTACCTACATTTTATCGATAATGAAACAGAATAAAATTATAATTATGATTTAATTATATCTAATTGCAGTGTGTGAGCCACAAAAACGTATGAACAATACATTGCATTGTTTCTATCAAAGTATAAATATGTTATAAAATATTACCTGTTTATAATTTAAATGAAAAACATATATCTTAGGAGGGTACACTCCATTTTTTTCTGGGTGTATGGGGAAGCAATAATAAAAGTAGCTTAGAGGGGATGAAAAATATAAAATCCAATTAACAGTGGCTCTTGAGTTTGCTATTTGATTTTTAAATTTTTTAAATTAATGGAAAATAGTATTTTTAATCCTCCTTGCTGAGGCAATTTGTAATGATGTTCTCCTTCTTTCTAATTAATACAGTTTAATGGGTATTAACCAGACATTGGAAACCTCAGAAGTCCAAGCCTTTGTTTCAAACAGGGAAATTAAATATGAATCAAAATGGAATGGATCCATCAATTCAGGGATGAACACCAGGCACCATAATGCAGGAGGCCCATGGTCATGACATAGAAGAGAAATGTGGTATTTGGAGAAATGGAAATAGTGTGAGATGTTGTGCTCAGATTGTAATATCATTGGTTTTAACACTTCCCTCTTTAATAGTGAATTTTATGATATGAATAAATCAAAGCTTACTTTTTTTTATTTGTGATTACACCTACCAAGTTGACCTGAAAGTCATGTGTTTTTTTTTAAATATATAAAAACAGATAATTTGTAATGATTTTTTTCTAAATACCTACAATATATAAATATCACATTTACACATGCCTGAGTCCCCATTTAGTGGAGAGAAGACTATCAAGTCCAAAGACAAATTTCACATGATTTAGGTTCTGTTTAGCAGGTCAGTATTCCCAGTAGAGAATAGAAAGTCTTATAAATGCATAATAAGACATTTCTCTACACAACTCCATGGGTTGGAAAATGCTATTTTCTTTCTTGACAAGTGGGTTAATGTCAAGAAATGTAAAGGCTGCAGCTTTGTCTGTGCTGGGGGAATGTTGTAATTAGATTTTATTTTTTGTATTCCCATCGTTTTTGAAATTGTGAAACTTATTAAAATTTGTATAACTTTTAAAAAAATATTTTGTTGAACCAGTCTAGACCCTTGTCTCATTTCTATACTTTTGCTCTCTCTGCTACACTTTTTATACTTTGTTAATTTGGCTGATCCTAGGAGAAAAATCACAAAACATTAATTTACCAATTTAAGATAATTCCCAAGTCTGTAAGTGACAGGTGGTTTTTGAAAACAGCTCGTCTAACAACACGATGAGAAACTGTGTGAAATCCTTAGGGATGGTAGTTGGTTTTTAAATTAGTGCAATGTCTTTTTTTTTAAGGGTATATTACCCTAGAGTATGCCTTCTATAATGCAAGATTACCATAATCCTGGTGAAAGCGCTTACTATTAACTGTATGCCCTAGTTAATATAAAAATTTTACTCTTTTGTTCTTTGGTTGTGTTAATGAAATGAAATTAAATTTTAGGAACTTGTACTTCGTAAGTAGAAAAGGACTTAAAAGGATGTATAAACCTAAAGATTTATGTTAATTTTTATTAGTTCGATTTTAGTACATATCATACATATGTACTACACTAATTAGGCAGTACTCAAGGAAGGTTTGTGAAGCATAAATGGTTTGATAGTCTTTTTTTTTTTTTTTAACTATGCAGCTGCAAAATCTTGAGATAACCCAGATGTCTGATTTTAAAGTAGCTGACCATCATGGCTCAGATGGAGCCCAATTGCAAAAAGCTACCTGCTTCACCTCTTTTCAGATAGGACATATATGTGTATAGATTTACACCTAGATTTTCCATAGACCAATTGATGTTTGAAAGTGTGTTACTCTGAGCAGGATGAAGGAAGAACATAGAAGCAGGAGACAAGTATACCTCCTGCATTATTGGAATATATAGTACCTAGCGATGTTATGAGAAACACCAAAAGGTTTTTGAATGTCTTCTTGTTTTTCATACACTGTTTACTTACTGATACTTAGGAATATCTCTCATGGAAATAGCTACCACTATTCTGAGAGCAAAAATGAAATCTCCATTTTTCGGACCTATTAGATTAAAAAAAATTTTTTTTCTTCATGTTTTTATTACTTTTCCAAGTCTGAAAGTCATTCTCAATCTATTTGGAGAAGATGTTATGTACACATAGAATAATAGGTAAATAAAATACTAAACTATCTAAGGAGTCAAAAAGCAAGACCAGTTTTATGAATGTAGTATACAGGTTTTTGAAAAACTAGTATTATCAGTTGCAATAAATTTCACAGAAAATTAATTCAGTGTTTTAGTTGTGAGTTAATTTCTACAACAGAAACATGAAAACATGCATGTGACAAAATTTAAAATGAAGTTCTCTTTTCTTATTTTAATGCTTTGATTGTATGTGTTTATTTCAGTTAAGATGTAATTACACAAAGGTGTAATTGTATTGATTCAGCTTGCCAATTTCTAAATCTCATGTGACGGAAGGTCAGGTGGGAGGAAAGTTATAGAAATTCAGTCAGCCTGATTCTCCTATTTGCTTTCAATAATAAAATATATACCAAAAAAATAAATGTTTAAACTTTATAATTCCTAAATTATTTATTCTTATTAAATTCTAATATAAAATTCCCTTTTTCAAAGAGCAGTACAAAGAGCTAATAGCAAGAATACATAAAAAAATGATTTATATTATTGTACATCATTTAAATAGTTGTTCCTTGTCTAGCAGTATAGGGGAAAAATGGACACTTTTCTGTAAGAAACTACACATTTTAATTTATTTACTATGTTATTCCTCTCCTGATTATTTGATGATACACAACATAAATCTAACACAGGTATAAACAATATAAAACCTGAAGCTACATAGTCTTCATTTGTACTAATCTAATATCAAGGGTTATCCTGTGACTTAGGCCACTGCCCTCTCTGGACCTCAATTTCCTTATCTGTAAAGTAGAGCTGATAACATTGTTTTCCTATGTGATGGAGTTGTAAAAATTATCATAAAATATCATATATTGTAAAACACGTGTAAATATTCTGGAAAGCTAAAAAAGAAAAGTTGAACTTAAAATCCTTTAAATGATTGCTATGTTCAGTCTCAATTAATTCAATAATTAAAACTGTAATTGAGGGACGCCTGAGTGGCTCAGTCGGTTAAGTGTCTGCCTTCAGCTCGGGTCATGATCCCAGGGTCCTGGGATCGAGTCCCACATCGGGCTCCTTGCTCAGCAGGGAGCCTGCTTCTCCCTCTCCCACTCCCCCTGCTTGTGCTCTCTCTCTCTCTGACAAATAAATAAAAAATCTTAAAAAAAAAACAAATTAACTTAAAAAGAATTTTCTGTATGTTACTGAAAAAATAAATCATTGTTAGTCCCCAAATCCTAGTGATGTAATTTTACATGTGGTCATGATTTTGTCTGTGAAAAAGCCAAAGACAAATAAGTAAACTTCCCCACCAGAATAAATAGGTGTCAGAAAAAAAAAATTAGAAAATTTGGCTTTCATAGTTATTATAGCCTAACTTCATGGGATGTGAGAAAATATTAGCATTTAAATACATTCTTAAGCCAATTAAAAAAAACATAACTTTTAAAAGAAAATTAAATATCTATTACATAAACCTACTTGCTATACATCCTATTCTCTGCAATGACAAAACAAATTTGGTTTTCCATAAAAATAACTTCAAGTAACCTTCAACATTTATAATCATGAGTTTAAAAGGTATAATTTTGTTTCCCTAGGGGAAAAAAAAAGTAATAGCTATTTTAGCATCAATATTCCTTTACCATAAGGTGCTTTACAAATATAATGTTTCTAAGAGCTTTTCTAAAGATGGAAATGAAGCAGAGCGATATGCTGGTTTAGTGCTAAAAGGGTCACAAATAAAATATTTATCATTTAAAAGCTAACTAGCTAAACATAAGTAAAAATGACTGTATTCTCAAGAGAATAATCAGTGTTTAATAAGAGATCGTGTCCCACCTTAGGGTGCTGATGAAAGAAATATGTTTATAGACTAGTTTAACTTTAAATATCTATATTTTAAGATTTTATTTATTTATTTATTTGAGAAAGAGAGAGAGAGAGAGAAACAGCATGAGAGGGGAGAGGGTCAGAGGGAGAAGCAGGCTCCCCGCCGAGCCAGGAACCCGATGTGGGACTCGATCCCAGGACTCTGGGACCATGACCTGAGCCAAAGGCAGTCGCTTAACCAACTGGGCCACCCAGGCGTCCATAGACTAGTTTAACTTTAGATGGTCTATTTTTTCCACCAAAACCTCATTTCCCTAGTATTTTACAATAGCAAAATAATAGTAGTAGTAGTAGTAATAATAATAATAATAATAATAATAATAATACTATTGCCAATACTTGTTAGATTTTTACTCTGACCTGAGCAATAAGTGATAGAGGTATTAAGTACATTATTATATTCACAACAATCTTTCCAAAAACCCTATGATCTAGTTTGTGATTGTTGCTGTTTCTGTAATTGCCCTCATTTTAATAGAGTGGCATCTCAGTCTTAGAGAATTTAGCTGCCTCACCCAAGATTTTACAGCAATATGTGATGGACATCAGGTTCAGTGCATTTAAGTAGAAAGCCAGTCTCTTCATACTTAAAAAAAAAAAAGTAAATAAAAGGGTGCCTGTTGGCTCAGAGGGTTAAGTGTCCAACTCTTGATCTCAGCTCAGATCTCAATCCCAGGGTTGTGAGTTCAAGCCCTGCATTGGACTCTATGCTGGGTGTGGAACTTACATTTAGGAAAAAAAAAAAGGTAAATGAAGATCTAATAATGGGCCAGGTAGATCATCGTTGATCTGTGGGATTTATTGTCTAGAACCGTTCTGCATGTGAGAAGGACCTAAGTGAAGTGGAAGAGGAGTGACTGGTTTAAAGCACAGGATTATTGAGTCAATATGTCCAGAGGGTCTAATGCCCAATCAGATTCATAATTTCAACTCCTCTTTTCTGAGCTTTGGTAGTTGAATCATGTGCAGTATATCAAAATGAATTCCTGTGGATTTTGAAAAAAAAATTTAGCTTGACATGTAGTCAAAGAAATTTCATTAGGTGAATTGTCCTTATTATATTGTAATGGTACATTCAGGTAAGACTCATTTATATATTTAAAAATGGATAATGGAAGAAAATGTATAAAATGATTTTTAATTGTCTCTTCAGTCTTTCCTCAAAGTGGGTTCATGTGATACGAGAACAGTGCTATGGAAACTAGTAATTTCTCTGGATCTTAGCTAGGCAATTTTCCTAAACTATCACTACCTAAGTAGTATGGTAAAGTTTGATGGGGAACGGGGATTCTGAAAATGGCAGGAAAAAATTAATTTTCCTCTAACACAATTATATGTTTGTCTCCTGTTTTTCTTTATCAGAAATAAAAGAATTACAATCAAAAGTATACTTGCTTGGGCATGGGGGCTGTAAGTTTGTTGATTCAATACTTAAGGAATTCTCACCTGTAACTTCACGGAGATGCTGTAGAAGAACCTCCATGTTTTAGCACAGGTCAACCACAGAGTCGCTGGGGAAAGTGCCAGGAAAGATGTCATGGATAGAATGATTTTTTTTTTTATAAAACATGTGTTTCCTGGGTGGGGGGGGAGATAAATATAGATGCGAGGCTCAGTCATTCAGTAGAAAAATCAACTAAGAGGTGGCGCCTGGGTGGCTCAGTCGTTAGGCGTCTGCCTTCGGCTCAGGTCATGATCCCAGAGTCCTGGGATCAAGCCCCGCACCGGGCTCCCCGCTCTGCGGGAAGCCTGCTTCTCCCTCTCCCCTGCTTGTATTCCCTCTCTCGCTGTGTCTCTCTCTGTCAAATAAATAAATAAAATTAAAAAAAAAAAAAGAAAAATCAACTAAGATTCAGACAGGTGTGTCATCATTCAGCACCAGCTTATTGATTTAAAATAAAAAGTTATATCGATTCTTTTAGATCACAATCTCTTCAAGTCATTATTAAAATATTACACCGAATTTTAAAAATATAACTTAGAAAAACTTTGTTTTACATATGTATTTTTTCAGAAGTGGTTTTCTCCAAATCAAGTCTGCATCTGTCCCTGTCTGTCACTTGCATTACACATCTCTTATATTATTAAGATGCCATTATGATGCTGAGTAATAAATGCATTTTATCATTAAAAAGGAGAATTATAATTTTATAATGTTATGTATACACATGTTAACATAATTGGGTTAAGAATCACTTTAAATAGAGGTGCCTGGATGGCTCAGTGGATTAAGCGTCTGCCTTCGGCTCAGATCATGATGCCAGGGTCCTGGGATCGAGCCCTATGTGGGGCTCCCAGCTAGGCTAGGTGGGAAGCCTGCTTATCCCTCTCCCTCTGCCTGCCGCTCCCCCTGCTTGTGTGTGCACTCTCTGTCAAATACAGTTTTTTAAAAAAGAATCATTTCGAGTAATTCTCTAAAATTGTCTTATAAGAATCCTATTCTTTTCCCTCTAGATAACACAGCATCTCCAGTTTAATCTCTTTCCATGGTGCTTATTTTTGTGCCAACACTGATGTGGCTGTGTAGTCTACCCACATCTACAACTACTTGATTCATCTTCACTACCACTCTCCTCCTTGCTATTCCTGCTCAATCAGCATATTCTATCCTATTCCCAGTCATCTTTTCCATGGATAATTTCTGTATGACTTTCAGGAATTTCTGCAACCACACATCAAGGGAAAATGGCTCCCATCGTCCCCTACCTTCCCATGATAAGCTTCGGAAAGGTCACAAGTACCGTAGCTCTGCAAAAGTTTGCCTCTAGTCTAATGTGATTTATTAAAATATTAACTGAAAAAAATACAAGGAAACCATTTATTCTAAAATGATGATTCTCAAAATATTCATATACAGATATTTTAAAATGTGTTCTCTGTCAAAACAAAGTGCTTGGAGCAGACATAATTTGCAAGTTTAAGACTTAAAACTAAGATAATTCCGTATAGAACATTCATTTAATCTTTTCTTACAGGAGTTTTGACTGTATTTTCCTTCTAGCAATGTGGTGATCCATTAATGGTTGTGACTTTCTGATACAGTACAGTTGGGGATGTGATAATATTCATTATCTTCCCCTCGGGGAATCAAAAAGTATATTGGAAAGAGAGCTACTTAAGAGTTTTCTTCCTAAATAAAGTTTGAAAAAATATTGCAAATCATTCACATGTCCGTTGCTTAAAATATTGTTCAAAAGCCAGAGAATGGTTCCCAACAATTATGGGATTAAAATTTGCCAGTGACCATCACTTTTTTCCTGTCTCTTCAGTTAAGATTTATTTTCAAAATAACTGTCTATTTTTTTCCAGTTTGGAGCTTAGTAAAATCATTTTCTTTTATTTTTCAAGATACGCTTTTTAATGGTCTTGGGCTCGGAGCAGTCATTGGCCTGGGTGTGGCGGCACTCTTGCTAATCCTTGTGGTAACGGACGTCAGCTGCTTCTTTATTAGACAATGTGGGTTATTGATGTGCATCACGAGGAGAATGTGCGGGAAGAAGAGTGGCTCTAGCGGGAAAAGTAAAGAACTCGAAGAAGGAAAAGCTGCATACCTGTAAGTAGCAGATACTCACAGCGCATTACATCACAGAAGTGCTATAGTCGGAAGCCTGGGTGGCTCAGTGGTTAAGCGACTGCCTTCTGCTCAGGTCATGGTCCTGGAGTCCTGGGATTGAGCCCCGCATCGGGCTCCCTGCTCGGCAGGGAGTCTGCTTCTCCCTCTGACCCTCCTCCCTCTCATGTGCTCTGTATCTCATTCTCTCTCTCTCAAATAAATAAATAAAATCTTAAAAAAAAAAAGTGCTATAGTCAAGCTTGCAGACTTGGTTCGGGGACTTTTTTCCTGAGCAGAGTAAAGAGCTCAACTCCAAGACCATTGGACACTGTACTGTCTGCTTTCCGATCTTAAGTCTGTATGACCTTAAATATAACATGTTGTAGAGCCAAATGCTTTTGAAACCGAACTTCATTAAAAAATAAATCTTAAAATGGGATCCACACAAAAAATAATTAGTCATGATTTAAATAGCAGTAGGAAAAAAAGAAATAGAAATAGAAATATAGACAGTGGTACAAATGTATTTATGATTTCTCCCACCATTTTTCAGTTTATATTGAATAAAAGAAGGACACCAACAGTAATCTGAGTTAAAAACTGGGGTAAACTGAGTAAAAACATAAATTATGCCAATTCTTTCAAGTGCAGGAGATGACTAAATAGAGGTTTCGAGATTGTATAGCGATGTTATATGTGCTATGCGATACATTAGTATGGATTCTGAACTTAATCTTCCAAATTTTGATCAAAAGATGACTATATGTTAGAATTTGGCACTCTCTGTAGCATCTCATTCAATTAGAATATGAATTCCAGGAAAATACATAGAGCTGAGTACTATAGGGAACTCCTTTGTCATGTGAAAGGACAACTAAGAGGTTTTAATACTTTTTGTTTGGGTTGGTGGTGTTTTGCTAGATTTGAACCTAATCTCAAAAGTACAATAGGCTCAATGAAAAAAAAAAGTTAGAAGGCACAGGAGAACATGCACACTCACATATAATATAAACACACAATGTTTATGTGTATGTGTATGTGTGTTTGTATACATATACATATGTGTGTATATTAAACCCTGTAATCAAAAATAACTATTCTTAAGAATTAAGAACATTTCTTTTACCTTTTAAATCTTACAGTCTTTCTGTTACATGTCTAAAACATACAAAAGAGTTAAAAGAATTTTATAGCCAACACCCATTTATCAACTACTTGGATTCTCCAAAAGATATTTCATTATATTTCTCTTATCCCATATTTATCTATTCTTCAATCCAAAGTGTATCCGTACACTTAACCCTACACAGTTCAACTTGCCTAGCATTGCATGCAGTTTTGTTAATATTTTCTTTAGGTAAAACTTGCATAGAGTAAAATTCATAAAGTGTTCTATTTGATGAGTTTTGACACGTTTATATCTGTATAACCCAAGCCCTATCAAAATTCAGAAACTTAACACCATCCTCAAAATTTCTCTAATGTTTCTACCCAGACAACTCATATTCCTCCCCCTGCTCCAGGCAACTACTAGTCTGATTCTTTTCATCATAAATAACTTTTAGCTGCTATAGAACTTGATAAAAATTGATTCCTGTAATATTTACTCTTTTGTGTCTGGCTTTTTTCATTCAATCATGTTTTAAGGTTCATTCGTGGTGTTCTGTTTATCAGTAATTCATTTATTTTTTATTGTTGAGTCATTTCTATTTGTCTTTCTATACATACATTTAGGCATGTAGAGCCCCATGCATTAATTTCTAGGCTTAGCAATATAGGAAAATCCATTCTTCATGCTGCATTTTTGTTTTGTTTTGTTTTGTTTACATCTCCAATCCTATTTCAATCCTACTATGCAATTTGTCTATGACTACTTCTTATGGACTCTCTATAAGGGATATTTTCACTTCATGAGATGCTAAATTAGATAACATACATTTTCATTTCAAAAAAATTAGATTCATTTCACAATCAAAATGCCACCTACTTACTTGTTGGACACAACACAGCAAAGAACAAACAGAAATCAGGCTCTGCTTCACACTTGAATGGGATAGTAATGTGTGCCATAGTAAACATAGTGGGATCAATTCACTATCCAGTATCTCCTGCTTTCCTCATTAGAACAAAGTCTACTTTTTAATAACCTGCTGTGTTTTTACATTGTATTATTAACTAAATAAATATATACCAAACTCAGTTCTAGCCTTTTTTTCCGCATGTTGAGAAAACCCTGTGTTTATAGCATAATCATATATAAATACACTGATTGCTATATTGCTATATTGATTTTATTTATTTATTTATTTATTTATTTATTTATTTATTTATTTGAGAGAGAGGGAGAGAGAGAGAGAGCTGGGATAGGAAAAGAGGGTGAGGGAGAGGGAGAGAATCCCAAGGAGGCTCCCCATGCAGGGCTTGATCTCACAACCTGAGATCATGACCTTATCCGAAACCAAAGATCAGACACTTAACTGACTAAGCGAACCGGGCACCGCCAGTACGTGTTTAAAGATTACTTTAGCTGCTTGTGAAGAATGAATTACTGGAAGGTTGATAGGTGCAGAGGAAAGATTTAGAATCAGAAAGATTGAGTGGGAGGATCTTGAAATACCCCAGGTAAAAAATGATATTCTTTTGGACCAAGGTAGTAGTACTATAGGCAGATAGAAATGTTTGGAGTCTAGATATAGCTGAGGAAGAGTCAACTACTATTGATTAATTTGGCTTTGGGGTGAAAGAAAGAGAAATCATGTTTTTGTCTTAATTAACTGGAGGGATATTGGTGACTGTGTGCAAAACAATGAGGTATATTCAAGTTCTGCCATTTATTTTTATTTCACTCTATTAATTGGTAGTTTATCCATCAACACTTTGGTGTGTAAGTCCTGCTGGGTTTAATTAACCTTAAAGACTTGGGAAGTTGAAAACACGGCGTTCATTCTGTGTTTGTTATCCATCATAACTTTTTATATTGTCATTTCCCCTGCTTTGGGAAAATAGTTTTCAACTCTGTTTTCAAAAATTCGTTGTTCGAATTGGGGAGATATTATAGTTTTTTTTTCTCAAAAATGTTACATAAAATCACAATGGGAAATAGAATATAACTGATTTGGATGGACTGGATCTCTACTGGCCTCTAAACATGATCGGAAGTATTCTTAGACTAGTACTTTCATGTTATCACAATTATAAGACTGTGCAGATTTTTACAGAATATGTTAATTACACACTTAGAGTATTCTTGTTTAAAGAATATCAAGTTCCAGAAAAGAGAAATTAAAGTCAGTGGCATACAGAATGTCATTCATGTAAAGTTCTAGAATATTCCATTATTTGGCTCTTATACATTTAAATTAAACTTACCTTTATCTTGCATTCTCATCATTTATCTAATAAAAATGGTGAATGATTTGTACTTTATCAAACTATGCTTATACTCTTGTCCGCCCAAGCATTAATTTATGCTAATAAATATTTATTGAACACCTACATAGTCAGGCACTATTCTAAGCCCGACAGATACAACTGTGAAGAAAAGCAAACTAGTCCCTTCCATCATCTAGCTTTTACTCTGCTGGGAAACACGTTTCAGTTAAAAAAACAATGAAATGGATGAATAAATAGTTTCTGTTATAAATGCTATTTTTATAAATAAAAAAAAAGAAAGAATTTTCCTGGTTAGACTTAAGTTGTAAAGGAACTAAAATATTAAAAACTAATAGAAAGTAATTAGCCAGAGTGTGTGTGTATGTGTGTGTGTGTGTGTGTGTGTGTGAAAATGGCTTTTCAATGTACAGAGAGATATCCAAACCAGCCCCCTTTACTACCAGGTGAGAGAAGGCAAATATATAACTCCAGTCCACTCCAACCATCCTGACTCATTTCAGAGGGAGAGTCCCGAGAAACAATGGTGAAGTTTAGAGTCCAGGGGTGCAGACTTACTAATGACTGAGGCCTAATGATAGGATTATTGAATGCACCCTCTCCATACCCCACTATTCCACCACATTAGTAAATGCCTATATTTAGCAGTTCCTTCTAACCAGTACATCATGTCCCAGGATCAAGAGGTATACTCAAGGCAACAATCATTTTGAAGAGGTAGAACTAGCATCAGGGCTAGATTCAGAGAAGGCAGGGATGATTTTTTTAAAGTATATGATTAATATGGTGAGAACACTATAGGACAGCATGAGAGATGGGCCATATAGCAGAGAGATGGAAACTCTGAAGAAGAATCCAAAAGAAGTGCTAGAGACCAAAAACATCCTAATAGAAATGAAGAATGTCCCTGAGGAGCTTACTAGTAAACCAGACATAGCTGAAGAAAGAATCTCTGAGCTTTGTGGAGATCTTAATAGAAAATACCAAAACTTAAAAGCAAACAGAGGGACACCTGGGTGGCTCAGTCGGTTAAACATCCAACTCTTGATTTCAGCTCAGGTCATGATCTCAGGGTTGTGATATCGAGCTCCATGTTTGGCTCTGTGCTGGGCATGGAGCCTGCTTAAGATTCTCTCTCTCTCTCTCCCTCTGAACCTCCCTGCCTCTCTCTCTTAAAAAAAAAAAAAAAGCAAACAGAATAAAGACTGAAAAAAATCCACAGAAAAAGAACTATGGGACAACTACACAAGGTGAAACATATGTGTAATAGGAATACCAGAAGGAGAAGAAATAGAGACCGAACAGAAATATCTGAAACATTAATGACTGAGAACTTCCCCAAATAAATATCTGACACAAAACTACAGATCCAGGAAGCTCAGAGAACGTTGAGGAGTGCAAATGCCCAAAACAAAACAAAATAAAACAACAAAAACTATACTTAGTCATATCATTTTCAAACTACAGAAATTCAAAGATAAAGAAAAATTCCTGAAAGAAGCTAGAGGAAATAAATACCTTATCTATAGGAAGCAAAGGTAAGAATTGAATCTAATTTATGTACACATACACACACACACACACTGCTATGCATTAATATGCACATATATATGTACATCTATTATTGCAATGTTTTCTCAGATAGCAATGAAGCTTCAAAAGGTACCTTTTCAGCATGTAAATTTCTGGCTCATTCTTTTTATAAATAAGTAGTATTCTATAATATCAATTACCATAATGCATTTATCCCCTTGTCTTTGATGACAATTTAGATGAAACTTTCAATATTTTATCATATTGAAGTATAATATGAGTTTGAACTTAACTTTTATATAAATCTTGTTGTAAATGTACATTATGCTCCTAGACAGGGAATGTAAATCAAAACTGAAAAATACTAACAAATTGCCCACAAAATTCTATACTAACTCATACTGTTAATAAAATCAGAGAATATATATTTCTCTATAGCGTTTTAAACAAACATTAAATATTATCAATTTATGTTTATTTTTGTCAATATAATAAGTGAAAGATATCGTTTAAAATTTGCATTTTTCTGATCCAGGTTAAGTCTGAGCTTATTTGTTTTATGATTTCTCTTTGGTCACTTTATTTCTTCAGGGAGTTTCTTGTTCATATTCTGTACACATGTTCATGGAGTTATTTAACTTTTCTCTAACTTTTTAAATTATATAATATGACCCTTAATTATTTGACATCATATTTGTTGCAAATATTTTCCCCAGTCTATTTCAAAGTTTGAGTTTTGCTTATGATGCCATTAATTATATGAATACTTTCCATTTTTATTTGAGAACCGATGAATTTTATGAATCTTTCTTTCTTAGTGTGTTTTGAGATATTTTCATTTTTTTTCCTTTAATTAGTTGAAGTTGCAAGTTTTAGTAATGTATTTCCCTACATAAATCCTCCTTGCCCTCCTAGAATACTGAAGACAGTTACTGATTCAGCGCATATATGTCAGGCACTATTCTAAACACTGAGGAAATTAGTTTGGTGTCATATCATCTCTGTTTTACTATCCAGGCAACAGGACAGAGAAATGCTTATGCCATGAGTTAGTGAGAGTCAGCTAGTTTGGTCCCAGGGCACATCATTTTAACTCTTCTGCTGTACTTGTCATTTCCTGCTTAATAATCAGTTCTAGAAACCCGGCAGGAATTTATTTAGTTTTACCAGTCTATTGATTGTGAAATTGTCCATAAATTGTGGCATACATTTTTATGCCAATTTAAATAAAATATTGCCTTATCATTTTTTTTATAATTTGACAGAAAATATCAGTAATAATTCTGATATCATTTCAAGTGTAATTAAATATTATTTATACAAGAGAGGCATTAGACTCATGGAAATTATATGTGTGCTTCAGATATTTTCACCTAAGGGTAAGGAAAATATGCATTTCATACTCCTTATAGTATTTATTGTAATAGAAGATATTGGAAACAACCTAAATGTCTGTTGGTTGGACACTGGCCAAATATATAGTGCATACATACAATGGGATAGTATGTGCCATGAAAAAGAAAGAGGCAGCTCTAAATGTTCTAGCGTTCATTGAAAAGGCAAAATTATATTCAGTTAGTATGTACCATTTGTATAAAAATAACTCCCTGCATTTTCACGCATATATGCTAGTATATGAATAGAAGGAATGTCTCTGGAAAACAGTTTGAAAATGTGCTTGCCTCTATGATAGGTAACTTAATATCCTGTAAATAGGAATGGTAGGGAAGTGTACCTTTCTCTATATACCCTTTGTAGAATTCTGTAATATATGAATACACTAGCTAATTAAAAATGTAAAAGATCACTAAAAACAAAGATAAGGATTTTAAGACAACTCACCCATGTTCTCTTGTAACTCTTTTAATTTCCTTTTAGTAATGTTTATTTTATTATTTCTAGTTTAAAGTGGTTTGCTTATGTATTATTTTCAATAAGGAGGATACAATTAAAATCCAAATTCACTATCTTCTTTTTTTTGCATTCTATTTTATTTAATTCACACCCCTAGATCTGCACCTGTTAATATAAACATAAAATCCAACACTTTGAATCACTTTTTTGCTCAAAGTCAGCAATAGCCACATTTTTCCAAACAGTATCATCCTCTATGTCATCAAGGGCATTGATATCATAAAGAATTTTTTAAAAGAATCAATCATTGCTGTTGTTTCTTGTTTGCAAAAAACAATAGCAAACAAAACAACATAAAACTAAAATTTAATGGTGGTGGGCTCTTTAATCATCTTTACTACTATATAGATTTTGCTTCCTTGGAGTCCCTATTCAGGTTGCTGAACACATCAGAATCACCAGGTCTCACAGACATTTGCATTTTAGAGGTATAAAAGGTTCTTCACTATTAACTCTAGATTATAGAGTTCTAGGTTTTCTTCCATTTCTATTAACATCCATTCGTCAGATTTTGAAGTGTATGTATGTGAGGGACCTACATACTGAAATAAGAGCGATATCAAACCTGCCACCTGATCAAAAGTTTTTTATCATTCTCAATATTTTCCTGTTTGAGAGTCAGCATTTGTAAGGTATGTTAAATATTTGTGCCATTGTTGGGGTTTGGTTGTTTGATTTATTTTGTATGTACTCTTAGTTTACTTGATTTTTAAGAACTAATTTTAATGTCATATATTTGTCATTACAATATTAAATAGATTTAATGTGCCTAGTGCTCCATCATTACATCACTCCCTCACCTTCAACCTCCGGCAAACAGTGATCTTTTTATTTTCTCTATAACTTTGCTTTTTACAGAATTCAGTGTAATTGGGATTACATAGTATGTAGCCTTTTCAGACTGGCTTATTTTCCTTATGAATATGCATTTAAAGTTCTCCCAGGTCTTTTTGTGGCTAGATAGCTCATTTCTCTTTATTGCTGAATAATAACCAATTGGATGGATGTACCACAGTTTGTTTATCCATTCACCCGTTGAAGGACATTTTAGTTGGTTCCAATTTGGGGCAGTTATGATAAAACTTCTATAAACATTCATGTGGAGATTTTTGCATGGGCATAAGTTTTCAGTTCATTTGGGTAAATATGTTAGAGTACAGTTGCAAGATTGTATGGTAAGACTATGTCCCTGGGTATGTGAGGACCCCTATCCCTCCCTTACATTTTTTTTTTGTATTTGTGCCATAATTATAATCTGCATTATGAGTGTATCATTCTCAACGCTTTTATCTCACTTTACCCTTTATCATCACTAAATGCCTTCCTTGTTTTTCTTTCTTTTTGTTCATTTTTTGAGGAATGAAACTTTGCAGTAAACTTTCTAATTTTATGAAAATTCCACAATTATGTAAAATTACACTTATTCTCATATTTTAAAAATCCAATAAAGATGACATGGATTTGAAATTACAAATGAAAACATCATGCATATGTGTTATAATATTGTTTTTATGTAAACTATTTTCTTGAAAACATGAATATGTAAAGTCAATATCATATTAAAGTTAAAATCATTCATATAATTCATAAAAAACATTTAAAACAATGCTACATCTCATATATATAAATTTTATCTTCTAAATATTAATATAGAAGCAATATTTCTGATGCTATATTTCAAATTAAAAAAATCTAAAGCATATGGCTTCTTAGGGGGGAAAAGCTATTTCATGTCATAATTTCCTTTAACAAAATATTTTTTATTTATTTTCCAAAATAAACTGCACAATCAAATTTAAAATTTGGACTTTTCCAAAAAATTAACACAATTTTGATGAAAAAAAAAGAATCCTAGATAAAATGGAATTTCTCCTTTCTATTTTTTCTGAGTGAAAATTATGTGGTTGAGATGAATTTAAATGAAAAAAAAAATTCTTAGGGTATTCTTAATCTGACCATGCTGAATTTTTGGCAGGGGGAGGTGGGATTATGTGGAGATTCTAAACTATGTAATGCATCTATTTTTACATTACATAAGTAAGGTTTTCTTGTTTGTTTATTTTTCTAGGAAAGATGGATCGAAAGAACCAATAGTGGAGATGAGAACAGAGGATGAAAGAATCACTAATCATGAGGATGGGAGCCCAGTAAATGAGCCAAATGAAACCACACCACTAACAGAACCTGAGTAAGTAGCTTCAAATGCTTTATTATTTTTGGATAAATATTTGTAAAATGATAACATTATCATTCCTTGTAGCATATACTTACAAATAACATCAAGTAGAAAAATATTTCTTTTTCAAAGAAAATAGATGAGAATATCGAAAACCATTTTCTAGAGAGACATTACATATGAAAATTTTATATCAATGCCAGAGAAAATCTACTGTTCAAACACATATTTATAATTTTATGTAAAAATGTCAAAAAGATGGATCATGTTAGAGTTGGATTTTCTTACACTTATTTTACTTTTTAAGAAAGTGATACTTTCAGGGCACCAGGAGTGCTCAGTCAGTTAAAGTTAAGTATCTGACTCTTGATTTCAGTTTAACTCATGATCTCGGGGTTGTGAGATTGAGCCTGTGTCTGCCTCTGTACTCAGTGGGCAGTCTGCATGAGATTCTCTCTTTCCCTCTCCCTTTGCCCTTGCCCCTCCCCCACTCATGCACTCCTCTCTCTCTCTAAAATAAATAAATAAGGGGCACCTGGGTGGCTCAGTGGTTAAGCATCTACCTTTGGCCCAGGTCATGATCCCAGGGTCCTGGGATTGAGTCCAGCTTTGGGGCCCCTGCTCAATGGGGAATCTGCTTCTTCCTCTGCCCCGGCCCTGCTTGCTCTCTCACTCTCTCTCAAATAAATAAATAAAATCTTAAAAAAAATAAAAAATAAAAAAAATAAATCTTTAAAAAAAGAAAGTGATACTTTCAAAATGTGATTTTTACTGAAATATAAAAGGGTCAGGAAATTAGCCATTACTCTGAATATGAATATCACAATTTAAAATAAAAATTAATAGTGTGAAAATGTACACAAGTCTACTTTAAAAAGAAAGAATATTCATTAGAAAGATGAAGAAATACTGTTAAATTGTCTATCATTTTTTATTTTTTTAAAGATTTTATTTATTTATCAGAGAGAGAGAGACAGAGGCAGGCAGAGGGAGAAGCAGGCTCCTTGCTGAGCAAGGTCCCTGATGCCGAGCTCGATCCCAGGACCCTGGGGTCATGACCTGAGCCAAAGGCAGATGCTTAACCGACTGAGCCACCCAGACATCCCAAATTGTCTATCATTTTAATGTCTATATAGGAAATGGTGCTTGCTCTCCATTCAAGATTATATTATTTACTTCTTTCTATACCCATCAGAGCTCCATTATAGCCATAGCAGATATTTCAACTAAATCTGCAAAGATGATGAACATGTGCAAAGATGATGTTCAGACAACATGAAAGTTAAAATGATTAAAGCCAAAGACATTACTAAGGAGTGATAATAGTATTCTATGGAATATATTGAATACAAACAAAACCATGACTATCACATTATTCTTTAAATACTGCTCACTAAAATTACTTCTAAATTATATTGGGGTTTTTTTTGTTTATTTTTTTAAGGATTCCTTTTTCTTTACCAGCAAACACTTACAGAGAAATTTGATTTGGGTTTCTCATCCTAAATGGAAGGCTGTGTGTTGTCACAAGTGAAGAAAATAACTTATTTCAGAAACGTCTGCTATCTGCTCTCAAGGGGCTGAAATAATTACTATTTAGAGAAATACAAAGTATTACTCTGTAGCTAAATTTTCGTATAAATCCTCAGGTCATGTCAGTGACTGCATTTAGAGATTATTACCTTCTAAATTGAAGTTTACTCTTGTAGAGGCAGCTTTTACAAGGTGGGTTCTATGGTTTTTCCTTCAGAAGTTAGAAGTCTTTTCAATGAAGCAAAATTTTACACATAAAACACATTTCTATCTGTTGATTAACACTTACAATGAGAGATTGGTGCGTATGAAAACTAGCTAAGAACTGGGTATTATATGTAAATGATGAATCACTAAATTCTACTCCCAAAACTAATACTACACTATATGTTAACTAACTGGAGTTTAAATAAAAACTTGAAAATACAAAAAATAAAGCAAAAACAAAAAAAGATGATCTAATAACTACTCCAATCCTCAATTATAGAAAAGAAATACTCAACATAAAAATAATAGAATTAACTGTAATCTTTAAAGAAAGCAATTTAACATAAATGTAAGTAGTGAAAACTATGCATGCAAAAATTCGTCATCCAAGAATTAGTTGAAAACACTGGTTAATTCCAGTGTTAAAATTCTTTGAGTAAAAATATATTAAGTATTATGCTAACCTCCCACCCAAGCTCTAAATTTCTCTACATTTTGCTGCTTAGAAGTGACCTTATTGATTTTATCTTTTATTATCAATATTTGCCGTACTTGGGAGTGGGTGAACGGAAGGACTGTGAAAGCATTATTTATAATACGCATAAAATAGCCTGCCCTAATAGGTATAAAGTAGATGCTGTTTCCTTCCCAGCAATGCGACATAGTAACATTTACCCATGACTTACTTGTAATTGGTTAATTTTCACATAAAAGCTTTGATCTTCAGAACATAATGGCTTGCTCTTCTCATTCAAAAACAGAAAAGAAATCACACATAAATCCCAGAGAAACTAGCATAGTAGCATTCACTACCCCACAAAATTGTGACCTTAAAGTACGGAATTGAACTGGAATTTGTTTTTGATGTGGAAAAAATATTTTGTCAAGGGAGGAAATCTTCCCCCCAAAGCTGTGTAAATAAGGCATAATCATAAACCATTGGACTCAAGACCGGTAGAAAAAACTATACATCTTGAATCATTGTCATCATAGTAAGATTTGTGAAGCTATTGTTAAAAAATAAAGGGCCACCTGAGTGGCTCAGTCAGTTAAGTGTTGGCCTTCAGCTCAGGTCATGATTCCAGGCTCCTGGGATCAAGCCCTGCATCAGGCTTCCCACTGAATGGGGAGTCTACTTCCCCCTCTCCCTCTGCCCCTTCCCCTGCTCTTGCTCTCTCAACTAAATAAGTAAAATCTTAAAAAAAAGAAGAAGAAGAAGAAGAAGAAGAAGAAGAAGAAGAAGAAGAAAGCAAGCAAGCAAGCAAGCTTGTTTTCCTTCATAGGTTATAATTGAAAGCAATTCTTAAAAAATGTGCATATAAATGATACAAAAATAACAACAAAAATAATAGTGAAAAGAGACCAATTAAAGAAAACATATACAATAAATGTAGAAAAGTGAGAAAGTCCTGAAATATATTTACTTTCTTTTTTTTTTTTTAAAGATTTTATTTATTTGACAGAGAGAGAGACAGTGAGAGAGGGAACACAAGCAGGTGGAGTGGGAGAGGGAGAAGCAGGCTTCCCGCGGAGCAGGGAGCCTGATGCAGGGCTCGATCCTAGGAGCCTGGGATCATGACCTGAGCTGAAGGCAGACACTTAACGACTGAGCCACCCAGGCGCCGCTTACTTTCATTAAGTTCCAAAGAACATAGCTAATTCCCCCAGCTTTTGAAGTATGTAACAGAATATGGCAGCAACTATTAATGATTTTTATTTGAAAAAACTTAGGAAGTAGTAACTCATCTAGTTGACATATAAAAATACTGGCTTGTGGGGGCCTGGGTGGCTCAGTCGGTTAAGCATCTGCCTTTGGCTCAGGTCATGATCCCGGGATCCTAGGATAGAGTCCCGCATTGGGCTCCCTGCTCCATGGGGACCCTGTTTCTCCCTTTGCCTCTCTCTCTCTTTCTGTCTCATGAATAAAAAAAAAAAAAAAAATGCTGGCTTGTTTAGATTCTAAACAATTCTATTTTATGTATCAATAACTGGTTACCAAATCTAAGCCACCCTATAGTGAACGATTTGGTTCATCTAAAACTACAAATTGTTTCATTCATCATTTTGCAGTACATCACATTTTTACAATGGATAATATTGTCTAATTATTTTTCTATCATTTTGATATTACTTTAACAAATCTGATTTTTTTCATTCTAATAATTGTAGATATTGACTTCTATAAGGCAGTAACTTAGTATTAGGGAGTACCACTCAAACTGCATTAGAAAATGAAGTTCATTATTTTATACTTCCTTCCAGAAAATTGCCTTTAAAAGAAGAAAATGGAAAAGAAGTCTTAAATCCAGAAACTATAGAAATTAAGGTTTCTAACGACATCATACAATCAAAAGAAGACGATAGCAAAGCATAACACCAAGATCACAGAGGCTTGAACATGCTACAAAGAGCATTTGGATTGCAGTGACCCTATGACCAAAACTATTCCATTTACCTTAATTTCTTGGGAAACTTCTAGCTTGGAATAGCTTGTACACATATACATATGATCAAATATTCCTGCCCATGTTCCATTACCTTTTGTTGTTGTTGTTATTGTTGTTGTTTATTTTGTTATGAATTTCAATATAGAGACCTGACTGGCACCAACTCTTGGGTATCAATTTGATTCTGTGATTGAAATACTGCAATTTATTATACAGCTAAAGTGCTCTGTTTCTTAAGGACTATATATTTCATCGACAACCTCTCCCACAAATAGGGGTTTAAGGAAAAAAAAGCTTTGTGAGCTAAATGTATAAGAAAGCCCTGCATGTTTTTCATCCTATCTTGGGTAAACAGATTATTAACGTGGATTTCAGTTTAAGATGAAAACAGTTAATAATTATCAGGAGAATTTCAGGGAACTTGGGCTTGAAGGAGCCAGTTATCTTTAGCAGATATTAAAAATTGAGAGAAACTTTGGAAAATTCTAAGTTATAGTTACAGTGCTATTTGGATGTTAAGTTTTGATAGACTGAATTGCCAGATCAAAATTGTTACCCATTTGAACGAATATCAGTTGTGTGTAAAATTAGATTAGAAAGATTCCGTAAATCTCTCTCTTTATATATGCCATAATCACTCACAATGGATTACACAAAAAATAAATGTATTGCAAGTGAAAATAATATTGATTTCTGCCCTCAGCTTCAAATAAAGTAAATTGAAATGGTAACAATATCAATGTTGTCTTGATATATTTATAAATATGTGATTATATTTTACCTTTAAAATAATTTTATCAAAAAAGTAAGTCCTTAGTGTTGAAATATTTCAAACCATATCCTCAGATACATTTTTTTGACCACTGTTTTAGATAATCTTGGTTTAAAAATTCATTTTCCCAGTGTTACAGGGAATCATCATTAAATGTAATTGGCTAATGGAAATTAAAATTCTTAGTGGTTAAATAAAGAAGAAAGTAACATGTAAACATGCCATAAAAGTGTCAGTGATAAACAACTGAATTGCCACTATCTGTTTTTCTTTTGGGCGTTGTAGCTCGAAGTCACTTTAAGATTTTGATAAACAACTTTGGTTGAAGAAATTCCTCGGCTATTCAACACAAACTTTCTAATATTACTTTTAGGGCCTGTACCAGAATAAAATACTTATGAACTTCCAAGCTATGCAAGCTCCCAGAGGAGAGCTAAAAGACTAAAACATGATTTTCACTCGTATGTAAGGTAAAATAAATGTTATTTATGATTATAAATATACATACCAGTTGGGAGCAGGTTTTAGATTATTTGTTACCCTAGAGAGCCAAAGGTTTCTTTAGGCCCCATTACATCCATAATCTTTAGTGTTTCAGGTGGTATTATAGATCAAATATTGACTGGTTGGGGAATGCATACCAATAGAACATTGGAGGAGAGTTTTAACAGTGCAGGTCAACCTTCTTCCCGTGTCTCTCTATAGAGATAATTTGGTGATATATTAAATGCAATATTAATGCTACTCATGAACACTTTTATTTACAAAGTGCTTGAAACTATTAGGCAAGGAGAGACAACCAACTAATTTTGCAAACCTTTAGTTATTAGCAGCACAGAATGTGTCCATCTGCACGTTCATGCACTAAATCTCCAGTGTTGTTGCCATAATTCACAGGATTATAGTGCAGGAATCTCCCCTTGATATTTTTTTCTGGCATATTCTGAAGAAAAAGAATTCCTGTGCCTACCTAGGAATTTGAGTAGAAATTATCCACCTGGTCTTTTGATGGATTTGACTGTTGCTATTTAATTCATGTTTCTCTGATCATCTCTTTGCTTTATTTGACTGTTTTTCCCCCTTTTGTACCAATGTGCTATAACTAGTCAAAGTACTTGAATTTGTTTGTGCAAAGTAAACAAGCATAGTAAAATGTCCATGAAGCAATAGCCATGAATGCTAATTTTTCCTGGATAGGGCTGGTTTTAAACTAATAATGGTGGAAGAATTAGGAAAACTGAGAAACCAGTTTAGCATGTTTACTATTATATTTGTGCTATACTTCAAGAGCAGAGAAATCATAATAAAGAACAAATATTTTTGTGTTTCTTCAATTTGAAAGTTCTGTCTCTCTCGTTTCTTTGGACTTTCCATGTAAAGCAATTTACTTAAATATTTCTTTTATATATATACATATCTATATATACATATACATATATATGCTGTTAAATTTCTTGCCACTAATGTGGAATAATGATCTGAGGTTAGCAGATAATTTGAAACTAATTGTAGACAGACTGTTTCAAGTGCACTGTTTCAGTTGTCTGGGTGGTCCTTATCTCTTGTCTTTGAAATCTATGCCATTCAGAAGCAAGGCAATACTGTGATTTAAAAAAATAATAACATTTCAATGGAATGCTCCAACTTACTCTATTTGTAAAAGTTTCCAAATAAGAGATTCTTGTAGTAAATTGTAAAATATGAGTAGAACTGAAATAATCTGTTCTTATTTTTCATTCTTGTTCTAGATTAAACATGCCACATAACTGTATAAATATTATTTCTACTGTCTGAGAGTACTCTTAAATGTTAGTATAAAATGTCAAAAGAGTTGACTGAATATAATATGTAGGGTTAAATAATAAGAACCCTATGCTAATTCAAACAAAGAAGAAAAATATCACTGAAAATATTGGTATTTCTTGATAGGTTATGTGCAATTAGGCAATGACAATCTATATTCAACAACATATAAGAAAGAACAGTAATATCAGCATTTTGATAAATATTTTGTTTTTAAAACTGGCACAAATTTATGTGTCAACGCATTTTACAATGATCAGCAAAAGAATTTAGAATTGTGACTTCTAAAAGTTTATTATTTTTGTGGATTGATTTATTGCCATTCTATTGATGCTAAGTCTAACATTAATGTAATGTTTCTCTAGTTTTCCCTTATTTTTAATATTAATACCTATATAAGCATTTTTCAAAGACTATTTGATCCAGCAAACTTTACATGAATCTTAGTCTTTGATTTAACATTTATATAAATAGAAAGATTTTATTAATAAGATTATTTATTTGAGTGCCAACAATTAATTATAACTTTATAATCTTACCTTTATTTTATGTTTCTTATTTTAAATAATTAAGATGTATTTGTGCCTTTGGATTAGCATGACATCTGCTTTATTAAAAAAAAACAACTGCAATCTTTATTGGTATATTTTGCTCGTATCTGTGACACTTAAATGGACTGTTTTATTTACATTTAGTGAATAAGCTCAATTCAAATTACTTTACCTTGAATGGAAAATCTAAATATAACAAATTATACTGTGTAACTTATTTTCACTTATGGCAAAGAAATTCTTTTGATACACACATAAAATATATTTCATTTTGTCTGTAGTGTTTTAGATAATAAATACATTCTAGATATCGTTAAAATTGTGTTCTACCACTTATGAGACAATGACAACAGATGACATTTTAAGATAGGGTAAATTATTTTAGTGTCACTTGGGTCTACATTATCCTGTTGTACATTTGTTTGGGCACCATACATCATTCTTTATCGTTGATGGGAAGATAAACTCTGATAAAAATATGTACAACTGAAGTGATAGAAAGAATAATCTCCATTTCTTAATTTAAGAAATATTGGAATAGCATATTACAATTACTTATTAAAGTTGCAATTTCCTTTTTCATGAAGAATGATGTACTTGCTCAATTTCAGTTGCTCATGGAGTTCTTTCTCACAATCATATCCAGAGTGCTTACTCAACAAACTTTAGGAGTGGGTGAAGCTATTTTTTTAAATGAATTGTTTACATTATTTATCTTTAGAGAGGAAAGATTTGAATCTTTGTATTAATCCTTTGAAGCATTATTATATTGTCTCTCACACTGAAATTGCATATGGAAGTATTAGGGTATGCTAAAATTAAACTATAGGAGGTCACAAAAATGAAGTACTTCAATCCTAAAATGAAAATCTTTCAAGAAAGTATCCTACTCATGGGCTTAATCATGTTCTGAGATGAAACAATTATATGTGTAAATGGGAAACATAAAAGAGTCTAGATGTAGTACTTGCTGAACAAATACAATTTCCTTCCAGGTCCTTCCTCCCCTTTTTTAAAAATTGCATTTACCCATGTAGATGCATCTGTTTAACAACATTATATGAGAATGCAATAGATTATTTCCCCTCATAAACTTTTGTATTATATATGTTTAATATTTATTTGATAACACATTTAATATTCTTAAAATATAGCTTATTATTCACTATGGAATTTTATCAATTACTTAAATACCTTAGCCTGGTACCACCACTTTAATTTTTTATATAATTTTTAGGATTTTCACCACAGCATGTTTGTAATTATTAATATAAAATTAGTTATATAAATTTAATATTGCCACTTTTTTTTCTAAAACAAAAACACGTAACACACTAAAAGTTGCATCTGGTTTTAGCCTTCTTTGGGAAAAAATAAGCAATGCAATTACTTGGAGCATTTCAAATCACAGCCAGGCACAGGCAAATAGAGGAACAAGGAACTGAAAGAATCAAGAAAGGCAAACTGAACTCTTACATAGGAAGGATGTTAGTGTGAAAAGTGCTGGACCAGGGATTAGGAAACACTGCTTAGATAACAGTTAAGGCCAATTATATTGATGCAAAGAGAAAGCTGAGTGAAATACAGAGGAGAAAGATAACATAGAACCTAATATTCAATGTTGCGGATAGGATTTTTTTCAAGAACAATATGCATTATATACAATAAATGGTATTGTTAAGAGCAAATATATTTGTTCCAATTCTTAAAAGAATGTTCATGGTTTAGCATTTTTGTCTCTAAACTCTGTTAAGAATATGTGAACTTCTTACAAATAAAGTTAAAGAAACTTTTTTTCCTTTTGGTGTATGAATTCTAGGCTGTGTTAAGTGTGCATTAAAACATACTTTTATTTTCTTTAACGTATATATCCATTCAAATTCTATATTCTTAAGTTAGCTACCACAAAGTTTTCTTATTGTTTCAATATGGTATGTCCCTATGAAACGCTGTATATATATATGTCTAAACTGTAAAAATTATACTGCAACTGTTGAAGTTTTGTATTTATGAGAGACATTGAAAGTATGGCTTACAGTATATCAAAATTGTCACTCTTCACCATTTGTATATTAATAGTAAAGATACTTTTACTTTAATAAAGTGTTGCATTTACCTTTATTTTGAATACCATCTCTGCAGTGAGTGAGCTTACGACTTGACATATATTTTCATTTTTTTTCAGATATTTTCATTTTTAAAGAATTTCCAAACCGATCTCTCTCTATATATATATATAAAAAAGGAATGCTTTCTGCCATTTTGTCTTACCCTGAGTCACAATCTTTTGATAATAAACAGTAGGTAAGAGCAGTGCTTCTCAAAATATGGTCTCCAAACGAGCAGCATTAGCACCTGCGAATTCGTTAGAAATAAATGTAAGTTTCTGGACCTCACTAGAGACCTCTTAAATCAGAAGAATCTGGGAGAGGATAAAGGAGTTTGTGTTTTAACAAGCCTTTCTAGTAATCCTAATGCACACAGAAATTTGAGATCCAGTGGATTGGAGACACATTTTGGGTGACAATCTAGAAGTTAAAAACTTCTAATTCATGTTGAAATTTTATTTCTCATTATTATATAGATTATCTTCTTGCAGGACTTCCTGAGTTATAAAATAAGAGAAGCTTATCATTCCTCACGTGCTTTTATAAGGTGTTTTCCTTTTTTTAACCGGTGTAAAGGTCAACTTATTCTTAAAATGAAAAAAAAAAAAGCAAATACCAAATTTTCACAAGGGAGCAATTTTCAACATAAGCCTTACAAATACCACAAAGTACATATGTATGTAGAATAAAAATAACATTAAATAGGTGGTGAAGAATGAAAAAAAAGGCATTTATATATTGTGCTTGTTCTGTCAGTATCCTGTATTTAATTAAAAGAAAGGTTATAATAAAATACAAAATATACCATGAGAAAGAGGCTAAAACGAAATCTCTGATATATGATAAAAATGGATAAAAAAATATTTTAGAGAATTTCTTCTACTTCTTTCTAACCTAAGCCATCACCTACTATAATCCTCTTTATTTGTAATATAGGTAATGAATGTATGTCTTCTAAGATTCATGTCATACATGGGGTAGCACTTTAAATTTCTTTTTAAATTTAATTAATTTTTCTGAATGAATTTCAACACCTAAATTAGAATGTTTTCAAATCATAAATAATGTTTTCTGTTTTATGTGAAGTGTCTTATATATGTTCTTACCCTTGGCATAACTTTGTTTTCCAAAATAAAATGCATACATTTGGATATTTTCATTTTCCTGGGTAACTTAACTCATCTTCCACAGACAGAATATTTTTTTGGGAGGAGGGGATGCGGGGGGGGGGGGCAACTGTATTATTGTACTAGAATAATATTAAATTTTGATTAAATTTAATATTATTCTGTTATTTTATTAATCCAGCAGGCTATAAAGACAGACGTTTCTAGTATTAAGATATTTTAGTATTTGGGGGAAAAAAAAGTTTAACTTGGTGATTCAGTTCACACCAACATCTCTTCTTTCACTTTGAATTTCCACATTCCCCTGCAGATCCCTTTATCTTCCTTTATCTGCCATTTCACAAGCATGGTCAATGTCTAAAACTCACCTGGCAAGATTGAGATATATAGAAAAAAGAATGATTGCCAAAATTAGTCCAGTCACACCAAGAAATCTAGCAATTACAAACTTTCTTGGAAGAGTCATTTTTAAAGTGGAAGGTTGTAGAAGGAAGTTGTAATGTTCCCCCTTATAAAGAGGAATGGAACATATACTAGAGATCATTCAGTGGGGGGCGGGGAAGTTTGCCACCTAGTCTGACCACGTGAAGCTCCCTTGACAATTCTAATGGAAACACCCCCTTGAAAAACATAAACAAAATTTTCACTAACTCAAAAACCAAGAGACCCATATCATTACTCACCAGAAGAAAATATTGAAGAATGTCTCACAAAGTTGAAAAAAGGGATAGAACTGAAATCACTAAAGTAATATTAGGAAACAGATAAGAACCCAGATATTAGAATTAGAATATACCAGGGCTCACATTCCAATTCTAAAACTATCACTAACTCTGAATTTTAGCAATTTATGTAAAAACTTAAACCTTGATTTCATCATCTATAAAATGTGGTTAGTTCTAAAGTGGATATTGATCTCCAAGAGTTGATGTAATGATTTATGGAGATAATGTTAATAAAACTCTTTATGCAGTATCTACCACAGAAAATACCAATAAGTGGTATCCATGATTATCTCTATATCTGCCATATTTTAACACTGATTCTATTAAGTTGTGTTAGACACCTACTTCACATTCTTTAGAGACTGACCATAAATAAGTCAATTATTTAATAATTCATTAAATTGTTTACTGATAGATTAAATTTGAGGCATTGGAAAAGTTGAAAGCATGTGTTTCCATTTCATTATTTCTTCTACTTCTGTTTCAATTATCTTTTGCTGAATAGTAAGTCAAGCCAAAATGTAATGGCTTAAAATATATATTAACATATAAAACATATATCAACAATATATTACTTTTCATGACCATATTTGTTAACTTGACTCAGCTTGGCAATTATTTTGCTCCACATGGTGTAGCTGAGTTCACTTATGTGGCTACTGGTTTCTAAAAGGAAACCCTAAAACTGGAAGCATTGATGTGTATGTACTTACCAAGACTCTATTTGCATCACACTTGCAATATTCAACTGGCGAATAAACACATAGTTAATTGTGTGAGCATAATGGTGTGTAATAAGAGCATGATATATTTGAGGAACACTCATGTTATAAGTATGGAAACATCCTCCTTCTGTCCCCTAGGGTTTCACATTTTTTCCACATGCAAAATTTACTTCTTCCCTTCCCAAGATTTTTAAAGTCTTCTTTCTTTTTTTTTTAAAGATTTATTTATTTATTTGAGAGAGCGAGAATGAGAGAGAGCATGAGAGGGGGGAGGGTCAGAGGGAGAAGCAGACTCCCTGCTGAGCAGGGAGCCCAATGCGGGACTCGATCCCGGGACTCCAGGATCATGACCTGAGCCGAAGGCAGTCGCTTAACCAACTGAGCCACCCAGGTGCCCTAAAGTCTTATTTCATTAGCTCAAGAGAATTGAGCTTAAATTTCAGACTTTATCAACCAAATAAATTCGAGGTATCAATAAGATTCCTCAGGTATTGTGTCTTGGGTGCACTTTTTTAGTACAGAGGCACTAAAAAGACAATTTAACTGCCCCCAGAAAACCCTACAGACAACCGTGAGACATGAGCAGAAAAATAACATAGACATTGCCATTTAAAATAAAGAGGGAGGAAATGGAGGAATTCAACAATTAGTGTGTCTGTAGAAATATTGAAGTCCAGCCAATCAAACATTACCAGTTCCCCTTTCCTCCAGCATAGGGCATTTTCCTTGGTTTGGATCCAGTTCTACTCTCCCTAGGAGTGGTTACCTAATCCATTGCTCTCAGGCTCTTAGGAAAACTCTGAGATATTCTTCCTTTTCTGTAGGAAATGGTGTGTGGTTGTAGCTGAGCAAATTTCTTGTCTTGCTACCTGGCCAGATATATCTAGTACTGATATGTCAAGTCCCATTAAGTCCCATTAAGTTGAAGCTGATACAACTCCTTTAAAAACTGTGTTTTTTTTTTTCCTTAATGTATCAAATTACAACCACTATATTATAACCACTACAAATGTACACTCTCAAATCTTTTTAAGACCGTGTCCTCTCGGTCTTGGGCTGCAAAGTGAGGTGCTATTGAATAATGCTCTTAAGATCCTTAAAAGCTTGTTTGTCTAATTAAGAAAGTCTACAAGGCACTTCCTTAAATTTCTGTGACCAAAACAAAGGACACCATTGTTGTGAGTTTTGACCTCAAGATTATGTTTTACTGACAATAGCCTAATTTTATATTTATCCTTATGCCATTTATTGCTTTGACAAACTTTTGACAGCTCTAAGTGTGGGAATGAGAGAACAAGTCTTGGGTAAAAAATAATTCCTCTAAATTCTGCTTAAAATTTGAGCATCTATCTTGTTAGCACATCTTTCTCTTGAAAGATCTTTTCATACCTGAGAGGAAAAAAGGGATAGATACCACTTTCAGTATGCTGCCTGGAAATCTCCTTAGTCAGATTCACAAACTCATCAGTTATATTTTCTGCTTTCCAATTTATCACAGGCAACAGTTTCCCTAATTGTTCTGTCAGTATGAAACGTGATTTTCTTTGTCTCCACTATCTGATAGTAACTGTTCTAGCAACTTACCCACATTCAGTCCTCTTGCTCCTACTCAGTCACAAAGCGAAGGACAGAAGTTTCAGATTTTGTTACAGTAGTAACCCACTTGCAGTTACAGTTTGTCTTTCACTTACGTGAGTTGTATTGTTTTCCTATTGCCGCTATAAGAAAGTAAAAGGAAGTTGATGACCTTAAAAAAGAAACCCAGGATGCCTCGGTGTCACAGTCCTTTAAGCGCATGATTCTTGGTTTTGGATTAGGTCATGATCTCAGGGTCCTGGGATCAAACCCCACATCAGGATCCCCCCCATTGGGTTCCAGGTTCAGTGGGGAGTCTGCTTAAGATTCTCTCTCCTTTTCCCTCTCACTCGTACTCTCTCTCTCTCTCAAATAAGTAAATAAATCTTAAAACACACACACACACACAAACGCAAATTTTTTATTCCATAGTTGTAAAGGTGAGACTCTGATATGGGCTTCACTGGGCTAAAAGCAAGGATTGTATTAGTCTGAAGGCTTCTAGAATGTCTTAGTTCAAGCTACTGTAACAAGTTACCAAAGTATCTGTGGCTAAAACAACAAACATTTATTTCTTACAGTTCTGGATGCTGAAAGTCTGAAATTAGGGTGCCAGCATGGGTGGGTTCTTGGTGAAGTCCCTCTTTCTGGTTATGTCCTTACATGGCCTTTCCTTGGTGTGTACATTCAGACAGTAAAAGAAGAGGGGGTGGGTGGAGGGAGGGAAAGAGGGAGGGGGACAGAAAGAAAGAATGGGGGAAGATCTCATTTATAATTCTCTTTTTTTTTTTTTAAGATTTTATTTATTTATCTGAGACAGAGAGAATGAGAGAGACAGAGAGCACATGAGAGGGGGGAGGGTCAGAGGGAGAAGCAGGCTCCCTGCCGAGCAGAGAGCCCGATGCGGGACTCAATCCTGGGACCCCAGGATCATGACCTGACCCGAAGGCAGTCGCTTAACCAACTGAGCCACCCAGGCGCCCTATAATTCTCTTTTTATGAGGGCATTAACCTTAACATGAAGACTTGACTCTCATGACCTAATCTAACCCTAATTACCTCCCACATGCTTTACCTCTAAATACCACCACACTGGAGATAATAGTTTCAACATAAAAATTTGAGGGGGATATAAATATTCAGTTAATAACATGAAAACTGCCCACATTCCTGGACTCACACAACCCTTCTTTCTGCAAAGCCAGCAATGGTATCATTCAAACCCCTGTTTTTATCAACATGCCTTCTCTGACGCATACTCCCTGCCTCCCTATTTCTTGTTAAAAAGCCTGTGATCATTTTGAGTCCACCTGGATTATCCAACATAATCCCCCCTTCTCATAACTCCTAACTTAATCAAATCCGCAAAGCCATTTTTTTTCCCCCGCCCATGTAAGGCAATATATTTGCAGGACTTAGGGATTAGGACCTAGACATCCTTTGGGGGTTATTGCTCTGCCCATCAATCTACATTATAAACCATTGCCAAATATAATGGTAAAGCAACCACACTGTATTATATTCTGATTTTTCTGTGTTGGCTTTGCTCAGTTTGATTTTTTTTTTTTTTTTTTTTTTGCCCTAGAGATGTTCTGAGGTCAGTTACACAGCCTCATTCAGCTGCACCTCAGGGGAAACTAGAATGTGGAAAATGTTCTCTCATTCTCTAGGTCTTTCTCCACAGGGCTTCAAATCATTCTGTAGACCAGGGCGCCTGGGTGGCTCAGTTGGTTGAGCGACTGCCTTCGGCTCAGGTCATGATCCTGGAGTCCCTGGATCGAGTCCCACATCAGGCTCCCTGCTCAGCAGGGAGTCTGCTTCTCCCTCTGACCCTCCTCCCTCTCATGCTCTCTGTCTTTCATTCTCTCTCTCAAATAAATAAATAAAATCTTTAAAAAAAAAAATCATTCTGTAGACCAATACAAACATCTCTAGAGTATGGTGAATGGCTTTCAAAAGAGAGTTTTTCAGGAGCAGAAATTCCAGTGTGCAATTATTTATCAAGACTCTGCTTGCATTACTCTTGTTAATATGACAACTTCCAAACTTTGTGCCCACCGAGTTACTGTGAGAGAGGATTTCATCAAGAGGCATGATGGATTAGCAGTGACAAATAAAATATATCCTACCAAGCAGTGAAATGGCTCAAAATATTAAAATTGCAATAGATAGAAAGAGGTTTTACACTCAGAAAGAAAATCATAGAATAGAATGAAATAAACAATAGGGTTTATATGGGTACTAGACATCTTGCTGTTAATTCCCATTATTTTTATATCTAAAATTCTGATCTGCAGAAAGATGAAATAGTTTTTCTTGGTTTTATGTATCTGGGAAGTAGCAGAAACAAGATTCAAATTCAGGTCAAGCAACTTCTATTCCGATTTTTTCCATTAAGCATCACATATCAAGAGAGAACATTTATTAATGATGAATTTAAAATTAATCTCTGAATATAACTGGTTTAAACTCAAGAACTTTAGTTATGCTCTGCATATATACATTAAATTTGACAATAAAGCAATATTTATAGAATCAGCTACATAACTTTAAAATATATTTGCTGATGATATATTTAAACGTAAGAAATAAAATATGTACCATCTAAAAAATATAAGGAACAACATTATAGAACATATGTTAAAGCCTGACTATTTAAAATTCAGAGAAAAAATGGTCAACCTCAAATAAAATTAATTTGAATAATCACCTACCTTCTTTTTACTCCAGAGTGCTAAGGAACATTCAAAATCCAATTCTGCAGTCTAAGAATGTTTGGAGAACCTATTACTTTAAATAATCAGTGATATTTAAAAATCAGTAATATTTTAAAGGAGAGAACTGGCTACTTTTTTTTTTTTTTTAACAGTCTGTTCTATCTCCTCCTGTTGACACGAAATTATTCATAAGTCATGGATTTAAAAACATGTATTTATAATAACCCATATTTCTTGGAGATGTCAAATTAGTTATTTTACCATTTATCCAGATTTTAAAGTATCCTATACTTTACAAATTGAGCAATAATTGTGATTTTCAGTGTACATAATAAGTGAATGAAAAATCAAATAATGTTCAGAGAACACACTTTGTTATGGCTTAACTACTTTTAAATTTATTGGGGCTTATTTTATGACATGGAATATCATCTATCTTGGCAAATATTCTTTCTAAACTTGAAAAGAATGTGTTTGCTGCCGCATTTTTGTGGAGTGTTCTATGAATAGTTTAATAAAATTATGTCACTTTGGTTGATAATGCTACGTAAGGGGTCTACATCCTTACTGATTTTATGTCTTCTGGTTCTATCCATTATTCACAGAATGGTGTTAAAATCTGCAACTGTAGTTGTGAATTTGTCTATTTCTCCTTGCAGTTCTATCAGTTTTTGCTGCTTTTGTTTTGAATCTCACTATTAGATATAGAAATATTTAGAATTGTTATGTCTTCCTGATGAATTGGCTCTTTTATCATTGTGAAAAGATCTTGTTTATCCCTCACAAAATTTTTTGCTCTGAAATCTACTTTGTCTGATATTAATACAGACGCAATGCTAGCTACCAATAAAAAGAGTGAACTATCATGAATAGTACAGCAAAAAACATGGTAATGCTGATATCTTTTTGATACCATGTTTTCATTTCCTTGGTATACATACCCAAAAGGACTTGTTGGATCACATAGTAGTTCAAATTTTCATTTCTTCAGGAACCTTTATACTGTATACATAGTGGCTATATTCTCACCAACAGTGCACAAGTGTTCCCTTTTCTCCACATTCTTGTCAACACTTTGTTATCTCGTGTCTTCTTGATAATAGTCATTCTAACAGGTGTGAGGTGACATCTCTTTGTAGTTTTTATTTTCATTTCCCTGATGATTATTGATGTTGAGCATCTTTTCATATACCTATTGGCCATTTGTGTATATTTTTGGATATATGTCTATTCAGTTCCTCTACCCATTTTTTAATCAGATTATTTGCTTTTTATTGAGTTGTATGATCCAAAATATGGAAACAACTTAAGTACCCATAAATGGATAGATGGGCAAAGAAGATGTGATATATAGTATATATATAAAGTGTTTATACACAATAGAATATGATATGCATAAGAAAGTAGAACATTCTGTTATTTGTGACAACATCATGAACATTGAGGGCACTATGTTAAGTGAAATAAGTCAGGTAGAGAAAGACAAATACTGTGTGATATCAATTATATGTAGAATCTCAAAAAGCTGATCTTGTAGAAGCAGAGAGTATAATGATGGTTACCAAGGGTAGGGACTGAGTGAGGAAATTGGGTAATGTTGGTAAAAGGGTACAAATTTGCAGTCAGAGGATGAATAAGTTCTGGAGATTTAATGCCCAGCATTGTGGTTATAGTCAAAAATACTGTATTGTATACTTTAAAGTTGTTAAGTGATTAGATAACATTTTACCCAGTAAAGTATACCTTAAACCTATACAATGTTATATATCCATTATATATGAATTAAAAAAAAAGAAGTGAATTATTGCAATAAACAATGTACATGATTCTCAAAATTATTTCTTGAGTGAAACAATTCAGAAACAAGAGAATAGGCTTTGTGATTCCATTTATTAAAAAAAAAAAACAGAAACAAAAACAAAACAAAACAAAACAAATTTTAGGAAATGTAACCTAATCCATAGTGAATTAAGTATCAGTGGTCCTTGGGGTGTGGGGAAACTGAGGTGGAGCAGAAGGAAGAGATTACAAAGTAGTACAGGACAGATTTGGGGGGATGATACATCTATTTATTTTCTTAATTGTTTCGATTCTTTCACAGTTATGTACATTTGACAAAAATAGTCATATTGTATAAATACACATGTACATTCTAGCGTTTACTAATTATGCCTCAACAAGGTTGTCAAAACGAAACATACATTTCTATGGCTCTGATGAAAATACAACAAAATTTGTGCACTGTAACAATTGATGAGGTCAAGTTATAACTTCTCCAAAAAAGAACATGCATTTTTCACTGAAGATATCAAAACATTATTCATCAAATGCCCTTCAATTTCTAGATGGGAAATTCCAACTACTAAGAATAACTAATGAAATACACTATAAAACATTACCATAATTTAGCCTTTGTTCACTTTCTTTGATATCCCATCTGAAAAAGCCTTATTTTATTCTGACAATTAAGAAAACTGAATTTCTTTCTAAATGAAGTGGGATATTTATTTTGGAGTTTGGAGATATTTTAATGTACCTATGATAGAAAATTAAGTTTTAATTAAAGTGAGTGAGAGTTGTAGCTTAAAAATTATATTCAAAAGTGATGATTGTGAAAACAGCACCATCGCTTAAAACTCAAGGTGAAATAAAAGGAAGTAAAATAAATTACCTTTGTCAGTTCATTAAGAAAGAATGAGTGAATGAATGAATGAAATGTAATAGACCTAAATGTGAAATGCACAACTATAAAACTCTTAGAAGATAACATAAGAGAAAATTTAGATGACCTTTGGTATGGCAAGACTGTTTACATATGACACCAAAGACACAATCCATAAAAGAAATAATTTATAAGCTGGACTTCATTAAAGTTAAATACTTCTGCTTTGTAAAAGACAATGTCAAGAGAATAAGGAGAGAAGCCACAGGGGCACCTGGGTGGCTCAGTTGGTTAAGTGTCCAACTCTTGGTTTCAGCTCAGGTCATGATTTCACAGGTTGTGGGATTGAGCTCCACATTGGGCTCTGCTCATTCGGGAGTCTGCTTGAAGATTCTCTCCCTCTGCCCCTCCCCCTACTCTCATGCGCTCTCTCTCTCTCTCTCAAGTAAATAAATAAAGAAAAAAAGAAGAGAAGCTATAGACCAGGAGAAGACATTTGCAAAATACACATTTGATAACAGACTATTACCCAAAATATATTAAAAAAAAAAACTCTTAAAATTCAACAATAAGAAAACAAACAACTTCATTAAAAAATGGACTAAAGACTAACATATACCTCACCAAAGGAGATATATAGATAGCTAATAAGCATGTGAAAAGATTATCCACATGATACAATATCAGGGAAATGCAAGTCAAAACAATAATGTAATCTTATACACACCTATTAGAATGACCACGAATCCAGGACACTGATAACACTGAACACTGGAAAGCAACAGGAATTCTCATACATTACTGATGGGAATGCAAGATTGTACAACCATTTTGGAAGACATTTTAGTGTTTTCTTACAAAACTAAACACATTCTTACCATGTTATCCAGCAACTGTGTTCCAAGGTACTTACTCAAAGGAGTTGAAAACATGTTTATACAAAAACCTGCACATAGATCTATAAACATCTATGTTTATTTGGTGACTTTATTCATAAATGCCAAAATTTGGAAGCAACCAAGATGTCCTTTCATAGGTAAATGGATAAACTGTGGCATTTCCAGACAAATATTATTCAGCACCAAAATAAATGAGCTATCAAGCCATGAAAATACATGCAGGAAACTTAAATTACTCAGTGAAAGTAACTAATCTAAGAAGGCTACATAGTGCATGATTCCAACTATATGACATTGTGGAAAAGACAAAACCATGGAGACAATGCAAAGGTCAGTGGTTGCCATCTATGGGAGTGAGGGAGAGATGAATAGGCAGAGCACAGAGAATATTGAGGGCATAGAAAATATTCCATATGGTACTATAATGATGTACATATGTCATTATATATTTTTCCAATTCTGTAGAATACAACATCAAAATGAGCCCTAAGGTGAACTATGGACTTTGGTTGATTATGATGTGTCACTGTAGATTCATTGTTGGTAACAAATGTACCACTCTGGTGATTGTTATTGATAATAGGGGAGGCTCTGCATGTGTGGGAACAGGAAATATATGGGAAATCTCTGTATCTCTTTTCCATTTTGTTGTGAGCTGAGAATTGCTCTTAAAAAAAAAAAAAGTATAACAAAACCATACATTAGGACACAAAACAAGTCTCAACAAATTAAAAAAAAGATGAAGTCATACCTTGTACTTTTTCCAACCACAAGTCTATGAAACTGGAAATCAACCACAAGAAAAAATCTGGAAAGAACACAACTGCATGGAGGTTAAATGCTACTAAACAATGAATGGGTCAACAAAAAAATCAAAAGGGAAATAAAAAAAAAATACATGAAGACAAATGAAAATGAAAACACAACAGTCTAAAATCTTTGGGATGCAGCAAAAATGGTTCTAAGAGGGAAGTTTATAGTAATGCAGGCCTACTTCAAGAAACAAAAAAAAATTTCAAAAAAACAACCTAACCTTACATCTAAAGAGCTAGAAAAAGAACAAACAAAATCCAAAACCAGTGGAAGGAAAGAAATAATAAATAGAAATAAAATAATACAAATAATAGAAATAAATAGAAATAAAATAGAAACTAAAAAAACAAGAGAAGAAAATCTTGCATCAAGAAAGAGAGAACACTCGAAAATCAAAATCAGAAAAGAGAAATGACAACTGACACCATAGTAAAATTATATGCCAACAAATTAGACAACTGAAAAGAAATGGATAAATTCTTAGAAACATATAACCTCCCAAAACTGAACCAGGAAAAAATTAAAAAAAATTTGAACAGACTGACTACCAGCAATGAAATTGAATCAGTAACCAAAAACTTCCAACAAACAAAAGTCCAGGGCTTCAAAACTGAATTCAGCTAAACATTTAAAGAAGAGTTAACAGCTATTCTTCTCAAACTATTCCAAAAAATGGAAGAGGATGGAAAGCTTCCAAATTTATTCTACAAGGCCAACATTACTCTGATATCAAAACCAGATAAAGACACTACAAAAAAGAAAACTATAGGCTAGTGTCTCTGATGAGATAGATGCAAAAAATCCTCAACAAAATATTAGTGAACTGAATCAACAATACACTAAAAAAAAAAAAAAATCACCATGATCAAGTGGAATTTATTTCTGGTATGTAAGTGTGGTTCAATATTCACAAATCAAAGTGATGCATCAACAAGAGATGATAAAAACCATATGATAATTTCAATAGATTCAGAAGAAGCATTTGAATGTAGTGATCCAAAGGGGCACATGCACCCCAATGTTTATAGCAGCAATGTCCACGATAGCCAAACTATGGAAAGAGCCTAGATGTCCATCAACAGATGAATGGATAAAGAAGATGTTGTGTATAAATACAATGGAATATTATGCAGCCATCAAAAGTGAAATCTTGCCATTTGCAACCATGTGGATGGAACTAGAGGGTATTATGCTAAGCGAAATAAGTCAATCAGAGAAAGACAAGTATCATATGATCTCACTGATATGAGGAATTTGAGAAACAAGACAAAGGATCATAGGGGAAGGGAGGGGAAAATGAAACAAGATGAAACCAGAGAAGGAGACAAACCATAAGAGACTCTTAATCTCAGGAAACAAACTGAGGGTTACTGGAGTGGAGGGGGGTGGGAGGGATGGGGTGGCTGGGGATGGACACTGGGGAGGGTATATGCTATGGTGAGCACTATGAACTGTGTAGGACTGATGAATCACAGACCTGAACCCCTGAAACAAATAATACATTATATGTTAATAAAAAAATTAAAAAAAAAAGTGTGGAAACAGCAATTGTAAAAATGGGGACATATCACCTGGCAAAGGTAAAACCTTATTAGGCAAAGCCATAGCAAACCAAACCTCAGCCACTTTCTTGAGAGTGGTTGGCTCTGAATATATTCAGAAGTACCTAGATGATGGCCCCAATCTCGTTGGGGAATCGTTTCAAGTTGCTGAAGAATATGCACCATGCATCATTGTCTATTGATGAAATTGATTCCATTGGAACAAAACATATGACTCAAATTCTGGTAGTGAGAGAGAAATTCAACGGAAAATGTTGGAACTGTTGAGGCAGTTGGATGGATTTGATTCAAAGGTTGATGCAAAGGTTATTATGGCCACAAACCGAATAGAAACTTTGGATCTAGCACTTACTAAATCAGGCTCTGTTGATAGAAAGATCGAGTTTCTCTGGCCTGATGAAAAGACTAGGAAGGACATTTTTCAGATCCACGCAAGCAGGATGATGCTGGCCGAGGATGTAACCCTGGACGACTTGATCAAGGCTAAAGATGACCTCTCTGGTGCCCACGTCAAGGCAATCTGTACAGAAGCTAGTCTGGTGGCCTTGAGAGAATGTAGAATGAAATTAACAAATGAAGTTTAATAAAATCTAAAGAAAGTGTTCGTTATAAAAACAACAACAACAACAACAGCAAAAACACAAGAAGGCACCCCTATGGGGCTCTATCTCCAGCAGACCACAGTTTCCTTCAAGGAAATGGTTGGGAGTGTCCTAACCACCCCCCTCCCCAGCCGAGGGATGAGACTGGGGAAGCTGCCCAGGGGAACCCATGTTCCAGCTGCTCTTTCTTATCAGAACCTACTGTGTATCTTTTTAAGGTGATGCGTATAATACCCACCAGACTGCCTTCATCTGCTGCTCACATGGAGTACTTTCTCCCCAATAAAGCATGCTCCTTCTCAAAAAAAAAAAAAAAAAAAAAAAAGGGAGGAATGTCAAAATCAGGAAGAAAAACATTTGATTAGGCTGCTTTAAAAGTACGCTTGAGTTTTCACTTTCTTTACAGTGGTTTTGGATGTATCTCTTTGTAGAGTTTCCCAGTGGCTGCTCTGGATATTACAAAATACATACTTGATTTATAGCAATCTACTAATAACATTTTCCCAGTTTGCACGAAGTGTGGAAACCTCATTTCCATTTAGGTTCCTTTCCCTTTAGTTTTCCAAAATTTAATTACATCTATTTGTTGTTGTTTGTTTGTGGGTTTTTTGTTTGTTTGTTTTGTTTTTGATTTAACTGTCAGGGATCCGCTCAGTTTCTTGGATCTGTAGGTTTGCATATTTTGCCAACTTTGGCAAGTTTTCAGCCATAATTTATTCAAATGCTCATTTAGCTCCACTCTCTTTCTTTTCTCCTGCGGGACTCTGAAGATGCATATGTGGGATTTTTAAGAAGCAGGGTTCTACTGGTCCCTGTGGCTGAGTTAAATATTTTTCAGCTATTTTTTCTCTCTATTGATCATACTAGGTAAATTTTATCGCTCTGGCTTTAAGCTTATTGATTCTATCCTTTGTCATCTCTACTATTGAGTCCATCTAGTGGGTTTTCAAAAGTATCTTTTATTCTATTTTCCAGGTATATAATATCAATTTGATTCTAATTTTCAGTTCTAATATATATATATTTGATTGCTTTACAAATCATAGTTCTTTGTTGGGATTTTTTTTTTTTTAATCTGTTTCAAGAGAATCTGTAATTGATCACTGAAGCATTTTTATGATAGGTGCTTTAAGATCCTTGTGAGATAATTCATTTCAGTGTTGGCATCAGTTGACTTCTTTTATTATAGTAAATAAGAAGTGGTCAGTCCCCCTAGGGGACTTTATCTTACTCCTAGGGCAGCAAGATGATACCCACAGGATTGTTTTGCTTTGTGAGTGGCTTCACTCTTCATAGGTGAGGGAGAAGGAAAAAAAATTACCTGCTTATAGAAACGGGGAAAGAGGTTGATATTCCTGCATTCCTGACATTGTATCTTTATTCCAGACATTTGCCAGATAGCCCAACTTCTCAGACTGTAAGGAAGAACTCTTTCAAGGTCCAGAAACTCATTCTTCCTTGAAATGTAAATATTGAGGAAAATAACCCCCAGTGCTCAGGGCTCCTCCTTGGTGGCTTATCTTGAAACCTAACCAGAGTATAATCATTTGGTCCTCTTAGAGAGAAGAAATTTTACTATAATTTCACATCAGAAAAATCAAGTAGATCGATGGCTACAGATCTAATTTTCATGGTATATAAAGAGTTTTAGGAAACTATGCCCTTTTTATGGGAATACTGAGAAATCCAGGGAAGTTTTATGTCCCCACAATTAGGAGACTCTGGGCTTATTTCACTTTTTTTTTTAATTATTATTATTTAGAGAGAGCCGTGAGCATGAGTGGGACTGGGGGGTGGGGTGGTCAGGAACAGAGGGAACGGGTCGGGGGGCAAGCAGACTCCAGGCTGAGCACAGGGTCCCTGCAGACTCAATCCCACCTGAGATCCCTACCCCAGCTGAAACTAAGAGTCAGAAGCTCAACCTACTGAGCCCCCGAGGCACACCTATTTCATTGTTTTTACCTTTATTTATTCTCCTTATTTAGGTTTAGGCCCCAAGTCTTAGCTGACTTTTGTAGGCTGTCAGTGGACTTTTCAGAGCTTTGCAGTTCTGAATTCCGTCTCGATTGACTTGGTTATCTGTTGCAACTGGCAGTCTCCTTTCCCTTGATCACGCTGCCAGGAGCTGGGCAGGGGGGCAGTAGGGGATTCCCCAGATTGGGAGGTTAGCAGAGGGATTTGGTGAGGTTCCACTAAAACCCCCACTTCCTCCTACCGCAAGCCGCCAGAGTCTCTGGACAGGAAAGAGGGGAAACAGGCTGCTGAGAGGATTGTCTGACATTTGGCAGGAAAGAAGAATGCTCCCGCTGCTGGCTGCTTGTTCATGGGGTTCCCAAGTGACCTCCTTACCCCTGATGCTGTCAGAGGGATTCTCTTTTGATTCAGGAAGGAAATCAGCCTCCCTGGACCGCCTTCTGTGGCTAGGCTGGAGGTCTGAAGACATGGGGTCTGGGTGGCCTCTGTGTGTGTGTGTGTGTGTGTGTGTGTTGTGGGGGTGCAGCCAAACTGCCTCTGTGTTGTTGTTCAGGTCTTGGCCTCTTTAACCCACTCACCTGCTTACTGCCTGTCAGTCAGTGCTCTGTCTTCGTTGTCTCTTGAGTTATTTCCAGGGTTTATAGTTGTACTTTGTGGAGAGGAACAGGAAAGAATAGGGAGACATGAGTCTATACTATCTTGTCTGGACTGGAAGTCCCTCACTGTACTTTAAAGGAGGCAAAAATGGAAATCTAAGAACGATGTACATCTAACGTCCTTTAGGGGAAGAAGACAACCAGTAACAGCATGCTCTGAGTGTCTCAAAAATTTACTGTTGATACAAGCATATAAAATTGAAGGAAAAACTGTTAAAAATGGAATTGTGACATCAGATTATTTTGCAAGTATCTTTAAATATTTGCTTTACAAAAGCAACAATGGGAAGTCGAATGTTTATTGTGCTGTGTTTTGGGAAAGAAAGATACTTTTGAGAACATTATGCTTTAAGAATTGTCTTGGGCCTACATGAAAATAGTAGCCAAAATATATACCTTTATAAGATTTACTATTTTAAAAACATATATAGTTTTATCATTTTTAAAGTCATTGGCTTTAATTCATTTTGATGACTATTCACTACTGATACCAATCACACCAAGGCTATTTTTTAACTGTATCTTATTATTGTCTTATCATTGCCATGGTAATTTGTTGCTTTAACTAACTGGTTTCTTTTCCATTTTTTCTTCTTTTAGCACATATGGACTGTGTGAGCCAGGAGTACAACAGTTTTCACACTACCAGAATGTTGCTCTATGTTCAAGGCTGGGCAAGAGACACAATCCCACGCAAAGAGATATACTTGGGTTTTGGCAGGGAATATCAGGGTAAATATTAGATGAGGATGTTAATCCCATCTTGAGTCCCAAATTTGAGTCCCAATCTTGTAATCACATGTGGTTTCCTGTCTGAAAAAGGTAGCCTAAAGAAACAGAATCAATTGATGGAAGGAAACCAAATTTAATGACATTAGTTGAACCTCTAAAAGAAGTTGTGTTGGGGTACCTGGGTGACTCAGTTGGTTGAGCGTCTGACTCTTGATTTCGGCTCAGGTAATGATCTCATGGTCATGAGATCAAGCCCTACGTTGGGGCTCTGTGCTCAGCGGGGAAACTCTTTCCTTCTCCCTCTGCCCCTCCCCCAAGCACACACACTCTCTCTCTCTCTCTCTCAAATAATATTTAAAAGAAGTTGTGTCAAAGCCATCCATTCCTTTGAAATTTTCAATTAGAGAAATTAACACATTCCTTAGCTTAAGCCAGTTTGAGTTAAGGTCTTTTTCTCTGTATCCTAAATATCCCTAAGTATATGCAATGATTACAGTGTGCTTTCACTTTTATTTAACTCATTATCTTTATCTACATCTTCCCTGGAAGATTAAATTTCAAAAATTTGGGGTCCAATTTAACTGCACAGGTTTCTTTCTGAGGTGTGGTCAATTGTTAATGACTCTGAATATAATTTATCTCTTCCCACTAGCTATTTACTTACAGATAGGGTACCCCAGGAGGACCCATAAAAATAATGATCACTCTTCATTAAGAGGATCAGAAGGAAATTGGGCCATCTGTGATGCTCTCAATGGTAAATAATAAGTGGATGTCAAACAAATAACAATGAAAAGCCCCGGCAGGGTTTTTAATGTTCTGATAATAACAGAAGCTGTGAGTGACTATGTTGTAATGGCTATAAATGATCATGAACATGAATGAGTCATTGAGGTTTTGCTATTCAAAATTTTCCTCTAAATACAGGACATCCTAAGATGGGAATGAGGTTGAGGGATAGTATAATTGTATTATGGATCATAAAAAAAAAATTGCCTCAGTAGCATACATTATATCAAAATTGAAGCATTTAAAAGATAATTATGCTGTTTAAGTTCTTAGCCTTTCCAGATTTGCAAATCTAAAATACTTTTTAAAAAACTATCAAATAGTTGTTTTCTGGCTCTAGTTATGATTTTAAATGGATATTGCTTGTAGATTATTAGGTAGGTCATCAATGAAACCTGATGTGTTCTCACACTTTATGTGTCTTCATACTGTCACATAGCCAAAGAGGTGGCAAACCCGGTGACAGGCTTTTATTCTGTGGAGGAACTAAATGATCACACTCACATTTTCCATTGTGGTTTTCCTGAAGTTGTGCTCAGTAGCAGATCAAGTACATTATTTCTGTTGCCAGCAGTGAGCTCATTTGGAAGAGATTCAATTCCATGCCAAGGACAATAGCCTTCCTTGTTCAGCCTTCCATTCCTGTCCTATTTTGCACACCCACCCCCCAATCAGTCCTGTACATGACAGGATGATACATACAGACTGTTAAAGCCTAGTCTCCCAGCTTCTTCTCTACCCTCTGTCCCTATCTCTATATGTTTCATTTATAATGGGAATCTCTATTCTCATTGCCTCCACCACAGACCTTCTCAAGACCTTGCCTATGGTGAATCTTCTATCTAAAACGTTCTTCCTTTCTTTTCAATCTGTAAAGCTCCTTTCCATTCCTATGGTCTGGCTCATGGCTTAGTATCTATGCACTTCCTGTCCTGACTCAGTCACTCCTTCCCCCTTCTCCCACTGTACCCCTCCATGCCTTTATTTTATTTATTTGGTTCTGATTCCTCAACAGAATGAACTGGACAAGAAGAGAAGTTGTTCATTTGGTATAGTTTCTTTGACTGATGATTTGTTTTTCACAAGCAATCTTTCTTTAATGACTCAATGATTTAAAAATGATTCCAAGACTATAGGGGCGCCTGGGTGGCTCAGTCGTTAAGCGTCTGCCTTCGGCTCAAGTCATGATCCCAGGGTCCTGAGATCGAGCCCCGCATCAGGCTCCCTGCTCCGCGGGAAGCCTGCTTCTCCATCTCCCACTCCCCCTGCTTGTGTTCCCTCTCTCGCTGTGTCTCTCTCTGTCAAATAAATAAATAAAAATCTTAAAAAAAAATGATTCCAAGACTATTAGGGGGCAAATTCTTTCTAAGGCTCAAAGATAGACTAAAGGAGGTCTATGAAACCTACAAAATTATTCAAAATCATTGTGCATGTTTGCTTATGTACACAAAGAAACCATCATTTGATCAGACACATTCTCAAATGTGTCCCATGGACGATAGAGGTTGAAGACCATGGTTCTAAAGGATTAGGTAAGAAAGCTGAAGATCAAGAAACAGTAGGGAAGTCCTCTTTGTAATTTTTTCACATATTTGTTAGGATTCTTTTCTTTTTTTATTATGGCAAAATATAAATAATACTAAATTTCCTATTTTAACCATTTCAAGTTTACAGTTTTATGGCATTAAATACAGTTGACCCTTGAACAACACTAGTTTGAATGGCATGAGTCCATTTAGGTGTAGATTTATTCCTATAAATACAGTACAGTTCTGTAAATGTATTTTCTCTTCCTTATGAATTTTCTTAATAATATTATCTTTTCTCTAGCTTACTTTATTATAAGAATACAGTATATAATACATATAACATACAAAGTATGTATTGATTGACTGTTTATGTTATTGGTAAGGCTTCTGGTCAACAGCAGCTATTGATAGATTTTGGAGAATCAGAAGTTATATGCAGATTTCTGACTGCAGAGAGGAGCCATGTTCCTCACCCCTGTGTTGTACAAGGGTAAACTGTACATTCACATTGTGCATCCTAAGTCTTTTACTGGATAACATTTCCACAAAGGTCGAGCTAAATCATAATGCTTTATTTAATTTGATTTAAAAAATGACCACAAAAACTAAATTATTACTAATCCCTAATAAGATTTTTAGAAATGTTGGCATGAATTAGCAGTCTCAAAGACAAAAATAAAATTGCAGTTCAATTATGGGTTTTGACATTTTAAAATAAAGGCAGTCATTCTTTGCTCTGTGCATAATGCTCTGTTTTGCAATTAATGAATGATTCAAAGGACAATGCAAGGGAATATCAGCATGTGAAATACAGTGTACCTACAATTAAATCATTAACCCATTTGTTTCTGCCCCAAACTGAAAACAAGCTAAAAAAAAATGATGTGAATGTGAAGATTAATATTATCCTGTGTGGTTATGGGATAAATTTAGACAAACTATTAAGGCATAGATTTCTGTATATTCTTTCTTGTCTGATGGCACAATCGTGTCTTAAGTAAGCAGGAGTTACAAGAAAATTTATGTTCTTTTTTTTTTTACAATGAGTAAAATTAATGATACGTTTAACTTTGTTCATTTGGTTATCTCTTGTACTAGGCTGTGAGTAAAGTGTTCATTTTATTCCCTCCTACATACTCAGATTCTAACTCAGAGCCTGGCACATAACCAGAACTCAGTATGTTCTTGGTAAAGGAGTATTTGTTTCATTTGGTACCTGACTAACTGAATGAATGAATGAATGAATGAATGATCTCTTCCTCCCCTTTTGGCCTGGCTTCCCTCCTAGCTTCCATCCACCCACGTGCCACTATCTCTCTCCTCTAATTCCTTCTTATCAGCAAATTTTGACACATCGTCTGCTCTCTGTTTCCAACACCTTTCTTTTTTTCTCTCAGAATCTTCATTTTTCCTGTCAATATACATCTTTCCTTTTTTTTTTTTTTAAAAAAAAGATTTTATTTATTTATTTGAGACAGAGAGAATGAGAGGGAGGAGGGTCAGAGGGAGAAGCAGACTCCCTGCCGAGCAGAGAGCCCGATGCGGGACTCAATTCCGGGACTCCAGGATCACGACCTGAGCCGAAGGCAGTCGCCCAACCAACTGAGCCACCCATCAATTATATGTGATTTCATACTACAATTGCAAAACAAAGCCCTGTCGCTTTGTCTTCTTACAAGCAGAATATGCAATAAAAATATTATTTTATGCAATATCCTTTTGCTCCTCTTCTGAATTATTCAAAAGGTAAGATGTTATAAATGTTTATTTTTTATTCTAAAAAAAAATCCTTCATTTTCTTGTTTGTTTTACTCAACTCTAGATTTTTCTATCCTGTGGGTTTGGAATCCTTGACATAAAAATGGTCTATATACCACAGAAATGTAGGGTGAGAAAACATTACTGAAAGAGAGATCAATCTTACCAATTTAAGCAAAAACTAACAGACATGCACAATTAAAATCTTTGTATTACATAGTTTTTTAATGAGCTAAAAATCAATTATGAGTTTGTGTGGTTGCTTCAATTATTGGTTATTAGAAAGTGATTTTTCTGTATACCAGAATCCTGATAATTATTAAGTTAAATTTTTATACAATGAAATATACATTGACACAAAATAAAACAGATAAAAAGCTTCTTAGGCTTAAGGTCCGTAACCACATGTAAAACCAAACAAATGCATTAATTATAAACAAAATCACATTCTCAATAAAATTTGAATTAGCGCCATTACATTTATGTGATATGTACTGTTGATTTATTGAAATTGTAATGTTGATGTTGGGTTTGGCAGTAGAATGCATCTTTTGAATTTTACTTCTTTCCTTGATCATTGTTATTCAGAACATAATATATTCCCCTTTGAGATGTTTCTATCATTGCTACGAATATAGATCCTTTACAAAATTAGTTTTTTATCAGTTCCCCATATCTTGCAGGACCACTTAATTCAATAATGCACCCGTCAAATATGATGATTTTAAATTAATACCAGTTCTAAAGAACAATTACAAGCTAGTAAGTAAAAGGACCATAGTTAGATAATATTCTACTGGAAATATAAAGGTTTTGTGGCCTGGTTTTTTGTTTGTTTGTTTGTTTGTTTGTTCAGTTTGTTTTAGTTCTATGTTTATACTAGTTTGCACTTTAGGATAACATATCTTCTACCTCTTTCACTTTTTCCCTCTCTTTAAATCACAGTGAAATCTTTGCTTGAATCTGAACCATTGTATGATTTTACTTTTACTTGTTACAGACAAGTTCATACACAAAAGCAAATAAATACAAAAACACATGGCCATGTTTGTTTATGAAGTTTACATCTAGCTGATACAGAATATTTTGACACTGATTTTTTCAAGATCATACAATTTAAAACCCATGATTAAAAATACGTTAGACCTTTGTAGACCCCTAAAACGTTTCAGAAACCTGTAAGAAGCACTTTTGTACATTAATAAGTTAAGTCCTCAGTAGAATCCCATGAAACATGTAGTGACATGTCTTCACTTTATATAGATCCTAAAATAAAGATCTGGATAAGTTAAATGTAACAACATCCCACCACACTTATAATCTACAAAAGTAGAAGTCAGGGTTAGCTCTCTCTGATTCCATGGCCTTTATTCTCCCCATCACTGCTGATCAGTTTCTCCTGTTACCTGTTTTGATATATACTCAGTAACACTATTTCACTACTTTGATAAATGCAGCTCAGCATTAGGCACAACCCACCGGACATTTGCAAATATTATGTTAAATTCCAAGTTAAAATTGACCAAAATCCTTCCAAGTGCCACTAATTACGTCTGCAATAATCTCTCAAAATTAAAATAAAAAAAAATTTAACTCAGCAATGCTCATTTACTTCTCTTTTAGACCTACAGGGTTGGAGTTTATAGCTCCTTTGAGTTGAATCCCAAAAAAAGTCTTGAGATTTAAAAAAAAAAAAAGCTCATAGAAATTTCTATATTGTATAAAAGTGTTATAGTTAATAGGACTGGGAATTCCTGACAGAGTAATAGAAAGAGAGGGGAAAGGAAGCTTGAGATTTGGAAGAGGATGATTGCTTATCTTTTGATCATTTGTTCATCGTGCCATGTTGTGTAATCACTGTACCCATCTTTTCCATCATCAAAGAAGGCAACATGACGTTGTTTGAGTCATTCTCTTTTATTCAATGAGTTTATCAATCAGTCTGTACTTCCATCTGTGTTTTTGCTTTGACTGAACTTTTCTCTGTGTTTAGCACCATTAGATTAGAAACTGCTATGGTGAATCTGAAATGGTTTGGAGACAATGGGAAAGCTGTAGCAAAGGCAGAAGAAAATTATGAGATATTTGATCTCATTGGCAGTCAGTTTGATATCTGGTATTTAATGGAAAATAAGTGAACATTTTTACCCCTGACCTTTTCACTTTAAAGTGAATTACTGTTATATATTTTCCATCATTAGTTTTTCCTCTAATCTTTTTTTCCTCATAGAAAGCAATTGACTTGAATAAAACCCCATCTTTTCTGAATCTCAGCATATATTCTCTTTGAATGTGGATAGTAAGTTATTTTTTTTCCTATACCTATCTAACATGGGTGTTCTTAAATAGCTTCAGGATAAATGTTAGGACTTCAGAGGTTTTAGTTTAGTTTTGTTTTTATCTCACTTTTAGCCTGCTGTGAGTCATTTTTCTTAAAGTTGGAAAATCCATTCCTTTAAAATTAATTGGCATTGATTCAAAACAATGTATCCTAAGTTTTGCTGGTATGGTTTATACCAATTATGCCCTAAAGAATATTAGGATAATTCAAAGCTACACAACAAACAACTAATAAAGTATTGAATAGACATAATAAATTAAAATATTTCATAGGGTATTTGAGACTAAATCGACAGTCAAATAAAAATGGAAAGAGGCTATTCCACAATGTATAACTTGAGAAAAAAGAAATCCTACTATAACAGAAGAATGCTGCTAAATGTTCATAGGAGCACAGATTTGCTACAGGAAAGTAAATATTTGACTTCCTTCACACCGTAGACCAGACACAGTCCCAGACTCATGTCACTAGCATGTCCATGTGACCAGTTTGAGAGGCTACCAAGACATGTATGGCTCTGTAAGAGTGATATGGGCCATTAAGGGACACATTTTCTGTGGAGAATAAACCAAACCAAACCAACCCAAAAAATAGTAAGTCTTTTTCTGCCTAGTGCAGCCATGGCTCATGGTCCCAAGAAGCATCTAAAGCATGTAGCAACTCCACAGTTTTGGATGATAGATAAACTGACTAGTGTGTTTGCTCCTCAACCATCCACTTGTCCCCATAAGCTGAGAGAATATCTCCCTCTCATCATTTTCCTAAGGGACAGACTTAAGTATGCCTTAACAGGAGATGAATAAAGAAGTTCTGTACGAAACGTTTCATCAAGATTGATGCAAGGTCTGAACTGATATAACCTACCCTGTTGGTTTTATGGATGTCATCAGCATTGACAAGCCCAAGGAGAATTTCCATCTGATCTATGACACCAAGGGTCGCTTTGCTGTTCATTGGATTACACCTGACGAGACCAAGTAGAAGTTGTACAAAGTGAGAAAGACCTTTGTGGGGACAAAAGGAATCCCTCATTTGGTGACTCATGATGCTCGCACCATCTGTTATTCTCATCCCCTCATCAAGATGGATGACACCATTCAGATTGATTTGGAGACTGGAAACATCACCGATTTTATCAAATATGGTAATCTGTTTATTGTGACTGGAGGTGCTAATCTGGGAAGAATTGGTGTGATCACCAACAGGGAGAGACACCCTGGTTCTTTTGATGTAGTTCACATGAAAGATGCCAATGACAACAACTTTGCCACCCGGCTCTCCAACATTTTTTTTTTTTTAATTGTCAAAGGAAACAAACCATGGATTCTCTTCCCTGTGGAAAAGGTATCTACCTCACTATTGCTGAAGAGAAAGACAAGAGACTGGCAGCCAAACCGAGCAGTGGGTAGAATGGTCCCAACGTGACATGATTGGAAGTCTTTTTACTTAATAAAAGATCATACAGCATGATAAAAAATAAAAACATAAACATCCACCTAAAATTGGTTCTACTTTTTATTGTCATTACATACTGACAATTTCAAACAATATCAGTGATAAAATGCTCCTCAAGACAGTGACGATTGCTCCCATGGCCTCTCTCCCTTGGTATGTCACTGATCAGGAGTCAAGACTGGAGCCTGCCATGTGTGGTACAAGAGAGTGCATTTGACTACAGAACAAAAATGGAATCCATGGGCCCCGTGGTCATTTTTTTCTCTTTTCCATTCTCAAGGGTTGAGAAGGAAAGAGCTGCTGGTTTTTCTCTAGGTGTTACTTAAGTGGATTTCATAATAGTCCATTTTTTCTTGATAAGGATAGAGAGGGCTAAAACTTGAAGCAAAACTGGAACATCGAGAAATTTATTCCGGGGAATTTCTCAAGGTACAAATTTCTTAAAATTTATTTCTTAGTTTGTTACTGAGATGGAGAGTTTGGTAAAAAAAGAAAATTAAAAAAAATGCTTGAATCTTTGATGAAATAGTGCTAAAATGTTACAGATATATTTATGCCTTAGTTGGCTTTGGCTCAGAAAGTTTCTCATTCTCCATTTATGTTAACCCCTTTCTCAGGTTCAATTTAATTCCCCCTTTTCTTTCACATGAGAAAAAATGCCACACACTTTGATTTAGGAGCAGTAATAAGAAATAAATCTTCTGAGATTTTACTTTAATTAAAAAGAGTTATGTCTGCTTACAATTTTTTTTTCTTTCTACATGCAGTGATTCTATTATCAAGGATGCTATGGACAGAGAAGTGGAATGTGTGCATTTGAATATGGGTACATGGACAAGAACAAATATTAATTTAGTAGTTTTACATTACTTGGGAGGCTCTGTATATTATAACATTTCCCATTACAATTAGATCTATCAAGATACTCAATTTTTAAACACATATTTATATTTTCAGAAAGGCAAAGATATTTCCAGAGGGAAAACCCATGACTGTCTTTTTCATTTCCCCCCAAATGACTTTCTTTTTAGTAACAGTATATAGTTTTTTCTTAAAGTATTTATGACTCAGAATAATTTCAGAAACCACCTCTGTAGATCTAGAATATACAGAGTTAAGAAGGCATCGGTCCCTCATACTGTTTCATATCATCTGTGATATTGGGAATGTTCTTGGTATCCTGGACAGGAACCACTAGCCACATGTGACACTGAATAATTGCAATGTAACTAATGTGGTTAAGTAAAATTTAAATCTTGTCATTTTCATTCATTTAAACTTAAATGGCCACAGGAAGTTAGCGGGTACCCTATTATTCATTGCAGCATGTACAGCAGTTCATTTAAAATATACTTGCTCTGGAAAATAATTTTTTCTCCTTGCTATTTAATAATACCAGAAAAAGATACTACTTTCCTGTGTGTGTGTGTGTGTGTGTATACATACATATACTATAGATATATATATGTATATATATATATATATGTATATACATATACTATATATATATATTTTTTTTTGCCAAGATAGACTGGACTGTTCCATTAATCAGTATACCCTGAAGTTCTAGTGGCTTAACAGAACAAGTATTTGATTTCGCACTGCATGTCCAGCACTGTTTGGGGGCTGTGCACAGGAATCTGGATGCCTCATGACGTCAAGGGCTGCAACATCGGCGAGCAAAACTGTGGATAACTCACAAGGGCTCTTAACTGACTCCCACCAGAAGTGACACATGAGACTTTGCCTCACAACCCATTAGTCAGAACAGTCACATGGCCCCAGTAAACCTCCAGGAAGGTTTGGAATCTTGGCAGAGCCCAGAGCAGAGAAAGCGGATAATGGTGAGTAGAAGTAATCACTGTTGTTCTGTATTTCACCTGTGTGATCCTGGACACATCAGATTCTCCAACTTCCAGTTTCTTCCTCCCCTTAAAACAGGAGTATTAAAGCTGATCCCCTAGAAATACTGTGAGGATTTTAAATAGGATAATCTGGTGGAAATTGAATCACACAGAATCTGGCTCATAGTAAATGCACAATAAAGGTCAGTTCTATTGCTTTTTTAGCTCATTGTTTATTTTTCATGCTGAGTATTTTTCCTTTGACTATCAGTTTAAATGCATGCATGCACCATAATATTACTACTTGCAATTTCACTTGGTGTTATGTTTGTAAATTTTTTACTAATAGGATGAGAAGATTATTCGCTGACACAAAATTAAAGGAAACATGAAATATAAGTCTTTTAGAATAATTGTTGACACAAAGTATTTATTACCTAATAGTATACTTACTTGGGAACTAAGTTAATATAGAAATGCATATAAAAACTGAAAAAAATACAAAAGTGTCATCTCTTGGTAATTTTTTTCCTTTACTCTCAGAAGTAAAAATTTCATAAATCTGAAATACTCTGCAAAATAGAACCACACAGTGTTTTCAGGCATGGTGTGAGCAATGTTAGGGGGGAAGCAAATGGAAAATTAACCATGTATAATGGATACTTGAGTAAATATTAGAATGAAAATATGTTTATATAGCTAGAGGGCAAGTTCCTGCTGCTCCTAGGCATATTTAAATTATGCATTCTTATTTTAGAGGATATGTGACCTTTATATTGTGCTATTTTGGAAATGGCGTCTTTTCATGATTTTGGTAAGAAAATGCCATTGTGTTCTTATTTAATTGTGTCTGATCAGTTTCTAACTAGTATTTAATAATAACAAGGCTCCTTGATTAGTGTCCTTTATTTTAGTGATGGTTACATTCTTTCATATGAAGACAAAAAACAAAAAAGCTCCATCTTAGTTCTTGAGACTGAGACTACTTGACCAATGTTATGTCTCATTAATGCACCATGAGAGCTGAGGAGAGCTTTAGTCTCATTACAGTGAGGATATTCAGGGCCTTCTGGTGAGTGCTTGATCACAGTAGCATATTGTGGAATCACCCAGACATCCCTCCCTTTTCCACCTGCTTAGATATCCTCACACCCGCTGTCTTCTTACACACACACACACACACACACACACATACACACACACTCCAGTACCAACTCTGCATTTTCTTTCTTTTTTACATTTTTCTGCTGTAGTTCTTAGAATGGAGACTGTTGCCATCCTGGTTTGGACATAGACATATTCCAGAAGGGCCTATATTATGATGACTCAGCTTCAGCTACTATTCTTTCATTCACAACTAGCTTGAGGCTGAGACACTGCAAAAAATAAGCAAAGTCTGGTGCAAAAGCTTATCCTTTAAATAAGCAATCCCATTTCCGATAAGCTGCTATGTGCCGCTCTCCAACCCCACATTTAATAACTCTTGGTCCCATACACAAAGCTGAGAAAGAAATGAACTTTAAAAATGTTAAATGCGGGGGCGCCTGGGTGGCTCAGTCGTTAAGCGTCTGCCTTCGGCTCAGGTCATGATCCTGGAGTCCCGGGATCGAGTCCCGCATCGGGCTCCCTGCTCGGCAGGGGGTCTGCTTCTCCCTCTGACCCTCCCCCCTCTCATGTACTCTCTCTCTCTCTCATTCTCGCTCTCTCAAATAAATAAATAAATAAATATTAAAAAAAATAAAATCAGTGTATGGGTGCCTAGGTGGCTCAGTCATTAAGTGTCTGCCTTCAGCTCAGGTCATGGTTCCAGGGTCCTGGGCTCGAGCCCCACGTCGGGCTCCCTGCTCAGCGGGAAGCCTGCTTCTCCCTCTCCCACTCCCCCTGCTTGTATTCCCTCTCTCGCTGTGTCTCTCTCTGTCAAATAAATACATAAAATCTTTAAAATAAATAAATAAATAAGAAATAAATAAATTTGAATGCCTAATTTGACAAAGTCTAAAACTAAAACATGTCTGTAGACATTTCTCAAACAATAAAAAGAAACAAAGACTAAAAAATGCCTTCCAAAAATCTAATAGCAAGCACCATGTTACCAATTTCATGTTAGTTTTCTAGATTTTATTTATATTTTATCCCTCCCCCCCGTTTGACAATAATTATTATTCATAATAATACTTTTGAAAAATAGGGGCGCCTGGGTGGCTTAGTCAGTTAAACATCAGCTCAGGTCATGATCTCAGGGTGCTAGGATTGAGCCCCCTGCTCTCCCTCTGACCCCTGTTAGTGCTTTCTTTCTGTCCTGCTCTCTCTCTCTCTCTCTCTCAAGTAAATGGATAAAATCTTAAAAAAATAATAATACTTTTGAAAAATAATAAGAATTTTGAAAAAAATAAAAAAAAGTAGTGTTTAAATAGTCAATGTTTATTTGGACTCATGCTCGTGAATTTCGATTTCTTTCATCAGTGGTGTTTGTTGTTTAATCTTGGTCTAGCCTGGTGGCACCTGAATGGCTCAGTCGTTTAGCGTCTGCCTTCGGCTCAGGTCATGATCCCGGGGTCCTTGGATCGAGCCCCGCATCGGGCTCCCTGCTCAGTGGGAAGCCTGCTTCTCCCTCTCCCACTCCCCCTGCTGTTGTTCCCTCTCTCACTGTGTTTCTCTCTGTCAAATAAATAAATAAAATCTTTTAAAAAAATGTTAAATGTGGCTCTAGTTATCTGACACAGATTTTATAATGTCTTCACCTATGAAAGTTGATATCCCTTTCTGTATATCATTTTTAAACAATACTTCCCAGCATACAATTAGAATTTGGAACGTCATAAAACTTAGTAAATGTAATTTTAATATAAAAGACTTAATTTTTATTTAGATAGAAAACAGCTTCTTAGATGCCACTTTATTTTCTGTGTGTGTTTGCATGAACTTGGAACTTACCAACCCTGTTAAATCATCTTGTTATGTTCAGCCTTGCATCTGAAGCACTGAGCCCGGGAGACCGTCATTGACAAGAAATAGCTTCTGTTTCAAGTTCTTGTAAAATCCATTGTCGTGTCCCTAATTTTCTTGTTACTACTTCTAAAACTAATCAGAATATGTTTTTCTGTCTATCTCAAAATTAATTGCGAAGTTAGGTACAACCCGAGGATTCTCTCATTTGTTTCCTTTCCAGGTGATAAGATTTTCAGATCGAACTACAGTCCTTAAAGCTGAATTTCATGTTTGCAAAAGCAAGGAAAAAAATAAACGACTATAGCAAAGTGTGGACAATGCTTTTGTAAGAAGGGATTGATAGTATCCAATGAAACATTTTAGCAAAATGTGCCTTTCAAACCAGTCTATCCTGACAGAAGTTTCTAGGCAAAATTACTCATTAGCATTTAATCAAGACAGTCCTGGGCCTTGCATATGCCTCCAGCAACTGTCAAGATACTGTATTTAAATGATGAATAAAGTGACAATGGAAACAAAGGTTCTTCATAGTCTAAAGTGTCAAATTTAGAACAGAGCATAAACCATTAGTTCTAGAATATGTGCATATGAGGTTAATATTTCCCTGTCAAATTCCAGCACAACTTTAACATCTATTTCATAGTGAGATATATATAGAACATAGATTTTAAAAAAGAAACAGTTAAATCCATCTAATGCAAAGGATGCATAAAAGTAAGGTGTAATTGTTCATAATAATATGTATACTTTTAGTTCAATCTGTTTTACAGTCATTAATAAAAATATGAATATTTATAGATTAGATATCAGACTGGGTACAAATATCTTCTCCTTGCCTTCTCAAGGTCTCATTAAATGTCAGAACTTCTAAAGTTTCACAGAGAAAAAAGATTTATATGAAGTATATTTTGTATCCATTTTCAAATATGTTAACATGCATATAAATGTAACATATTTCTATATTTTTACTCTAATGATAAACTAAGGAATGTGTTAGGCAAAATTATTTGCAGGTAACAAAAAGCGTATGACAATCTTGAAGCAGAAGTATTGAATATAGGGAAATAGTAAGCACAAGCATGTTGGAAGGTCTAGAAAAGCAGGGTTTAGGTTGGGCCACCATTATAATGACTACCAAAACTGCTATTGAAATCGGCATGACCACTGTTGTGTGCTGACCACAGGCACTTACTTCCTTGTCAGGTTCCACCAGAACTGTGGGCCCTAGAGCAAGTGGATCTCTGCTTCCATGCTCAGGAGAAAGAGAATGGCTTGAGCACCTGACCTCTCCTACTGTTGCAGGATCGCCGGTTCTTGTCTCACCGAGTCAAAGAACATATCTCATGGACACCAAAGAGTAAAGTGAAGTGAAAGTTCATTAAGTGAAGGTGAGAGCAGAAAGGAAAGAAGAAGCTCTCCGGAGTGAGAGGGGTCCCAACAGTGTTGCTACTGAGGGTTTTTAGGGATGGCCTTTGATTGAAAACTTGACCAGGAAGCTTGTGGCCTTGAGATTCTTGCGCCATCTTGGTTTGAACAAGGACCATTGACAACACTCTTTATGACTTACTTCTTTGAGGTCTGGTCATTTTCTGTGATTACAATGTAGCTGCCAAAGACAAATACTCTCTGCCATCCAGGGCCAGGTGGTCTGCTGTATTCCCTAAATTCTTGTTCACTCTAACTTAGCACTCCTGCCTGCCAGGAATAGTTTCAGAGCCAAGTCAGGGGCTCCCTATCTCTCCCTGCCTATGCCTTAACCCTTGCCTTACTCACTACCCCATCAATTCCCTTTTAATATAATTTGTACAACCCAAATTGTAAAGGAATTTAGGAAATTTAGGCTTTTCTTTGTTTTGTTTTGTTTTTGACTTTCTAACCTCTGTGGTACAGGAGGCCCCAGAACAGTGTTGGCCTCCAAGGATAGTGATCCAATCTTACCAGTCTGACACAAAATGCTGAACCAGATATCTGGAAAATTGGGGGAAAAACAGTAATTAAAACGGAGAAAGCAGATTGGCAGATTAACTGCAGCACAGAACACCAAAAGAAAGGATAATTCTAACAAAAAAAAAAAAAAAGAAAGAAAGAAAGAAAGAAAGGATAATTCCTTTCCAGATAGAACTAGAAGAAATATAAACTCAGAGTAAGTATTAAAAAGCAGGGATGTGGCATGGGGAAATAATAAAAGTGATACGTTAAAAATTGAATTGCCAATTGTGTCACTCATTCTGCAACTTATAAAATAAAGCTGACTCACTCTATTTTAAAGATGTCTGTAATATTTTCCTTTGAACAGACATAGGTTCAAAGTTTACATTTCCTTTACTGTGGATCCAATCCTACAGTTTGATTCAAAAGTAATAAATATTTACATAGTCACAGTATTGTAAACACAGCAATGTATTGTTAATGTTAGAAACAATTTATAGTTAAAAATAGAAGCTTAACTATAATTTTAGAATAAGATACAGATACTATATTATTTTCAAAAGAAAGACTCAGGGATTAATTTAATAATCTATTATAGGGGTGGGGTGTGTTAGTACATCCTGACTAAAGGTTTTATTTAAGATACAGAAGATTAGTCATTAAACTATTCACCAGAATTAACAAAAAACAATAGCGTTAACATAGGTAACTTCTATGAATTGGGATTAAAGATGGAGGAAGAAAGGCTTCTAATTTTCATGCATATGGTCTATCTTATTTATGAACTTTGATAATCCCAAACCCTCTCATTGCTACTGAATTCTCAATTACTCCATATTTTTTTCACCAAAAGTTTGAGACCTGTTTTTCCCTTTTATACTGACTCCATCCATTCGGAGGCACAGCATGGATATTTCAACATTCCCTGGACTTTGCACTTGGATCACTGCTGTTTTTGTGTATTCATTTATGCTGGGTGAGTGTACCTATTGCTTGAATTTAATAACTGCCAATATGTGTAAGAACCCCAAGTTTTATGTCTAGCTCACTGGTTTCCTCTACACTTTAGATTCAGATATAAAGCTTCCTGTTGGTCATCTCTATATGGGTAATCCAAGGACATCTGGAAGTCATCATATCCAATGTTGGCTCTCTCAGTTGTTGGAATCACTAGTGACCTGATAGAGCACAGGGTCTTAGTGGATGATGTGGTTTAAGGTGGTGAGGTTAGGAGCCATTGGCCAAGAAAGAATTCGAGACGTCTCCAGTGCAAAATGTGTTTTTATTAAAGCAGAGGGACAGGACCTGTGGGCAGAAAGAGCTACACTGGGGTCATGAGGAGTCGCCCATTATATACTTCCAAGTTGGGAGGGTGTTAAGGATAGTGTAAGTCTCTAAGGAATTTTGGAAGCAAGATTTCCAGGACCTTGAGGGGGCTAGCTATTGTTGGGAAAAGGTCATTTATTACTGTCTAATAAAACCTTAGTCATGAGACCCTTCAGATGTGTATCGGTGGGTCATATGCTTGGGGGATGATTGCCAACATGTATCTGGGGGGATAGAGATAAAGGAATTTTCTAAAGCAGTTTTTATATGTTAAAGTAGACTTGCAAGATCTTGTGGGGTCAGGATAATGTGAAGCTAAGATTGCCTTTTGCTCTTAACAAAGTATTGACATCGAGCTAACTGAGTTCCTAGAGGAAGGTTACTCTGCCTATTTCAAGGACTTGTCAATGGACTGTAAGTGGTAAGGAAATTTAAGTTTTCATTTGCCTTTGCTTCCCACATCAGTTAATACTTCTCCCACTCAATTGTTCTTTCCTCAAATCAAATTCTTTTGAATTTTTTTCCATGCAAATATTTAATCTTTTTCCCCCTCTACCTTTTTTCATTGTGTTATTTTAGGCTTTCATGTTTTCTCGTCTAGAACCCTATAGTAGAACCTTCCTATATCCCTGCTTTCAGTCCTCTTGAATGTCCCATTTTCAACATAGCTATCAAAGTGACTTGCCTAAAATGCAAATCTAACTATGCTTCTTCTCTGCTCTAAAGCTTTCAGGGGCTCCCCTTCCCTAGAAGATATGGGCTAAGAGCCACAATGTAATAATTCTGTGACTCTCCATATTATCTATATCTTCAGGCACCTTTTAAATTTCCCCCTTTGTATTTTTATTTTCACAATCCCAAGTAACTTGCCACATCTTACATATATCCAGATGCCACAATGTTTCTCTTCTCCATGCCTTGCTTGGCCTCTCACTACCTTGTTTCTTAGGCTCCTTACTTGCTCTAAAAGAGGTTTCCATGAATAGTACTTCTCCATGCTTAGTTACATATGCCTTCTAAACACATATTATCCTGTATTCTTAGTACTCATTGCACTTGCCAGAGTATCTTAGAATAATCTCTTTTTTATGGGTTTGTTTTTCAGATAGCTAGATTCCTGGGGTCAGCATCTGGGTCTTAATTACCTCTTACCCTGTTGGCACGTCAAACAAATGCTTGTCAAATAAATTAATTAGTGAACAAATGACCCATTAATGATTCTTTTATCAGTGGGCATAATACACCTCTTCCATATCAAGAGAGATGTTCTTGAGCTACCAGTATGGCTAAGTTACCAGCATTGCTAAAAACAAAAACAAAAACAAAACAAAACAAAAACCCCAAAATCACAGCTGAGTATATTCCAAAGAAATCATTTCCTAAAAATTGAAAATATTAACTGGTATATTTAATGCAGAAGAGGGTAAACATGAAACTTTTTTTCTCATTTTGTTTGTTGCTCCAGTCCTAAGAAAGGTGTTTCTTTGAGCAGATGCGTCCAGGTGTCAGCCTGCAGGAAGTCATTTAAAACTGGGGCACACCAGGATAGTTTCCATGGAAGCAGAAATTAACCCCCAGGAACCTCATATGTTTTAAGAACCCTCAGGAGCACATCTGGTATGGCCTCCATCAGAGACGACAATTGAGGCAAATTCTTATTATAAAAGACAAGTAGAAGGAAGAGCAACCTCCTTAATCACCACTTCTTATGCTGCTAAAATCTTCCTTTGAAGCAGTATGTGTTTTATATGAATATTCAGAGTAAATAGCCACCCTTTAATTTGATTTTTAAAGTGTTCTTTTCCCAAATCATAAATTATTTTTATTTAAATGATTATACAATAGGAATAATAGATATTTAAGATTGATAAACACTTCCTGTCAAATAGTTTATCCATGCTTTTGCTTTTTGCACAAGTTTTTCTTTTTTTAATATTTGTAAATATCGTTAGTCATATTTTCTCAGGAAAGGTTTCAATAACTCAGAAAAAGACTGGATAGGGATTGTCACTCATCATGAAGGAAAATAGTGTGGTCTAACAATTCTCATTATTAAGAAGAATTCTTTAAGGATCATATTGGGTTTATTTAACAATCTGTGCTACGCACTGTTGTGTTTTGTACATATTAAGTTATTTAATATTATACATTTGTAAACTTGAACTCATTTAATCCTCATAACAACTGTCTCTAATAGAAACAATTACCATCTGGCTCTTTTCACACACACACACACAAAAAAAAGGAAACTCCGGCAAAGTCTTTTAAAAAATTTTCCCAGATCATGTAGTTAAAAAGTTGCAAAGCCAAAGGTCGACTTTTATCTATCTGGAATCAAAGTTCAAGATCCTTGCTGCTGTGTCGTGTCACCTCTTTCTTGTTTCTGCTGCAGGTAGAGTAGATGAAGATCCCAAATAGGGAAGGCTTAAAAAGGCCTGTATGATGTCATTTCGTGCAAGGATTTAAGATTTGAAAAGAATGAAAAGAAAATGAATGGAATTCTTGTCACAGATTCTTCAAGTGTTTGTTCCTTGTTCTTGTCTGGAATCTGCAACTGCTTAAAATCCCCTTTTACTTCTGTGACTTTCACTGGAATAACATTAGATGATGGATTTCTACAACATGAAAAAATGATTTTGCTTAACAAGCAGATCCAAAGCAAACGCTGTTTCTTGCCTCTATTTCAAAATTGACAACAAGAAGTATAATTAATGAAACAAGAATTTTAAGGAGAACCATGTTCTTTTAAGTGTCAGTAAGATATTTCTAAATAATATTAAATTAATAATTCCTTTTTTTTTCTGGCTATATCCATTGAAATGTCCCAGGAGCAATTTCAAACCTGTGATTCATGTAAGCATCCAGAGTCTTGTTCTTCTATACTACCATTTTTCCACTACATGATATCATGACCCTTTGGAGAAGTGAATTCATCATATTTGGAATTGAAAGGTACAGAGTAGCCTGGAATGCATTGCTATGTCAGAAGGTAAGACTGCTTTCAAGTTTCATTGCTTCATGTCAAAGACCCAGAGACTAAATTAACAGCATATTGGCTAAGTGCCAATAATTTTAGATCAAAAGAATATTGATTGAATTTGCCTTACAGTTAATATTTAAAAATCATAATCTGTAATGAAATATATACACAAAGATGCTAGCCAACAGTATTGATAAAGATGAAGAGGATGGAATACATTGTGCTGAATCTTCATAATCAGTTATTTTATTATCACTAAATTGTGACAACAAAGAACATAAAAATTAGTAAATGGAAATAAGACAGAGAGGTTGTTGATTTCTACTGATTTGAAATTCTCTAGATTGTCATCTTGGACCACAAAAAGACATGAAATGTATCTTGAATTCATTTGGGTATATTTTTAAATATCTTTAAGAGTTTTATGATCTTAAGATTACAAAAGACTGGTGAAATTTTATCAGGTTTAAAGGCATTTAAACTTACCATTTTTCAAGAACCTCGGGAATGTCAGAGTCATTGTGTAAAGAGCTTATTTGAAGTTGTCTCAGCTAAACAGTAATTTAACAGATGAAAATCATGAACAGTCTCTGGAAATGGCACTGAGGGCATACATTAAATGGAAAAGTACTTATTCAGGAAAATCTATATCATAGAAAAGCAAAGTGTTTGTGGCATTTGACCTCAACTTGCCCCCTCCGCTCGTAGCTTAGACAGAGCTCCTTCTCCACATAGCTCTCAGTCTTAAGGCCACAGTTCCAATCTGGAAGTGATAGGACACTAGAAATTTTTATACCATGTAGCTCTGTGTTGCAGAGTTGTATTCTAGCAAATGCATTCAGGAATACTGGAATTCACTTCCCCACATTGCCCAAAATAATAAGGCAGGCCAATAAAACTGGATTCTAATCACCCTGACACAGCTCACACTTAGGGTAAAGGCTCAAGACCAACTATTTTCTCCCTAAGATAAGGAACAAAACAAGGATGCTTGTTATCACAATTTTTCTTCAATAGTGTAGTGGAAGTTCTACCCAGGGAAATTAGTCAAGAGAGTGAAATAAAAGGAATTCAAATTGCAAAGGAAGAATTAAAACTATTCCCACTTATGTACAATATGATATATCTAGGGGTGCCTGGGTGGCTCAATTGGTTAAGAGACTGCCTTCGGCTCAGGTCATGATCCTGGAGTCCCAGGATCGAGTCCCGCATCGGCCTCCCTGCTCGGCAGGGAGTCTGCTTCTCCCTCTGACCCTCCCCCCTCTCATGTGCTCTCTCTCTCTCATTCTCTCTCTCTCAAATAAATAAATAAAATCTTAAAAAAAATATGATATATCTATCTATCATTTATCTATCATCTATATCTATCATCTATCTATCTATCTATCATCTATCTATCATCTATCTATCATCTATCTATCTATCTATCTATCTATCTATCTATCTATCTATCATCTATTGAGAGAAAAAGAGAGAGAGAATGCTAAAGAATACATTAAAACAAACACATAAGCATACCCACATGCACACAGATTAAAACTAATAAATGCTCTCAAATAAATGCTCTCAGTAAAGTTACAAGATGCAAGATCACTATACAAACATCAACTGTAGAGGCACCTGGGTGGCTCAGTTGGTTAAGCATCTGCCTTAGACTCAGGTCATGATCCTGGGTCCTGGGATTGAGCCCTGCATCACGCCCTGCATCAGGCTCCCTGTTCCACAGGGAGCCTGCTTCTCCCTCTGCCACTCCCCCTGCTTGTGTGCTCTCTCTCTCTCAAATAAATAAATAAAATCTTAAAAAATAAGTTGATTGTATTTCTATAGACCAGCAATAAAAAATACAAAAATGAAATTAAAACAATACCATTTGCTACAATAACATGAAGAACACTAAATTACTTAGAAAACATAGCAAAACAAGCTGAAGACTTTCACATTGAAAACTACAAATCAGGGGTACCTGGGCGGCTCTGTCAGTTAAGCACCCAACACGTGGTTTCCACTCAGGTCGTGATCTCAGAGTCATGGAATTGAGCCCCATGTCCAGCTCCATGCTCAGTGCGGAGTGTGCTTGAAATTCTCTCTCTCTCCCTCTGCCCCTCCCCTCATTTACACACATGCTCTCTCTTTCTCAAATAAATAAATACATAAATAAAATCTTTTTTAAAAAATCCCTACAAATTATTATTGAAAGAAATTACAGATCTAACTAAATGGAAACACATCCTGTGTTTTGGATCAGAAAACAATATTGTTAAGATGGCAATATTCCCCAAAATGACATACAGATTTAATACAGTACATAACAAAACCCTGGTTTCTTTTTATTTTATGAAAAACTTATCCTAAAATGTATATGGTTCTGCAAGTATTATGAATCGTGTTCTCCCAAAATTTATATGTTGAGTTCCTAATCCCTAGGACCTGAGAATGTGAGTGTATTTAAAGGTAGGTCCTTTAAAAGGTAATTAAGTTATAATGAGATCACTATGTTGGGCCCTAATCCAGTACTAACAGTATCCTTATAAGCAGGAGAAATTTGGACACAGACAGACATAAAGAGAAGACCATGTGAAAACACAATCTACAAGAAGATGATCACCTATAAGCCAAGGACAGAGGCTTCAGAAGAAACTACCCTGCTGATTCCTTGATCTCAGACTTCCAGCTTTCAGAATTGCAAGAAAATAAATTTCTGTTGCTTAAGTCACCTACTTAGTAGCATTTGGTTACAGTAGCTCCTGCAAACTAAGACAGCAAAGGACATAGAACAACCAGAACAACCTTAAAAATGAAAAGTTGGAAGACACATGTGTATGTATGTGTCTATATGTATATGTGTGTGTGTGTGTGTGTGTATGTTGTATTCTGACCATTTGCTTTCCTTGGGAAATTTTAAAGTAATTTACTTTAAAAAAATATTTATCTATTTATTTTAGAGAGAGAGAGGACGAGTGAGGAGAGCTTAGAGCAATATATGACTCTACGACATAAAACCCCAGAAACGGCAGATAACTCCTAGGACAAAAGAAAATTAAATAAAAAAATGAAAAGAACAAATACACCAACAAGATGAATTTGTCCCATTTAAAGGCCGTCAAACAATGCTTGGGTTATACATAATTTTTTTAAGAAAGAGGGAGGGGAAGGGGCAGAGGAAGAGGGAGAGAGAGAATCTCAAGCAGGCTCTATGCCCAGTCTGGAGCCTGATGCAGGGCTGGATCCCAAGACCCTGAGATCATGACCTGGAGAGAGAGGGGAAGAGAAAGAGAAGCAGACCCCCCCCCTGAGCAGGGAGCTGGATGAGATCATGACCTTGAGATCATGACCTGAGCCAAAACCAAGAGTTGGACGCTTCACTGACTGAGCCACCCAGGGGCCCCTAAAGCAATTTACTTTTAAAAGCTAGGGAAGTATCATTGTAGTGGAACAGACAGGTATATTAATGGTGCGCTACTTCAAGAAGTTGCGTGCGTTCCCTCTCCTTGACACAGAGAACAGAATGCCATAATTTATTTGTCCATTCATTCATTTATCCATTCCTGAATATATTCAAAAGCATTCATTGACTATTAGTGAATAATAATCACACTGTCAACTTAAAGCTAAGAAGCCATCTTCTTGAAGTGAATGCCTAGTAGAGGAGATAAGCTTATATCTAAAATTGTGTTTTTAAAGGAGACAATGGGGACTGAGAATAACTTTAGTAACTAGTTTAACCCTAAAGATGGTCCAATTAAGCTATTAAAATGTGCATTTATATCTAATTCCAAAATCCTTTCTATAAGTGCTGTACTTTTTTCAGATAAGAATATATTATAAAGAATATATCTAATTTATATACAAAATGAATTTCTAGGTTTATGTGTTAGCTGAGCTTGAATAATCCTTGATAGGGGATCTTATTTAGTTTTCATAATAAGTTGATTCTATTATTTAATTGTGTCAGCAAAACAAAGCTATTTTACTGTTTTCATTTGCGTCAGTTATGGTATCTCCCATTTGATGTTTACAATACTTCACTTACTATTCTTGTATGTCTGTTACATTGACCTGGCCTGTTCAATACTACTGCTCCATCATTTTTTTTTTACATTATTTTTTAGAGCATTTATTATACAGGAGAGTGAAATGTATCTGCCTCTCTAATTAGGAAATAACCTCAGGGGAGTAGGGCATGGACTTCCACATACTACATGTTCAAGAAATATTTATTTAATAAACCATTGACTTAGCTGACTGTGCATTCTGGTGGTAGTTTTCAGTTCTCTGAGACTAAACATCTTCCCAGATGTTCATACATTCAAATACTGATTTATGCTAATTATGCTTCTCCTTTAATTTGTCCCTTTCCCACGGAAATAAACTTCACTTTCTTAAGTTACTTGTAATCAATTCTTCAAGTTTTTAATTACTTTCTTTGCCCCAAAGTGAAAGTCTTATTTCTGAAAATGATGTATTACGCCGGAATATGCTTTATCAGTGTATGTTAGGTTTAATTAAACTAGAGAGTTCTAGGTAAGTTTTCTTGTGAAAACAAATTTGTTAAGCATAGTGACATTTGGAACCATTGAAAAACAAATTATGCACTTTAATCCTTGATTCCAAGGATTCTATTATTTTTTGTTTTGCTTTCAAGTTGGTTTATTTTTAAAACCTAGTTTGAATTCATATATTGATGTAATAGTAAGCTAAAACAGTCAAAAATGTCTAGGATAGTTTAACTATATAATTTAAAATTTATGATTATACTATCCATTAAAAGTCTAATAATATTATATCTATTTCATGAATATAATTATTATGAGCTATATTGCCTTACATTTTTGTGATAATAAAACAAATTTTATGCAAGTTTGTTTTAGATAAAAAATATTTCCCAGGTTTATAAAGTATATAATACGTCTGAGGTTTGGTGTATAAGAACATTTATTGACTACTGTGGATCACAAGTGGAAGGATCATTTTTATTCATTCATCAAATTTAAATTGAGTAATTATAACATTTCAACATTATGGTAGGCAGAGTAATCAGGATTTCTTTTTTTGGAATTACAATGTCAAATTGTATCTTTATTAAAATGATGTAATTAGATGTTCAGTTTGATTCTGAATTGTAGAAAACAAATACATGAAACACAACGTCATAGGCAATAAATGAGACCACTTTGTTATACCAGGAAGAACATTTATTTGAATAACAATTTATATAATGATAAATATTTTTGTAGGATGTGAATCATGAATCGAAACTATATTCATTTTTCATTTGACCTAACATATCCAACGGAATATCATTTGGAAAGTTTTGATTTGACTTAATAGCTTTTGACATATGTAATGTGAGCTAAGGCAAACAATATGTGTTGTTTTGTTTATATGTAGTTCTTGTATTATATAAGAAACTAATAAGAAACACTACTCAGTCTCTTCCCTTATTTCCATCTTTACCGCTATATTTTACTTTCTTAATATCTTATCTCAGACTTGTATATTATCTACATTCTAGATGATATCCATCAACATCTCTAGTTATATTTTTAAAACAAACTGACAGATCTTCAATGTTATAACATTGCTTTTTTCCCCTGAATTCCCAGGGATCATAAATTTTTTTCCATTGTCAGATCCTTTTTGTATTCACATTAATGGTAATAATATTAAACTCTCAGAAATTCATTAGAATGTTAAACAAGGCCCTTCACAAGTTAATCTGAATTTACTTGACCAGCCTAACCTCTTTCAATGTCCCATCCCAACTTTCTTGCTATCCCTCCAAATCTAATTAGGTACAAGCATTGGGCTCTGTATCATGTCTTGAGAAATCTAGTCTAGGCTGTGTAAGAAGTGGAATTTCTAGGAAGAGCTTAAGTTAGTTATCAAAGCCTTGGGTAAGATGAAGAGAAAGCAGGGATCCCAAATGAATTTGGGTCAATAATTGAGTAAATAAGAGTCTAGCTTTTTTGCACAGGGATAATTTAAGAACCCAAACAGAAGAAGACTGTGAGAGTGGAGGTGGAGAATAGGCTATGATACCGTGATATTATATTATATTATATATTATATTATATTACTAGATCTAGGTCAGCAGATCTTTACTTGTCTGCAAGTAATAGCAAATAATAACAATAAAAACAAAAAAACAAAACCCCTGTCCTACACAATTTTTATAAAAACATTATGTCTTATAATTGGAAATCCAAAGTGGAGTGAGGGTGAGATCAATAGCTTAGTGATATCATAGATGTGTCAGATTATTTTCGCCATCTGCCCATCCTATAAGGGAGCAATCTGGAGCAATTATGTATGTCTGGTTTCCTTTCTTGTCACAAAATGAATGCTTATTATGACCATGACTACATGTGTCATTGTTCCTACTCAACGAGTAACTTTCCAAAGCTCATGACCTCAGCCAGACATGTTCAATTTAGGTCATGTGACTGCCCTTGGACTGAGGGGAGTCACCATCATAATATCATGCATTGATTGGCTTAGAATAAAAAAGACACAGCTCTGCAGCTAAGGACAGAGAGTCATGTGCCCTGAGTCATATGGGGCACAGGGACAGTAAATGAACAAATTAATTTCCTTTAGGAATGAAAGAAAGATTCTATGTAAACAGTCAACTTTCCCAATACAACAAATATATCTGTCATGTGCAAATAGTAAACGAATATATAATATGAACAAACAAATAATATGTGACTATCAAATGGATAAGTGATTAAAAATATATAATACAAAGGAGAGTAAAGAAGCTTACTTGTAGTAAAGAAGCTCAGAAGTTTCAGAACACAATACATGGACTATACTACATTTTGGGAGATTTCCTGTATTGTTTGTAAACAGAGGGTGCTGTAAAACTGGAATGGTAACACCTTTGGAGTCAAACCAATATGGGTCAATTTATTACTCACCATTTATTATCTGTCTAGCTTTTCTTGAGTAACTTTCTCTGAGTTTATGTTTTTTAGGTATAAAATCTTAATTTTGTATGAATAATGTTGGTGTGAGAATGAAATGAAAGAATGTATAAAATATATTCAACTCAGAATCATTCCTGTCCTTAGTCTTATCAAGGAAAGTCCTTCTCTCGTCTAATGTAAACTTTAAGATACAGGTCAAAATCACTTCATTTTTTTAACTGCTATAGTAGATTGCAAAAATGGCAACAATTATCTGCTTCCCTGTAACCGTGCCCCTTAGCCACATGTCTTTGTAGCTCTTTCTACAAAAGATAGATTCTATTTTCCTGCCCCTTGAATCTAAGCTGGACCTGCAACTTGCTTTGACTCATAGGACATTTTAGACAAGACATAATGCTAGTTCCATGTGTAGGTTTTAAGACTCCTTTCACATTTCTGCATTCTGTCTTTGTCCTCTGTGACTGTCATATAAACAAGTCTGGAATAAGACACTGAAGATGGAGTGGCCCATGGACCAGAATTGAGTCAGCTCAATTTCTCAGCTGAAGCCCCAGATATCAGCATATGCAACATAGAGCAAGACCAGTTGCTAGCTGTTTCTTCCAAATTTGAGAGTTAAATAAATGCTAGTTGTTTTAAGCCACTAAATATCAGAGCGATTAGTTTCACAGCAATAACTAACTAGTCCACACATCCTAAGGCACATTTATTCCTTTCGGTACGCCAACAGTACATCGCACTTTTTGTCAGCCCACTTATCAGATTATTCTTTGATTTGATATTGTCTTTCTTCTTCTGTGAACCATATATCCCACAGGGACATGGGCCATTTTTTTGCTCATCTTTGTGACCTTAAAACTAGGTGAAATACCTGACAAACAATAGATATGTAGTAAATGCTATTAACTGGTGAATTCAGTCAAAGTGGTCAGGCTATTTGTAACACATGGGCAAAATTTAAGATGCTTCTTGTTTCCTTAGCTTATCCAGATAATGCAAGCCATGACTTGCTTTATGTTTTCTCATAGCTGCAGAGGCATGAAACATCCTGAGAGATTCAGTGACATTTGCTATCCAAACATTTTTGTTCCAATTAATAGTGGTGCTTCTCAAGGGGAGTGCAGCACAAATCAGTGGTCTCAGAGACATTCTCTCCCTGGAAAAACTGAAGTGGAAAATCAAAATATGCCATGGTTTTAATGAAAAACAGTTCGCATAACTCTCACTAGAAGTGAAAAACTGGGAATTATATTGTGAAATAGAGCGTGTCAAACACAATGTGGCCATTGCTCTCAGCTATTTTCTCTGGAATAATTCAACAGCAAAATCAATGAATTGACGGATTTATCTCTTTAACAAACCTGTAAGGATTCCATTATTTGACAATACTACTCTTTTAAAAATCTCTTTCTTTATGTTGCCTACCTATTAACCATAAAGCAATTATGATTTGCTTTATGTATATGTTACATGTGTTACCATTGTATAGGAAGTCAGCACTTAACCACGTCTACACAGACACATTATCATAATTTATTTGTAAAACCTTTTCAAGTGCATAAAATGCCATTTTTGTTTTAAAGATGTGAACAATCCAGAAAGGTAGCTTCAGAAAAAAATGACCTCTTTCATTTCATATTAAAGACAGCAAAATGCAAAGAATTCATGTATTAAATTTCACAAAGTAGTTAAGAGTCAAGATTAGAACCAAACTCTTACTTCAAAATCATTGTCCTTTTTTGAACAAAAGAAATTTGATTTTATCTGATTTTTAAAAAAATACAAATTTTTGTACTATCCCTTCCTTTTTTCTTCTTTTTACCCTTGAGCACCAGGTTATTTATTTTACTCATAGCTTTACTTTAAAGCATCAAAGAGAGTTAATGGAAGCTTCTAAACCTGATTTCCAATGGTAACAACTTTGCATAGGGAGGAAGTCACTGCCTGCGAATATAAATAGCTTTAAGGATGATCATGAAGAGTATACATCTCTTGGTTTCTCAAATAAGTAAGTTAAAGGAATTTGCAGCCTGAAGTGACTCTGGAATTCTCAGTAACTATATGTGATTTTACCTACTCATGGTCAGATGTACATGTTAGAGAAAAAATATTCTTCAACTTTATCACATATTTTCACTCCTTCATCCATTTAATCAATCTTCACACAGAGCCTAGTATGTTCCAGGGACCATGTCAAGTCCTGGCTTTATGGTAGTATACAAAACCAACATGGTGCCTGGTTCATGGAGGCTACAATCTAGTGAGAGATGCATATTTTTAACAAATAGACACACAAGTATGAAATTTGAAATTGTAGTCAATGTTTTGGTGAAAAGAACATCTAGGTGTTCTGTAAAGAAACAAAGAGAAGGATATATTGAGACAGAATTGCAGGATGAGCATGCCAAGGAAATAGAAGAGTGAAGTCTGAGAGATGGGTGAGAGCTTGGAGCTCTGAGGGGTGGCTAGAAGGAAGTGAGTGACTCTAAGAGTGCCAAGAGCCAAATTTTGGGAAGGCGGGAAAAGCTAGGTCATATAGAGCCTTCAATATCAACTTGTCTAAGAGGATTGAGAATCCTTTAGACAAATTTTAAGTTGAAGAATGATATGATCTAATTTGTTTTTGAAATTAATATTTTGGGGGTAAAATAATACAATAACAATCAATCAATGTGATTGGTTGCATATGGAAGTTCAGAAAACATACATATGTCAAGCATGACCTGCAGCTTTGTTGAAAGTATGTCTTCTATCTTGAATATTTCCAGGATTCCTAGGAAAAATGGGATGGAATATAGTTCAGGAGCATTGAACTCAAGACACATGCTATGACATGGAAAAACCTGAAGATGAGGAAATTAGGCTAAGTGAAACAAGCCAGTCACAAAATGACAACAATTGTATGATTCCATTTATATGAGGTATCTAAAGTAGTCAAATTCAAGACTGGAAGTAGAATGGTGGTTTCCAGGGTGTGAGGGAAGGAGGGAAAGGGAAGTCAGTGTTCAAAAGGCACAGAATTTCAGTTGGGGGAGGTGAAAAATTTCTGGAGATGGGTAGCGGCAATAGTTTGCAACAATGTGAATGTACTTAATGTGTACTGAACTTTACACATAAAAATGGCTGAAGTGGTAAATTTGTGTTATATATATTTTACTCCAATAAAAAAAAATTAGAAAAATACTGAACTCAGCAAATCAATGAATCTTCTTACTTGAATGAATTCATGAAAAACAGGCATGAATATTTAGGAATGTATTCCACATCAATTTAATGCATAATATATATCAGTGTGTGTATGAACTAAAGTATAATGTAAGAAATTGTGCATCATTGCTTTAGTTGCATTTTGAATTTTATTTAGCAATGTTCTGAGGATGCTTTGCATGCTCTGTGTGCCAGGTTTGAGGTATTGTCTTGTTCTTGTTAAGATCTGGTGTTCTACTTTTCCTCATTTTAAATAACTTTCACCTGACTTTCGTTTCCATACCAATAAGTTCATTCTAGCAATAAAATTTTATTGTCAGTCTTTCCAAGTTTTTATTTTCACCTTTTTATGAATACTATCAGGAGACAAGAAAGAGCTTTACCCTTATATACCAACATGCCACTCAAATTTATTTCCTAAAGTTAATCAAAAAGTTTTGGAGGATTTACTTTCTCTTATGGTTATCCAAATGTGTCAATTCAGTAACATATAGGTGTCCTAAAAATTCAGCACCACGAAGACCACATTAAAGCCATTGTAATTATGAAACTGAGTGAATCCTGAGCTTTTTGAATGTAAAGAAGATATCTCTAACCACCCCCAGTCTGGCTCGATGTCTTAAACATGATAGGTGCAGAAAAAGATTTGACTGGTAGAGTGGATATGTATCATCGCCTGTCATCTTTTGATTAGCCTTCTTATATTTGGCTAAGCTCCCTATTATTCAACAGAGAAGTGAAGAAAGTCAAAGTCTCAGCTTTCCTTACAGCCAGGATGTGGGCATGCAACCTGTGTTGCCCAGATCAGATGTCTCCATGTGAGACCTTAAGTGAGCAACGTGAAGGCACAGATCTGCCTCAAGCTATCCTTTTGCTGGAGCAAGTGATGGTAGAGGTGTCTGGTGTTGGGGGACAGCAGTGGTTCAAGGTCAAGTTCTTGAGCCAGAGGTAGCATTTGTGTGGGGCAGTTGTGTTTGCAGAGTGGTGAAGTTCCTTTCATTAAGTGCTAGGTGAAAGCAGTAGCAACAACAACAGTGTCTTCATAGAACATTTTTGTTTTTTGTTGTTGTTTTTGTTTTCCGCATTCCTTCACTTTCTTTTCCTAGAAGCAGAGCCTCAATCCTGTTTTTCTAGGTTTCATAATGATTCTATATGCCATGTAATGTACTTTTAATTAATTATATTTCTGCTTCAACCAGGGAAAACTGATTCTATTCTTTATAACAAAGAAGCAGATTGATAAAATTGATAGAAACATCTGTTCAGTAGTCAGCCAGTCGTTTATTGATGACATTTGTAAATGGCATTTATCATTCATGCATTCAGTCATTCATTCACTTACTCAGCATCTACAATATCCCAAGAAGGGAGTTGGGTGCAGGGAGGCAAAGACTAATAACATAATTCTTTGCTGAAAGCATATTTAAGTCTAGTCAAGAAAACTGGTAAGTCTATGGACAATCACAGTAATAGTGAGGTGAGCAATATAAATAAACAAACAGTGGGATATATGAGAATACAAGAGGAACACCTTTGCTAGGCTTGAGAGATCAAAGAAGGCTCCTGAGGAAAAACAGTGTTTTCCAAAGTTTGGTTAATAGGCCACCTGCATTAGAGTTACCTGCTGGTGCTTGAACATGCCAGGTTGCTTGTCCAGCTCTATATCTACTGTATACAAATTTCTGCCTTTTTCATCAGGAATCTGCATCTGGAACCAACATCCCAGGAATGTAAGTTGGGTAAGGGAAGGAAATGGATCTAGAAAGCTCCCTATTCCAAGTCCCAAAAGAGGGAACAGCGGAATGATTAGTGTCCAAGACCAAAGACTAAAAGGTGTAGATAGGGTTAAGCATCTCTAGACTGATATGCTTTGACATTGATGGAAAGTGCCAAAGTTTTGTGTCAAAGAGGTCTGGATTTGAATCTTCCACTAACTACATTGGCTGTATTGTTACAGTTGTGCAAGCTGATTCTCCATCTTGACAAAAAGGACAGTGAAACCAAACACATTAGAAGATGGTGAGGATTCAATGTTATTAAATGTATAAAAACATTGACTTTCAAAAAAGGTTAGCCTCATTAAATTTACATGTATTTCTGCCAAAAAGAGTTGCCTCTTTTTTGTTTGTTTGTTTGTTTTACAGGTATTGGTATTCAATTGTTAAATATGAATGCCAATTCACTTTATGCAATGCACAGGAGAGCTTAATTAATGACTTTCACCAGTAGTCATGATAGTGGTTCATACCTTCTTAAGTCGTGTAATATTACTGACTTCACATTACATTCCACTCGAGAAACACAGCCCTTTAAAAAAATATATGTATATGTATACATATATATACATATATATATAGGGATGTATTTGTTGATTAAATGAATATTGGCTCTGACCTAGCTTGCAAAAAATAGCAAATGAGAGAAAGACTTATTTGACTAAATGTCAAAGAAAATATTTAAAAATGTATTGGGAAATATGTTAGCAGATGTTTCCCAATGTTTAATATTGTTTTTGGTGAAGCTTACTGTTGGCATAATATTTTCACTCAGATCTAAACTGCTTTGTTCCTAAGAAAATAAAAAGTGTATCCACCTCTCTGATTATGACCTTTTTGTTACTTATTTGAATAGAAGAGAGAAGAGTCGAACAATTATGCTTGAAATCACTCTTTATTGAAGCTTTCCATTTTGATATTTCATGCTGTCCTTGTTTTCTTGATTTCCCATGAATTCAGATATTATTTTCTAATTATGGCAGCACAATAACAGCTGAGCTACAGCAGGCTTTTCTTATTACTGAGTTTGGTAAACAAGGTATTCATGATTTCAGCAGATGTCTCTGATTTGAGACACTAAGCAGGAGATGAGTGAGCTGCAGACACAAGTCCATCATGCCAGGAACAATGTGATAATTACATGGTCAGCAGTCTCAGGACTTTAGCCATTACTTGTCGACCATGAACTATTTGTTCATCAGCCATGTTGTCATGTGCTCCTTTAAAGTTATTTTCATTTCTTCTACCTTGTAGATTATTGCATAAAACTTGAAATATGATTTAGTTGTGACTTACCAGTAATTCTTCCTTCATTTTATACTATTGCTGTTAATGTGATGCTACATTGCAAAAGTGCTTATTCACCAGTATTTGTTATGGGTCTTTTTGCTTTAAGACACACATTTTTTTAAAAGATTTATTTATTTATTTGAGGTGGGGAAGGGGAAGAGGGAGAGAATCTTCAAGCAGACTCCCTGATGAGTGTTGAGCTCAATACCACAACCCATGAGATCACAACCTGAGTGAAAACCAAGAGCCCGATACTCAACCCACAGGCGCCCCACTGAGACATACATTTATATGTCTTCTTATTGTCTGTGATTATTTTTTTAGACTCAGTGCTTTTATTATAGAGCATCTGTAGACAAAAATATGTATTTCTTGCTATCTTATACAAAATCTTCCATGATTTGATATTAATCAGGCTTTTATGGATATATCACATGTCATATCTTTTACAAATCCCATACTCTAGCTGACATGAATTCTTTATAAGACATACATATATCCTCCTAGCTTTATGTATTGATTACTCTGTTTCTTCTCCCCATGACAGATACCTTTTGCCCATATTTCTTTAAGTTCCTTCTTTAAGGCCATTGTAAATAGAATCCTCTGTCAATGGACATTTAGGAGAGTTCCAATATTTTGCTGTAACAAGCAAGCTGCAGTGGACATTCTTGTCTATGTCTCCATATGTGTATGTACAAGAGTTTCTTGGGAATATACACAATATAAAAATATTATATATACATGGTATTTTTTATATTTTACTGCCTAGCTCTCTCTGGCTTCCCAGAGGCCTCGGTAGAAGGTGTGGTGGCCCCCAGCAGATTCATCCTGTGCTAGGAGGTGGAGGGAGGCTTCCTTTTCCCCTGCTGCTCTCTGCTTGTTCTCATTGAAGCCACGAGTGGAAGTAGGGCATCCACTGCAGACGCATGGAAACCCACCACATGGGTACCACCTTCAGGGAGCTGTTGGAGGAATTCCGTCCTGGTGGGAGGCAGCAAGAACTGAAGCAGGCACTCCTGCAAATTTCTCTTTTCTTTCAAGGGAGATCTAGGCGAGCCACCTCTTCCGGGGGCAGGAGCTGATGCTGGGCCTGATTCACCAGGACTGAAGGGGGAAAGCCCAGTACGAGAGTCCTTCTCCCAGCTCATTAGGTTTAAAGAGAAGACCACTGTACTCTGAATGGTTTGTTTTTGCTTTTGTTTCCCTTGCCTCAGGAAACATATCTAGAAAAATGTTGCTAGGGCCAATGTCAGAGAAATTACTGCCCATTCTCTCTTCTAAGATTTTTATGGTTTCAGATCTCACATTTAAGTCCTTAATTCATTTCAAATTTACTTTTGAGTGTGGTATAAGAAAGTGGTCCATTTTCATTCTTTGGCATGTAGCTGCCCAGTTTTCCCAACACCATTTGTGAACTAGGTGAAGGGGATTAAAAGCATACTTACAGTGATGAGAACTGAATAATGAATGGAATTGTTGCATCACTACATTGTACAACAAAACTAATATAAAACCATATGTTAATTATATTGGAATTAAAATTAAAAAATATGTATAAAATAAGAAAATAAAGTATGTTAAAAAAAGAGAGGGAGAGAAAGAAACAGAGAGAGAGAGAAAAAACTGCTGGACATGCTGTTACCATAGCAGAGTAAATCTGGCCAGGAGCTGTTTTTGATGGGAACGTATCTCAAGTCAGTTCCCTTTGACCTTCACAAGGCCATTGTTTGGGTTATTTATCAGTTTGAGGGCAGTGGGATAATTTGAGCTTAAAAACTTTGGTACCACTTCAAATCACATCTATTTCTATTTCTATTTATGTTTATGTTTGGAAGCAAAGGAAACAAAAGCAAAAATAAACCATTGGGACTTCATCAAGATAAAAAGCTTCTGTAAGTGGAAGAACCAATCAACAAAACTAAAAAGCAACTTTTGGAATGAGAGAAGATATTTGCAAATGGCATATCTGATAAAGGGTTAGTGTCCAAAATACATAAAGAACTTAGAAAACAAAACAACCAAAAAATGAATAATCCAATGAAAAATGGGCAGAAGACATGAATAGACATATGAAAAGATGCTCAACATCACTCATCATCAGGGAAATACAAATCAAAACTACAATGAGATGCCACCTCACACCAGTCAGAATGGCTAAAATTAAGGAGTCAGGAAAAAACAGGTATTGGAAAAGAGGAACCTTCTTACACTGTGGGAATGCAAACTGGTGCAGCCACTCTGGAAAACAGTATGGAGGTTCCTCAGAAAGTTAAAAATAGAACTACCCTAGGACCCAGCAATTGCAGTACTAGGTATTTACCTAAAGGATTAAAAAATACTGATTCAAAGGGACACATGCATCCCAATGTTTATGGCAGCATTATCAACAATAGCCAAATTATGGAAATAGACCAATGTCCATTGACTGATGAATGGATAAAGAAGGTGGTGTGTCTGTGTGTGTGTGTGTCTCTGTGTGTGTGTCTGTGTGTGTGTGTGAGTGTTGAATATTATTCAGCCATCCAAAAGAATGAAATTTTGCCATTTATAATGACGTGGATGGAAATAGAGGGAATTATGCTAAGCGAATAAGTCAGTCAAAGACAAATACCATACAATTAAACTCATATGTGGAATTTAAGAAATGAAGTAGATGAACATAGGGGGAAAAAAAGAGAGAGAGGCAAACCAAGAAACAGACTCAACTACAGAGAACAAATTGAATGTTACCAGAGGGGAAGTGGGTGGGGGATGGGTTAGAAGGGTGATGGGGATTAAGGAGGGAACTTGTGATGAGCCCTGGGTTTTATATGTAAGTGATGAATCACTAAACTCTACCCCTGAAACTAACATTACAGCATATGTTAACTAACTGGCATTTAAATAAAAACTTGAAATTACAAAAAATATTTCCTATGTATGGAACTATAGCATATAAATTTTCAATTTTATAAATTATGCTGAATTTGGCCATAAGTATTTGTACCAATTTAGAATTCTACCCAACAGCAATGATCTTACCATAGTTTAATATTCAGTGCTTAGTATTGGTAGCTTTTAATTATTGCTAAATTTTAAAACATTTTAATTTTGAAACATTTCACAAAATGTGATACCAATGATTTCATTGTGGCTTTAATTTTAATTTCCCTGAATGCAAGTGATATTTCCTAAAGTTCCATGATCACAGAAATAGATAAATTTTCCATCAATAGAATAAAACAGTGTAATCATTAACAAAGACACTAGAGCTACATTATAAACATTGATCATTCTTAGAAATTAAAATACTAATCTTAAACAGGTATGTATACTTATATATCTTACTTTCTATATAGTGGGGTACCACTTATATAAGACCTAAAAACAGGCAAATCAAGCCAATTTATGGTTTATGGATACATTTATAAATAGCAAAAATGGTTACTTCTGGGAACAATGGTTAAGGGCTATCATTGTGGAGGGGGACACAGACTTCATTTGATTCTGGAATTATTTATCTTACTGGTGGGCTTACCAATATTTTGTTTTTTCTATAGCTTTTCAGCTTATAAATATTTTTATGATTAAAAAATATGGATTGCATATAGGTGATTGCTGTTTTATTCTCTGATCTTTCATTTTTCCTTCCAAGACATGGAAGGCAAAAAATGAGTTGTGCTTAACTCCATTCCATTGCTAACCTACCTGGTCTGAGCCACCACAATGCCTTGTCTATATTGTTGCAATGGCATGACAAATGGTCTCCCTGATCCCTTCCCTACCCTTCCTTTATATATTCTATTTCATCTTGAAAATTGCCATTAGTTCTGCAAATATTTAAGTCAGATCATGTCATTTTTCTCCTCAAAAGCTTGTGATCAATTCCCATTCCAGTCAGAATGACAAATATATTTCATACAATGACCGTAAGACATTATTTCTCTCAGCTTATCTCTTACTACTCTATGATCAGAAATACAGGAGAATACCCTAGGGCATGTATTCTAGAATCTGTTCTGCTTGGAAGACTATTTCCAAACCCATGGGCTTACTTAATCCCCCCACCTCCATCATGTCTTTTTTCAGATCACACTCTCTCAAATGGGTCCACTTAAACAACTAATTTAATGCCCTAACTTGCTCTCCAATGACAATACATTGCTACAGATCTCTTCTAATTCTACTCCACTTTCCCCATTTTCAATAGCACTTGTCAATTATAATATGCTACACAATTTACTTATGTATTAGGTTTACTATTTATTTTGTGTTTCCTTCCACTAGAATATAAGCTCCCCAAATCAGAGAATCTTTATTTGGTTCAACAATGATCTCAAATAGCTAGAATATGTAACACTCAATAAATATTTTATGTCATGAGGCTTAAATAAATAACTGAGAGAAAAGACAAATTCCATATTCTATCTCATACTTACTCAGGGTACTTTCTCATGGAGGACAAATCAGGACTGCTGGTGGCGCTATATAAATATTTTTTTTCTCTGTGTGTATGTTTGTGCATTCTTACAACTTCATTTGGCTAAATTTGTCAGCGGTCAATATGTGTATAATGACGCAAATCCATGAAGATATTACCAGGTGCTGAATTACAGACCCGAGGTCCAAGAATTCTGAAATTCCATGAGAAAAGGTCACAATAATATTATGCAGTAATCATGACAAGAAGTATTAACCTTGGCTTGTCACCTTGTTTCTGACTAGAATTCAAAAAATGCTGACCCTAAAACAGTGTAGAAAATATGCACACATTACTTCTCATTACATTGTCTAAAACAAATCTTGTAGCCATACCTAATTTCATGAGAGTAGAAAAATGCAATCCTATTATGTTCCAGAAGGATAACCAGAAATATTTGGAACCATAATAATGACCACCTAATCGGCCTTACATAATTCAAGGCATTCTTTTTCCCCCTCATGCCCACCTTAAATGTTTCTGCTATAAACAGCTGGAGAGGAGAAAAGGATCAAGTTATGAGTACCTGGTGTTAGTCAGAAGAAAGAAAAGACTTGTGCATCTCTGAGAGATCCACCCTTATTTACTAAAGACCAATGCCAATCCAAAATATCACAGCACTGAGTACTCCGGAAATAATCTTTTTGCTAGATTATAACCTTTTGCTAGATTACCTTATAGGTAGGTATTATAGGAAGGCATCTAACCTAGAGGTTGCTATTCCTGAATTTCTCTTGTAATTACTTGGAACATATGTTAAAAACAGACCTTTTGGTATCACTTTACGAGCTCAAGATTGAGTAGACCTAAGGTGAATATCATGGATATATGTTTAAAATGAGTATCTCCTCCAAAGAATGCTGATGTTGCTATGTGGAGTCCCCCCCCCCAAAAAAGTTGGAAGTCTCAAGCTTTCCTGTCTTCCAGAAGACTGGTTCAGATATAGCCTGGGGTCAAGGAATCAGTATTTCTAACTAGTATCTCAAGTGATTCTGGTCATCTGACAGGCTTGGTAACTATTAACTCAAACCATTGTTAGAGAGGAAGGAACTGACAGCTAAAGTGAGTTGATCCCTTGTCTTTGAGGCTAAATAGGGAGGTGCAGTGTTGGCACTAGAATTAAGGATGATAGAGAAGTCCGGAATTGTGATGCCACCAGCTTTGCTTTTCTTTTTCAACATTCCTCTGGCTATTTGAGGTCTTTTCTGGTTCCGTACAAATTTTAAGATTATTTGTGCCATTTCTTTGAAAAAAATTGATGGTATTTTGATGGGGATTGCATTGAATGTGTAGATTGCTCTAGGTAGCATTGCCATCTTCACAATATTTATTCTTCCAATCCATGAGCATGGAACATTTTTCCATTTCTTTGTGTCTTCCTCAATTTCTTTCAAGAGTATTTTATAGGTATCTGAGTACAGATTCTTTGCCTCTTTGGTTAGATTTATTCCTAGGTATCTTACGGTTTTGGGTGCAATTGTAAATGGGATAGACTCCTTAATTTCTCTATCTTCTGTTGGTGGGAATGCAAGCTGGTACAGCCACTCTGGAAAGCAGTATGGAGGTTCTTCAAAAAGTTGAAAATAGAGCTACCATATGATCCAGCAATTGCACTATTGGGTATTACCCCAAAGATACAAATGTAGGGATTTGAAGGGGTACGTGCACCCTGATGTTTATAGCAGCATTGTCCACAATAGCCAAACTGTGGAAAGAGCCAAGATGTCCATTGAGAGATGAATGGATAAAGAAGATGTGGTATATATATACAATGGAATATTATGCAGCCATCAAAAGAATGAAATTTTGCCATTTGCAACGATGTGAATGGAACTGGAGGGTATTATGCTGAGCGAAATAAGTCAATCAGAGAAAGACATGTATCATATGACCTCACTGAGGAATTCTTAATTTCAGGAAACAAACTGAGGGTTGCTGGAGTGGTGGGGAGTGGGAGGGATGGGGTGGCTGAGTAATAGACATTGGGGAAGGTATGTGCTATGGTGAGCGCTGTAAAGTGTGCAAGACTGTTGAATCACAGATCTGTACCTGTGAAGCAAATAATACATTATATGTTAAAAGAAGAAGAAGAAGAAGAAGAAGAAGAAGAAGAAGAAGAAGAAGAAGAAGAAGAAGAAGAAGAAGGAGAAGAAGAAGAAAAAGAGGAAGAAGTTAGCCAGAGGAGAGGAATGAAGGGGGGGAAATCAGAGGGGGAGATGAACCATGAGAGACTATGGACTCTGAGAAACAAACTGAGGGTTCTAGAGGGGAGGGGGGTGGGAGGATGGGTTAGCCTGGTGATGGGTATTAAAGAGGGCACGTACTGCATGGAGCACTGGGTGTTATGCACAAACAATGAATCATGGAACACTACATCAAAAACTAATGATGTAATGTATGGTGATTAACATAACATAATAAAAAAAAACTAAGTTCTTAAAAGTATACATGAAATGACATAATAAAGCTTTCTAAAACTAAAAAAAAAAAAAGGATGATAGAGAATATCCAAATTCAAAAAACGTATGAGATAATCTAGTTGCCTCAGTTAAACTGAGAAAATTGAGTCACAAAAAAATGAAGTGGCTTACCCTCAGGGCAAGGAGTTTGGAACTCCTGAGTCCTAACACAGTGACCACAGGATATTTATGACTAAATATGACCTTGGTGTCTTCCTTCTTCCTTCCTTCCCATTTTCCTTTCCTTTCCTTTCCTTCCCATTTTCCTTTCCTTTCCTTTCCTTTCCTTTCCTTTCCTTTCCTTTCCTTTCCTTTCCTTTCCTTTCCTTTCCTTTCCTTCCTTTCTTCCTTCCTTTCCTCCTTCCTTCCTTCCTTCCTTCCTTCCTTTCCTCCTTCCTTCCTTCCTTCCTTCCTTCCTTCCTTCCTTCCTTCCTCCCTTTTCTCCCTCCCTCTCTCCCTCCTTTAATGTTTTTCTATACTATAAAACTATTCTCAATCATTTGCTTGCTAGAGAGAGAGAGCGGAAGGGTTTGAGTCCTGGGCATCCATCCAGAATGGCAGAGAGAGTTCACAGGGAAGTAGAAAGTGCCTCCTTGGGCCCACATCCTCTCTTGAGCTCAAGCTGCTACCAGAGATTCATACTGTCTTTGCAGCAGGCTGTGAAGTCTCAGCTGCTTGCCATTTCCCCCTGAAAGCTATTGCCCAATTCTTGGTGTTTTTAGGCCCAAGACTTCCAGGTGCTATTTGCTGCTATTGAAGGAAAGAAGTGTCCAGATTTATTTAGTTGAGTATTTTTGTTAATCATTGTGAAGAAGTAGGAAAGAAGTAATTGACATGATAAAATTTAAACATAAGAAAATTTGCAAAGTTGTTAAAATCAACCTTTCTGGTCCATAATTGCTGATCTATATCCTAAATAAATAAATTGGAATCTCTGAAATTTTGCACCAAACTGTTATTTAGGATGAAGAGACTCACAAATGGCAACCACCACATCCCAGTTTCTCAAGCAAGATGAGGAGACATCACATTCTTAATGATAGGTGTCTCCTCCTCCCATTACTGTGCATTCATGAAGATGTTAGCATCTCTAGAACACTAACTTCCAGTGTATTGTCCAGTTTTTTATACCCTAGAAGCCATAGAAAAACACTACAGTGAATAATAATGTGTCTTTTCAAAAATTAAATTACAGGAAAAATAGATATTTGAAAAGTTAATAAACTTCTTTAGTTACATCTCAAATTGTTTTTTTAAAGTTTTTATTTATTTATTTGAGAGAGAGAAAGAGAGAGAGAGAGGGAGTGCACGAGCAAGAAAGAGGAGCAGAGGGAGTGGGAGAAGCAGACTCCCCACTGATCAGGGAGCCTGGCAGGCTCCATCCCAGGACCTTGAGATCATTACTTGAGCTGAAGGCAGATGCGTAACCAACTGAGTCAACCAGGTGCCCTCAAATTGTCTTTACTATTTCTCACTTTTAGCGTCTGCAGAATAAGCATAACATAAGTGAAACCAAATTTCTAGGTCACAGAGTCCTTTCTGAGGGATCAGAACTGTGCTGGAAACTTAAACACATTCCCTGAGCTCTTGGCCTTTGTTTCCTCATTTCACTGGCAATCAGGTCTGTTCCAGATTTTTATAGACTCAGGGCCTCAGTTAAGGGAAAAGGAAGTTACTAAGAAAAGTAATAGTACATACTCATTCACATATCCATCAGTCTATTACAATTCATACCAGAAAATAGCCCCTTTAATTTTATATACATTATTTCATAATGATTGATATGGATATTCTTTTTTTTAATTCATAACTTTTTTTATGTTACGTTAATCACCATACATTACATCATTAGTTTTGATGTAGTGTTCCACGATTCATTGTTTGCGTATAACACCCATTGCTCCATGAAGTACATGCCCTCTTTAATACCCATCACCAAGTTAGTGCCTCTCCCTATCCCCCTCCCCTCTAGAACCCTCAGTTTGTTTCTCAGAGTCCATAGTCTCTCATGGTTCATCTCCCCCTCCGATTTCCCCCCCTTCATTCTTCCCTTCCTGCTATCTTCTTCTTCTTCTTCTTCTTCTTTTTTTTTTTTTTTTTTTTAACATATAATGTATTATTTGTTTCAGAGGTACAGGTCTGTGATTCAACCATCTTACAATTCACAGTGCTCACCATAGCACATACCCTCACCAATATCCTTGATGAACATGGATGCAAAAATTCTCACCAAAATACTAGCCAATAGGATCCAACGGTACATTAAAAGGATTATTCACCACGACCAAGTGGGATTTATCTGTGGGCTGCAAGGTTTGTTCAACATCTGCAAATCAATCAGTGTGATACAATACATTAATAAAAGAAAGAACAAGAATCATATGATCCTCTCAATAGATGCAGAAAAAGCATTTGACAAAGTACAGCATCCTTTCTTGATCAAAACTCGTCAGAGTATAGGGATAAAGGGTACATACCTCAATATCATAAAAGCCATCTATGAAAAACCCACAGTGAATATCATTATCAATGGGGAAAAACTGAGAGCTTTCCCCCTAAGGTCAGGAACATGGCAGGGATGTCCACTATCACCACTGCTATTCAACATAATATTAGAAGTCCTAGCCACAGCAATCAGACAACAAAAAGAAATAAAAGGCATCCGAATCAGCAAAGAAGTCAAGCTCTCACTCTTTGCAGATGATATGACACTTAATGTGGAAAACCCAAAAGACTCCACCCCAAAACTGCTAGAACTCATACAGGAATTCAGTAAAGTGACAGGATATAAAATCAATGCACAGAAGTCAGTGGCTTTCCTATACACCAACAACAAGACAGAAGAAAGAGAAATTAAGGAGTCGATCCCATTTACAATTGTACCCAAAACCATAAGATACCTAGGAATAAATCTAACCAAAGAGGCAATGAATCTGACTCAGAAAACTATAAAGTACTCACGAAAGAAATCGAGGAAGACACAAAGAAATGGAAAAACGTTCCATGCTCATGGACTGGAAGAACAAATATTGTGAAGATGTCAATGCTACCTAGAGCAATCTACACGTTTAATGCAATCCTTATCAAAATACCTTTTTTAAATTCATAAATATTTTAAATTCATAAATATTTTAGTTGGTGTTTCTAATAGAAAATGATTCAAACATGCACACGTAATGTCTATGGTGTAGTAACATTTGCAAACCAAAAAAAATGTTCATAATAAAATTTTAATATCAAATGTGACAATTATTACAGGTTTTCTGATAGCAATCTTTGCTGCTTCAGGTGGAAAAGAAAATAAGGAAGGAAATTATTAGAAGAAAGGATTACTCATGATTTTTTTCTGAAAAGATGCTGAAAACAAAAATTGATGGTCATGTCTCACTGTGATTAACCTAACAGCAGACCCACTATTTATAGTTGCCCCCAAGGCTATACTGTATGTTAAGCCCATTTTTATAAGATTGTCTTTATACAATTATTCTTAATTATTTTGCCACTTTGTGGAAATGACTAATACATGTGTCCTAAATGAAAAATATCTGCACGATTACCTAACTGCATTTTAAATCTTACCTACTGTTTCAAATTAGAGACTCGGACACCTGATGCCTCTCTGAATTAATACTATAATTTTACATTATAAAGAAAACTCTCAGAAGTGCCAATGTAATTACTGAAAAAGCTAGTTTTCCTTCCTTTTTTTGTTATACAGAAACTTTATCTATAACATATAAAAATATTCAGATAGAAAGAATATTCTTTACCTTACATAATTCTTAATGTCTTTTCTTTCTTTTCTTTTTTTTTTTTAAGAGAAAGAGAGAACGCTGTGGGTGGGGATGGACAGAAAGAGGAGGAGAGGGAGAGAATCTTAAGCAGACTCCACGCCCAGCATGGAGCCCAACTTGGGGCTCAATCTCATGACCCTGAGATCATGACCTCAGTCAAAATCATAACTCGGGTGTTTAACTGCCTGAGCCACCCAGATACCCCTTAACATTTTTATATGTTGGCCAAAAATGGATAAGCTACTCTTACCTAAAACAAAACTCCTTCTGTATGACTGACAACTTTTGTAGACACAGCTGCAGTGTATAATGATGGTAGAATTGATTACTTAATTTTCATTTTATTCCTATTACAATTATAAATATATTTGGAGAAAGGTAATTTTCATAAAGATAAATCATTATGCATTTTTTCCTTGATTCAATCAGCATTTGTTTTATTTTGAAACACCAGTGATGCATTTACTTCAGCCAGCAACTAAGTAACATTAAGCAAAAATACTTTGCATTATAGAGCTTTTAGAATGCTCTAACATTAATGTAATTAAGAATTTCCAAAATTCCCATGAATATGAAGACTTCTGGTCCCCACCATTAGAATCCTGTCCTCAGTAGGGTTGGAAAAAAGATGGGGCAGATATCTGCACTTTTAATAATTGTCCCAAATTGATGGTTTAGGGAATTGTATTTAAAGAAATACAGGTTTTGAAATCCAGTGAATTAAAATTAAACTTTATTTTTTAAAACTTGAAAGAGTAACTCTTCTATCACTTGAAACCAAGCCAAATTTTTTCATGCCATATAACTTTGTTACCTACAGTTTCTGAATAATTCTAATTGAAAATGTTTATTATTTTGCACTTCCAAGACAAATATTGAATTTCATAGGCCTGTAAAAAATTTCTAATTGTTGAGTAGCATTTATGTAAATAAAATATTTAAATTCATTTAAAATGGAAGGAATTTTATATATATATATATTTTTTTTTTTTTTATGAGAGAGGGGACGGGCATGTATGTGCAAGTGTGAGTTGGGGGGAGGGCAGAGGAAGAGGGAGAGAAAGAAACCCAAGCAGATTCCATGCCTAACACAGAGCCTGACTGGGGGCTCAATCTCACGACCCTGAGATCATGACCCCAGTTGAAGTCAAGAGCTGGAGGCTCACCTGACTGAGCCATGTAGGTGCCCCAAGGCTTTTTTTTTTTTCTCATATGCTCAATAACTGCCTTCTTAAATCAAATTTGTATGCAATATACAGTTAACTCTCAAAAAGTAATCAACACTTGTTTACCACTTTGAAGTATTTTAAAGAAAAATGTATTTCCAGTGTGTAAACTTGGCATAATGTTCAAAATGGTCATATTGGGAAATATTTAGTTAGGTGGTAAAAATCTCATTATTTCTTAATTTCCAAAGGTAGGGATTGGTTATAATGAAATAGGATAGTTTATTCTTCAGTTTTTATTTTTGTTCTAATTTTCAATGCTTATAATCTCATAACAAGAGGCTATAAACTATTATGATCTCCTCTACACTCAAAGGGTTATATGATAGATGGGAGGGAACAAAATAGCAGAAATTTAGCATTTAAAAAAATCTATCAGATCCAGTCATTTGCACCTGTAATTTCTACTTTCCTCTCTTCCTTATTCCCACTTCCTCCATCCTTCTAGGTTTTCTGTAATTCTTTGCTCTTTTGAAGCTCTGCCTCACCACGGAAAGAGCATAGGCAGCTAACCTACTGGTTCCAGGAGGAAGAGGAAGGACCTGGACACTGAGTTGCTCCATTCACTGCAGGCACAATCTGTGCATCCTCAGCCTGCTCCCAGGGTTCCCAGAGACAGGTGAAGGTCCACTAAGTGCCCGGGAACTTGCACATATGTGCATGATGTTAAATGACTGATGTTTTAAACCACTAAGTTTTGTGTTAGCTACTCAGCAGCAGCTAAATAGGGAGCAGCAAACATAGGGAGGAGCACAGCCACCAGAAGTAGAGCTGATGCAGGAGATGATGCCACCGGGGAGATAGAAAGTGTAATCCGTAAAAACAGACTTATGAGGGAAGAAAGATATAGATTTTTAGCTTAAATAATTATGGAGATAAAAAGTTAGGGAATAAACAGTAAAGTTCCATAAATTTTCATCCAAACTGTTAGGACCAAATGTGTATAGAATATTGATTTTTCAGACCTTATAAAGTTATTAGGATGTAGATACGGTATATTTTGTAGCATTCATCAGCAGGTTCCAGGACAATGTCACGCAATACATTATTCTGAAGCAAAACAAATAAATAGTCACAATAAATAAAACCTATAAAATTTATGTCAGTCAGGTCAGGTTTTGCTTCCAAATGAGTTACTAAAAATATTTTAGTTTTTAGAGCTTCATGAATTTCAGAACTACAGATGAAGTCCCCGATATGTTAACATAGCAGAAAATTGCAAAAGTATGAAAAATTAGAAGAACCATTGAATTGGATGTTAAGGCTAAAATCTTGTTGGACCAGCTAAGATAAGAAAATAAAACTAAAAAATAGATATGTTTAGTGCAAACTCCAAGTTATTGATGAAATAGTTGAGAAAGGGTACCCGTGCTCCCCTCTGTAAGTGGGAATTTCCCTTCAGCCCCAGTTCCTATTTCTTGTAATATTGTTATTTAACATTTTTTTTATTTTTTTTTAATTTTTTTATTTTTTTAAGATTTTTTATTTATTTATCTGAGAGAGAGAATGGGAGACAGAGAGCATGAGAGGCGGAGGATCAGAGGGAGAAGCAGACTCCTTGCTGAGCAGGGAGCCCGATGCGGGACTCGATCCCGGGACTCCAGGATCATGACCTGAGCTGAAGGCAGTTGCTTAACCAACTGAGCCACCCAGGTGCCCCTAAAATTTTTTTTAAATAGAAAAGATATTTCACTGCCTTTTCCGAGCACATAATCAAAGAGATCTGCAAAGCCTGAGCAGAGTGTGTAATGTGGAATAAGAGGGCAGTGTGAAAGGTGGGTGAGTAATTTCACTCCAACTCAATCGTATGGCCACGATCCCTGAGTGGTTTTTCTGCATGTGTTTTAAAGTAGTCTCTAGCTCATGAAAGACACAAAAGCATCATTATCTCCAGAAACGTAACTAGAACTGGCAGAAAACAGAATTTTATGGCATCTGGAGGTTCAAAGTCCAGACTTATTACTGCCCAGTTCAAATCCATCTGATAATTTAACAGTATGTTACAAGGTTAATTCACATCTGCACTGGTGATTTGTATGCCAGCAAAAGAACTAGTTACTAGGCCCATATTTCATGGCCTTTAAAATCAAATTTTAAAATTTCTGTAGATTTAAATCCCATCCTGTTATAAATTGCATCATCATTACTGTTATTATTAATAATATTATTGAAAAAATTAAAATTCTATAGAATTATTTTGAAACGGCTTTTAATGGGATAGCATATAATCTTGGGAATGTTCAGGTGCCATAAGTGATAATTATTTTTTGGTAAATAAATGAACATGGAAATTAAGAGTCTCATCTTACTATGGTTCATTTATTGGTTTAATAATGACATGTTGTTGACTAGTTGAATGAATGATGAGTATGTTTTTAACCGTCTATTAATATTGGACAGCTGAAAGTGTTTTCTTTAGTCTTTAAACAAGTTACATGTATTTGAATGTCCATGTTTTTCTGTTCTTATTTTTCAGTTTGGTTCTTCAAACATTTTTGTTGATATGGTTGGAATGTCAAATTTTATGTATTAGTAAAATTTCCATGGAAACAAATAGAAAATTTTTCAGTCCATTATTTGTATTTATTATTAAGTTTGCTTTCATCAAACTGGTGTGAACTTTTTTTTTTTAAGATTTTATTTATTTATTTGAGAGAGAGAGAATGAGAGAGAGAGAACACATGAGAGGGGGGAGGGTCAGAGGGAGAAGCAGGCTCCCTGCTGAGCAGGGAGCCCAATGCGGGACTCGATCCAGGGACTCCAGGATCATGACCTGAGCCGAAGGCAGTCGCTCAACCAACTGAGCCACCCAGGCGCCCTGGTGTGAACGTTTAAAACTGTATATTTTCATGCTTGCCTGGCTATAATATTTTCTAACAATTCATTTCTATGTACAATGCTTTTTTAAAAACCACTTTGCTGAGTTATGATTGACAAACAAAAAGGTGTATGTATTTAATGTATACAACCTGATGAGTTTGGGGATAAGTATATATCTGTGAAACCATCACTATAATCAATGCTATAAACATATATACCACTTACAAAAGTTTCCTCCTGCTCTCTCTTTTTTTTTTTTTTTTGTGATTAAAAACATGTAAGGTCTACCCTCTTAGCAAATGTATAAGTAGAGAATACAATTTGTTAACCACTGGCATTATGCTGTACAGATTTCTAGGACTTAATCATCTATGTACAATGTTTTAAAGTCATATCTATTCAGGGTTTTGACTACATCAAAATCCAAAATAAATGTGATATCAGGTACAATGCTCATATATTAAAGCACTCAAAACACATTTGATATTAAAATGCGAATATTGCATATTTCCATTTTCCCCAAAGTTGTTAGTTAATAAATGAAAAGGTTCTCTAGTGTTTCTTTTTGGTAAAAATTTGAGAACATTTTTGGATTCCTTCAAAATATGAAGAGCTTTAAAAAGTTAGCTATCCTGACACTGTTTCATAAATGCTATTTCAAAGAGATGAATATTTTCTAGGAGTCTGTTAAAAATGAACTTAGTTCAGAAGAGATTTGATCTTTGTAGGAAACTAATTACATAGAAAATGAATCATTCAAGATATCAAGTACTGAAAAATGACAATTCTAATTTTTGAAATTCAAAGATATTATCTTCCAAATAGATATAATAAAGAATAACAACTCTAAACAAAAGAAAAAATAAATTAAGACTTACCTAACTCTGAAGTTGGACAAAAGAACAAAACAGGAATTATGGACAAAATACTTTATTATTGAAATCTAAGGATAGCATATTTTTTTTAAAACTTGAAAAAATTATTTGAAAAATCTTAAAATTTTTATTTCCAATGCAAATTTTGACTCAGATGGATATTTTCCCTAAAGATGTAAATATAAACTTTTCCATTGAGAATAGAATTTGTCCAAAAGATCAAAACTGTATTTTACATTTATCTGTTTATAACCAATTGAGACTCATATCATTAAATGTTAATAAATGACACAGACACCAGACTCTTGGTTGACCAAAGGCTCCTTCCTGATGAGTGAATGAGAAAAGCAAAGAGCTAATTTTGATTCCCTCCTGCTTCTGAGACAGAAATAGTTCTAGCGCTGTTCCTACTTTAACAACTTCATGCAGAGAACCACAGTTCATTTGAAGTAGTGGTCTAGAATTCTTTCCCTTGGGGTTCTTGGGTGGCTCAGTCGGTTAAGAGTCTGCCTTCGGGGGCGCCTGGGTGGCTCAGTTTGTTAAGCGACTGCCTTCGGCTCAGGTCATGATCCTGGAGTCCCTGGATTGAGTCCCGCATCGGGCTCTCTGCTCGGCAGGGAGCCTGCTTCTCCCTCTGACCCTCCCCCCTCTCATGTGCTCTCTGTCTCTCTCATTCTCTCTGTCTCAGATAAATAAATAAAATCTTAAAAAAAAAAAAAAAAAAAAAGAGTCTGCCTTCGGCTCAGGTCATGATCCCAGGGTCCTGGGATTGAGCCCCAAGTCAGGCTCTCCTCTCAGCAGGGAGCCTGCTTCTCCCTCTCCCTCTGCCTGTAGCTCCCCCTGCTTGTGTTCTCTCCCTGCCACCCCGTCAAATAAATAAATAATACCTTAAGAATTCTTTCCTTTGAGGAATGTGTACCTTCTGAGCCATGCTTTTGTGGATCGAGACCTGTGAGGGAAGGATCAAGAAAACTCTTATCTGTGACTTACTTGTGACCTAGTAGGGCAGCTAAACTATAATCTTAAGAAGGTAAAATATGGATTTCATACAAATACAAGATTAACATGTATTGAATGTTTTAACTCATTAATTCATGTGGAAACAAGGAAGATGTGAAAGTCATTTCAAAGAGAAATTTGAAGAACAGCCATATCTATATATTCCAAAACAAACTTGCTAAAAGTTGCAAAATTGGTTCATATTGTATAGGGAAATAAAATGCAAATGCAATAATTGGGGTCATATTTTCTACACAGCAGAAGTCAATTGTATTTCCCCTAAAAAAAACTTGTACACTTTGCAATGGATAAGAATTATTTGCATTTCCATCCATTTTCTACAATTTAACTTCCACCCTTACAGTCATAAATTCATCTACTCAATAGAAGGGCAATCAAAGGTGAAAACACACAAAAAAATTCAATAACCCTTGAAGGACCACTCGACAATGTCTAGAACTGCAGAGAAAGGAAACCCAGTAATCTTATTTGTCATTTACATGTTGTGGAAAATTTTTCTTGAGAGTCTTCTAGTTGTGTCCAAGGCTGAGCGGTTTTCTTGATTTAATAATTCCCGTTTGGCTACCTTCATGCTTTCTAAATTTCCCAAAGTCAGTAAACAACTAATTATGATGTTATTCTAGAATCTCCCACTACAGAGATTTCAATGTACAAAATCAAAATATTAGTTCACAATTTTGCTTTTACCTCAAAATACACTGTGTCTCCTAGATTTAAATAAAAATTTAATTTTGAGAAAGACATACTTCTAAAGAAAGTAAAATGTTTTTAGGAATAATGCTAAATGGACTCAAGCATTCTCAAACACAGAACTGGAATTAAAAAGGCAAATTTTAGCCATCTGCCCTTTCAACTCTTAAGTAGGACCAGAAATGATTGGATAACTCAACAGGACAGCAAACATATAATACACAAAACTGTGGCCAGAATTAATAGAAAATAAACGAAGGCATTTCAAACACTGCATGCATTGCTTGGCCCAAGTTGCATCTCGATGAATAGTTGGGGAAATAAAGATAGGAATGCTATGGGAGAAGACAAAGATGTAGAAGTAAATATCCTCAAGTCCTCATATACTCATAACTCATAGGTTTTTCTTTAGGGAATGGTGGGAGGTTATTTCAGCCCTAGGTCTAATGGATTACAAACCTAAAGATCCTTAGGGATACAAAGCACCCTTAAAAAACAGACAGCTGTCATTCCATCATGAGTGGCAAATGAATAAAACGGGTTTGTATGATGGAGAAAGCATTTCAGCTGTATAAATCGAGAGTGGTAACAGAAGCAAAAGCAAAAAAATATATATATAGTAAACATCACTCTCAAGGGAAAGGCACAGAATACAATAGATGAACTAGAATAGTTACTATCTCAGAGAGATGTATTTACACCAGTCTATGCTTGAGCCTTTCCATAACCTCTGTAACTTCTGAGAATTCTGGACTCTATGACTTTCCCAAGTTTGTGTCTTATCCTGCTGATTCTATTTAGCTAAAGCAATTCAAAATAAAACCCTTTATTTCTAGAGCAAAATAAAGAGATGAATAGTTTAAGTTCCTATCTTTAGTTGTCCTTGGGTTGGACAGGGGGCGTACTGGAGAGTCAGGTAGAGGAGTGTGTGTGTTTGTGAGAGAGAGAGAGAGAGAAAGAGAGAGACAGAAAAAAGGAGAAGGGGGGGAAGAGGAAGAGAACAAAAAAGAAGTAACAGGAGAGAAAAGAAGCAGGGAAGGCAGGGAAGAGAGCCAGCTTGGGCTTGAAACAAAACCTGGAATTCAGTAGCAGAAAAGCCACAGAGTTCTTCTGAACACAGAGTAGCTACATGCTTGTACCTAGAATCACAGCCTCAGGTACATCTGCAGAGGGAGGAGAGGAGGAAGAATGTCAAACCCTATGGCCTATGGGTCATGGGTTTAGGTTATAAGAATCCTAAAAATGTTCAGCATATTACATAAGCGTGCAGTTGCTGTTGTTAAGTATGTAATTTTAAACCCCGGTTGAATAAATCCTGATCTTTTCTTTTCCTGCTGTTCTTTTGTCCTAACTTCTATGAACATGGGTTCAAATCTTTTTTATGTCCTTAACACCACTTTCCTCACTCCTAGTCCTTGAAGCTGATAGTTTTAGGTTTTAGAGACTATTTCACTAAGAAGGAAAACTCTGCTTTATGAAATAGTTCAACTCCAACCATCTTACTACCACTAGCTGCTGAAATATCTAGCCTCTTCTGCACCTACCAGCTCCAGAAGAACTGATGGAAACTAAATTTGTAGAAAGGATTTTGGTTGAAAACAAATTGATCAAAATAATGAATCGGTCAAAACAGAATACTTAAAATATGTTTCCTTTCATGTAATGGTAACTTTTAATGCACAGATGACATTTGTGTACTTTAATTTGCCATCAACTTTTTAAGCCATTTGTCTCATATATTCAAATTTATCATTTAAAAATTTAAATGTATTTTAGTCAATTATGTCTATTTTATGGCAATGTTTTCATAACATTTTAAATATTATTTCCAGCTCAAAGCAATTTTTTGAAAACTAACTTGTTGAAATGAATGTTGTAATCATCAAAGTTTGTTTGAATAAATTTTGAGCAACCCAAGGTAATATGAAATTTAAAAACACTAATAATTCCATAGGTTATTACTTATATTTTTTGTTGTTGTTTCATGTAATTTCATGTAAACATTTGAGGCCCGTGTTTCCTATTTGGCCATAGTTATACTTTTAAAAATGACAGGAAAATATTTGAACAGTTTTTCAATTAACATAATTTGCTTTGGTTTGATATAATTATTATTTGCAGTTATATTAAGAATTGAATTTCCATTGTTAAAAAGTATATTCAAGATTTGGAAATAAGCAAAAGGTTAAAACATGCCAAGTGTGTAAATAGAATAGTATTTCTAAGTGGAACTTAAAAATCTTTAGAATGAACTAAATTTTTGTGTTGGGTATTTAAAGAATACTAATTTATAAAGCCAAAGGATAACATCTGAATAATATTTTGTGCATTCAAATCTATACTCAAGGACATTAAAAATAAAATAAAACTCACATTGATACATTCCCATACCTTTTTTTCCTAACAGAATATAGAAAGGAAATGTTGAAATTCCTTTCAATAGAAAAAACTAATATCTACTCAGTGAATTCAAATTCACTGATGCCTTTGTCCTGGTTATTAATAGGGCTACAGGAATAAATTCTACACCTATGAAGGAATACTAACACTTAAAAAAAAATATGCTAGACAAACCATAAGAGACCCTTAATCATAGGAAACAATCTGAGGGTTGAAGGGGGTGGGGGGGAGGGAATGGGGTAACTGGGTGATGGACATTAAGGAGGGCACCAGATGTAATGAACACTGGTTGTTATATAAGACTGATGAATTGGACGCCTGGGTGGCTCAGATGGTTGAGCGTCTGCCTTCGGCTCAGGTCATGATCCCAGGGTCCTGGGATGGAGTCCCGCATCGGGCTCCCTGCTCCTTGGGAGCCTGTTTCTCCCTCTGCCTCTCTCTCTCTCTGTCTCTCATGAATAAATAAATAAAATCTTTAAAAAAAAAAAAGACTGATGAATCACTGACCTCTACCTCTGAAACTAATAATACACTATCTGTTAATTAATTGAATTTAAATTTTAAAAAAGATCTACATCGTCAAATATTGACTAACAAAGAATGTAAAGACATTTTAAAGAAAAAAGTACGCTAGGAAGATGCTTTTTATTGTGATAAAATATGCACAATATAAAATGATAAAATTTACCATTTTAAACATTTTAAGCACACAATTCAGTCTCATTGAGTGCATTTACATCACCACTAACCCTCTCCAGAAATTTCTCATCATCTCATACCCAAACTCTCTACCTGTTAAAAAATAACTCCTCATTCCCTGCTCCCCTCAAGCTCTGTGAACCTCTACTGTAATTTAGGGTCTCTGTGAATTTGACTATTTTGGATATCTCATATAAGTTGAATCATGTAATATTTATCACTTTGTTGTCTGGCTTATTTCATTTAGCATAATGTTTTCAAGGTTTATTCATGTTGTAGCATGCACCACAATTTCATTCCTTTTTAAGGCTAAATATTCTATTGTATGTATATGTATCACATTAGTTTGTCTATTCATCTGGTGATGGGGATTAGGGTTGTTTCCACTTTTTAGGTATTGTGAATAATGCTCTATGAACATTGGTTTACAAATATCTGTAGTGGCAAGGGTCAGTCAAAACACCACAAAATTTCCTACTGGTTTGAAGGTCACTGTTTCTTGATTAAGCATTTGCTTGATTGCTGTGGACCTTTCATTGTGTTTCAGAGGACCTATAAGGTTCATAAAGCCAGTTTCTGGTTGTTTTTGATGTTTCTATGAGGGAAAAGGGGCTTGGAGCTTTATAGTCCATCATTTTGTTCTTCAAGAGAAACCTTAACCAGAATTGTCTCAGCAATTTTTTTTTAAATATTTTATTTATTTATTTGAAAGAGAGAGAATGAGTGAGAGAGAGAGCATGAGCTGGGAGAGGGGGAGAAGCAGACTCCCCTGCTGAGCAGGGAGCCTATGTGGGGCTCGATCCCAGGACCCTGGGATCATGACCTAAGCTGAAGGCAGTCGCTTAACCTCCTGAGCCACCCAGGTGCCCCTCAGCAATTTTTTTTTATTGATCTAAAAATGAATATCTTGTGATATTGAAAAGAATTTACCTTACATTTAAAAATGTATTACACTTTTATGATATTCATGGTGCACAGATATAAATCTAACAGACTGTTCATACACCAGAAAAGTTTCCAGTATAGGGAAATAATGTCACATATTTTGTTTTTCAGCAACTGTGTGAGGTAGGTGAGGAAAATACTATTATTATTGTATCACATATAAGGGAATTTAGGCTTAGGGACAAAATGTGATCTACGTAACTCCTAAGTGGTGAACTGAAAACTTGAACACATGCTATGTGATTTCTTCCTGTCAGAACATTTTCCAAAAGCCTTCTCTATTTGGATTTTTCTGTTTGAATTTATACAATCAAATGTTTAGTCAAAACTTTTCTGCCAATTTCTCATGACAGCTGCCAGAATATATTCAAGCACCATAACCAGTAATCATACGATCTTCTTGGTCTTCCTGGGCCTTAATAAGTTATGGAAACATGAATATCAATGGTATTTATGGTTTGTTAGTGGGATCAATGGTTTAAAATTAAGTTCCCGTTGCATCTGTCTACTCAAAGTTAAGCACTTCCCCAAGTCTCTGCTCACTTCAAGGTAAAAATCACCTCTCAGATTTGAAACAGGACCTGGACCACAGGCGGCTGGAATAGTGGGTTAGTTTGGCTTGGGAAACCGTGGATAAAATAAAGCAAGAGATGATCAGATCAAACCTAAATAAACCTTCAATGTAACAATATGGCATCACATATCCTTCCTGGCTCACTTTACAACATAAACATGAGTAAATATGCCTCCACAGAAAATGGTTTTTATTTCTAATATTCTAAGGCTAGGATCAATCATATATCTTATAAAAACCAAACTCAGTGGCCTTTCCATTATCATTTTATTTGATGCTTCTTGGTTTCTGAACTATTGTTTGCTTTGATTCTCCTTTTTTTTCTGGCCACTTCTTTTCAGGATAAACTGCTGATTCTTATTCCTCTCACACACCAGAATTCACCGATATTTTTCAGGCTTAATTTTGTTAGTTTTCTCATCTCTCTTTTCATGATCTGCCTGATGATCTAATCTCATTATCTCAACTGTGATTTATTTACTAAAGTTTATAAAGTCTTTCCTGAGATCTAAAACTGTAGTTACTCATTCTCATATTTATTCATATTATGGACTCATATTGAAAGTATTCATCATGCATCCTTTTCAACTGCATCTCCTCAGTATTTCCAATTTGATGACCCCAAGAAACTTAAATGCAATGTGTTCCATTGGGGCCCCATTCTCCCTATTTCCAGTGCACTCCCTTTGCAGATTTCCTTATAACTCTTATTGATATCCTTATGAGTTGCTTAACTTAAAATCCTAAATTTCTCTTCTCTTCCCACCCTGATTGAATCCATATCGATATAAGTCTCCATCTCATCTCTTTTTCTTTTAAATAGGAATCGTTTGCTTTATAGAAAAGATTAACTTACAACAAACAGCTATTAAAATTAATTTGAACCACAGAGGCACAAACAAGCTGAATCATGAAGATGTTACTAAAAATGTGTAAAATTTGAGCTCAAAATTCACACTTGAGTAACTAGAAATTGATTAGTGTCCATAAGTTTCACGAGGTGCTTCAAAGATCTTAGATCCTGGAGCCCTTATTCAGAAGTTCTTATAGAACATGTTAGGATAAGTACAAACAAATTGAACAAAGATCTATCTATCCAGAGGCAATGTGCTTGAACTTCTGGAACCAATTCTTAAGTTATTCTTTCTGAGGTTTATTATATTGTTTTAAAATGGCACTGGAGAATGAATAAATGGAAACAATAAGATTTTACAAGAGTGAAAGCATTTATGAAACCATATAACTGCGAAAGAACATATTTTAAAGCATCTTAAATGGTTTGATTAATGAATAATTTAAAAAGTCATTGTAGTTAACTACTCCATGTTAAATGACCTTTATCCCTTGGGCATCTGATAAAGAGAGGTTCAGCTTTAAACAATACAAATTGAATTAGATATTCACATGCTTATCCCAAAGTCATTCATTTTATGAACTGATTACCTCTTTTTTCTCTCCATAGATTTCTTTATGAATTTTCATACAGAATGAATCATATGATGACTATGAGAAATTAAGAAAGGAGTATTAAAGAGTATTAGAGTATTGCACTTTATCTTGCAATAACCCATCTAAGCCTGTAGCAAAACTGCCTGGATCCTTTGAAATTGAGTGTCTAATTTCTGCATGTGTCCAACACTTCCATGTCTGTGTCTTTGCTCAGCTACTCTCCTGGTATAGATTTGCTTTTCTCATTCTATGTCTAAATTCTTGTCTCTCAATACCTAACTCACAGGTCACCAATACTGTAAAACTTACCCTGATTTTCTTATTCATGGTTAATACATCATCACTTCCATGCATTCTCTCCTATAACATTTTATCTATAATGTGATGGATTATATGTATCAATATTAATGTGCATTACAACTGGTTACATACACTAATATAAACCCCATATATTCAGTAACATTCCCTTTTTACCTAATAAAGTGTTAGCTCATTGAGGTCAGAGACCATAACTTTAGCAGTTTTGTATGTCCTTGGAAATAGCAAAATGCCTTGAACATAATAATCGCTCAAAATTATTGACTTAATTGAATGTATTGCTCCACAATATTAATTTACTGCTCAAAGAAACTGACCTGGGAGTCCAAAACTTTCATAACCTGCATTCAGTTTAGTTATAGCTATATTTTGGTATTAGTCCATACAGGTATTCTTTGGTTTAATTTAAAAATAACAGTTAAGAAAAAAACTATTATACTTACATATATTGTATTTTCTATTTATTTCATATGTTTATATATTTATTATTACTGCTATGTTAGTTATAAGAACAACAAAAATAAATGTATAAAAACCACCTATGCATAAGCAGGGGAAAAGCTTTCTTACATGCTTTCTGGATATTAAACACATTCAGAATCTTCCTGTGGTGATGATCTCTCCAGCTGGACATCTAGAATAGAAATGACTTCAGTTTAATTAAAGTTCCTATTGACACAGTTGCTTCCAAAACATAGGGTAATCCTTGTGGAACAAGCAGTGGTCATCCTACTTATTTTCATAGCTAGGGTTTTATTCCTGATAGGGCTATCCACCACTCACCTTACTTTTAACAAAGAGATCACCTCCAGTGGGCTACAATTCTCTTTTACAGTTCTATAGATTGGAAACATGGGCATTTATTACAGTTAGGGAACTAAGAATTTTAAAGAGGCACTTTGCCAAAGCTGGCTGATAAATGACCTCATTCTCCTTCAAGTGTATTGTCAATACCATGTTGTGCTGGCTCTCCAAGATGCATGATGTGGTTCAGGTCTTTCTGCATGAGCTTCAAAGGCACAGTTCTCAATAAAGAAGTGTGCTTAAATGGCTAATTTTATTTGTTTACCAAAGACTATCTCTTTTATAATCCATCAAAGTATAAAAGACCATTTTAAGCAGTTTCTAATAATTACAATTTAAAAATGCCAATACATAGACATTCTTCCTCTGCTCAGGCTGGGGGAGCTTGATGAGTTTGCAACCCATGCAACTACATGGAATCCCACACTCAACAGGACCCATGTTCTGTCATCACTGTCTTAAAATTCTTATTTTTGAACAAAGTGCCCATATAATTTCATTTCATTCCATTTTGAAATGCCTATGGTATCATGGTTTAGAACGAATCACGAGGTTTTGTTTCCTGAAGCTGACAGTTATAAACCAATTAGGTAACGTTTCTTCATTTCTGATTCCTTGAATTGGCAGTTTCTGTACTATGATCTAGAAAACTGTATTGCAAACTTTCATTTTAGCAGTATACTCCACATCCTTTGTTTTTTCCTTTTCCTAATGAGATATTAGACAGAAGTGCAATCTCTGAAAACACTAAAAGCTGTAGCTGGTCTTGTTCAAGTGTGGGTTGAAAGGAAAGGATGGTCCACTTTTCTCTGGGCATAGAGATGGGGAGGGTAATTTAAAGAGCATGAGGTAACACTGAGGAGTGCACACATGAGGTAAAACACTGTTTAGAAATTAAAAATCAATGAAGGCCAAAGTTATTGGAACAACTGCAAGTAAGTGAAAGCCTGTTAGTATTCAGAACCCAAAACATTTTATTTAGAGGACTAAAGAAACATTTGAATTGAATGGAATTTTTAAAAAGGTACTGATCAGAGGCGCCTGGGTGGCTCAGTCGTTAAGCGTCTGCCTTCGGCTCAGGTCATGATCCTGGGGTCCTGGGATCGAGTCCCATATCGGGCTCCCTGCTAGGCGGGAAGCCTGCTTCTCCCTCTCCCACTCCCCCTGCTTGTGTTCCCTCTCTTGCTGTGTCTCTCTGTCAAATAAATAAATAAAATCTTAAAAAAAAAAAAAAAGTTACTGATCTTGGCTGCTTGATAAAAAGCACAGCAGGCTTTCCAGAAGCTTACAATCTACTGAATGTTAGAATTTTAAATCTCAGATGATTTTTATCTTTACATCTGAATACAGAGTACAACAGATTATAAAACATACGATTATATTATGAACAAATTCTAAAATATTGTTATGGTGGTTTTGAATTTATCAAGGAAATATGACACATTTCTTAATATCAGCTTTCAGGTTATTGCTATGACCTCATATATGGTTGTGTAAAATTGTTTGATTAGAACTGGGTATATCCTACAGAAATGTTGCACTTTATCGGAATTAGAAATGGTCCAGACACAATGCCATTAACAGGAGCTCAATGAACTATTCCATCATGAACGGTCTTAGAATACTGGTAAACATTGCTCAGCATCCAAATTGAGCTTTAGACTCAGTATCTCATTATATAAGTGCAAGGTGTGAATTTCATGTGCCAAAACCATGTCAAGCACTATTAAACTGATAAGGGCATAGAGAAGGAACAATATAGACCTCTTGGAAACTCTCATTATTGCTTTCAGTCAGGAGGCTAGAGGTAGATAGTTTCAAAAGAGAAACTGAATAATTTTCAAAGCTGTCACTGATCAATATTCTAAATGCACAATTTTTAGGAAAATACCACACATAGTGATCTTTTTCCAATATGCTTATCAGTCTGGTTATCAAAGTCATATTTCAACACTGGCTTGCTCATTAAATTTGTACTTGAATATAAATGTTTGAATATGCATTTTTATGTGGGAAAAAAATCTTTAAAAGAATCTAAAGTGGCTTCAAGGACACACTTTGCAGTTGATGATTTACTCACTAGAGATAGGACATTTTGATGATCCCTCAAATCTGTTTCCCAGAAGACCCATTGCCCTTTTAAAGCCGTGATGTGTCCTAATGCCTCAGTCACACATGGGCCCTTCTGACTTGATTTTTTGAGGGATAGAAATGATATGGATGGCGTCAGTTTTCCTAGAAGCCAACTTCAGTAACTTTGAAGGCCTTGGCATCAGTGGGAGAAATACTGACCAATTTTCTACAGAAAAATTGGGCTTGATGGAAGCATTCAGAAAAATACCATTTGATAACCAATGAGATAGTTAGGGTTCTCATCTTGCTCTGAGAATTCTCTGATCTTCTTTTAACCTTTAACAGCAAGGAATTTATTCGTGCTAGCATTATGTCAACAATAGGGTTCAACAGTTGATATTTCCTTTTTCATTAAATAAATAAGTACTGGGAATGAAAGTGTGTCTGGTCAGCTGAAAGTGGTTAGGATGAACCTGTAGCAGAGGCTAGAATATCAGAAAGGTAAACAAGAAGGGTGGGTATTTCTCTAGACACATTCCAAGCAGAATGAAGGCCACCAGAAGGCAGAGTTTGGTATCAAAGCAACTACTGAAGGGTAGAAGACAATATGATATAGAAGCAACACCCAGTGGAGCAGGGCCAACCTGGGGTAAAGTCATGAGCCCTACCATTTACACATAGCTTATGAACAAATTACTATTTATTTGTTATGGGATTTCTTTTCCTTTAGTGCCTGAGGTTCTTGGTCATACTGCTTCAAAGAAGGAAGAGGTAGACCAGATGAAGAGTGATGGGCAGTAAAGCAAAATTTATTCAGTGGTAGTACAAAGCTCCTGAAGAGGGAGGGGACCCACGAGGTTTGCCTCTGGAGTTTCTAAGTCTAGGGGTTTTTATGGGCTTGTTGGAGGACTGTTTTAATCTGATTAACCTTCCATAAGCCTGTCACCCAGTCAAGTTTTTGTCACGTGGGAAAGGGTGGAGGGCTCCTTCCAGGGTGGTGTAAAATCCTTTTAAGGGTGGTTTCCTCTTAGGGTGGGGCTCCTTGTCCCTGCCTGCCTTTCTTCCAACTACCCTTCATTATATTGTGGAGCCTCACTTTACTCCTTTGAAACAGGAGAATGGCAACACCTTCATAGACAGTAAGATGGAGATTAAATCATGTAGTTAAAGCATCTGGTGGAGAAATGGGTACTTTGTAATTGCTCCTAAATTTTGGTTATGGTTACTGATTTTTCAATGAAAAATAATCCCTATATATCAAAATTAGAGGAAAATTTTATCAACTCATTTTTTTTCTCATTTTAAGGTGAAACATTTTGATTCTATTTCTTTTCTTTTCTGTGACATTTTAGAAAAGTAAGTAATAGCGTGGATTCTGGGCCTAGTCTGTGTTCAAATGTTGACTATACCACTTTCTAGCGGGGAGAAATTGGACAAGTTGTTTTCCCTTGATGTCTCTTGGTTTCCTCATACATGAGTAATATGAGACTGAATTCTAAGTTGCTATGAGGACTAAATAAGTTAATCTTTAAATAGTTTATAATAGTACTTGGCATATAGAAACTTCTATGTAAATAATAACTATAATTTTTCTTTTTTTTTAAGATTTTTATTTATTTATTTGAGAGAGAGAGAATGAGAGAGAGAGAACACATGAGAGGGTATAGGGTCAGAGGACGAAGCAGACTCCCCGCTGAGCAGGGAGCCCCACGCGGGACTCGATCCTGGGACTCCAGGATCATGACCTGAGCCAAAGGCAGTCGCTTAACCAACTGAGCCACCCAGGTGCCCCAATAACTATAATTTTTCAATAAAATTATTTTGGTCGCATTTGAGATATTCAACTACATTTAATGTTATAAACTATTGCATACACTTTTTATGCAGATTTTTCGTATTAAAATATTCATTAAAATTATGTAAATCAATCTGCTAAAATATTGATGTTGTTATGATGGCTTTAAATTTCAGTATCAGTTTTGGAATTAGTAAAATAGTAAGATTTTTTTAGAATCTGAAAACATATAGCTTCCTTAAATCATGTATATACACGTACATGCATGTTTTTATTTTATCTGATTCCCTTTTCAGATGTAAACGTCCTGTGTACACTTTCTTTGTTTTCAAATGCATATTTGGGTCTTTGTTCAAATGTGTACCTAACCTCAATTACTATTACCTTTCCCATTGTTTTTTTTTTTTTTTTTTAAACTTTCTTTTCTTTTCTTTTTTTTTTTTTTAAGATTTTATTTATTTATTCATGAGAGAGAGAGAGGCAGAGGGAGAAGCAGGCTCCCAAGGAGCAGGGAGCCCGATGCGGGACTCGATTCCGGGACTCCAGGATCATGACCTGAGCCGAAGGCAGACGCTTAACCGTCTGAGCCACCCAGGCGCCCTACCTTTCCCATTGTTTAAAATATACACTTGAAGCACTCTTCAAATGCATATAATCAACTTAGGGTTTCCCTCCTTTTTGAATTCCAAAACAATTTTTGAAATGTGTTTGTGTGTCAGGGTGGGGCTGTTGTGGGAAAACCTGGGTTTAGCCCCATATGAATGAGAATGTGAAAAGGAAGACCTACAGAAACTAAGGTGTGACAGTCAACACTCCACACACCTGTGGATCTCCTCCCACATAGATTCTGGAGTAAATAGCAAAGATGTGGCTCAACATTTCCAATTCAATGTTTTCACAACACCTCAAAGTCAATATGGATCTTTTGACTGATGTCTTCAGTCAGAAAGGGTTTCTTTTGTTTTGTTCTCAGCCTTTCACAGAGAAAGTCAAGTTATTTCCTGTTAAAAAGCCACTCTGGAAAACTGTATGGAGGTTCCTCACAAAGCTGAAAATAGAGCTACCATATGATCCAGCAATTGCACTACTGGGTATTTACCCCAAAGATACAAAAGTAGGGATCCGAAGGGGTACGTGCACCCCGATGTTTATAGCAGCAATGTCCACAATAGCCAAACTGTGGAAAGAGCCAAGATGTCCATCGACAGATGAATGGATAAAGAAGATGTGGTATATATATATATACAATGGGATATTATGCAGCCATCAAAAGGAATGAGATCTTGCCATTTGCAACGACGTGGATGGAACTGGAGGGTATTATGTTGAGTGAAATAAGTCAAAAAGAGAAAGACATGTATCATATGATCTCACTGATATGAGGAATTCTTAATCGCAGGAAACAAACTGAGTGTTGTTGGAGTGGGGGGTGGGGTGGGAGGGATGGGGCGACTGGGTGATGGACACTGGGGAGGGTGTGTGCTCTGGTAAGTGCTGTGAATTGTGCAAGACTGTTGAATCTCAGATCTGTACCTCTGAAACAAATAATGCAATATATGTTAAGAAAAAAAAAAGAAGAAGGTAGCGGGAGGGGAAGAATGAAGCGGGGGAAATCGGAGGGGTAGACGAACCATGAGAGACGATGGACTCTGAAAAACAAACAGGGTTCTAGAGGGAAGGGGGGTGGGAGGATGGGTTAGCCTGGTGGTGGGTATTGAGGAGGGCACATTCTGCATGGAGCACTGGGTGTTATGCACAAACAATGAATCATGGAACACTTCATCTAAAACTAATGATGTAATGTATGGGGATTAACATAAGAATAAAAAAGAAAAAGAAATGGAATTCCGAAATAATATCCTCAAAGAAACTCTGAATGTTCCTTTATTACCTGAATAAGTAAAATCAACCAAGAAGGATTGAAAAAGTATGCATATAAAATGGACTTAGAGAAAGTAAATGAACTGTGTTAAGGCTTTCAGGTTTTAAGTATTGTGTTGGTTACATGACATTTTTTTGTTGTTGTTATTTAATACTTAAAAGAGTATTATCTGCAAGTTGCATATTATTGACCATTCTTTGGGGGGGGGGGGATTTGAGGTAAAAACAAAAGTTAAGTAACCAATGACCCTGAACATAACTTCTTATTAAGATTTCAGTTTAGTATTAAAAATGTCTGCATAGGTTTATATAATTATATTTTATTTATGTGAAGCATGTTCTATTTCCTCCTAGGAAAACCAGACTCGAATGCTCTCAAGGTTCTAACAGATAGGATCTAGGATTGGTGGAGAACTTGGCCAGCTGAGGATTGTTGTGCCTGGATATACAATACTTAAGAACAAATAAATAAACTGTATATGATTCGGCTTACATGATATGTACAGAATAGGCAAATCTGTAGAGACAGAAAGTAGATTAAGGTGGTTTAAGGCTGGGGGGTGGGGTTTGGGGTGATAGCTAGAGGATATGGGGTTTCTTTTTGAGGTGATGAAAATATTTTATAATGAGAATGGTAATGGCTGTACAACATTATAAATACACTAAAAGCCATTGAGTAATACACTTTATTTTTCTATTTTTTATTTTTAAATGTGAGTATAGTTGACACACAATATTACATTAGTTTCAATAGTGATTAGTTTCAACATAGTTCATACGGAATAGTGATTCAACAACTCTGTGTCTTACGCTATGCTCACCACAGGTATAGCTGCCACCTGTCACCACACAAGACGGTTACAATACCAGTGATATATTCCCTATGTTGTATCTTTTATTCCCCTGACTTACTCATTTCACAACTGGAAGCCTGTATCTCCACTCCCCATCACCCATTTATCCAACCCCTAACACCTTTCCCTCTAGCAACTATCACAGCTGTCCACTTCAAATGGGTAAATTGTGTAGTATCTCAATAAAGCTGTTACTGAAACTTAAGACGGAGGATGGGGTGACTGGGTGATGGGCATTAGGAGGGCACATGATGTAATGAGCACTGGGTATTAGGTAAGACCGATGAATCACTGAACTCTACCTCTGAAACTAATAATATGTGATATGTTAATTAATTGAATTTAAATTAAAAAAATTATTGGGGAAAGAAAACTTAAGACAGTCACAGTAAATTAAAGCACAAGTCTTCAATTTTGTCAAACATATGTCCATTCAGTTTTGGTAAACATACATCTTGTCCTCAGATATTACAGTAAGGAATTAAGGGAAGTATGTGTGCCTATTTTCTGAATGAGGAAATTAACTATGATTTTAAATCAAGACCAGTCAACACCTTTTTTTTTCTCCTTTAGCTAGGCTCAAGTTCAAGGGGCCAAACAAAGAGAAGCAAAAAATTTGATTTCATTAAGGTTGTGCTTTAGAGAATACAACAAGCAAGAGAAAGGAAAGCAAGTTGATGGAGTAGGTAAATAATTACTTATGATCGGATTATGGGGATTTTGGATTTATGGGTAATGATAAAATTCAAAGCTTGGTCATGAGAACAGATTGCGGAAGGGCAAGTTCCTTGGAGAAGAAAAGATCCAGGAAATAAGAGGCCAGGGGTCTTGGGAGAATCACTATAGATACTGAAATCACCTGGAAGTTTTATATGAATTATGTCTTGAAGAGAAGACCAGTGGGTAAGGAAATAATTCCAAAAGTAGGGGTAGTGGGTTTGAATGGTTTAGTCACATAAAATTCAAAGAGTTTTAAAAATAATCTTTCTTCTCTTCCTTCCTTCCTTCCTTCCTTCCTTCCTTCCTTCCTTCCTTCCTTCCTTCCTTCCTTCCTTCCTTCC